>NC_077228.1:74339828-75539828 GCF_027887165.1 Monodelphis domestica | reverse complement strand
TTCTTTCCTTTTTTAGATTAGATTGACCAGGCTTTGACCATTGACTGACTATCCTTCTTCAGTCTTTGTTTCCTCCATTTAAAGATCTTTTTCCCTTATGTCATCTCCCCTAAAATTTTATGTCTACCAATCACAGCAGATACTTTTCTCCAGCACTTCCCACTCTTTAGTTCTCACATTTTCTGGTTAGATTATACATTTTTGGGTTACTTAACACCTCTTATTAAGTTCACCTTTTGTAGTTACTTAGCAACTTTTTGTGATTAATTCACTTTTTGTAGTTACTTAACACCTTTTTGTAGTTCAATCTAAAAATAGATTGCAATTTATAATTCTAGCTTCACTATAAAGGAAGAGCTAAGTACCTTCATTGTTACAATAAGGAGATTACAATTTTATCTTCACAATAAAGAAAGAGCTAAGTGGAGGTAGCTAAATCCAATTTCACACTTCCCTATCTCTTATAACTAGACCTATTTTTACTTTGGCTTTGTCAGATATCATGATTGTGACTCCTGCCTTCTTTTTCTCAGTTGATGGCCAATAAATTTTGCTCCATCCACTTACTTTTACCCCATGCATGTCTACTTTTTTTATGTGTGTTACTTGTAAACAACATATGGTAAGATTTTGGTTTCTAATCCACTCTGCTATTTGCTTCCACTTTATGGGTGAGTTCATCCCATTCTCATTCAAAGTTATGATTACTACCTATGTATTCCTCAACATTTTGATTTTCTCTCCTTGTCCTGCCCTTTCCTCTTTCATTATTTCCTTCTACACCAGTGTTCTGTTTTTAATCAATTCCCTAATCCCCAGCCTTATTTTACTTTCCTTTCTCCCCCCTTCCTTCTTATTCCTCTGTTATTTGTCTTTTGGGGTCTTTTTAAGCTACCCCACACACTCTCCCCACCTTGTATTGCTTCCCTCCCCACCCTCCCATTCTGCCCCCTCCCTTTTTACTCCCTTTTTATTTTTAGGGTCTATTAAATTCCCTTCCCCCTCTCTTTCCCTCCTCCCTTTTTTAACTACATGCCTCACTTCCCCCTTTAATTTTCCTCTCTCAACTTCCCTATAGGGTAAGATAGAATTCAATATCCCAAAGGATCTAGATGCTCTTCCCTCTCGGAATTGATTCCACTGAGAGTAAGGTTTGAGTATTACCTTTTAGCACTCTCTTCCTCTCCTTCTTATAGTTGTATTCTTTCCTTCCCACTCCTGTGTGCCTTTTTGTGTAGTATAGATTATCCTAATTTTCTTATTCCTTCAAGTTTCTCTTGGTGCCATCTTCTCTCCCCTCCCCCCTTTCTTTATTCTTTTTTAATATATGATTTTAAACCACTTAGTACCTCAATCTCTACCTATGGATAATTCTTCTAACTACTATAATAGTGAATACAATTTTTGATAGTTACAAATAACATTTTTCCATATAGGAATATAAACAATTTGGCCTTATTGAAGCCCTTAAAGAAAAAAAAGAACCTTCTTTTTCTTATTTACCTTTTCATGTTTCTTTTGGTTTTTGTATTTCAATGTCAAATTTTCTGTTTAGTTCTGGTCTTTACAAATATTTGGAAGTCTTCTAATTTGTTTAATGCCCATACTTTCCCCTGGAAGTATATAGTCAGTTTTGATGGGTAGGTGATCCTTGGTTGTAGACCCAATTCTCTTGGCTTTCTGAATATCATATTCCAAGGCTTGTGGTCTTTTAGTGTGGAGGCTGCCAGATCCCATGTAATCCTGATTGGTGCTCCTTGATATATGAAGTGTCTCTTTCTGGCTTCTTGTAATATTTTCCCCTTAGCTCAGAAGGTCTTGAATTTGGCAATTACATTCCTGGAGGTTGTCTTTTGAGGATTTAGTGTAGCAAGTGATCTATGGACTCTTTCAATGTCTATTTTGTTCTCTTGTTGCAAAACTGCAGAGCAGTTTTCTTGGATAATTTCTTGTAGTATGGTGTAAAAGCTTCTGTTTGTTTCCAGGTTTTCAGGTAGGTCTATGATTCTCAAAATGTCTCTCTGAGATCTATTTTCAAGGTCAACCACCCTCTTAATGAGATATTTTGTGTTGCTTTCTAATCTGTCATTCTTTTGACTTTGCTTTATTAATTCTTTCTCTCTTGTGAGATCATTGGCTTCTACTTGCCCAATTCTAGTTTTTAGTGACTAGTGTTCAGCTAAAATCTTTTGATTTTCCTTTTTGGTTTGATCTATGCTGCTTTTCATGGCTTTCAGCTGGTCATTTCTGGTCTTTAATTTGCTTATTACTTAATTTGATTTCTGGGCTTCAATTTTCCAAGTGGGAGATCCTGTCTTTTAAACTGTTATTTTCTTTTTGAACTATTTCCCACTTTTCTTGTGTAAACCTTAAAATTTCATAGACTTATGAATGTTAAAAATTTTACTCCACATTGAGGAATCCTCCAATTCCCTACTTGAAATAATTCCCTACCAGATAGTGAGAACTCTACTTGAATGTGAAAACTCCTTGCTATGGGAGGATCTCTACCCCATCCCTACTGGGACTGCTTTAGGGGAGAAAACCCCTTGCTATGGGAGGACCTCTATTCCACTCGTACTTAATAATGCTTTAGGGCAGAAAACTCCATGCTAAACATAGAAAGTACTTGAAAACCATACTTATAAAGGAAAGGAGTTCTTTGAGCCATGCCTATTTTTGGAATTGATACAATGGGATGCTAAGTGCCTATAAAGGTGGGGCAACTTGTAAACTACTTAGACCTAAAAGGTGAAAACTTACTCAGAGGTTTTCTCTTAATGAAATTAGTCGACACAGCAGCATTTTTTTCTGACTTACTAAAGAGATTAATCTACTCAGCTGTGAATTCAAAATGGGCTGTCTTTTGGAAAACATCTACAGTGATTGGTAGATGGAAGAACTTAGGGGAGGTGACATAGGAGATTTTGCCCTTAAAAATAACAGCTCAGAGAGGAGCTGGAAGTCATTCTGAAACATTCAGATTGAGGAGGTCATTCTGAAACATTCAGATTGAGGGAGGCATTCTGAAACATTTAGATTGAGGAGGACTCATTCTAAAACATTCAGATTGAGGAAGGACTGATTCTGAAACATTCAGATGGAGGAGGGAACTGGTGAAAGCAGCTGAGATGATGCTGGCCTGGTGTCACTAGAATCCTTGCTTAGGCAGACCTTGTGGTGAGTGTTAAAAGACTGACTGACTGATCTCTCTCTTAAGACTCAGGTCTAGGCCATGTTGGCTTAAGGCCCTTCATACTTATTTCCTTTTTCTCTCTTTCTCTCTTTTCTTTAATTCCACATTTGTATTAATTAAAATCTCTATAAACCCAGTTGACTTGGGTATTTGAATAATTGGGAATATTTCCCTGGCGACCACCTTATATTTGATTTTAAACCCAAGACACTGTAGTGAAACATATTTCTGCAAATTTACTCACCGTCTCTTATATCTATCACAATTTATATCTTCCACTATTTTAATCACTACAGTTTATGGGCTTCACTATTTTAAATCTCACACTTGCCACATCTCTTCCATTTTTTTGACAATCTTGGTTTGAAAGTCTTCAAGAACTTGTGACCAATTTCCATTTTTCCCCGGAAGGTTTGGGTGTGTTTAATTGTTTGTCATCTTCTGCTGTTTCTTCTTTAATCTGAATTTTTTTCTGCATAAAAAATGATCAAGGGTAAAAGTTTTATTCTTTATTTTGGTGTTTGTGGATTTTAGTTCCTGGGAGTTGGTGGCCATTGTCTTGTTCCTTCCTGGTCAGATATCTAAGTGAGGAATGTGGGTGATCTTTGTATTGGGCTCTGGAGAGATTTTTGCCCTGAAGATAATTTTCCCAGACCTCAGCAATGTCCAGCTGCTCTTAGTGGCAGGTCCAGTCCCTAATAACTTATAGATTGCCTCACAGAGGTCTGGGTATGGAGTGTAGGCAAGACTGTATTGAGTGCTTGAGAGGTTTTTACTCACAGGCTATTTTTTTGGGTCTCTGTGGAATTTTGCTTTGAGCCACTTCTCTCTGCCTAAGCTCTGTGCCCTATCTCTATGTTTCCTCAGCCTTCTGGGGTCTCTAGTCTTTCTGTTCTTATGGGTAGGTTCAGCCCCTGAGAACTTAAAGATTGCCTGGGAAGAGGTCTGGGTGTGTAGTGTAGGGAAGTCTCTGTATTGAGAGCTTGAGTGGTTTTAGCCTGAGGGCTTTTTTTGGTTCTCTGTGGCATTTTGCTATGAACTACCCCCCTCTATGCAAGCTCTGCACCCTATCTCAAAGTTTCCTCAGTCTCCCAGTGTTCTGAGTCTACTTTCTCTTAGGGGTAAGTCTGTGTTGACCTCAGCCAGTCTCCCTTCTAGAACTTAGAAGTTTGTCCCAGGCTTGCTCGGACTCTGGAAAGGTAGGTAAAATGTGGGAGGGGTGATGAGTTCACCTTTTGGTGGGGGAAATTTTGCCCCCTTTTAGTGTGGAAATGCCCTAACTTTGCCTACCTTCTGTGCTGTGCCATATTGTGGAACTCCTTTGCTTGTTTGATTTTGGTTTTGTTGTTTTGAGGCACTCTGTCTTGATTGGTGGAGAGGAGAAGAAGAGCTCTGTTTTTACTCTTGTTAGAGGTAAATTTTATGGTTGGACTGAATATATATATATATATATATTTTTTTTTTTGGTTGTCACCAGAGATTTAAATTTTAAATCTCAATGAAATATTCAAGCCAGAATGGAAATTTATGGTGGAAGAAATATTACGGAAGAAATTAAGAATGAGAGAGAGAGAGAGAGAGAGAGAGAGAGAGAGACAGAGAGACAGAGAGACAGAGAGAGAGAGGGAGAGAGAGAGGGAGAGGGAGAGGGAGAGGGAGAGGGAGAGGGAGAGGGAGAGGGAGAGGGAGAGGGAGAGGGAGAGGGAGAGGGAGAGGGAGAGGGAGAGAGAGAGGGAGAGGGAGAGAGAGAGGGAGAGGGAGAGGGAGAGGGAGAGGGAGGAAAAAGAGAAGGATAGCTGCCCTGGCCTAGTCTGAGCCTGGAAGGAGTTCAGAGGCCTCAGTCAATGGATCTCCCCAGAGGCTAGTGGCTCCAGAAAAAGCCAAGGAAAAGAGATCCCAAGAGATGGACCTTTCCAGAGGCTGGTGACTCCATAAAAGCCAAGGAAAAGGGAGTCAGCCTTATCACTCTCCATGTGATCATCTAAGGGAATCTGTCTGTGGTCTCATGCTCCTCCACAGCCAAGTTCCACCGCCAAGCCCCTCTCACAGGAAGTGACACCAAAAAAAGGCAGTTATTTACGTCACTTCCTGTGTCTCACATGTACCAATGATGGCTTAAACTTGGCTTTTGGACAGCCTAGGGGGTCAGTCAGTTGTTTCTGACTTGTTACTTGCTAGCACATGTGGGTCATAGACCTTCCTCCCCCATACTTTTTTTTTTTAATTTTTAAACATTATTTTATTTGGTTGTTTCCATACATTATTCACTGGAAACAAAGATCATTTTCTTTTCCTCCCCTCCCCTCCCACCTTTCCCTCTCACATAGCCGATGCACGATTCCACTGGTTATCACATGTGTTCTTGACTCGAACCCATTTCCCTGTTGTTAGAATTTGCATTATAGTGTTCATTTAGAGTCTCTCCTCAGTCTTATCCCCTCCAACCCTGTAGTCAAGCAGTTGCTTTTCATCGGTGTTTTTACTCCCACAGTTTATCCTCTGCTTGTGGGTAGTATTTTTTAGATCCCTGCAGATTGTTCAGGGACATTGCATTGATACTAATGGAGAAGTCCATCACCTTCGATTGTACCACAATGTATCAGTCTCTGTGTACAATGTTTTTTTGGTTCTGCTCCTTTCACTCTGCATCACTTCCTGGAGGTTGTTCCAGTCTCCATGGAATTCCTCTACTTTATTATTCCTTTTAGCACAATAGTATTCCATCACCAACATATACCACAATTTGCTCAGCCATTCCCCAATTGACGGGCATCCCCTTGTTTTCCAATTTTTGGCCACCACAAAGAGTGCAGCTATGAATATTCTTATACAAGTCTTTTTCCTTATTATCTCTTTGGGGTACAAACCCAGCAGTGCTATAGCTGGATCAAAGGGCAGACAGTCTTTTATTACCCTTTGGGCATAGTTCCAAATTGCCCTCCAGAATGGTTGGATCAATTCACAACTCCACCAGCAATGAATTAATGTCCCTACTCTGCCACATCCCCTCCAGCATTCATTACTTTCCATAGCTGTCATGTTAGCCAATCTGCTAGGTGTGAGGTGATACCTCAGAGTTGTTTGGATTTGCATCTCTCTGATTATAAGAGATGTAGAGCACTTTTTCATGTGCTTATTAATAGTTTTGATTTCTTTGGCTGAGAACTGCCTGTTCATGTCCCTTGCCCATTTGTCAATTGGAGAATGGCTTGATTTTTTGTACAATTGATTTAGTTCTTTATAAATTTGAGTAATTAAACCTTTGTCAGAGGTTTTTATGAAGATTGTTTCCCAATTTGTTGCTGCCCTTCTGATTTTGGTTACATTGGTTTTGTTTGTACAAAACCTTTTTAATTTGATGTAATCCAGATTATTTATTTTGCATTTTGTAACTCTTTCTAATTCTTGCTTGGTTTTGAAGAATTTCCCTTCCCAAAGGTCTGACATGTATACTATTCTGTGTTCGCCTAATTTTCTTATAGTTTCCTTCTTTATGTTCAAGTCATTCACCCATTTTGAATTTATCTTGGTGTAGGGTGTGAGGTGTTGATCTAAGCCTAATCTTTCCCACACTGTCCTCCAATTTTCCCAGCAGTTTTTATGAAATAGTGGATTTTTGTCCCAAAAGCTGGGATCTTTGGGTTTGTCATATACCATCTTGCTGAGGTTGCTTGCCCCCAGTCTATTCCACTGATCCTCCTTTCTGTCTCTTAGCCAGTACCAAATTGTTTTGATGACCGCTGCTTTATAATATAGTCTGAGCCTCCCCCATACTTAATCCCTAAGTGGGGGTGTATACTTTCCTGGTTGCTAAAATTCTAAAGACTAAGCAGGGTGGAGTAAATCTAAAATTCATACTCTAGAGGCATCTTGACCTGGAAGCTCCATTCAGAGCAATTTTAAAGTAATCCAACAATTGGTTCCAATGATCTTCTAGGGATGATGGTCCAGAACAGGGGTCCGCAAATTACATTCTGAGCCCCAAACCTGATTAGCTGTCTGGTTTTATATAGTCCTAGCTAACATTTTTTTTCCTTATTTTTAAGTTCCCTCAAATAAAATTTTGTTGTATGTAAAAATGTAGAAAACAAAACAAAACAAAACAAAACAAAACCCCAAACTATTCTTAACTAAACACCTCAGATTTGTCCCCTCAGCTATAGTTAATTGACCCCTGGTCTAGAAAATGAGTGTTAATATCAGGGATGGCAAAGAATCAGATATAGATCATTGTACTTCCGGTAGATAGAACTTTTAAACTTGTGGTTTATGGACCTCAGGATGTCTGTGGATCGATTTCAGGAGGTTCATGAGTTTGGACTGGAACAAAAAATTGGGTCCTTAAAGCTGGGAGGCTAATAAAAAATCCCCAGGGAGAAAAGTAGCTCTAGTTTGGAGGCTAATCCTTCAAGCTATGCCTTTGATCCCATCTGCTTCCCTCTTCTCCAGAGCCTTGGTCCAGCAATCATATTCTTTGTCATCTGTCTGTCTCTTTCTCTGTCTCTCATTCATCTTCAGTCTCTCCTCCTCCACTGCATCTTTCCCATCTACCTAGAAACATATTCTTGTTCCTGTCTTCAGAGTTTAGCTTTTGTATTATCAGTACCTATTTCAATACCTGGTTCATAGTAGGTGATAATCATTGCTTGTTCTGATTTAATCAGCTTCCACCCCAGCTCCTCTTTCCCTTTGAAAAAGTTAGCTGGGGTAGCTAGAGTTATGATAGATAGAGATTCAGGTCTGGAGACAGGATATTATGGGTTCAAATCTTGTCTCAAATGTTTCTTAGTTATGTCCCTGGGCAAGTCACTTAACACCAAATAGCCCAGTCCATACCACTCTTCTGTCCACCTATTCTTAATACAACTTTGGAAATTATAATTTAATTCTTAAGGCTGAGAATACTGTTAATATCCCTATTGCACAACTCAGGAAATTGAGGCTTAGAGATGTTAAATAGTCTAACTCCCTTTGTAATAATTATAGGGAATTGTTTGTTCTACCTGAGTGGCAGACAGTCCAAAACTTGCTTCAGTTTTCCTTTCCACACCTTCCACCATGTTTGAAGTTGGGAAGACCACATAAATGTTCAGGAAGTCCCATTTGGCTGAGGAGGGGCTCTCTATATTCATAATTGTTCATTTTCTATTTGCTTAGGGTTACGGTTGAGGGTTCTATCCTATAAAGGAGCCAAGTTCAATAAAGAGGGATGGTTCTTGTTGTATTAGGAGATCATCTGAAAATTCACGTGCTTGGTGGCTCAATTGATCCACCATTGGCATGTTTGTTAGTAAGGTAAAAATCCTCCAGGACTTTCCCAACACTCTGTGCTTCACTGTGTCAATGAGGAATCTAGAGGTCCCCAGACTTGTAGCTTGGAGGGATTTGGTGACCCCCAGTTTATTTAGCTTGGAGGTAGAAAGCCCAGGTTTGACCTTGTCACAGGAGAGTTCCTTCCTGAGGGAAAGTCCTATTTCTCTGATCTCAGACTAACAATTGACTTTAAGATGTCAAATGACTCTGCTTTTCTCCAGAAGCCTCTCCCAGTTTATCACACCAGTAAATACTCTTTCCTACGCAAAAATGGTGTAGTTATCTTGTAAGGATTAATGTCAATAAAGGCAAGAAGAGTATATGACCCGAGCTAAAAAATGACTGAGAATCCTAGTGACCGTAACCAGTTTGAGGGGACAGTCTCCTCAATGGTGCATTCTGGGGGCTCCGCCATCTTGGGACAGGTTGCTTATAAGAGGATAGGGCTATGGTAACCAAGTGTTTGAGGTTTGAGGGGAAGGAACACTCCATGTCTCAGAAATAAGAGAGTTGCAGCAAGGCTCCAGTAACCAGCCAGAGGGAGAAGGGAACTTGCACCATCTGCTGGAGGAGAATTATACTTTCCCTCACTAGGATCCGGGGAACTTGTGACAAAAGCTCAGGTGACACTTGTAGGAAGAATCTATAATTCCTCCTGCTAAAAGAGAATAGAAGGGCTTGATGCTGAGAAACAACAAAGGGAACTGCTCTACTAAAAGAACTGTAATGGGGAGATCCAGCATTTGAGGCACATTCAGTTGGGAGAAAGGGAGGGGACAGAGAACCTGGGGGGCTACCTGGAACCCTGCCTCTGCTGTCATCATCACTGATCCTAGATATCTTGGGTGGTGGAGGTAGACAGAATAGGTATTATGTGAGCAGTACAAGCCATTTAGCTTCAGCATGGTGATGGAGAAGGAGTGTGACTGTGACTTGGTCCTTGGGCAGTTGGGGATGATGAGCTAGGTGGGTTCCTCACTGGTCCTTCACTAATTTAGGGGGAACTAGATTTACTTCAGTGTTTGTGCCTTGGGGGATGGAGCTGATTCCTCCTCCCCAGACATCCCATACAGATCACCACTCTGTAATCTAGACTTCACTCTAATGGATGAGGAAATAGTTGCCAAAGCAGAAAAGATAGAAACTTTGGGAGGAGAACTTTGTTCCATGGTAGGGTTAAAGAATTCCAGAATTTTAGACTTGGAAGGACCTCAGTGGTCTTCTAGAAAAACCCATACCTGAAAAAGAATCCCCACCGTAACACTCTTTTTTTCAGTCCTTACCTTCCATCTTGAAATCAATACTGTGCACTGGTTCCAAGGCAGAAGAGCAGTAATGGCTAGGCAGTATGGGTTAAGTGACTTGTTCAGGGTCACACAGCTAGGAAGTGTCTGAAGCCAGATTTAAACCCAGGACCTCCCATCTCTAGGCTTGGTTCTCAATCCACTGAGCCACCAAGCTACCCCTCCCTCCTTACATCTTGTACTGGCGAAACGCTTAAAAAAAATGCAAATATAAGATTCTACATTTATCCCTATCCAAATTTGTCTTATTAGAGTCTGTTTAATACTCTAACTTATAAAGATCTTTTTGGAAGTTCACTCAGTATTTAGTGTGCTAGGAGGGATTCCTCCCAGTTCTATGTCACTTGCAGATTTTTTTTTTAGACCCTTACCTTCTGTCTTGGAGTCAATACTTTGTATTGGCTCCAAGGCAGAAGAGTGGCAAGGGCTAGGCAATGGGGGTTAAGTGACTTGCCCAGGATCACACAGCTGGGAAGTGTCTGAGGCCTGATTTGAACCCAGGACCTCCTGTCTCTAGGCCTGACTCTCAATCCTCTGAGCCACCAGCTGCCCCCTGATTAACTTTTTAAATATTTATTTTTTATTAAATACTTCACCACCATCACCATCAAAAAACATTTCACTAAACAAATACATAAAAAATTATGTGCAAAACCACAAACTCCACGTTCTTTATAATTTGTTTAGAATATATTATTATTTAAATATATTAAAAGATATCATTAAATTATATTTGTGTACTAATATAGACATCTCTGCTTTTTGAGTACTCTTTGTATTTGTTTTACATGGAAACTTTTTTCTTTGATTTTGTGGCTGTTTTTTTAAAAATGTAATCATAGTATATATTCTTATTCTCTTTTCATCTCTTCATGTATTTCCCTTGTTTTCTTTATACTTCCAACATTTGTCATTTCTAATAACATAATATAATCCATTACATTCAAATATCATAATCTCTTCATCAATTTCTCCCATTCATTGCATATTTATTATTTCTAGTTATTTTGTCATAACAAATAAAGTTTCAGTGAATATTTCCACATGTTCATATGTTCACATATGAACTTTTTTTTTTGTTTCTCAGTTATGTCTTTCGGGCCTGACCTTAGTAATAAGATCTCTAGGTCAATGAGCAACTCTTAATGTATATTTCTATCTTGTTTTCTAAAAAAAGAAAAAATCATGACTGCTCTAACAATGTAATATTAGACTTATTTCATGTTCCTATCAGCATTTAATTTGATCACTTTAGCCTGTCTGGTTCTCAGTTAACATATATTACCAGGTCCATATTTTGCTAAATTGATCCTTAAGCAGCAGACACAATCTGTTGCCAGGATCATACTCTTTTTAAAACAACTCTTTCCAACTTGGTCATATCCAGTGGAACTTTTGTTCCAGTGCCAAATATGATGAGTATTAAAGCAAGACTTTTGCATAATATTTATGCTTTCTAAACCATTGCTTTCCCATGAGAAAATATGTGTATGCTTAGGTTGAGATATACTACTAATTTTATGCAGGTGTGTGTGGGCACTCCAGATATCTATCTAACTTAACTTATGTAAAATTCTATTCATCTCCTTAAACTTTTTTTCTTATTTATGTTTTGGTTGGATTTATCTAGTTCTGAGAGGGGAAAATTAAAATCCACTGTTATCATTATTTTGTTATCTCTTTCCATTTGTATCTCATTTAGTTTTTCTTTTAAAAATACGGATGTTATAACATTTGGTGCATATAGGTCCCAAACTGATAATGCTTTATTATCCATGGTTACCCCCTCACCCCAACATAATATAGTTACTCTGTTCATCCCTCATAATTATATCCATTTTAGCCTTAACTCCATCAGAGATCATGACTACTCCTATCTTTTTGGATCAATTGAGGCATAGTATATCCTGCTCTAGCACTTCTCCTTCATTCTTATGTTTGTCTCCCATTTTCAGTGTTTTTTGTAGACAATATTTTGTCAGGTTCTGGTTTTTTATTCTTTTGACTATTCGTTTTCTTCACATGGTTGAATTCATCCCATTTACATTCAATGTCATGGTTGCATTTTCATCTACTCCCTTCCTTCTCACTGTTGTTCCTTCTCTTCCTTTCTTTCTGCTATATCCCTCCTGAGATGTCCAATACCTCTCTTATTCACATACCTTCCCCCAAATACTCCTTTATCTTTTCCCTTTGCTCTCCCATTTCCAATTTGACTTACCTTTCCAAAAGTTCTTCCCTTTCCCTCCCCCTCCATACCTTTTAATTCCTATTCTGTCCACCTTTCCAAAAATCACTTCTTTATTCCACAACCATGGCCTCCTATATCTTGACATGAATTCCTCCTCTAGTTGATTCTAAAAATCTCTCTTCTATCTTGTCCTAAAAGTCCCTCTCTCTCCCTTCAACTTAACCCCCTACCTCTTAATATATACTCTCCTCCCCAGTCCCTCCTTTATTCCATTTCTCTTCCCTCCTGTTTCTTTGTACACTAAGAAAATTCTTACCCTTATAATTGTGTATGTTGTTCTCTCTTTATCCAAGGTCTCATGAGAGTAGGCTTCTAGTACTCCTAGAAGTCTCACCTTCTTCCTATGGCAATTATCCACTCATTCTTCCTCCATGTGGTCTATTCCCCTGTCATTTCAGTTCATCCATTACATTCACCTTGACCTTTAGTCTTCCCTCCATAAACATATCTTCAAAATGTACTAGGGGACATAGATAACATTTTCCCATGTAGGAATCAAACAATTTGAACTTTTGGGTTGTTTATGATTAGTCTTTCATAATGGTTGCATGTTTCTTATATATCACTTTTTCTATTGAGTTCTAGGTTTCTGCCCCAGGAATAGTTGAAACTCCTTTAGTTTAACATCCTTTCCCCCCCACGTTTTATAATTACATTCAAAAAGTTCATCTTTGCTAGATGTTATTCTTGGTTGTAAGCTCAGTTGTTTTGGTCTATGAAATGCTATATTCCATGCCCTGCTTTCTTTTAATGTTATAGCTGCTAGGGCTTGCATTATTCTGATCACAACTCCACAACATTTAAATTATTTCTCCCCCTTGTTGTTCATAGTATTTTCTCTTTAATCTGAGAGCTACAGAACTTTCAATAATATTCCTGTGCATTTTCATCTTTTGGTCTCTTTGAGATTGTTGATTGGTGTATTCTTTCTTTTTCTATTTTTATCTTCTGTTTCTAAATTTCCTGGGCAGTTTTCCTTGATTATTTCTTGGAGTATGTTGCCTAACTCTTTTTTCTTATTTTCATCATAACTTTCTGGGAGTCCAACTATTCTTTTATTATTTCTTCTTGATCTATTTTCCAGGCCAGTTATTTTTATGAGAAGATGTTTCTTATTCTCTTCTATGAGTTCATTCTTTTGATTTTGCTTTAGTTATTGTTGTCTTAGGAAATTGTTACCTTCTCCTTGTCCAAGTGAGTTTCTGGATCTCTTTCTCCATTTGGGTTATTTTTCATAATTTTCTTGGTTTTTGTGCATTGCTTTTTTGTTTTTGTTTACTTCAACCTCTCTCATCTGGTTTTTGAAGTCTTTTTAAAGCTCTTCTAAAAGTTCTTTTTGAAAAGAGGAGAGGATCTACTTGTACAAAAATATTTATAGTTTCCCTTTTTATGATGGCAAAGAATTGGTAATTAAAAGGATGTCCATCAAATGAGGAATGGCCGAACAAATTGTGGTATATGATGATGATAGAATACTATTGTGCTGTAAGGAATGATGAACGGGATGATTTCAGAAAGAGCTAGAACTATCTACATGAAGTGATACAGAGTGAAATAATCAGAACCAGGAAAATATTGTACACAATAATAGCAAAATTATGGAATGATTAGCTCTGAGAGACTTAGCTATTGTTGGCAATACAATGATCCAGGACAATTCTGAGGGATTTATGACAAAGAATGCTATCCACCTCCAGAGAAAGAACTATTGGAGTCAGAATGCAGAAGAGAGCACATGATTTTTCAATTGTTTATTTGGGGTTTTGGTTTCATAAGATCACTCACAAAAATGAACAATATGAAAATGTTTTTTCATGATAATACATGTATAACCCACATTGTTTTGCCTTGTCAGCACTGGGAGAGGGAAGGGAAGGGAGAGAGATAAATTTGATCATATACCTTGGGAAAACTTGTGTGGAAATTTGTTATAACGTATAATTGTTAAAATAAATAAATAAAATAAAATAAAAGTTCTTTTTGAGTTTGTAGTCATTTATTGTGTTTCTTTCCTATTTTTCAAGTAGATGTTTTTACTTCACTGTCCTCTGAGTTTAGACCATGATCTTTTCTGTCACCATAATAGCTATCAATAGCTAGGTTCTTTTTCCTTTGCTTACTCATTTTTATTTGTTTAAAAAAATTTTTTTTTTAATTTTAGGGGCTAGGCCAATGGATTTCATTATTAGCTTTTTTTTTACTGGTCTCTTAGTGTTCCTATTGTGCTGGACCTCAGGTTTCAGAATTTTTTTTCTTCTGTATTTGTTTTTACCTGGATCCTATATAGTTTTATAGTCCAGGATCTGATGTAATCATGTTCTTCCACTCAAGTCCCACTCTACAACTGACCTTAGGCATTCCCACCAGAGCCAGTGGGCAGCTCTGACATTGCTACTACAAGCAACCAATTTGCCTCCACCCCCCCCCCCCCAACTGCAACCATGGATTTCACTATCTGCGGAATGACCATAGTTGATCAGCAGTCCCAGTCCCTCAGCATCCACACTCATTGGAATTCCTTCCCTCCCCATTCCTCCTCCACAGCTGCATCCTGGGACAGAGTAGAGGTCCAGTCTGAATTTCCAGGCCTCCAAAGTCCCTTCCCCACTAACTGGGATGCCTGAGCTTCTGCCCTCAGGGTCCAGCCCCAGCTGTCTTAAAGTATCTACTCTTTCCATTCCCAGCTGTGGACAGGGGGTGGGATCTCTGGAGGGGAGGCTACAGCAGACACAGCTGCTCCCAGGGCCCTCTCACTGAAGATTCCAGTGGTATTCTCAGGGATACCTGCTGAACTCCCTAGTTCAGCAAAGAAGGAGAGGTTGCTAATCCTAGCCTCAGGGCTATTTTATGGATTCCACTCTATTTGCTCAGTTCCTGCTCCCAGGGTTTTCTGTGGTTGGACTGAGGCCTGGGAAGTCAGAAACTTTCCTCCCTACTTGTTCTTGGGTGCTCCGTTTCTCTCTGGACTCTGCCTATCTTTGCCACTTTTAGTATTGATTTTTGTGGAATTATTTTTGGTTGTTTGTAGAGGGTATTAGGAGGTTGAGAAAACTTCATGCCCTACTCTGCCATCTTGATTTATTTCTTTCGGTTGATTGACTTTGCTATATGTTTTGTTTTCCCCTCCTTTAAAAAAAAAATTCTTATAATAGATGGCTCTCTGGGAGGAGGCAAGAAGGATACAGGGGGAATTTTGTTTAGCCATCCCATTAGTTCTAAATCCCTATAATTATTTTATTGTCTAGTTTCTGTCTTCACAAGAACAATATGAAATGTTTTATCAGATATTTTGCTAAAATCTAAGTATACTCACAGAATTTTCCCGAGTTACCAATTTAATAACTGTAAAAAATAGAAGGATTAAGGCTAATCTCTTAGAGTCCTTGTTGAAGCCAGTTGTTTGATCATTGCTTTCTTCTCTATAAGATCATTAGCAATATTTCTTGAGGGATCTAGAATTTTCCGCAGATCAAAGCCAGACTCACTGGTCTACAATTTGTAGACTCCATTTTCTGAAAATTGTGACATTTACCCTTCTCTAGGCTTGCTGATCCTTTCCCCCTTTTCACCATTTTTCATGTTATCGATCTCCTCTAGCTCAGCAATAATGTCTTCCAGCTCTTTTAGTACCTATCAAAGTAATTTGTTTGGGCCAAATAACTTGAATTAATCATGATGAATTCTGTTCTGCTGTCTCTTTACTTATGATGGAAAGTCAAATGTGTAAGCCATTTTGATTTTGCCATTTCCAGTGCAGAGATCACTCTTGTTGGCAGAGAAAAGAGAAGCAAATTAAAATGGATAGCTCAGCTTTCTCTCTGTTGTCATTCTTCTATTCTTCTATTCTAACTCACTGCCCTTAGATTCTCCCTGCGTCTATCCTTTTCTTGATCCTCCTCTTTCTCCTATTGTTACATACCAAAAAAAAATCTCTTCCTTCAGTTTTTCTTCACTCTTCTTTCCAAATTCAGCTCAAGCTGAGCATTAGCACTTGTGATGATCTTCCTTCCTTCCTTCCTTCCTTCCTTCCTTCCTTCCTTCCTTCCTTCCTTCCTTCCTTCCTTCCTTCCTTCCTTCCTTCCTTCCTTCCTTCCTTCCTTCCTTCCTTCCTTCCTTCCTTCCTTCCTTCCTTCCTTCCTTCCTTCCTTCCTTCCTTCCTTTTTTTATCATGCTACTTTCTTATAGTCATCTTCTATTACCTGGCCTTGCTTCCATCTTATGAAAATACTTGGCAAAAAATCCTTACCTTCTCCAAATTGATACAAGTATTTTTGCTAGCCTAAACCTCCCCTGAACCTCAGAAGACATGCTGAATTCGAGATCCATATCTTTAACTCTCTGTGGGTGCTAGACCCCTGGGGAATCAGCCCATGTGAATGTACCACAATGATGGTAATGTGAGTATTGAGGAGGTAAGAGATATGGAGGAGCAGTTTAAGCAGATGAAAAATGCAAAATGAGAAAAAGAAACAGAAATGCAGACAGATTTCAAGATGGGCACAGAGATCCAGTAGTACAAGACATCTGAGGAAATAAAGAAAGAATTTTAGAAGGAAGATAGAGATAAGCAGAGAGAAATTCAAACACAAACATATATAACCAGATTTTATATATACATATTACACACACACAAAGAGAAACAATCCAGAAAACTGAATTCACAGACACAGATTAAATCATCATAATACTTATTTTAGCCAGAAAGATGTTTAAAGCTATATTGTGTGCTCACATCTGATTCAGAGCAGAAGAGAAAGATACCAAAGGTGTGAGGGGAAAAAACCCACGTATACCTAATAATGCCAAATAAATTAAAAGCAGCTGAGACAATCAGCTATGGCCCATATCAATAGCTCTTCATCTAGATGGTCTTTAAAAAGAACACACATAAATTGAGGGAATCATAGATGAAAGAACAAGTAGGAACCAGGAAGGTTTTCAGCATGGATATTCCACAGTTGACCACACTTTTATGAAATACAATTGGCCAAAACCTACAGAAGATATAAGATCCTACAATCCTTGTTGTTTTGTTAAACTCTAAAAAAGCATTGGTTTGATTAAACAAAATGTTTTCTTAAATGTTCCCTTTCAGCAGGATGTACCCCATGGAATCTAAAATAAATTAATTTTTAAAATTAAAACATTTTCCCAGCTGTGTGACCCTGGGCAAGTCACTTGACCCCCATGGCCTAGCCCTTACCACTCTTCTGCCTTGGAGCCAATACACAGTATTGACTCCAAGACGGAAGGTAAGGGTTAAAAAAAATTTTTTTTTAAAACATCTAATACACAAAACAAATCCTCACATTGCGTAAGCAAAGAAAAAAAGATCAATACAACTCTCAATTCCAAGGCAGAAGAGCACTTAAGTGTTGGCAATTGGGGTTAAGTGACTTGCCCAGGATCACACAGCTAGGAAGTATCTTAGGCTAAATTTGAACCCAAGGTACTCCTGTCTCAGGCCCAGCATTCTATTCACTGAGACACTTAGCTGCCCTTATGGGAAACTGTTTAAAGCTGGAAAGGTCTGCATGAACTGATGCAAAACACAATAAGCAGAACTGGGAGAACGTCATATGCAACTAGAGCAATAGTGTATGATGATTATCTGTGAAAACTTGGCTACTCTCAGCAATGCACTGATCTGGCACAATCCTGAAAGACTTGTGGCAGGAAATGCTCTCCACCTCCAGAGAAAGAACTGTTGGAGTCACCTTTCACATCAGTGTATTTATGGTTTTATTTTGGGGTTTTGATTATGTAGGAGTGTGCTCTTACAACAATGGCCAATATGGAAGTGTGTTTTACATGACAATAAAAATAGAATAAAGTAAAAAGGAAATGCTCTTTAAAAATCTAAATTGCTTGGTGATTTCCCTGTACACAACCTTCTGTTACTTCAGAAATTCCCATTTCTCCCCCTTCTTATCAGAATTGTTTCCCTTTGTTTCTTCAGAATTTAATTCTTGAGAGTTTCCCATCACTCCTGGGCTGACTTCCTCTAAAGAATTTTAGATTCTCCTTATTCTTCCTGTGAACCCTTTGAAATTTGTTTTTCCATTACCCAGGGCGCAGGTCAGACATGACTGGATTTCCTCTCCTTTATTAAAAATTCTAGGAAGGAAGTGGTCACTTTCCCTAAGTTTCCCATCATTTCTACCTCAGAAACCAATTCTTCTCCTTGTTAAACTATCTTTGGGTTGGTTTTTCCACCTTTTGAGAAATGAAATTATTATCATAATTATTTTAATTTCAATTTAAAAATACTTATTTTTAAATATTTTCCCGTGTTTACATGATTCATGTTCTTTCCCTCCTCTCTTCCCTCCCCACTCCTGGAACTGACAAGCAAGTCCACTGGGTTATACATGTATCATCTCTCAAAACCTGTTTCCATATTGTTCATTTTGTAAAAACCCAACCCCCAATCACATACCCATGCAAACAAGTGATAAATCTGCGTTTCTGCTCCCACAGTTCTTTCTCTGGATGTGGATACATTCTTTCTCATAAGTCCCTCAGAAAGGCGATTACATCCTATCATTCTATGATGTTTCAGTTTCTGTGTACGATGTTCTCCTGGCTCTGCTCCAAATGAAGTTATTATTATTTTTTGAGTGTTTTTGAAAAATTATTTAGAATATTTTTCCATGGTAAATGAAATTATTATGAAGACAAGTTATTAGCTGCTTTGCCATTGGTAGAAGGAGAGCTCTAGCAAATGTCTGGGGAATGGAAGTCTGCCTTTACTACCATTCCATGACGATGCCAGGCTTGTGAGCTGTTTCTTGTTTTCCTGTCCCAGCGGTCTGCAGAGTGCTCTAATGACACAATTGCTTCTGTTTCTCCCTGTAGCCCTTTACACTAATGCTCTACACAATTCTTCCCTGCTCTGGTTCCTAGATTTCCTCCCATGAGCATACCTTAATACACAAGACTTTTCCTCTTCACCTTTCTCCACCCCCACTTTAAAAAATTAATTTCTTTTGAATACAGAGCTGTACTCCAGTTTTCAGTCAGTCATGTAGTCAGTAGACAAGCATTAAGTACCAACTATGTTCCAGGAAACAATTCGATGTGATCTCTATAAGCTCTCATTAAAAAACAAATGAACAACAACAAAAAAACCTAAAACAAAAAACAACTTACCTTCTAACTTAGAATCAATCCTGTGTATTGGGTGCCAAAGCAGGAGAGTGGGAAGGGCTAAGCAATGGGGAATAAGTGACTTGCCCAGGGTCACATGGCTAAAAGTATGTGAGGCCAAACTTGAACTCAGAACCTTACTTCTTTAGGTCTGGCTCTCAGACCTTTATAAAATCTCATGTTAATTGATTGTTGCCTAAAAGTTGGGAATTTGTTTGCAGACATATGAAGTCATGGTTTCTACTACTGGCTTCTCTTTTAGATTTTTATCTCCTGTGAACTTTTCAACTGGGGTCTCAAACAACTATTTCATATGGTACCTAGCATGGTGGATGATCATAAGCAGTTTTCAGATTTTCTCTTCTCCATGCCTTGACTGTAAATGTGTGTGTGTGTGTGTGTGTGTGTGTGTGTGTGTGTGTGGTGGTGGTGGGGAAGATTGGCTATTAGAGCATTTACAATAAGCTCTTGCCAAGAACGTTCACTTGTTTCAGTCATGTTTGACTCTTTGTGAATCCATTTGGGGTTTTCTTGGAGCGTGTTGCCATTTCCTTCTCCAGCCCATTTTACTGATGGGGCCACTGAGGCGAACAAGGTTAAGTGACTTGCCCAGGGTCACATAGCTATTTAAGTGTTTGAGGCCAGATATGAACTCAGAAGATGAGCCTTCGTGACTCTAATCCTGGTGCTCTATCCCTCTGAACCACTTAGCCGGAGTTGCCAATAATAGCCAGCATTTATATAGCACTGAAATGGTTGCAAAGTGTTTTATAAATATGTTCTCATTCAATCCTCACAACAACCTTGAGAGGGAGATGCTATTATTATTCCCATTTTGTGGATGAGAAAACTGAGGCTGAGAGGGTATGTGGCTGAGGGAAGATTTGAATTCAGGCTTTCCTGACTCTATCACTCTATTCAATGTGCTACCTAGTTGTAAAAACCTAAGAAGGCTTGGGGAACCTGGCCCTGGAAGTCTAGAATGGAGGGGCCTTTTCCCTCTCTACTTCAAACTATGTAGTCATAAAAAGCTTTTTAATGAGCTCTTAAGACAGAGCTGAGAGTGCATCCAAATTGTTCAAACTAATAAGCTCTCTTTCCCCTGGTGGTGAACTGGGTGAGAACTGCAGAGAGTCTCTCTCTCTCTTTTTTTTGGGGGGGGAAGTTTTATTTAATTAGTCAATTTAGAACATTTTCCCTTGGTTACAAGAATCATATTCTTTCCCTCCCCTCCCCTCCCCCCTTCCCGTAGCCAATGCGCAATTGTACTGGGTTTTACATGTGTTGTTGATCAAGACTTATTTCCATATATTGATATTTGCACTAGGGTGATCATTTTCTTTAAAAAACAAACAAACAAAAAATCTTTACCTTCTGTCTTTGAATCAATACTGTATATTGGTTCTAAGGCAGAAGAGTGGTAAGGACTAGCCAATGGGGGTTAAGTGACTTGCCCAAGGTCACACAATTAGGAAGTGTTTAAGGCCAAACGTGAATCCAGGATCTCTTGTCTCCAGACCTGGCTCTCTGTCCACTCAGCCATCTAGCTGCCCCAAATTGTTTTCTGGGAAATCACCAAATGGGGATGGGATTTGGTTGACCTGTCCTTCCTAGGAAGCGGAGTTTTGATTTTCGTGAGTGTAGGGCATAGGGCATGGTATAAAGATGGCTAAAAAGTCCCAAGGCAAGCCTAAGACCAAGCAAGATAATGGGAATGCTCACCCCTTAGAGCCCAGGGGCAAGGAAGAGGGCAGTCAAAGATGGGCAAAAAGGAGTAACAATGAAATGTTTCTTAAAATGCACAGAGGAAAAAGATGCATAGAAGGGGACACAGTTGAGCAATTTTGTTACTGCCTTGTTCAACTTGGTGTGTTTATTTTTAAAACGGTATAGAGCATCATTTAGGATGATGATAATCCTGAAGATCTGGATGAGGCAAATCCAATTTCCTTTAAAGAGTTTCTGAAAACCAAGAAGCTTGGCTGGTCCAAAGAGGAGGCAACTAATGCTAGAATTTACACTAAGGAATCTACAAGGCATACATTAGACTTGAAAATACTTGCCCAACTTCTAAGTATGGTTTAGACTATTGTGTGTAACTAGGGCAAGAACAGACGGGCAGCCTGAGATCTGTCATTCAGAGGGATGCTTGTACCCTCCTCACAGCCCCACAGTGATTTGGCTCTCACAGTCTTTGAACAAGAAGGAAGATGTGACTCATCCTGAGGAATTCCTGCAGGAGGACACACATTGTCTGTTCGAAACTGGGAGGAAGGAGGAGTACTGCCAGAGTTTCTCCCTGCAGGACTTAAAAATCAAAAGGATAAATTTCCAAGAAGTGATGGGGCTGAGCTATGATGGAGACGGGAGAGATGGAGTTAAGCAATCATCTGAGCCCTGTCAGCTTCTTGGAGCAGAACACATGGACCGAAGCTATTAGTTGGACTCACCTCTTGGAGGACTAAGGGAAAATATCCCCCCAATGTGCTCTTTCCCAAGCTTCCCCTCCCTGGGGTTGTCCAACCGCAGACCCTACCTCTACTATACTCTGCTGACTTCTTTTACCTAAGTGTTCCCTGCACCCTTTCTAGATTTTTCAGTTAGCTATCCACCAAACTTTACATTGAGGCAGAGCCAAATATCTTCTCTACCGTAAGGAATTTTTCTACCTGGGGATGCTGAGTTATTGTGATTGTATTAATAAACTCCTCCCCAACCCAATATGAACTCCATAAGAGAGCAAAGGGTCCGTGTGGACCTAGATTGACCCCAGGCCATGAGTTCTCAAAATGTGGGCTGCAGATCGGATCCCGGAGAGGTCCTCTGATCCTTTCAGGGATTCCTGAGGTCAAAACAATTTTCATACCAACAGGTTTAAATTTCCAATAAGAAATATGACTAGATATAGTGAACATAAACAAAAGCACTCTTTGCGGTCCTCTTTGCATAGATCCTCAATAATTTTAAGAGTTTAAAGAGATCCTAAGACCAAAAAGTTTGAGAACTGTTAGAATTCATTCTCCATCTTCCAATGCCAAGAAAAGGGGCAGAGTTGGAAATAGGTGTGACTCAGGGGAGGTAAGCAAGGTCTAGGAGACATTTGGCTCTGCCAGGCCAGGATGGAATTGAGAACCTTCCATATTGCCAACCATCCATGTTACAAACAACACTTCATTTTCATTTGTAATTCTTCTCATTATTCTTGGTCTTATGAAATTTTTTGTTTGTTGACAATGATTAAGTTTATAATAAAAAGGAATATTAGAAAAGAATTCTGCTCAAGAGATATGGGGTATATTCAAGGACAAAATATTGATCACATAAACAAGTCTGATGAAGGAAAGAAAAAAACAATGCATTTGTAAAGAAGGTGATGATGATGAAGACAGCTTAGATGGTTAAGTGGATAGACTGCTGGACCTGGAATCAGGAAGAATGAAGTTTAAATCTAGTCTCAGACACTTATTAGCTGTGTGACCCTGGGCAAGTCACTTAATCCCCAGTGCTTAGCCCTTACCACTCTTCTGCCTTGGAGCCAATACACAGTATTGATTCCAAAATGGAAGGTAAGGGTTTAAGAAAAAAAACCAAAACAAACCAACAACCCAAAGAAGATAAATATAAGACCATGGATTTGGGGGGGTGGGATATAAATATGTAGAAAAGGGTATCTAAATGTTTCCTATACTCTTATTTCTTACTCAAACATTAAGGGACTAGATTTTAGGTAGATAAATGCATAAAACTTTAAATTAGGACAGAGAGCCAAATATCTTTCCTAACATGAAGAATTTTCCAAAGTGGAGATTTTGAACTATTGTAATTGCACTGATAAACTCTGCTCTGGCTCCCACTCCCCCTGCCTCCATATGAAATCTGTAAAACAGAAAAAGGGTCATGTGGACCTGTGGGTTTTATATATATATATATATTTTTCTACTTTGTCACTTATTGAATACAGGACTTAAGGCAATGGACTACCAACAATTTTTTCTTTTTACATCAAATGAAGGAGTTGGATTAGACGATCTCAAAGGCCCTTTCCAGTTTTAACGACCTATGATTCCATGAGTAGCCAACCCAATTAAAATGGTATCAGTTCTACTAAACCTTAGAACTGGCCAGGATTGGTAGAGACAACATTAAAAAAAAACCCCAAAACCCTTTTGGGACTAAATTGGAGGTTGAGGAAGGTCGAAGAATAGATAAAACTACTAGAACGAGACGATGGTAATGTATAGCACAGCTATTCAACTCATTCCATTTCTGATTTCTCTATGAAGAATAAATATTGATTCCAGGAAGAACTGAACCAAGATGTTTAAGAGGAGAGGTAAAGGCAACAGTTTAGAAGCCTTCAATAGGTTTGAGTCACCAAATCTGGACAAAACACCTCTGAGAGCTCAAATGGGAAAAAAAAAAAGAATGTGTAAGACTCTTAACTTTTGAGTGGGAGAATGAAAAAAGAAGAGGTGCTGCTAGATAGAAGATGGAGAAGCAACCCAGTTTCTGAAAGGGGGAAAAAGGGAAAGAAAAATTTCCAGACTTCAGTATTACTTCAGTTCTTGGAAAAATTCTAGAATGTATTTTTAAAGGGATGCTGTGTGGACATTTTTAAAAGGGAAGTTCTCATTACTAAGAACCATCATGAGTTCATTAAGAACAGGGCATGACAGGCTAATCTCATTTCCCTTTTTGACAGGGCTGCTAGACTGGTAGGTCAGGAGAATGCCATTGACTTCGTATATCCAGATCTCAGTAGGGATTCAGACTGTATCTCATATGTATGTATGTATAAATCCAGATCCTGAGATATTTTTGTGGGTAGGAGAGAAATGGTCTGGATACCAAGTTAGATTCAGAATTGGTTGAATGACCACAACTAAAAAACTATCGTTAATGGCTCAATGTCAACCCAGTGGGAAATCTTTAATGTATCATGATCTTCCTGGCCTTTTGTTGTTTAGCCTTTTTGTCAATAGTTTGAAGGAATAGGAAAAAATACTCCTCAAATATGCAGATGACACAAAACTGAGAAAAATTACTGAAGAATCTAAAAAAAGCCATATTTAGAGACTATAGGCAGTGTGGGATAGTGAAATGAATAATGAATTTAGTCAGAGGACTTGGGTTCAAGTCCCACCTCTCCTACTTATTACAAGTCATGGCCTCAGTTCCCATGGATGAGGAGGTTGTACTAAATAATCTCCATGTGACTGTAAATTCTATCTCTGCTCTTTATTTCCATCTATTCCTACACTTGTACAAGAATATTCATAGCTACGCTCTTTGTGGTGGCAAAAAATTGGAAAATGAGGGGATGCCCTTCAATTGGAGAATGGCTGAACACATTGTGGTATATGCTGGTGATGGAATACTATTGTGCTCAAAGGAATAATGAACTAGAGGAATTCCTTATGTAAAGGTTAAAATTTTGGTTGAGACTGAAAATCTAAATTTAAGTGGTCGCCAGGGGGAAATCCCAAATAATAAAATACCCAAGTCAGCTGGAATTTTTTTTTTATGGTGATTTAATTGATAGTGGAGGAGATTAAGGAGAAGGAAGGAGAAGGAGTAGTTTTTTTCTCTCCCTCTCTCCCCCCCCCCCCAGCCTGGCTAGTGGGGGGGGGGAGATCAGGAGATAAGGAAGTAAGGTTTTGGAGTATGAAGAAGGAAGGAGTTAGCCAGAACTCCAGAAAAAGAAAGGCTATAACCTGATGTCCAAACCTGAATCACCTCAAGGCAAACTCACCACCACCACTCCAAGATGTCGAAATGCCTAGCACACTGCCAGCCAGAGTCGCCTCTCCAGGGAAAGAGAAAGAGAGAGGAAGTGAGGTGTCTTATATAGACAGTCTTATGTCACTTTCCTGCATCTCATCTGTACCAATGATCGCTTAGGTTGACTTAGGACAGCCCAGAGGTCTGTCTGATTTTTTCTGCACATGTCTGTTGCCTTTTTTTCTCAGATATGTAATCTTTGAGTTTGGTGCAGACCTTCCTAATCTTGTTAAACTAAGGAGGGTGGGGAAAATGTGGACTTCCCAAGACCTGATTTTGTTATTCCAAGTATCTCTATTGTTATTGATCAGGAAATAGCTAAATCAAATCTTCTAAAGAATGGTCTGATTAGGGTGGAATAGTTTTTAAAATTCACACATGTGAACTGGAACAACCTCCAGGAATTGATACAGAGTGAAAGGAGCAGAACCAGGAGAACATTATACACAGAGACTGACACTATGTACAATCAGATGTAATGGACATCTCTACTAGCAGCAAATGCAATGAGCCAGGACAATTCTGAGGGACTTATGAGAAAGAACGCTATCCACATCCAGAGGAAGAACTGTGAGAGTAGAAACACAGAAGAAAAACAACTGCTTGATCACATGGGTCGCTGGGGATATGATTGGGGATGTAGACTCTAAATGATCACCCTAGTGCAAATATCAATAATATGGAAATAGGTCTTGATCAATGACATAAGTAAAAACCTGTGGAATTGTGTGTCAGCTATGGGAGGGGGATGAGGAGGGGAGAGAAAGAACGTGAATCATGTAACCATGGAAAAAGATTCTAAATTAATTAATTAAACAAACATTTTCAACCAAAATAAATAAATAAATAGGTAAATATTCTCCACATCCCTCTTAGCTCTACATCTATGATCCTATAACTAAAATAAATCATACCTAATAAGGTGAAGTTTAATAACTAAATGTCATTGTCTGTTTGGGTTCAACAAACATCTATCACACAAGTTCAGAGTGGGGCATGGGTAGTTCATAGAAGAAAAATTGTATAAAAATCATATATATATAGTAAGTTTATATAAGAAAAAAATCTTGGGTAAGGAGAACCAAGGGGAAAACGTAAAATTACTACACCAAGATGGTAGCTTAGTAGCAGTGAAAACTGAAAGCACTCTGACAATCCTTCCAAACCAATCTTTAAAAAGTGCCTCAAAATGACAGGTTTAAAAAACGAACAGCAAGACGGAGTGAGGGGGCTCTCCCTTTGAACACAAATGTAAAGGAAGAAGCTCTAGGACATCAAAACCCAGGCCAGAGCTTTGACCAATCTTGACTCTGGAGGACTGAAAATGATATATAATTAGTGGTGGAGAGGAGCTGGGCTACACCTAAGTGTAGAAGAAGATCCTTAAGCAGATACTAGTTGAATGCTTGTCAGGGATATTGTAGAGTAGCTCAGGTAGGGGTTGGATTTGACCCCTGGGTTCCCTCCTTTGATTCCTATGTCTTACTAATCAACTTCTCATCCTACTTTGGGTGACGTGATTTCAGGGGGATGAACTCAGCTACTGAGGCAACACCAGGAGGAGATTTTGCCTTTCTGGATCCAGAGATTCACATTCCTGGCAACAAAGCTTATCTTAGCATCAATAACTCCTCCAAAACATAATACCAAAATCCTTTCCCATTTGACTCAGCTACTGACTTCTGAGCTCTTCCAGGAAAGCTTGCCTAGTTGGAAAAGTAATGGTGAATGCTCCATGTCACCCTTCTCGACTCCCACTTTTCATATTAGCATTCCACCAACAGCCCTTCTAACCTTTCTGCAGTTTTTAAAAAGGTTATTAGACTTAAGACCATAATGCGGCCTCTGTTGCACTATATGGAAATCTGTTGAAACCTCTAAATGTAGGGAATGTATGTCTGGAATAGCCACAGTCTAGCTCTACAGGTAATTGGTTTGGGAGAAAGGCTGATGATTAAATGAGTGCAGGGATAGATTTATTCTGGAGTTTACTCAGAAATAGGGAGAACCCAAACTTTGGGGCTTGGTATCCATTTTTCCTTTTGCAAAATGTAATCCGCTACCTGAAGGCATAGTGGATAGTATTAGTATTAGAGTTCACGGAATCAGAGAACTTGTCCAAAGAATAGAAATTACTTGGAAAAGTCTGTTATTGTTGAGCTTTCTTAAGACACCGTCTTTGAACTCTGTGGCAAGGGACAGCATTCCAGGAGCAGAACTCAACACACCCAAGGGGTTTGCCAATTGCTTATTTTTGTGATGCTTCCACTTGGATTTACTCAGCATCTGAGCAAAATGAAACACGTAAGAGGAAGGTGGGAGCTGCTCTCAGGGTTCTGAGCAAATCAGGATTTTAAGAAGGGAATTGTTGCTGCTAAAAGTAGAAACGCAGATGCCTGAGCCCGCTGTTTGGTGCCATCAGTAAAGGTACTTTGGTGAGCTGCTCACACAGTTCAGTCTTTCACTGCACAGATTTGAAAGGGATAGAGAGGTCAGCCTGCCTTAAACCTACTTGGTTACTGTTTCATCATGCCCATTAGTGGGATAATTTAAATATGCATTAATCATATCCAAACCTTCAACTGCGAGTCTACACTTTCTTTTTCTTTTAAACCCTTACCGTCTGCCTTAGAATCAATACTGAGTATTGGTTCCAAGGCAGAAGAGTGCTAAGGGCTAGGCAATGTGGGTTAAGTGACTTGCCCAAGGTCTCACAGTTAGGAAGTGTCTGAGGTCATATTTGAACCCAGGGCCTCCCATCTCTAGGGCTGGCTCTCAATTCACTCAGTCACCCAGCTGCTCCACTTTCACAGTTATTTACAATCTTCTCTTTTTATTTAACATCATAAATAGTCAGTTTAGCTTTGGTTAATTTTTCTTTTCTTTTTTCCCCCCCAAACCTTACCTTCTGTCTTAGAATCAATACTGTGTACTTGTTTAAAGGCAGAATAGGGGCAAGGACTAAGCAATGGGGGTTAGAAAACATCTGAGGCCATATTAGAAACCAGGACTTCTTGTTTCCAGGTCCAGCTCTAACCACTGAGGTAATGAGTTGCCTGGGTTAATTTTTGTAAAAGCATTCATATTCTATAGACTCAGTACCAGCAGGGCTCACTTTGAGCTACTGTTTCTTTGCATGAATCTCCAATTTCCCGAGTCTCTTGGGCCATCTAGGGGTTATTACAGACATGACATAGTTTCTGGAGTTAGCTGATCACAAAAGGTCAACAAGTTTTTTAATCTCTCCCATGAAAATATAATACTTTCAGCTCCAGGTCTTTCAAGAGGACCTTGGAAAAAAGAATACATCTTCTAACAAGCTTAAAGAGGGCAAAGAACTGGAAACCGATTGGGCGAATGGCTAAAGAAGTTGTGGCATATGCTTGTCATACAACACTACAGTGCAGTAAGAAATGACAAGCAGGTTAATTTAATTTAATTTTTATTTTTTTAATTAAAACTCCTACCTTCCATCTTGGAGTCAATGCTGTGTATTGGCTCCAAGGCAGAAGAGTGGTAAGGGCTAGGCAATGGGAGTCAAGTGACTTGCCCAGGGTCACACAGATGGGAAGTGTCTGAGGCCAGATTTGAACCTAGGACCTCCCGTCTCTAGGCCTGGTTCTCAATCCACTGAGCTACCTAGCTGCCCCCGGCAGGTTAATTTTTAAAAGAACATGGAAAGACATATGTGAAGTTCTGAAGAGCAAAATGAGCAGAACCAAGAGAACATTATATTCAGCAACAGAAATATTGTTTGAAGAATGACTGATGGACATCCACTTCCAGAGAAAGGACTGAGAAATCCAAACAAGCAAGACATTGTCGTTTTCTATATAGTCTATTTTTTTTTGGTCTAATGATATCTTCTTTAGTTCAGGGAGGGACAGAGATATCTGGGAATTTTAATGTAACAAAAAACAAATACATTTAAAAAAAGAAGACAGTTAACTGACATGAGAATAATCTTTTGGGGAAATCATGCTTCTTTTGAGACTGTTAAATGATGCTCTCTCCCTCTTGTGGGAAAACAAGTCAATAGCATTATCCTGAAATAAGTCTCTGATGCTTTACGATCTGCAAACCAGTGGCTCCCTTCTATGCAACATTTGGGAGGAGAATGGATACTTGGGACATCACAAGGTTTTATATTGAGGGTTAGGTGGCAAGAGTCTGGGTTTCTGATTCCAATCGTCTTACGTTTCTATAATAATACCTTAAGGTTTACAAAGAATTTTTACTCCTAACTCACCCTATGGGCGAGGCAGCTAGATGCCTCAGTGGATAGAGTCTGGGCTTAGAGTCCTGAATTCAAATTTGGCTTCCGACACTTTCTAGCAAGGCACTTAATCTCTGCTTGCCTTAATCTACCAGAGAGAGAAATGGCAAACCACTCCAGTGTCTTTGTCAAGAAAACCCTGTGGATGGTCCTGAAGAGTCGGACACAATTGAACAATCAAACAACAAAGGCCTGCATTTAGTGTAAATACTATATTCATTTTCTAAGTGAGGGGACTGAAGTACAGAATTTGTAGATACGCCGGTCACTACAAAAACTCAGGTTATTTCTTCAAGGCTATGCTATTTCTGCCACATCAAACATCATGTATCATGCCACATTACTTGTGAACATCTTCCCTTCTTTACTAGATTGTGAGCTCAAGAGTTGGGACCACATGCTAATTTTTCCCTTTACTGGCTGTGTGACTGTGGGTGAGTCACCTCGATGAACTTGGTTCTTTCTCTTGCTATAAAATGGGCTTACTCTGCCTGTGGTGCCTAGCTCACAGGGTGATGGCAAGGCTCAAATGAGGTCATAACGACATGTCCGTGTGAGGAAAGGAACGAGGGCTTGCTTTGGAGTCCAAAGATACGAGTTTAAAACCTACTTCTTTCACTTACGGGCTGTGATCGCAAGGATATCATTTCACCTTTCTTGGGGCTCAGTTTCCTCATTTGGAAAACGAGAGGATTGGGCAGTTTCTCAAAGAGTGAACTGTGGACCCCTGGAATCCCTGAGGTCAAAGCAACTTTCTCAATGATATTAAGACATTCTTTGCCTATGAAAATACTCCTTTTTTCCAATGACATTTGTGTGACGCCAGACTTTGTTCCTATACTGTAACCAAAGCCATTCACTGCAACAGATTGAATGTAGAACCAGACACAAGAACCCCCTGCCACCCGTTAAGCCACATATGAAAGATTTGCAAAAATATGGGAAACAATGACATTACTTGGAGTTTTTTGGATTGGGAGAAGTTATTTTTCATCAAAATGTCATGTGAACACATAATGGGTTTAATGGAAATATTTTTACAAGTCTATGCATATGCTTTCTTTTTTTTTTTAACCCTTACCTTCCATTTTGGAATCAATACTGTGTATTGGTTCCAAGGCAGAAAAGTGGTAAGGGCTAGGCAATGGGGGTTAAGTGACTCGTCCAGAGTAACACAGTTGGGAAATGGGAAGTGTAAAGGGTCTCTGAGAATCAAAAGTTTAAGAGGAGCTGGTCTAGATGGCCTGTAAGATCCCTTCTGGCTCCAGAGCTATAACCTTATGCCTAAAAAACATTTTGTAAGCCTTGAAGGAGTAAAGAAATATCAGCTATTATTTCGAATCTCCCAAAGGGCCCATCAGAGAGTACGTACTCAATATTCAATTATTCAATGTAAATACAAATGTTGTCTTTGTAGAGGCAATTAAGTAGCATGGCAATTGAAAGAGCTGAGTTCAAATGTAACCTCACACTTATTAGCTATGTGGGCGTCACTTAGTAACTCTGCCTCAGTTTCTTCACCTGCAAAAGTGGGTCATCATAAATAGCACCTCTGGATACTAATGAGGAAAATATTTGTAAAGTGCTTTGAAAACCTTTGAGCACTTTATAAAAGTTATGCTTATAAACTTCTTAAATTATCTTGCCAGGGAATTTCTGTAGCATCCTAAGGCTCAGGTACTTTCTCATGCTTCAATTGTATCAATCCTCAAGTGTTAAAAGATAATCCTCCAGCTTACAATATTCAGAAGCAGGTAAGATTAGCTGTTCCTTACAAGTCCTTATGAATAAAAGATTAAGTCCAAAAGAGTTCCTCCCTCCTGGCCAGTATATCTAGCTTTTTTCTTTGCAGACATTGTGACTGGGAGATGATTGATGACTGGAGTCTAGACACAGGAAAAGGGCTTACATTGATCCCACTACAGATGAGTCAATATAGAGTAAACACAAGTCCTGAATTTTCCCATACATTTCAAGTACAAATGAAAGCTAATTCAGTGAGTGAAATCTTGATGGAGGCCTCATAAAAGCCTCCAATGCTAGTTATTTTCCATTTTACCCCCAGGAATAATTTTTTGTTTTGAGGCTATATCATGGGAAAAAGCCACTTGGTTTAGATCTCTTGGGTGACATGTCCAGGAACCCAAGTAGTTATGATCTGGGTAACTCCAGTTACCTTCCATAACCTTGGCCTGTGGGCTTCACTTCAGTTGGGAGCTGATCCTAGAGATCAACTAGAGAATACATGAAAGCAGACATAGTACACACCCGGCCACTGCTACAGTCTCCAATTGTCCTCTTGGAATCAGTGTGTTTATAGTCTTATCCATTATAAAGCACTGAAAATGGTGCAAGAGAACAAACCAACTGCCTTGCTTACTATCTCAAGAAACAGGTAGGAAAAAACAACAGAAACCAGTGGAGACATCCTGAGAGGGAGAGAAATGAGTTTGAGGTTGCTTATCAAAATCTTTATTCACTTCATGTTTCATGATTCAGAACTTGAACCAACAGAACACACGTAGAAATGGAGATGTTCGTTTTCTTGTTCTATTGAGCATCTCTCTCTTTTTTTTTTACCAAGAATGATCTTTATTTGTGCAGTTGGAGTTTCTGGGCAGCTTCAAGAAGAGTTCTTACTCTCCCTTCCAAGTTGCTGTTAGTAAATAAATTACCTTCTCAATAAATTATCCCCCACCCCACTCCATCTCACCCCACCATTCGTTTGAATGAATAATGACTCAACTCACTCAGTCTCTGGTCCTCTTTCCTTTCTCTCCCAACTCCTTTTCTTTGTCAGTATCTCAAAGGGAAAAGTTGGGTATCCATGCCCTAGTTCTTACTCTCAAGGACTTGGAGGAGGATCTTTTCTCCACCTCAGTTTCAGTTTTTCCAGCAAATGGGCCATGCCAAAGTAAAACATCTTCTGTTGGCTGTCACTGTGCTTGGGACATGCAGGAATTTTCTTATGCCTATACTCTGAAACTTAAAATTAGAACTTAGGGACATTTACCAACCCTCTCATTTTATATGAGGCAGTTTATATCTCCATCAGAGAAGAGGACTTACCCAAGACCCTGTCTCCAACCAAATCAACTTTCTGAAAGTTTAATATCTCAGCAGATGTTCTCTTCTCTGGGTGTGATCACTCACTAGTGTTTCTAAAACACTAGCCGACAAAACCACGATGGTGTATTAGTATGGGAGATGGGGGACGAAGGGAGAGGGAATGAACTTTGCACTGGAAAAAAGAAAAAAGAATTCTAGCAGGAGATGAGTCATGCTGACTGATAACACCCTGAAATCATTCCATTATCTTTTCCATGTACAGTATCTATTTTTCCTTCCAAGATCTGCATAGAATTAACAGTCCAGTCATCAGTTCTTTCATTCCCTTCTTAATTTTCAAATCTTGACATGCAGCACGTTAACTTTAGTTAAGCATGAACAGGGAGAGAATGACTCACTGGGAGGATACGATCTAAGGCTGCGGTTCTCAACTTCTCAATTTGTAGCAATGAGAATACATAATGCATATCAGGTATTTACATTCTGAATCATAACTGTAGCAAAATTACAGTTTGGAAGTAGCCACCAAAATAATATTTTGGTTTGGGGTCACTGCAACATGAGGAACTGTATTGCGGGGTCACGGCATTAGAAAGGTTGAGAACCACTGATTAAGCAAATAAAACCCTATCCTGTAATCTCCGTTTTGTGCTAACTTATTTACTTCTTCAACTACAATGTAAGCAACACCTCACATTAACAAGCAGTTTTAGAATAAAACCTGCAGAAACACTTCCCTAAACTTAAAAACTGAGGTTTCAAAAAGCAAGAATCAGAAAAAAATCTCTTAAAATAAGATCTGGCTTTGTGAGGGGGCATATCAAAATGTAATCTGTCTACTCTAGCTTTAGAATTTTATTTCAAATGTGCCCTGGGCTGACGTCAGCAACCCCAACACTCAGGACCATACATGCTCTGAATTAAATACAACCTGATTATAAGCAGTTCAAAATCCTAATAAAATGGACCAGAGTTCAAAGGCATTTTATTATTACGATTAAAAGGTATCTTATTCTATAAGGTGAATTTAGTGTTTGTGGCATTTGGAGTCACTGGCTTATTCTGAATCCTCAATTCCACTCAATCCTAACTTGGGCCACATTCTGCACACCAATGGAAGATCAACAAACCTAATTCTAGCAATAAAGCTCTAGCTTTATTATAAAAATTCTAGCAATAAAGCTCTAGCTTTACATACTATTCTGGTTCTAAATCTGAAGGTCTATGCATTTGTGTGCGGTAGGAAATGGAAAAGGAAACGATGACTTTATTCTAATAAGAAAGTGAAGCAATGTTTGAGGGGGAAAAAAGACCCACTTTAACCAAGTCACTTCTTTTTTCTACCTTATTTCTTTAGCAGAATAATTTACTTCCAACAACCAGAATGAAATTCCCAAGTTTTCAGAACTCACGAAGGCGAGATTTCAGTGTAACCTCATAAAGGCAAGAGGTGTATCTGGAAGGATACACAGAATCGTCTTTTGTTCATTTGTATCCGTAGAGCATGAAAGTAGCATTTATCACAGAGAGCGAAGCTTGATTTAAAAACAGTCTTGAGATCTGACTACCTCTGCAGCTCTCCCCGAGATTTTAGGATCGGTGCTATCCAAGTGACTCTCAGGCGAAAGGGAGAATTTTCCTGGACGCACTCAGTAAACAATCTTGAAACTGGAATAGGCTTCTTGTCCCCTTGACACAATGGTGGCACTCTGCAAGTATTTGCCTTCTCCTCACGTGTCACGATCCTTTTTCCTCATAGCCCATTCTTGTCCTGGTCTCAGATGCGTATAAGGTATTAAAAGAAGTGCCCGACGTCCGTAATATCGGGATACCGCCAGAGGGTCTCTCATTATGTGTCTCTCCTCCTCGGAAAACTGGCCCTTCAATCTCCTAAATCGGTTTTAAGACTGATCGCTCTCATTTGATTTCCAGCGGCCGGGATTAGACGTGTTCCCTTTTACCATATAAATAGTAGTCTCTAACCAAGGGTTTATAAACCTGGAAAAGGAATAAGGACTAGAAGCAGAAGAACTAGGAGGGATGCGCACCCAGCCCTGCCCCAGACCCGCTTGCCTCACACGTCCGGAGCTGTGTGTTCAGAACACAAGCCGGCGGAAGTGCCACAGAATTTGGAGGCTCCGGAAACACAGCCAGAATGGGGGGAAGTTCAGGACGCAAGACGAGAATAAGGGGGAGACGGGAGGGGGAGGCGAGCGCGTCTTGAAAGGCTCCGAAGCTTCTCTCTAAGCTTTCGTGTGGCCCCTCATCACACATCTCTGCAAGTTCAGGCGGCGGCAAAGGAAGCCCTGCCTGGAGTGGAGGAATCCCTCGGAGGCCGTCTGATCCCGCCTGCGACACAACGCGGCTGTGGCCTTCGAGGTGCAGAGCCTCCGCCCATCCGCTCTTCTCGCCTGTGGGCACCTGCTCACAGGAAGGTATCTGCCTGCCTGGAGCAAGAGCGAAGTGACGCTCAGGAGGCGTCAGCGAGCCCAAGGTCTGCTTCAGAGACCGGCTTCATTCTGGAGGTGGCGGGGGACACGGTGACGTTTCTTGCAACCTTCCAGGAGTCACGAATACCAGCAAGCTAACCTCCCTGCAATCGGGGGCACCCGCGGCTTCTGCCCTCCCTTCCGACTCCGCAGGGCTCGCGGCTGTTGCAAAGGGCAGCGGGGGAGAGGCCCAAAGCTGCGGAGGGCTGTGCTGTTCTTGGCCGCCACCGGCTCTGTACGAGGAGCTCAGAACCTTCCTCACTAAGAGCAAAGCTACGCAAACTGCACCCCGACGCCGGCCGGCCGAAGTCCCTTTAGATGCTGAGTGGGGAGAAGAGCGGGCCCGAGGGCGAAGGAGGGAAGGCAGACGAGAGGGTTCAGGTGACACACACACACACACACGTATACACACGTGCATACACACACATACACGCACGCGCGCGCGCACACACACACACACACACACACACACACACACACACACACACACACCCCAGAACCATTCTTGGATTCACATTCAGATCCCACGAGGCCTCCACAACTGGAAATCAAGCTTTTCACGACACAGACGTGGCACACCAAAAAAGAACACTGCCAGAACCGCGGGAGGCTGTGCAGGGACGTCTCGGGGTCTAAAGCTTTTAGTCAGAGCTTTAGCTCGTCATGGGGAGAAACACGAGCCACCCCAAGCCACCCCGTTCCCTAGGACCAGAGATCACTGCGTGGGGCTTTCCATCTTTTCCCATCCATCCATTTGGAATCAATTGTGCTGTTTTTCTATCATTTGTAAAAAGAAGTTTCATTTGTTTTCCACTAAAATTACAAGTGGGAGAGAGTCATCCTGTCTTCCACCAGCACAGTATCTGTCCCAAACTGATCCGTGCACTGCTTGACGGTGGCCAGGATGCCCAGGAGCCGCTGATCCATGGCGTCCAGGTGGGCGTCGGAGAGCACGGGGGAGATGGGGTCGTGGGCCATGGCCGACTTTAAGGCAGACTTAAGCACGCCATTCTTTAGGTAGTTCAGCCTGTTCCAGGTGGAGACCCGAATTCTGGAAAACAACAGAGGAGCACAGGTCACTGGAGACCAGCCTGAGGGACCACATGTTTGCACCTTCTTTCTGCTCCTCATCAGGGACAAAGCTTGCTCTCCCAGGGCACCGCTTTTTAGGCAAGCAGGGCTAAGTGACTTGCTCATAGTTATAGAGCCAGGAAGTGTCTGAATCAGGATGGGAACCCAGGTCCTCCTGACTCCAAGTCTGGCATGCTATCCGCCATGCTGCCTAGCTCCCTCCTCCTTTCTTATTTTGCTGACACAAAGAATCCCCATGAAAGGGAGCTTCTTGAGGGCAAGGATACCCTTTTCTTTCCGTCTGGCCCTAACAGGCTCTTGACAAATGCTGGTAGACTAGGAAGGGCTTTTGTTTACTCTAAGGCGAGCAACAAGACCAGCCCTTCAAGCCAAAGCAAAGCTAAGCTTGAAGGGAAGCTCAAGGTGCGTCCTCTCTATCGGTCTGGGGGTCATGTGGCCACTTCCCAGGGAAGGAGGGAGCTAAGGGCCAGTGAAGAGCTGCTGGGGCTCCCCGCTGCCCCCAATAGCTCCTGGGGGGCCCCGACAGTCCTTTGTGAGCTGGCTCCAACGGACCTTTCCTGCTTTATTACACAGATGCCTCCCACAGGTTATAGCCAAGTCAAACTGGCTTTCTTCCTCTTCCGACACTATCTTTTATCTCGGTTATCTCCCAGGCCTGTGGCAAGCCCTCCTCACTTCTGCCTCTTGAGAGCTCTCCCTTCCTTCCAAGCCCTCCTCACTTCTGCCTCTTGAGAGCTCTCCCTTCCAGTCAGCTCAAGCATCACCAACAAGCCTTCCCAGAACCCCCGCTACTCATACCCTCGCGCCATTTGTACTGATTCTGTCCATACCTAGAACTACACCTCCCTCTCCGAAGCCCTAACGCTCCAGTCTCAATGAAAGAACTGTAAGCTTCAGGAGGGCAGGGATCCTCAGGGGAGCCCAGAATCTAGCACAGAGATGCTTAATGAAAGCTTGCTGATTTAAAAAAAAACTCTTATTTTCTGTCTTAGTAATAATTGTAAGTCAGAAGGGCAAGGGCTAGGCAAATGGGGTAAGTGACTTGCCTAGAGTCACACAACTAAGAAATATCTGAGGTCAGATTTGAATCCAGTTCCTCCTGACTCCAGGCTTGGCATTCCATCCACTGTGCTGCCCAGTTGCCTTGAATGTTTGTTGATGGATAGAGCTGAAGTAAAATCTTTCCTGTATGGTTTTCTTCAACATAGAGGGAGTCTTTCACTTACAAATAGGTTATGCTCCAAAAATACATTTGTAAGCCAGTTTGAAACTCTAGGAATATTTGCATGGACTGTGAAGTGCACAAATCATGTCAGGGGCTGGTTCTCAAACCAACCCACACAATTTGACTTAACTAAGGGCAAGAAGTCCTCAGTGACAGAATCAGTGAAGAAGCTCCGGCCCTTGGGCTCTCCAAGCCTCCCAGCTGAGGCTCTCTTTTCATCCTTCATACACAGGCAAAGCACTCCCTGTGCTGGGGCTTCCCACAGTGTCAGAAAAAACATATTTGTAAAGTTGAGAAGAGGAACATTTTTCTAAAACCAGATATACATTTAGGGCTAGTCTGTGTCCTTGCTTTGTCCAGTCTGTAGAAAACCCAAAGCCAAGGACAATCCAATGGTCAGTTGTTAATAACTCCATTGCTTTTAAAGAGAAAAAGGAGATTTCTTGCTTACTGTGTCCAGTCCTGTGGAACAACGGGATTTCTGGGAGAATGCTGACCATCAGTAATACTCCGAATCTACCTTAGGAGGCATACAGGTGGTACAATAGAGAGGACATGGAATTTGTAGTCAGGAAAAACTGAATTCTAATCCTGCCTCAGATATTTCCTAGTTAGCTGTGAGAATCTTGGCAAGGCATTTAACCTCTCTTGGGCCCTTAGTTTTCTCATTTGTAAAATGGGGATAAGAAGAGCACCTGCCTCCCAGGGTGGTGTTAGGATCAAATGAAATAACAGATGTAAAGTGTTTCAAACCTTAAAATGCTATGGAAATGTTAGCTATTATTATTATTCTCTATGGAGCTAAGTCTTACTAGATTGTCTTGAAATTTCAAATTGACATGACAAATTAGGAAAAGATTTTAAAGCCTTTTCTTACTTTATTTTTGATTCTAATATGAGCTGTTTTGAAAAAAAAATCAAATAGGAAAACTATGAAAATAAAATTGCCTTTGGCTTTGCCTTAAACCTCTATCTCAGAATTGTGGCTCAGGAGGCGTCTGTCCTGCCTGGGTCACTGTGACAGAGGCAGGCAATGCCAGTCCTCATCTCAGGGGTATTTAACTCACATGCAACACTGGTAGAGAGGGGCGAGGATGCTTCTTTCATCCAGCGTAGGGTTTCCAAAGCTGAAAAATAAATGAGAACGCAGTGAATTAGCTCCAGAAGAGCCAGCACTCTTCCCAACTGTAGCAAGTTCTATAAAGAATACAAAACCAATCCCAGATAATTTCATGCCACACCAGCTCCAATCGCTTAAATTAAAAAACAAACAGAGCATGACCAGTCAGACACACGCACCCCCATGGCCAGTACTGGCATATCTGACAAACAAAAATGACCCTCATGCACCAGACTCCTGTATCCTGTCAAGATATCTACGGTGCTTAGCCACTGCCGTATGGTACCTGAATGATATAACTCCATGTGGAGCTGGGCTAAAAAAAGGGAGGGGAAAAATGAAGGCTCCACAGCCAAACACATCTTACCCCAAAATGCCAGCTGGGAGAGGGCCGTCCCGTTGCTTGCCAGCGTACTTCCTCTCCCAAAGGGCACACTCCCTACGGCACAGAAGCTCAGGAGAGCCCCATTCTCAGCATACACTGAGCATTTGTGTTCCAATGGTCGTGGCAGGGAATTTAGAGGCAGAGATGAGGGACCACATAAGAGACATTCTCCACATTCTGCTGCGGAAAGGGAACAGCCTCTGGCCACACTATAACATGCCCAGCACAATATGTACCATAAAATGATAAAACAGCTACAGCAATGATTGCTAGGTGAAAATCTGATAGCAATAGTTAGGTCCAAGGGACGCAGGGCTGCTGATCAGGGTGCAAAAATGCAGAGAAGCAACGGCAATGCTGGCGAGTCCCTCCCTCCCTCCCTCTCTGGCTGCTGCCATCTTTCACAGAGCACTGGGCCTCTGGTGGCCTGTACAAGATGGAGGCACCATTGGCAAATATTGAGCAAGCACTCTTGTTTTTTCTTTTCTTTTATTTTTTCTTTTAATAGACCTTTACTTTTGTTTCAGAATCAGAACTACGTATCACCCCCAAGGCAGAAGAGTGGCAAATGCTAGGCAATGGGGTTAAGTGACTTGCCTGGGGTCACATGGCTGAGAAGTGTGTGAGGCCACATTTGAACCCACGATGCCCCATCTCTAGGCCTGGCTCTATCCACTGAGTCACCTCGCTACCCTGAGCAAACGTTCCTTTCTAAGGAGCAGCTTTAGTGTATTCCCTATGGCAGCTTGAAACGTCCCCTCCATAGCAATGACCTAGGATGTTCTGAGCTCCAGTCAAACATTTCATTGTAGCCACCACTTAGTAAGCACCACCGAGGGGGAGGGCTGCCTCCAAACCATGGGAGAAAAGGAGGAGTAAACAGAACTAGGCTCTTCTCAGTCCCCAAATTTAAAAAATAGGGGGAGGGGGAGAACAAGCTTCTCTTTATCCCCAATAGCCTTGGAGCCAAAGAAAACGACAGAGATAGCTTTCCCGTTAAATAATCACAGATCGATGTTCCTGTTTCTCCTGCTTGCCAGAGGGTTATGTTTAGACAGTCACGATAAGAGTCAAATGGAGAACACCGACTGAATCAGGTGTTAAATTATTTGAACCTTTGGACAAATGAAATCCGATGCTGAAGAAGTTTCAGGAAAGTCCATTACACTTTTAGTTTTGAAAAAACGTACACACACTCTGGCCCCAGGCCCCAGGCCCACTGGAGAAGGAGCGGGCCCCCAGCCTTTGGAAGAGCTAGTCTACATTTCACTGAAAGTATGAGTGTCTGGAAAGGGCAAAGGCAGAGGACCATTTCTGAACAGAAGCAGGAATACTGAAGGGAGGCTGGAAGGGAAGTTTCTAATTAGGGGTGAGATGATAACTCACTCGCCCTACCACGGAGAAGAGGACCATAGGTCTGGAGCCGAAAGGGACCTTCGTCAAGTCCAGCTCTCTCATTTTATAGGGAGGCAGGAGGAAAGAGGGAAGGCAGGAGGAGAGGAGAGTGGGAGGAAGAATGGAAAGAAAGGTTTATTGTATGCCAAGCACTTTTTACAAATATTATCTCACTAGATCCTCACAACAGCCCTGGAGTGAGGTGCTCATCACCATTTGACAGTTGAAGGTGAAGTAGACAGAGAGTAAATGATTTGCCCAGGGTTATACAGCTAGTAATATATATCTGAGATTAGACTGGCACTTAGGGCTTTCTGATTTCTGTGCTCTATCCATTGCAACACCTACCTGAGGCCTAGAGAGATCCCATTAGGTAAAGTCTTGAGATCTTTTGGGAGAGCCAGTCTATTGTTTGGAGATCTCTGGACTTGGGGTTCTATCTTAAACCAAAGTAATGGGTAAAGTTAATTCCCCTTAAATATCTCCAGGGCAGAGAAAGAAGTCTTTATTGCCAAAGCATCCCATTATTATAAGGACCTCAGTAGTCTGTCTGTCCCCCTTAAACAGAAAAGCTAGGAGAGGTTCCAAGCTCCCGAGTGACCTGGCCAAAGCAAGGCCTGTGGTCATGGCCAAAAACCTATTATCTTGCAGGCGGGGAGTCTGACTATTCACTAGTCATCAATTCCTCCCAAGATCCCCTTGCCATGAAGCAGCTTCAGTCCTTGAACCTGTGTCTCGGAACCAGGCCCCTTTCCCTCAGTGTCTGGTTCTACTTGATCCAGAGAAGAACCTATAAAAACCCGCTGGGCTTTACTGTTTTGCTGCTTCCTTCTAGGAGCAGCAAGACCTCACCTGTTTCTATCCTCCCTGAATGCCCTCACTCAAATGACATTAAGACGACCATCTTGCTGTACAAAAAGTAGCCTATAGGGCAGTGGTATCCAATTCAAATGGGGGATCCACGTGGTCTGCATATTGACTTAGACAATCACAAATGAACATTATCTATGTCCTATTGTATTTTATTGATTTTGTTATACTTCTTCCTAATGACATTTTGCTGCCATTGGTCTAGTTTCCCATCTTGGGCATCCACGAGCCACTCTTGGAGAGATTCAGCACCAGGACCCATACGCACCTTTTGGCATTATCCAAGAGAATCAGCATGCTGGCGCCCTCATCATCCTGAAAGCTCTCGTAGTGATGACGGTCAGCATTGCCGATCAGATAATCGAAGACGGCGGTGTCGACAATATCCAGGAGCCGGGGGCCAGAGTCATAGGGAGATGTCTTCTTCACGGCGTCACAGTAGCTATCATCGTACTCCCACCTGGAGGCAGGCAGCATCACCAGGGTTATTTACTGAGCGTCAACACTGTGCTTGGCACTGTTCAAAACAAAGAGAAGACAGAGTCCCTGCCCGGCAGGCTCACACCTGGCTGCCACAGCCCTCTGAAGACTCTGATCGTCTAAGCACATGAACCCCAGGAGCTTACAAAGCAGCAGGGTACCAGACCAAGCCCCAAGATGGAATTACTTAGCAGCCTGCCCCCAAGCTCTAGTCATTTTACCTGGCAAGCTTCCCCTCCCTGTAAGTCCTGCCCCAAGGGTGACGGTGCTTCTGCAGAGGCCAGACATCTGGAAGCCACAGTGTAACAGATCCCTCCATTATGTCTCCTTCTGCACATGCAGGCTCTGTTTCTCGGCAATAATAACACTTCCCGTAAAAGCAAGTGTTGTTACCTTAGAGAGAGAGAAAGAGGCCAAATATAATGTCAAAAAAATGAAAAACCTCAAATTCACCCCCTAAAAAAAATCATAAAATAGCTCCATAATGAGAACAAAGATCCTGAACTCCATTCATTTGGTTTAAAGACAAATAAACTTTGTCCTCTTTTTTTTTTTTTAAATAATACATGACTGCCAAGCAGGTCAAATCTCAAACTGTCATGCACATGGTAGGAATTTAAGGCTTGTTGAAAATGTACTTCAGACTTATTTAACTATCTGATACTCTAAAATACAAGCATATACTATCTGTCAATTGATTTCACAAAAAAACCAAACACATTATGTGAAACAATATTACAGGTGGCAGTAAGTTTTGGAAACAATACCAGCCAGGGAAGTAGAGAGGAGAGGGAGAAAAATCTTCCTCCAGACTTCTAGCTTAATGTTTTTTTCCATTGTGTTTGACTACCTCTCAAGAAAGGGAAAAGAGAATTCAGAAAGATGGGAAGAGGGAGAAAAAGAGAGAAGGGAGGAAGTGAACAAAGGAGGAAGGGAAGAAGGAAAGAGGGGAGAAAAGGAAAAAATGGAATTGGGGAAGAAGGAAAGGAAAAGGGAAGAAGGTAAAGGAGGAAAGGAAGAAGGAAGGAAAGAGGGGTGAAAGAGGAAAGTTGGGGAGAAGGGAAAGAGGGAAGAAATAAAGAGAGAAAACTTTATTTCCAGTCATCTCCTACTTTGGATAATAAAGATGAGAAAATAGTCTTTTTAAAAATGACCTACATTAAGAGGTCTGTAAGGGATAGGGATGCATAATACTCAGAGCTGCCTTCCTTGAGCTATCAGTAATTGAGTAACGAAGTAGGTAGGAATGCCATGGTGGGCAGATTTCAGGTAAATGACTAGTAGGCTTCTACCCCAAAGTAATCAAAGAAAGAAGAAAAGGACCTATATGTATGAAAATATGTATAGCAACACTTCACAATAGTTCCAAACTGGAAGCCAAGAGTGTCTATTTTTTTTGGGGGGGGGAACAGTTAAACAAATTGTGGCCTATGAATATAATAGAATATTACTATGCCATAAGAAATGATAAAATCGATAGTTTCAGAGGAAACTGGAAAGACCTTTATGTGATGCAGAATGAAGTGAGCAGAACTAGGCATAAAATCTATGCAATAACAACATTACAGAGGAAAAGAATTTTGAAAAAGGTTAGAATGCTAATGAACATAATGGCAAACCATGGGGCCAGAGGAATGAAGATGAAACATCCTATCCACCTCTTGCCAGAGGTTATGGACTTAAAATGCAGAATGAAACACATTTTTTAATATAGTCAATGCAGAAATAGGGTTTATTGGACTATCCATATTTGTTACAAGGATTAGAAAAAAACTATTTTCATCAAGGGGAGATACATTATAAAAAGAAATAACTTTAGGGGTAGCTATGTGGTTCAGTGGAGTGAGAGCCAGAGATTCCCATTCTGGGTTCATATCTTACCTCAGATACATGTGACCCTGGGCAAGTCACTTAACCTCTATTACTTAGTCCCTACTGCTCTTCTGTCTTAAAGCAAATACATAGTATTGATTCTAAGATGAAAGGTAGGGGCTTAAAATGAAAATAAAGAAAAAAGGTTTTTTGTTATAAGGGATGGTTTTCTGGATAGTGGAGGGGAAAGGGGCATATTTAGAAATGAGGGTGATATAAAAAAGATAAATGAAAAAATGATAAATTCTTAAAAATTTAAATGACACTAGCAGGGGAAATGTTCTATGTGGGGTATGCCTACCTATCATATGTATGTGCCCTCTCCCTGCCTAGATTTTATTTCTTGAGAAGATGAGATCTAGTCTTTTACCTTCTCTGTAGACTTAACAGAGAATGATGCCTTGCACAATTCAACACTGTTGATGGTCATTGCTCCACCCCTTAAAGCTCTGTGACAATGAACTCTCCTGGTTTACCTCTGACTTCTCTATTTTTTTGGGGGGGATTCTGTTGTCAGTTCCTCCACCTCCCAAATGGGCATTCCCAAAGGCTCTGGTATTATTTCATAACTGAACCATTATACTAGCCTCTGTGAATCTTAAAAATTCTCAGGACCTATTTCATAAGGTTTGGTTAAGACCATTCTCCATTTTAAACAATGAAGGAACTTAGTCAGGAATGTGAGAACTCTACTCCACCCATACTTAAGCATACTTTAGGGGAAGATAAAGTTGTAAACTCTTTACTGAACAATGAAAAAGTACTTAACTCATACTTATAGTGAAGCAAAAGCCTTAAGCTAAGTCTATTTTTAGGAAGGTGCTAAGTACCTATGAAGGTCAGGCAACTTGCAAACTAGCAAGGGACAAGCTTAACAAAAGAGGTGTGAGGTTTTAGTCTACTCGGGTGTGAATTAAGAATGGTCTGTCCTTTGGAAAATGTCTACTGTGATTGGTAGATGTGAGAACTTAGGGGAGGTGACATAGGAGAAAATTCTCTTTAAAAGGAGGTCAGAAGCTGAGAGCAAAAAGACTCTCTCTGAGACCTCTCTCTGAGGAGGGCAGCTTGCCAAAGCTAAATTCAGCCTTGGAAGCTGAAGTGGAGCTCAGGAACTGAACTGATGGGTCTCTCTGAACACTAGAATCTTGCTTGGGACAAATCCTGTGGTGAGTGGATAAAAGACTGACTGATCTCTCTCTTAGGGCTTAGGCCTGGGCTGGCCTAGGCTGACCTAGCCCTTTTCTCATTATTTCCTCTTACTCTCTCTCTCCCTTTCATTAATTCCTTAATTTGTATTAATTAAAATCTCTATAAAACCCAGCTGACTTGGGTATATGTAATATTTGGGAATTTTCCCATGGCGACCACCTTAATTTTGATTTAACTCAAGACACTGTCTTGAAACTATATTTTCACGGTCACAGTTTAAGGCAACCACTCTTTTTATCTGTCATACCTCTTGACTAATTTTCCCCAATTCAGTTTACCAATGGCATCCCCAATAGCCATTAGATTACTTTTCTAATTCTGTTGTTTCCTTGCTTAAAAATCTTTAATGACACTACTATTTACAGAAAGTAACACAATGCCAACCTGATGTTCAATGTTCTTCAGAAACCTGTCTTTCAGGCCTTTTCTCCCACCATTCCCTCTTAACCTAAATCTAGTCAGATTATACTACATGCCACTCCTTGAAAATATTTTGCCCTTTCTCATTTCTATGCTTATTTTAGTTCTTCTGTCTAGGATTACCCTGCCTCTCCTCTATCACTGCCTAGGAGAATCCTTCTTTTCAAGGCTTAGATCAGATGCTACCTCCTCTGCAAGGTCTTCCTTGAACCACAAAGTGAGAGTGATTTCTTATTCCTCTGGACTCTTTTCATACAGTGGATGACACTTTGAAATCCTTAAAATACCAGATAAATGTGGGCTCCTAGCACATGCCACTTTGTAATACCATTATTGGTGCATATATCTTATAACTCCTCTCCTGAGATTTCAATTTCCACAAGAGAAGAGTGTTTTTTTGTTTGCTCTGTCTGACTCCTCAATTTTCTGCATAAACATTCTGTTTAGTGAAAGAGTTAATCAATTGATTGCCAATTGTCTTCAATTATTTCATAATTTATGAATGAGAAATTCCCCAAAGGAGACTTTACAATGATGCTTCAATCAGAAGAATGAGGATGCTACGAAAATATGCCATTTTTATAGGACTATACTACTTCCAAATCTAAAATTTTTTGACTTATCACATTCTCATCATTTTCATTTTCAAGTCTATTTTACATCTGATCTCTTTTCAGATGTGATGCCCTAAAATAAATGTCAATCCCTAGATGTGGTCTGATAAGCAGAGGACCCACTCCTTACTATCCTTTGTTAGATTCATAAGAGGAATGATCTAGTTTATTCCATTTCTAGTCACCAGGCTAAATATTCTTCTATTTAAACATCTCTTCAAATTTCCTTACCAAGAATTAAGAATGTGCTCAATAACTGCTCTGTGGCAACAGGCTTGATCTCTGTTCTAAGATTCACAAATCTCCCAACCACCAAGGGGGCTCGGCGGAAACCCAAGATCCTATTGTAAAAGAAAGAAGAAAAAACAAATCATTAATAAGGTATTTTGAAGGACACTTTTAGACTCACAAACACATGTCCAAAAGTTCTAGTAAGCTCATTAACCAGAAACTACAGTAAGATTGCCTGAAATTAAAACCTCAAAGGACAACTTGCAGATTGTGAATTTATTTTTTCCAAGGTAGTAAATATAGCAAATGGGATCTCATAAGAAATAGCATGAAGGTTTTTGACTCCAAAAAATATTCTTATTAGCCAACTTGGAATTTTTAAAATTAATCTCTGCCTTTCCATTGGTGCTTGTCTTAGTTTTAATCCAGGTTGAAACTTTATGTTAAAATCTCAGAGACTTATAAATGTGACATAATTTATATTTTGACATGGAGTAAAGTCATTATTACTTGTTTGAATGCCCCCCCCCCCCCAAAGGCCCTTTAAGTTAGGAAGCTACAATGTTATATTTTCATTTAATCAACTATGCTATTTTGCTGTGAACTTGGACCTTTGACTTTGCAGGTCTATTATTTGGAAAGGAAAATGTTCCTTGGTCATTATCTAACTTCTATAGATAAATATGGGAATTATAAATCACAATTTCTTGATAATCAACCAGAGGCCTTATCAGGAACTGAAATGGTTTACATGAGTTAGACTATTCATTTGGGAGCCAATGTTGTCATGCAGATATGAATAGTACAAAATCAACGGGATCTTATTCATTTAGAATGAATTGAGAATTAAGTCAAAATTAATGGAGTTACATACTTAAGGGAAACTCCTGCAATCCTTCTCCAAGAGAGAATGATTTAAAGAAAAAAATCCCAAACATATGTAAAAACCTGGTCACTTACCTGTCCAAGTGAAAGGCTGCTACTTCTGCATTGTGCCTGTCATAACCAGCATATGGCTCCCCTTCGACCACATAGTCTCGGCTATATCTGCAAAAGACAGGCCCAAGCAGAGAGGACAATATGACTCATGTCAAGACTCATAGATTTGTCCCATAGATTGTGCCTGGGCTGGCCTTTGGAACAATTCAGGATCTGCCTACTAAGTTAAAAGATAGCAACATCCAAGAAAGCTTCCATAGTCAGTCCCCAAGATATCTTTATTTCTTTTTTTTTATTACACTTTACTGAAGCTTTTGTATTTGCATCAAGTCATTTCAGCCCTTCTTCTCAACCTGGAGTGAAATCTCTTTTGTGACAAAGAAAAATAATTAAGAAAAATATAAAATTCAGTGATCCCACTGGAAACATACAACATCTTGTCTCAGTAATTCTTACTTCTTTCATTTGAGAGAAGTTATGTTTCATTAACTGTTCTTTGAGACCTTCATTGGTTTGTGGATTACCAGATTTCAACTGTCAACCAGACTTCAGCTGCCTCTTAGTGATGTTTTAATTTACACGCTGCTAGTTATTGCTAATGCTGTTCTCTTGGCTCTGCTGATTTCATTTTCTATCACTTGAGAACAGTCTTCCTAGACTTCTGAATTTCTAATACTTGTACAACAATTTTTCAGTCTGTTCACATAACAAAGGTTTTTTTCAGTCATTTCCCAATTGATTATAGTTTTTGCTACCATAAAATGCATTGCTATTGATATTTGTTTCCCTCTTTGCCTTTCTTGGAGGTGTTGGCCCAATACTAGAATTATTAGGTTAAAGGGTATGAAGATTAATATCCTGAACTAGACCAATGTACAGCTTTGCAGCAGACTATTAGTGAGCCTGTTTTTCCAGAGTTCCTATAATACTGATTATTTCTAGTTTTTTTGTCATCTTTGCCAATCTGTAAATGGTACGAGATGAAACTTCAGAGTTGTATTAATTTGAACTTCTTTCCCTGTTATGGAGTTGGGGGTATTTTTTTTTTTTGCAATATTTCTGAGGATTGTTCATATCATTTGACCACTTATCAACTGGAAAACTAACGATACCTTTATTTCCTATAAGGGACTGCCATTCCTGATTATCCTGGTAAAGCATGGCTGAGGAAGTAGAGCATGTAGATCTTTTGCCTCTCTGGGTTACACACCCCATCGCCCAGGTTTCTAAGAAGACAAAATTTATGGGGCAGAGGTAGCACCGAGTCTTCTCAGTTTTACTTACTATCCTATCAAATGCTCGCAGTAAACTTGCTTTTGTTATCTCCCTCCCTCAGACTGGGCCCACGAAATGCCACGTAGGGGAAGGCATGCTGCCCCAGAGTTGGGAGTCCTAGATTCTCATACTGGCCCTGCCTTTACCTAATTATGGGAACTTGGATAAATTATTCAAATTCACTATGCCTCCTTTTCTTCATCTGTAAGATCTGAGGGCTGGGCTAAATGATTTTTAAAGCACTTTTCTAGTTCTCTGGTTTCCTGATCCTGGGTTCTTATGGACCTGGCAGGCCTCACTGGGGAACAAAGAAACACTGAGGTCAAAACAGGCTGCTGCAGCAATTCCCTTCACATCCTCCATCTTCCGTGTGGAGATAGCTATGGGGAAGCTGAGAAATGAGACGATTCTTAAGGTGTCTCACAGAAGACCACACAGGTTGATGCCTGCATATATGGTGGAACAATAGATATTAAATACCACCTTCAAGGCAAAGTAGCTAAACATTTGTTAAAAAAAAGTATGCACTGCCTTGGAGCTGGGGATCGTTTTTCTTTCAGGAACAGTGAAGTTCAAAGCAGATGGGGCAGTTCCTAGTGTTGTAGGCTCAGTTGGGCCATGCTGACATCCATCTGAAGGGCGGCCTGCTCTGTGGGATGGATGCCTGCCTGCAAGGCAAGGGGCCAGCACCCGAATACCCCATATAGCAGAGCTCTAGCCAAGCCACAGGAAAGCTTACTGGGAGGTCACCGCACACTTCTTTTGGAGATATCAGAGCACTCTCTGACGGCTCTAAAGTTGCTTTAACTATAAAATCCTACTGAAAATCCACTACAAAATTGGGGCAGGAAAGATGGAAGCAACCAAATCTTGTGCTGTTTTCTCTCTTGGCCCCAAACACATCCCAGACTCCAATTCTGAACCCCCTTCTAGCAGCTTCCTTCTATAGGATGGCTACAATTATGAGACAAGAACAGGGACTGGGGCCTGTGATTTCATCAGTAGGTCGAACTCTCACAAAGGAAAACTCCCTCTACCAGTGCAGGCTGGTACCTTGTCATCTTGAAGAATTGCCTGGGACACGACTAGGTGACTCAGCCAGTGCATGTCAAAAGGCAGGACTTGAATGTAGGGCTTTCTGCTTTAATTTATCTCTACCTCCTACATCTCATTGCCTTCCATGGTCACCATTAGTGCTTGCAGAGCGACTGCTTCCCTGGCATGGATTCAGACTCAGAAAGCTTCTTTGTGATTGAGAGGCAATGTAGGAGGAAGAGGGGGGCCGTATTTTGGTAGTTTGCCTTTAACAGATTACTTATACTTGTTCTGCTGCCAGAACCTCAGGACACTAAGAACCTGGCCCGCCGACTGAATTATAAGCCCAGCTCACAGGTGACCTAGAGAGAGAGGCTTCTTTGTGTGCTGGCTGTGAGGGCCCTAATCCTCTCGGCCGAGAGTGATTCATCGTAAGTTAGTGATGGAACAGCAGAGTCCATCCTAGAACTCCAGAAAATATCAAGTTAAGTGAGGTGGGGTTAGATCGTCGTCTGTATTGTGTTCCGAAATGAACAAGTCACATTGATGTGGTGCCTTTAGAAACTGCTCATCCCTGTTAGAGGAGCAGATGAAGGGGCTAAATCAGGCTGATGGTCCTCATAAGGATGAGGGTGACGTGGTGGTAGTTACAATGTAGTGCAGCTACATTGGGGGGTAAACTATTTACAAATTTGATCTCATTTGATCCTCACAAAACCCCTGCAAAGTAGGTGCTATTATTATTAATTTTTTTAGAAACCCTTACCTTCCGTCTTGGAGTCAATACTGTGTATGGGCTCCAAGGCAGAAGAGTGGTAAGGGCTAGGCAATGGGGGTCAAGTGACTTGCCCAGGGTCACACAGCTGGGAAGTGTCTGAGGCCAGATTTGAACCTAGGACGTCCTGTCTCTGGGGCTGGTTCTCAATCCACTGAGCTACCCAGCTGCCCCCAGTAGGTGCTATTATTATCCCCATTTTAAAGATGAGGAAACCAAGGCAGATAATGGCTAAATGACTTGCCCATGGATGTGGAGCTAATAAGTTTATGAGGTTGGATTTGAATTCAGATCTTCCCAAGCCCAGGGCTCTATGCACTGGGCCACCCAGCTGCTGAATACTGAAGGCAGTGGAGTTTTATGTTTAGGAAGGATTAATTTGGCTATACTACAGAGAAAGGATTAGTTGAAATCTAAGTATTGTGGTGGTGCGGGTCCAGATGTAGGGTGAGAAGGGTCCTAACTTGGGTCAAACAATCACAAAAAGGCAAAATCTCAGCCAGTCTTTGGGCTTGGCCCACCCACCCACGTTAAACCTATTGCTGTCTTCTCTCTTTTTCTCCCAGGTAAATTCCCATCTAATTATCTCCCAAGCACACTTGCAAGTCTTCATTCATACCACACCCTCCTCTCAGACTACCTTCACAAAATCTCCTGATTAGCCTCTCCTCTTGTCTGATGTAAGGGATCCACTGGATTTCCTTCCCCTGCACACACTGTGGTCCCTCTGAGGCCTCTCAGGTTATACACTCCCAGCAGTCAGCATGTTTAGTGGACTCTACACAATTCCCACTGACTCTGCAAAGTACCATGCCTAGTGACTTTGGATAATTTTCTATACCAATTGGAAAGAAAAACAAATGTAACATATAGTACTTCCTGCATAGTAGACTGGAAAAGGATTTAACTGGGCTTCTCTGGGTCTTGGTTTCCTAATCTTTAAAATGAGAGGATTCCATCAGAAAACCCCTACAGTCTTTAAGGTTCTTTCTCCTCATTAACTGTCAAACACAAAACTTTCAATGCCTGCTGACACCCCTCGAGCTCTAGATCATTTCCTTAGTCGTAGTAGTAGTCTCTCGGTAACCGAGGATGATTGTCTTTGTGCATGTGTGTGCATCATTTCCTTACTATAATCTTTACTCTCCAGTTGAGGGCAAAGCCAATGTCCTTCCTTTGCCCAAGTTCCATCATGACCTTCAGCTGACTTGCATATACATGCCTTTGCTCCTGTCTTGTCCTCTCAATGGCAGAAAGCAAAGAAACAGACATCACACTTCTCTCAAAAGCCAGCCCTGTGGAACTGCAGAGTGTGTATAATAATTGATTTATAATTATCTTATAATTATAATTGATAATAATAATTTATAATAATCTGCTTTTCACACAGATCATAAGGAATTTCATTGATAGTAAACGAACGCATACACACTTCAACATCCCATACTAAAGTTAGGTTTCTATTACTGTGAATAATGAATTCCCACGCTAGCCCCACTATTTGAACTGTAGATTTCCATTAGATTGGAACCAATGTCCATAGTTTATATCCTCTGAATACATGCACCCACTTCAAGAGGTTCATTATTCACACTAATTGGGACCTCGCTGTAGTTCCAGTTCAGGCATACTGACAATTATGCCCCCTTTATTCTGGATAAAGAATCCATAAATGTCCTTAGAAATCAACCTTGTTGTTCCCAGCAAGAGCCAGAAGATGTCACTGTCAACCTTTCCAATTTATATCTTAGTTTTATCTTATTTTTATATTTATTATATTTCTTACTTATTTTTCATAGCTTATCTTAGTTTTATCTTCTATCTTAGTAAACCACCCAGGTGACCAGCTGTATTGCTTAGCTTTTTTCTTAAAATGAACCACAAAACCTCAGGACCCTATAGTATGAAAAGCTTCAAGCAGGGGTCTTGGGCTACTGAGTCCAAAGCTCTCATTTTAGAAGTGAAGAAAGTGAGTTCGAGAGCTTGCTACACTCAGAAATGCATGGGCAACATGAGGCACAACAAATAATTGTTGCCATGAAGAAGACTCACCGCTTAGGTTTGAAGACAACTTTCTGCCCTCCTTCAAGTATCAGCAAGGCTTTCAGCTGAGTTCCCTTGTAACCCACATCAGCCTTGATGATCTTCTTGGTGGCCATGGCATGCATGATAGCTCCCAGCTCTGGGGTCTCTTCTGGGTACACTTCCCGGGGAACTACCCACTGAGCAGCAATCTCCCAAGGAGACTGCAAGGTATGCTCTAGGCGGGGATCCAGCTCTACACGCAAGCTGGCCATCATTCGGTGAAAGGCCCGCTGGTCCTCACGGTTGGCAGCTGAAGTGTCCAAGTTGTCAATAAGAAAAACTTTTGTAAAGATAAAGATGATGATGAGGATGACCAGTAGGACAGCTCGCTGTTTCAGCTTCATGGTGGCCTCCTTTCCTTCTCCCTCAGCCCAGGTTCTCTTTGATTAGGGTGAGGAGGCAGCAGTTAATGTGGAGAGTTCATGACTATCACCTAAACTAGTCCATCCCATCACGGAAGCACCTCCTAGGATTCCTGCAAGTCAAAATAGAAAACTTTTGGTTCAAGTTAATTGGCAGACCTGAATCCATTTATGGCACAATTCCAGGCAAATTGTTTACTCCAGTTTTCAGAAAGTCAATGATTTTAAATGAATTTATCACATTGGTTAAGAATTAGCTTTAACTGGTTCTAATTGGTAAGGATTCTAGTTCTTACCTTTTTATGTACGTAGGATTTTTTGCTTTAAAATGAATAATTAAATTTTTGTAATATTACACATTCATATAATTCAGTTATTTACTTTCTATAAATACATAATGAAATTGAAAATCAGAATAGTGTCAGGGAAAGGAAAGTTATTAGACAAAAGAATATCATTTGGGGGGTAAGAGGAGACAAGAACCAAGAGTATGATTTCATTGTGTAGAAAGTATTTCCTCTAACACAGACTAGCTATTCCTCTGTAATCTTGTTTTAGAGAATTGCCTGGGCCGCTGAGAGATTATGTGGTCACATAGCAAGTATTTTTGAGAGGTAGAGGCAAGACTTGAACTCCATCATTAAGATATAAAATGAAACTCATCAACTTTGTTTTTGTATTTTAGGAAATCTGCAAATGTCTTCTTAAGAACCCACAGAGACAATAGTTTAGTGATTCTCCTATTATATAAATATGGTTTTAATAACAAATTATTAAACTGATCGAACTAGCAAAAACCAAATAGGGTAAGGAGAGTAACATCTCAACCAAAAATCCAAATTGTAAGCAATCTTGCATGTGTCACGATCAATGCTCATGTATTTCAACAAGACTCTTAGATATATCAATCTTTACTAATTATTCTCCAAAATTAAAGCCCCTGTAATATATGGATAATCAACTCTAGTTAAATTAGGTGGAGAAAAAACATATTCCTACACCATCTGGCTATTAGCAGAACATGACTAGAAAGCTAATGGTAACTGATAAGATAGCACTATAAGGCCACCATTATGAAATGGTGACAAAAAATAACACAAAACTATCATAAATGAAATATTTTTTCCCTTTAGATTGCAAATAATGCTCTGAGTAGGAATTGGTATGTGAACTCAGAAGAGAATAAAAAATCTATGAATCAATCTCATCATAAATACCTGGATTATTATTTTTTTTCATTTGATCTGGATATTTAAAAACATTTATAATCTACTATAGCTTCTGCTGCAGAGCTCACAGGTCACAAACTCTGTCCAAGCACATTTTAACAGTTAAGACTATTCATCAAAGAAAGTGAGTGCAATACAAAGGAGAGCAATAAACTGTCCAATGAAGCCCCTCCTGCCCAAAGTTTGGGACTGCTCTCTTCATTCTAAACAGGAGCACAAATTGATGAACCAGCAGCTGTGCAGGTTATTCAGTAATTAACATACTCTTCCTTTCCTTTTCCTTTTTAAATTTTTTTTTAAGTCAGGAGAACTGAAGGTGAAAACTAAATTCCAATTCTAATTATCCCCAGCCACCTGTTTTGTTTCTTCACCATCACATGGAGAGTGTATGACATTATTAGCTGAAACAGTCAAAGGCAATTCAAGTACATCTAAAATGTGACTGTGACTATTACAAGTTTAGTGTGAAATCCAATAAAACGAGCTGCCTGTGATTACTGACAGAAGAAAGATCAAGGCAATGCCACGGAGACCAGATTTCAGAAAGGTTTTTCCGCTATTTCCATCACCATCTTGACAATTGTAACAGTTCAATTATTTGCAAAACAACCCTTGAAACCACATGAGTATAAAACACCTCTGGAAATTTCAGAACCCAACCTGCTGCTACTGTTTCTTGAGCACTCTCAGATTTGGCCTGGAGTCCTCTGGCACAAATAAAAGTAACATGCGAGGCACAAGAGGACCTTCTTTGTTTCCATTTGGAGGTGAGGGGGTGGGAGGAAGGAGGAAAGAACATATTTGGATCAATCCTTCAATATTTTTTGAAGTGTTTTTTTTTTTAAACCCTTCCATTCTGTCTTAGAACTGATCAGTTCTAAAGCATAAAAATAGTAAGGGCTAAGCAACTGTGGTTAAGTGACTTGTCATCCAGTATCACAAGCTATGAGGTATCTGAGGTCACATTTGAACCCAGAACCTCCCATTTTCATGCCTGGCTCTTTATGCACTGAGCCACTTAGCTGTCCCTTTAAGTATGGTTAATACAAAAACATTCTCACTTTTGCTAACTTTTTAAAAATGAGGTAAATAATAACATTATTTATATATAACATTCCCCAGTATTTACACACACAAGATTCTTTCAGTGCAAAAAGGAGGAAAACATTTTTTTTAGATGGTTACAAACCAAGAACATTGAATTATAAGAGTCACTTTGTTTTTAAAAATACATAAGACGTTTCATAAATGAATATAATCAATCTTTTTGGCATCATACACAGCTATTCACCCACTAAACTGTGATAAAAATTCACATCATATGACTTTAAAAGATTGTTGTTTTTAGTTATTTCAGGATTTAGCTCATGGAGAGAGGGCAAGTACCAAGTCCTGAGCATTAAACCATTTTTTCATAATAGTTATCATCAATCTTAGCATGTTTAAAGTCGGATGTCAGACACAGACTTCACTTTTGGGTACTAAGGTCAACTTAGTTGATGACAATAACTACAGGATCTTAATTCTTGCTCGGATTCAATTTCATGGTCACTCCCTGGTCAGCCCTTAACTGGACTACTGAGCAGGTCCTGGTGCCCTGTTTAGGACAGCTGATGACAAGTAATGGGGCTCAACGTCATACTAGTCTCACTAGTTGGGACTATGGTCTGATGTGATCACACAATCACAGGGTAGAAAAATGGGTTATATCCCACCCACTCCATGAGAGGAGACTGTAAGGCTTGTCTCCAATGTGACATACCTATCCATTTCCTCTAAACTTTCCCTACTCCATCCATTCCTCTGCTGAGGGTGTCTATCAGGGGAGACGGGCCTCTCAGAAGTTATAAATTCAACTACTATGTGGGAACCCATGGCAGTGGCATGGGTGCTGTTAGGAAATTTCTGCTCCTCCTAGCACAAATACTTCACTGTCCTCCTCTGAGCACCCTCAGAGCAGGCCCTGAACTCTAGAGTAGTGACCAAGGGCAGGGAAAGATTTATAAGAACCCTGTTTGCCCCCTTTTCGTTTTCATGGGGACAGAGAGTGTCCCACAGGACTGGCAGACATGGAGGACTATGATTGATTACAGCTTTCATCACATTCTTCTGCCCACCCCTCTTTTGAACTTTTCAATTTCTGGTGAAGATGCCATATTTCTAGCTATCCAGATTCCAGAGCAGCTCTGGCTCTTTACTCTTCCTCATTCCACATAGCCAATCAGTTGCTAATTAAACCTTATTATTTCTGCCACCTCAACAGTTTTTGCATAGGTCACATGGGCATCACACCAGTGCAAGCCAGGATCACCTCTCACCTGGACTATTACAACTGCCTTCTCTTTGGTTTTCTCTGCCACAAACCTCTCTTCTTCCCTTCAAGGTATTTGCCACCCTAGTGGCAAACTCAAATAGAAACAAGTACCATTAACACATCTGTAAGGGCCCCTTGTGGGCCACATACTGATTTAGATTTAAGATGAATGCTATGGTTTATTGTATTTTTGTTTCTTTTGCTAAATATTTCCCAATCACATGTTAATCTGGTTTTGGCCACATTGGGGTGCTGTTTGAAGTCTCTGTTCTGCACAACTTGCCAAGTGATTTTCCAAAAGCCATGTCGGACCATGTCATTATTCAATATCAGTGGCTCCCTACTGACTCTTTGATTAAATACTATTTTAATCAATCTCTTTTTTAAAATTCCGATTTCTTCCTCTACATTTTACAACTTACACAACCATATGGGTAGAAGCACCTCAGAGCTGTGTGTTTGATACCAGTGGTCTACAGCATTGAAATATGAAGTGACTGCCCTACATTCCATCATGTGTATGAGGGCAGGGGAAGGACTTACACCAGATCATCCTTTGTTCTAAGGCCAGCTCTCCATCAATTATCTACCTTGCTGCCTTTCATAAGTATTTAATAAAGGGTTAAAAGGGAACCCTACTTGCTTTCAAGTGCTGACTCTATTGTTTTTTCAAGAGCAAAAAAGTTAGCTTTCTTTCACTGTCTACTAAATGCCATCTCCTTTTGAAGGAAACATAGACATGAATCCTGGAAGATATTTCCTTCTAGTGAAGTAGCATCTGCTTCCTCAGCCAGAGTATTTGAAAGAACTAATGGTACCCAGATTAGTGGTGGTGAATTTTGTGCACCAACTGAGTAATTTGAATCTGTTTGGTGTCCTTTGTGTACCATACTCTAGTAAGTAGTTCCATAGATCTAAGAGCTAGAAGGTACCTTAATGATCATCTAGCTCAGCCCCTTCCTTTCACAGACAAGGAAACAGAGGCCCAGGGAGGCTAAGGGGCTTTCCAAGGACCCAGGGGCAGTAAACTGCAGCATAGGAAATGGGATTCAAGTATACTAGTTTTCTTTTTTTCTTCTAAAAACTCTTGGAATTGTATAACAGAACCCAGTTATATTCTAGACTATTGAACTACTTTTAATGTTTCTGGCACTCAGGACAAAGTTTCAACTCAAAGAGAAAATAGACTTGAGGTAATTAAATAATTTTGTTAAAATTTTTTAATAAAAAGTTGGAGCAAATGGCAAATTTATAAACAGTAGGAAATAAGACATGTTTGCTCTTGGGTTGAAGTTCTAGAAAGTAGACCTATAATCAGTTTTTCCTTCTGAAATTCCAAGTCTATGGTTGTGGAGTATGGAAAAGAGGTAGTTTGGTGGTCAAATGGGAGGCAATTATGTGGGAGTCCGGAAACCAGGGTGTCATTCTAAGCTGAAAAGGTTTCTCAGAATTTAACTGACTCCAGCTTTCCCATTAAAAAAGTTCTAACTCCCCTATCTACTTCATGAGAGTCTGGTGAAGAATGATAACCTCCTGCCTCGAGAATTTTTAATTATGAAGTTTACAGATGAAGAGATGACTAAGTGTGACTATTTTATTTTCCTAAGAGTCAAGTACACACTTAAGGGGAAATGTAATAGAAGAAATCTTAGTGTTAAAGCCTACAAAATTGCATAACTTTACAAATACAGAGACAATACATTATCATATCAATGCTGAAAACATTCATTCAACTAACAATCATTTAATAAGCATCTTCCATATTCACAAAGGGTTGTGGGAAAATACAAAGAAGAATGGTATTTGGGCCCCTGTTTTTATTTAACTTCTAATCAGAGTAGTAGGAAAGGACAGAGAGATGTGTAAAACTATATAAAAAACACAAGATGGGGGCAGTTGGGTGGAATGGGAGCCAGGCCTAGAGATGGGAAGTCCTAGGTTCAAATCTGAATTCAGACACTTGCTAGCTGTGTGACCCTGGGCAAGTCATTTAACCCCAATTGTCTAGCCTTTACTGCCCTTCTGCCTTGGAACCAATACATAGTATTGATTCTAAGATGGAAGGCAAGGGTTTTTAAAAACAAAACAAAACAAAACAAAACAAAAGTATAAGACAAGAGTAAAATATAAGAACATGATATACACTGCTATACAGTATTACAGGAAATAGCTCAGCAGTGTATGTCTTTGAAGTCAGAGAACATGGTTTCAAATCCTACCTTTGCTGCTCACTACTGGGGGGACCTTGGTCTAGTCACAACCACTTCTGTGCCTTAGTTTCTTCATCTGAAAATGGGGAAATGAGGGGGGCAAGGGGAGAATATGACTTTAATGATCTCTAGGGTCTCTTCCATCTCTAAAACTTTAATTCTATGATCCAAACTTCATGGGTAGAATTTCAAAAGGCAAATGTAGTAAAGGGAAGGAAAAAAGGGAACAAGAGTATGCCAGGCTGAGGAGAGGGCACAGAGGTGGGAGAAGTGTTGGATGTTAATGAGGGCTGTGAATGGGAACAGTCTGCCTGAAATTTAGCAGAGGTGAAAGGAAATAGTGTTAAGGCAGAGTTAGCATGGGTCTGTATGAAGTTGGTGATTTATCCTGCAGGAATGGGGAGATCTTGAAGGATTAGGATCTTCAGTAACTTGAGATCTTATTGGCCACCTCGGGCCTAGACTGCCAACCACCCAGATGTCTTCCACAAATCATCATTAATCATGTTCAGTCTCTTCAGCATTAATATTGACCTATTTTTATTATTAACCTGGGTCATCAGTCTCATTTAGGGACTTCAAAGCACACCTCCAACATTATTACAGACATTTTGTAGATGCAGTCCTCAACTTCAATGTCCATAGTAACTAAAAATGGCTGGATGAGAATGGGTGTTTGTTGTATTTCCATTTTGGGAGTCAGTTCAATGTTCCTCCTTTGTGAATTGAATATAACTTTTAAGTGCCAAGTACAGCAAGGTAAGTTCACTTTAACTGTAAGAGGGTTAAGAACAAAGCAGGTCTGTTATAAAGGGTGTGATGGTATTTATTATGCAAAAATTATGTATTACTTAGATTTATTCATATCTTTCCCCTACCCTGTTCTAAGGAAATTTTTTTTTCTTTCCCCCAAATCTTCCCTGGGCAGCTATCGGTTGTCAGAAGCAATAGCCCAGAACCTTTGATGGTTCCTTAAGAAGACTAAGAGGCTTGAACTCCTTTAAAATGCAAAGCTTAACCAGCTCTTTCTTTGCCTTCTAAATCAGCACCACCCTTGTCACTAGTGGCACCAGGGAGCAAGAGATTAATAGACGATTTTCTTCCTTGACTCTTCCCACCACAAGGGAACAGGGGAATTTAGTGAAAGAACAAAGTTGGTTTAAAGATTTTATCAAAACCTTTGGGCAAGTAAACTGGTGAAATATAAGTGATAGTTTAGCAAAACATGAAAAAAAACCCTTTTCTTCTCTTTTAGAACTGATACTAAGCATTGGTAATTGATACTAAGTAGATACTAAATAGCAGTGAGGGCTAGGCAATCGGGGTTAAGTGACTTGCCCAGGGTCACACAGTCAGGAAGTATCCAGGTCCTCCAGACTCCTAGAACTGGCTCTCTATCCATGAGCTACCTAGCTGTACCTCTTACTCACCTTTTGTAGATGATCTCAATCTTGGGAAGAAATCCAATTAAGCCCTTCTTTAAACAATTCTGCTCTTGACACCTAATCTCTCAGACTTGATGATTCATCAAAGCTCATTTCCATGCCCCAAGAATATCCTCAGTCAAGAATCAAATATTGGACTTAAGATTGACCCCACATTAGGATCTAGAATCATAAAAAACAAGCACAGGAGGATTTGATTTTTCCAGCCCCAAATCAAAGTGTAAACTCTAGTATGGTAGTAAAAAATCAGTCACTACTCTTTAGCACAAATAAGAGATTTACTGGATTAGATAACCCCTCTTTTCCCTCCCTTAACAAAAATCTAGTGGAGCTATTATTCTAATGGTGACATAATTGTGGTATAAACAACACCTAGGGCTAGGCACTGTTAAGCACCCTACAAATATTATCTCATTTGATCCTCACAACATCCCTGAGAGGGAGGTGCTATAGGTCTTCACTCTACAGCTAAAGGCGAGGTAGACAGAGGTTAAGTGACTTGACCTCAGGAGTTTTTTCTTCTGTGTTTCTTACCCACAAAGAACCTTTAGGTTACTCTCCCAACCCAAGTCTGATCACTTTGGTGTATTAACTAGTGAGAATCAGTCTGTGAGTGGTATTGAAACATACACTGAAAATCATTTTGGAAATGTGAACAAAAACAAATTCTTTTCTTGATTTTTTAATATATTTGATTTAGTTCCTTATATATTTGGGAAATTAGACCTTTTTCAGAGAATTTTTAAAATGATCCCCCCCCCCCCCCCAGTTTGTTGCCTCCCTTCTAATTTTGGATGCATTGGTTTTGTTTGAATAAAGTCTTTCCTATATAGTAGAGATGGATCCTAAATGCCTAATAGCAGTGAGATCATGATGTAATGTCAGGTGGCAAGTGAATAGAATATTGGGTTTGAAGTTAGGAAGATCTGAATTCAAACTCAGTTTCAAAAACTTACTAGTGGGGGCATCTGGGTAGCTCAATGGATTGAGAGGCCAGGCCTAGAGACAGGAGGTCCTAGGTTCAAATCTGGTCTCAGACACTTCCCAGCTGTGTGACCCTGGGCAAGTCACTTGACCCCCATTGCCTAGCCATTACCACTCTTCTGCCTTGGGGCCAATACACAGTATTGACTCCAAGATGGAAGGTGAGGGCTTAAAAAAAAAAACGTACTAGTAGCAACTCTTGGCCAGTTACTCAATCTCTGTCTGTCTCAATTTCAACTACAAGATGGGGATAATAATAACAGCTACTTCAAGTGGGTTGTTGCCAGAATCACATGAGATAGTATTTGTAGAAGGCTTAGCACAGTGCTAGCACATTGCAGGCACTTTATATATGTTTATTCCTTTCCCTTTCCTGAATGCAGATTCTAGGGCAATAAGACTGCAATCATTTCTTGCCCCATTAAGCAAGTATTCTTAGGGTGGCTCCTTCCAAGCAAGGAGACACATTTCTTCTGGCCTCCTTCCTCTTCCTGTGCCTAGTTTGGTTCTATTGCCTATATAAGTGCCTGGAACATTTGGGAAGCAAAGGCACACTCTGTAGCAAGAGGATAGGCTGAAATCTAAGTCCTTTGAAGGCTCTCCAAAAGAATTGATCTATATTCCAAATGACAAGCTTGGATGTCTCCTCTTTCACTATAATGTAAATAGACTTTTTAATGTAAAGCTTTTTAAAATATCATGGGAATAGCCCTACATACACAGTTATTGAAACAGAATGCCAGATTCTCTCAGGCCCCCAGATTGGTCCCAGGCTAAATCTTCCTCACTGTCTTCCCCTCCATTTAAACATTTACTCAGCTTGAGCCTCTAAGCTCTGCAGTAAGAGAAATGGAACCTGGATATTAAACTGCAGAGAACTGTCCATGAAGCATGGTAATAATCACAATGTTACGAGAGCTTAGCAGAACTGGTTACCAAGGCCCTAATGGAACATATTTTGACCTCTTAGGGAGGAGAGGAATAAAGGAATCTCCAAGTGTCTCCTCAACCTGAAAATGCTCAGTCCTCCTGATCATGGAAAGATCATCTAGTCCAGAAAGGAATCAAAGAAGGCTTTCTTCCTGGGGGCTGAGCTGGGCTAGGCTGAGGGGGAATAAAAGAAAACACACTTGCTGCAGTCAAGGTCTGATAAAAAGCTACAGGTCTTCAGTCATCTAAAGGCTCATTCTCCTTTCAATGGGACAGATAGTGAAGATTTTGAAGTTCTCTTCATTTTACTATTAGAACGTAACCATTTCTTCTTAAAACTTTTCCACAATAGAATGGAAATACAGACCTTCTCACTTACAAAACAGTCTACTCAGGATTACAAAGTACTTTCTGTTCTCAGTCCTTGGAAAGGGATGAAAGTGTTATTTATTGTATAAATAAATGCAGTACCTCATATCTGAAAAATTACAAGAACTGACAAGTTGACTAACTGTTAAAAACTAAAATTATGTTTGAGGGACCGTATATAATGGATGGAGCTGGTTTGGAGTTGGGAAGACCTGAATTCAAATTCTGTCTCTGTCACAGACTAGCGATCTGTGACAGATCTTGAGCAATCTGTTTAACTTGCTTCTGCAGGGCAGGTTTCAGACTCCATGGGTAAAGGGAGTTCCTTGCCAGATGAAAGTTCAGGTAAAAAAAAATCCTATTTATGCTACACACCTTATAGTTTCATCTGACCCTTCCAGGAAGTAGTAAGAAATTATAAGGATGATTAGACATTAAAGCTATGTAAAAGAGGAACGGGCTGCCTCAGGGGACAAAGGTAGTGGATAGGTTCCTTCTTACCAGTAACCTTAAAGAAAAAGCTGGATGACTGCTGGTAAATGCTGCAGGGGGAATTTTTGTTCAGATATGGTTTGGATTAGATGGTTTCATAGGTCTCTTTCAACTCTGTGTGATCTTCAAAAATGGAGGCACAAGAGTGACTATCCTGAGGGGGCATGTATGCATGTCTCAGGATGTGGTTCCAGCAGTGGGGTAGCAAAGGTGAGGAGGATTCTTTAGCAGGGACTTCTTTTGAACTCTCAGCAATTTAGTTTTTAAATATCTCTAAGCCTAGTAAAAGGGAAAACATTCAAGAAAGTGGAACTATCAAATGGATCCTCACTTAGGATTCAGGTCTTTAAGGTCCTTGCAATTACTTTCCTCTCCTTCAAGCTTTACTGGCTACACAAACCCACTAATGACTCAACACAGTGCCTGGCACATAGTACGTACTTAATGAATGTTTAATGACTGAATTGTAGGCTCCACACCAAGGTGTTCAAAGGAGCACAGATTTAAAACTAGAAGGAGAGGTTCTTAGCCTTTTTGGTGTCATATACAGTACCCCTTTGGCGGTCTGGTGAAACATATGGACTTTTCAGAATGTTAAGTGCCTAAAATAAAATATATAAAAAAATGTTCATGGACCCAGGTTGAAAACTCTTTTGAGAGCTAATACATGACACACTTCTTTTTTTTTAATTAAACTATTATTTTCTGTTTAGAATTGATATGTATATTGGTTTTAAAGTTTAAGAGAGGTAAGGGCTAGGCAATGGGGGTTAAGTGACTTGCCCAGCTAGAGTCACACAGCTAGGAAGTACTGAAGCCAGATTTAAACCCAGGACCTTCCGTCAGTAGGCCTGGCTCTCAATCCACTGAACCACCCAGCTGCCCCTCAATAGAAATTTAATAAATGCTTACTGACTCACTGACTATATATGTTATAGATGAAGACACTAACATCTACTGAAGTTAATGATTTGCCTAAAGTATAGACATAGTGAGTGTCAGAATCAGGATTCAAATCCAGATCCTTTGACTCAAACTCCAATGTCCTTTCCACCACACTATGATTCATCTGACTCCTAAACTATTGGCAGAACTAAAACAATTGACATTGGTCCCAATGAACAACTGACACATTTCCCTTAAACCAGTTATAGACCATATATATCTGTTTCACTGCACTAAGGATGAGTAATCCTATACATCCCTTCTCAGGGAATTAATCACTAGGATTCAATTCAAGAAAAACTTCTTAAGCACCATCTATAAGCAAGGTACAGTGCTAATCACTAAGGATATAGAATGAAATAAGATCCAGTTCTCTTCCTTGAGAAGCTTTCAGCAGAGTTGGGGGGAACCTAGGGATGGAGAAGACAAAACCACGTAACTAAAACATGAGTTTGGCATGAGAAATTTGAGAGGTCAGGGATAGAGGAAATCATGGAATGATGGGCTTTGAAGGAAGGGAAGAATATCATCAGGTGAAGATGTGTAGGGGGGAGGAGGGGAATGCTACACCAGACAAGACAGGCAGTGGGCAATGAGATGAGGAAACTGGAATTGGGAGGATGAGATCACAGAACAGTGAGTAGTCCAGTTTTCCCAGAAGTTGAAGTGCATGAAGAATAGTAGTATGAGATGAAGAGGGGTAGGCTGAAGCTATATTATGTAGGAGAGCACACAGCAACTCTAAATGAGTTCAAGTCCATGGACCTGGATGACCTATACCCCAGGACATTGAAAGAACCTGAATCTAGCAGAGAGTCTTATATGTAGCAGATATTTTAAAATGGTTGTTGAATTGAATTGAGATGATATCTGTTGATGATCTTTGAGGAAATGTGAGAAACAGAAGAGATGAAGAGACAAGAAAAATTTCTAGTTTTTTTAAAGTCAGGAAAGAGGCTCAAAGAGCCAAACTAAGCCTAAGACTAAGAGCCAAACCCAGAGTTGGTAGGTCTTGGGTTCAAATGTGGTCTCAGATATGTCCTAACTGTGTGACCCTGGACAAGTGGTGTAGCCCTCATTTCCTAGCTCTTACAGCTCTTCTGCCTTGGAACTAATACACAATACTGATTCTAAGAGTAAGGTAAGATTTTTACAAAAAATTGTTTTAAAAGGCTGGGACAAAGTTTATTTTGCAAATTATAGTCCAATGAGCTTGGCATTAATCTTGCATAAAATTCTATAATGGATTATCAAATAGCTATTTTTTTTTAACACTTTGAAAAGAGATGTGGTCATTAGAAGGCAGCTTGAGGGCTTTAAAAACAATTGAAGACAACTGAACCTTATTTCCCTTTCTGACAAGTTTATCAGTATGGTAGATCAAAAGAATATAGACATGATAGTATTTGGTATTTGGCAAGACATTTGGCAAAGCTTATAGTATGGTAGACCAAGAATTAATTATGGGGCATCTAGATGGTTCAGTGGGTAGAGAGTCAGGCCTGGAGAAAAGAGATCCTAGGTCCTAGATCCTAGGTCCAAAGCTAGCTGTGTGACCTTGGGTAAGTTGCTTAAGCCCAACTGCTTAGTCTTTACTTCCCTTCTGTTTTGGAACCAATACTTGTATTAATTCTAAGACAGATAAGAGTTGTTTTGAAAAATTAATTATGGAAGCAGACGCAGAGTAAGGGTAGATGTATTGCTATCCTGGAATTGGGAAAAGCCATTTCTGTGGCTTCTTCCAGATCTAATATTCTATGCCACAACTAACTTGGCCCTGCTCTGTTCAACATTCTTATCAATAACTGAAGAGATATGTTTGTCATAATTTGTGGATACAGAAAGTTCAGAAAAATCTGTTGGTTGACAGAATCAGGACCCCTAACAGCTTGACAGGCTAGGATGAAGAATCAAATCTAACAAAATGAAATTTACTGAAAATAAATTTAAAGTCCTGAAGTGAGGTTAAACAAATAAATTATGCATGAATAACATCAGAGAAGTAAACTTAGATACAAGTAAATATAAGTTACTGGGTGTTTTAATTGAAAAATTCTATGAGCCAATAGTGTGATATGACTCTAAATGAGATTTTAGGCAACATTAATAAAGTACATAGCAGCTAGCTAGCATTTATATAGAGCTTTAGGATTTGCAAGGCTCATATCAAGAGGCCAAATTCAGTCCCAGCTCTCCCCTCACACTGAATGCAGTGATTTTTTTCTCTCATATACCATATTGCTTCTCTGAAAAAGCCAATGTAGAAAGATAATAATATTATATGGATTCAAAAACTCAACTTCCCAAATACAAAATGGGCAAGGCATGGCTGAGTTGCAGTTTATCTAAAAAAGATCTGGGTGTTTAAATGGGTGATAAGATCAATAGGAGCTGACTTTGCAATTTTGATAGCTAAGAAAATGAAAGTAAATCTTAAGCTGCATTAAAGGAAGAGAGAGATAAAAGTTTTGCTATATTTTGCCCATCTGAAAGTATTTGTTCAGTTCTTGACATCACATTTGGTGAAGAGAATGGGCTGCACAGTAACCAAAGGAGGGCAAAGAGTCTCAATAATAATAGCTAATATTAGCTAGCATTTATATACTACAGGCATCTCTTTCACATTGAGACTTTCCCCAGCCCAGTTTTGTTATATCGCAAGTCTGCATAAGAAATTAAATGGGAATTTTGGAGAGTTTTGTGGAAGTCATAGATGAATTGTGAAGGCCAGCAGACCACAGAAAAGCATTTAGAAACTCAGCAATTCATAAAATATATGTATGGTATTATATATCATCAACATGTTACCTTTTAATACCATATACACAATTTCTTTTTTAAAGTTAAAATAAGTAAAAAATTGTTTGTGAAAAGAATGAGAAAGCTAGCATATGACACACAAGGGCTATAAATGTAGAGATATCTTACTATTGACTCACATATAGCCTATGACCAAATTCTTAACCCAAATTGTACAATAAGGTACTGTAAACACCTCATTAAAAAAAAAAACAGAAAAAATTCAGGTAACTTATCTGATACAAGGAGAGGGTCAAAAAATTTTACCCAGATATTCCAGATCACTGGAGTGATGTACCCCTAACCCCTTTGATGTGGAAAGGATATGTGTACTTACTATGTGCTAGGCACTGTGCTAAGTGCTTTACAAATATTATCTCAGTTGATCTTCACAACAATCTTGTGAGACAGGGGTTTTCATTATCCTCACTTTATAGTTGAGGAAACTGAGGCAAACAAAGGTTAAGACATTTTTGCCCAAGGTCACAACTAGTGTCTGAGGTTGATTTTGAATGCAGGTCTTCCTGTTTCTCAGCCCAGAATTCTATCTACTGGGATACCTACCTGTCTCACATAATAAGAGGCTTTGTTTTAAATATGTGGGGATATTTAGCCTGAAAAAGAGAAGACTTGAAAGGGAAAAGATGTCATGACAGTTGGATTTAAATATCTTAAGGGCTGTTATGTGGAAAAAGGAGATTTGTCCTGCTTGGCCCTAGGAGGCAGAAGTAGAAAAGGTAAAATTTTCAAAGAAGGATATTAATACTTGACATGCAAAGAAAGTCTTAATAATTAGAGCTGTCTAAAAGTGGAGTACACTGCCTTAGAAAGTGGTTGTTTCACTTTAATTAAAGATTTTCAAAGAATCAATTGTCAGATACTTTGTCAATTTCCTCATCTGGTTTGGACTAGATGAAAGACTAGAGGACTTCTGGGGTCCTTTAACTCTGAGATACTGTGGGAAAAATGAGGAAGGGTTCAATGGTGCCCACCTATCCACTACCAGAAGGTATTTAGCCATCCTTGAGAATGCTATCAAGACTAGTTTTAAATCTTGATTAGGATAGACATGACAATAATATAGCTACATCAAAATTCTTTAAAGACACAAACTTTGGCAAAAATCTTCTGGTGGTAGGCATAGAAAATCTACCCATTTGATTATTTTGACAGATGCACCTACTCTCATCCACTAGAATAGTGATGAGTTTTTTAGAGACCAAGTGCCCAAACTGCAACCCTCATGCTGCATGTGAGCTGTCCCCTTACCCAGACAAGGGAGGGAGGAAGCACTCCCATTGAGCTGTTGGGAAGAGGGGTGGGTCATGTGAAAAATGTCCTCAGGTGTGCGTGGAGAAGGGGAAAGGAACATCCCCTCTAGCATGTGTACCACAGGTTCGCCAATACAGCACTAGACTGTCTTGCCTTCTTGTATCCCATTTTGTAGAGCTAAACCCAGGTGTGGTTTATGTAAGTTATCAAAACGATACAAATTTATTAGTATCAAAACCCATTAAAAATGTATCTTGGTGCCTTATTCTCCTCAATCTTTAAAACTCCTTGGCTCTAAGACTAAGTGGTCTGATTTACAGTGTTAGGAGGGTGTATCCCACTTCAAAAGCATTTATCCGTTTTGTTATATTAACACCTAGAACTTTAGGTTACAGATTGCATTTCCCTGTCTCTAGTCTGAGACAAGAATCACTAAGACAACCATTGTAATTAACTATTTAGAAAGAAAGTGGAAGCTCAATTCAGGACCTCAAGAATGGTTTTAGGGTTATACTAGGGAAAAGAAAGTGATACAAAGTATAGGAAGTCTGTGCTCTAAGAGCAAAGGAAAGAAAGGAAATTTCAGTTATAGATTCAAAATTCAGAGGAGATAAAAAGCTTATTTCAAGGCCATGGAAAGAGTTATCATTAAAAGGGGAAAAAAGACATGGAATAAAAGTCAAAGAATAATAAGCTCAATATAAAATAACTGGATGCCCAAAAAGATTATAATAAAAGCAATATTACTTTGGTGTTTTTTTGTTTGTTCTCTCATCTAAAGCATCTAAAACCTTCCCCTTTCCCACAAAGGGAGCCTTTTTTTTAGCTTTTAATTTCTCTAACCAAGATAAAACCATTCACTTTTTAGTTCTAGGGAATAAGACAAAACAATTCAATGTCACATTTTAACTAGCCAGAGGGAAAGGTATTCTTTTCATGGTTGCCTTTTTATTCCTATGTATGACTGTTGCAGTGCTTTACTTAAGAAGCAGAGACTGAAGGTCTGGATCACTCTCTTGGGTCTATTTACTATTCTTTAATGGCTAAGCATTTTCTAGGTGATGTACCTGCTGCTGCCAGACTATAGTTCTGAGGGTCTAGATCTTTTTTCTTTCCTCTTTTCTTCCTTATGTTAGTCTAGAGCACTGTGAGGCAATAAGCCCATGCAGCCCATAAAGGGGGTATTTCTTCTTGCATTTGGGCAGAAGATCAAGCCATCTCTACAAACTCCTTCATTGATCTTTCCAGGAGAATCCAATGAGCCATTCTGCCATTTAACTACTTCTTTAGGTATTCAGGTTTTCATTTTTACCATATTTGACTCTAGTGGGTAAAGAACTGTGAGATAGAAATGAGCTATTATCTTCAATATACCTTGGACTTTCTGGAGCTTGAGCAGATAATCTATCTCTAAATGATTCAGTTTCTTTCTTTCTTTTTCTTTTTTTTAACCCTTACCTTCTGCCTTGGAATCAATACTATATATTGATTCCAAGGCAGAAGTGTGGTAAGGACTAGGCAATGGGGGTCAAGTGACTTACTTGCCCATGGTTACACAGTTGGGAAGTCTCTGAGGCCACATTTGAATTAGGACCTCCTGTCTCTAGGCCTGGCTCTCAATTCACTGAGCTACCCAGCTGCCCCCTGATTCAGTTTATTTCTGAAAAAATTGGGACTACTCTATCTCTTTATATACATGAGTTAAAATGAAAGTAAGGGAGGGTAAAACATATGGGGAAATAATAACAAAGCACACACAATTATTCTGTGCTTTATTAAAGTGCTTTCTTCACAATAAGCCTGTGAGGAACATAGTACAGGTATCATGATTTTCCATTTTACAGATGAGAAAACTGAGGTTTAGGCTGAAGAGGTTGCAATGTCCTGAATCTTGGATACAGGTATCTGGCTTAAACAGAGCACTTTGTTTACTACTCTACTGCTTTTGGGGTTTATTTGCTTGGAGTCAATCTCCTGGAACCAAATTCCTATTTACATTCATATATAATTCATCTCACTGAGTTTACCTGTCTCAGTCATGTTTAACTATAGAATTCTTTTCCCAGAATAAGAAACAAGAAAGAAATTATACCCTTTTTCTCAATGGTTAGATGCAAAGATTATTTTTCAGGCAGACAGAGTTCATCTACTCAGACAAGAGAACTGAGGTTCAGAGACCTTAAATGAATTTTCCAAGATTATGCTGCTTAGAAACAGCAACCTATAGTGGAAATGTCAGTGTTAGCTTTTGGGTTCAAATTCCAGCAATACCACTTACTAGATGTGAGACCACAGGCAAAGCTTAGTTTCCTTTTCTGCAAAAAAAAGATGAGAGGTTATCTACAGCACCTTCCTGAGAGGGTTGTAGTGAAAATCAAATAAGACAATGTATTTTAAAGCGTTTTACAAACCTTAAAGTCCCACATAAATGTCTATCAATCTTAGGAAAGTCACTGCTGCTTTATAGAACAACATCTAAGAATTAAATTACAATGATCTCTTAAAAATGTACACTAATTGCAAATTCTTCACCAATCCAATGAATGATATGGCTGGCTGGGCTGCAGCAGTTCTTAACTTATAAAAAATCCCATGACTTTATGCTGCCCTTTGTCACCCAATCATTAAATACACAGATAAGGGGAATATCTGTTGACTGAATCTTATAATAAATTACATTTAGGCTATTCAATACAATAAACATTTATTAAGAGTCTATTATTTTCAGGGGAAGCTAGGTGGCACAGTGGACTGAGAGCCAAGCCTAGAGAGAGAAGGTCCTAACATTTTCTAGTTGTCTGGCCCTGGGCAAGTCACTTGACCCTCTTTATCCAGCCCTTACCCCTCTTCTGCCTTGGAACAGTACTGATTCTAAGGCTGAAGGTCAGAGTTTAAAACAATAACAACAACAAAAAAAACAACTTTTGCTTCCCAATTTATGGTCTTAACTCATTGTTCTAAGAGCTGGGGATACAAAAAAAGGGCAAAAGACTGTCCCTGCCCTGGGAAATCCTTACATTCATCTTTAGCAGTAACCCTTTGCTTGTCTTCTGAAAGGGACTTGCCCATCATGTTCAGAAATGACATTCTAAACGCAATGCACGTTTGCATCTACCATATTCCTGATTTTCTTAAGTTCTGCCCAACTCTGAAAACTATCGGCATGACATAAAACAGACCAAAGGAACGTGATTACAAAAAAACCCTCACCATTAACTACCACCAATCTTCACCACAGGCCTTTAGGTGCTTCCAGCTAAAGCCCCGCAGCCAAAAGGGGCAAAGTGGCACAGGGACAGGATGGATGAATGAGGACTAAAAATTTCTCTAGCAAGAATAACAGTTAATATGTTCTACTGGAAAGTCGGGGGGGGGGGAGGAAGAGTGTGGGTACAGGAAGCCTCTAGGGGCGATGGGGAGTAAAAAACCTGAACCCACTAAAATAAAAGAGCGGCTCTGTCATTCAGCAGGCATTCAGGAGCACTCTCAGGTGCGGCCCACTGACAGCAGCCCCAGAACATCCCCAGTCCTCAGCCCCCAGCCCACATTGGGCCGAGCACACCCTCCTAGTAACTGACCAGAGCCGCAGCTGCTCCAGCAGCTACTCGCGTCAGTCCCCAGAGCGGGGTCTCGCCAAAGACGTGAGGCTAAGCCTCTCCCGCTGGGACCTCCTTGGCTTGGGGCACGGGTGGCACCCATTCACGGGCGAGGTCAAGGCCGGGGACTAACCGGTGCACCCGGGAGTCTGGGATGGCGCCTTGGCCGGCCGGCGGCTACGCATCCAACGGAGACCGCGCAGTCCCCAGAACGGCGTGGCCCCGAGCCCAGGTTCTGTCCAAGGCAGGGCCGCGGGGGCCGCAGCGCCCGCCGCCTTCGACCCCTCCCACCGCACCCCGGCTCACCTGTCTGCCCCGCCGGCCCTAGTCGCGCTCCATTGCCGCCCGCGCGGTGCGGCCTCCGCCTCCGCCGGGGAGGGCCCGCCCGCGCTCGCTGGCCACCCGCACTCACTGCCTGCCGCGGCCGCGGCCGCGGCCGCCGCTCGCGCTCAGCCTCAGCCGGGCCATCCCCGGCCCCCGGTCCCCGCGCCCGCCGTCCCCACACAGTCCCTCCCTCCCCCTCCGCGGGCCGGGCGGTGGTAGCGTCCCACCGTCACGCCTCTCCCGCAACCAATCAGGAAGCTCTGGCGTCGCTCCTTCTCCGCCCTTCCCCTCCCCCCGCCAGGCCTCCCGTGGGCGGGTCCGCTGAATCCCGCTCAGCACCCCGCCCCCTCCCCTAAAGCTCCGCCCCTTCTTCTCATTAACCATTAACTCTTTCCCTCTCACACAGAGCTGCGCTTAACCTCCTCGGCCCCGGCCCCCCTCCCCTCCCCTCGTGGGGCCCTTGTGGGCCTTCCCTCCTCAGCATGGCACTACCACTTCGCTTGCCTTTCTCCCCCGCGCGAGTTCCATGAGTCCTCTCGACCCAGGGAACTCAGGCCACGTTCTCCTGCGCTGGCTCAGCGCCAGAGCACTGGGCACCTGCGCCTCTTCCCAATCCGGACTGCCGTCCTCCGGTTACTCCCCCAACCCTCCGCGGCGCCTTAGCACGTCCTTCTACTTTCTGCCTTAGTTATAGTAATAATAATAGAATTATGGTAATAATTCTATTGTTGATATTATCACAGCAACACTCGGAATTTATGGGGCACTTCCCAGATTAGATATGCTTTGAATCTAATAATAATATTTTATTAGTAATTCTATTATTGACATTACCCTATTAACACCTTAATTTATGTAGTACTTTACAGATTTCATGAGCTTTGTAGTCTTAATAATAATAATATTGTTATATTGTTGCTGTTGTTCTGTAGCTCAGTCATGTGGGACTCTTCATGACCTTATGGGCCATAGCTATCCATGGGTTTCCGTGGCAAGGATACTGGAATGGTTTACCATTTCCTTCTCCAGTGGATTCTTTTGCTACATTCCTAATTCTGTATTGTCATTGTTACATCAGTAGTTCTGTTATTGACATCACAATAACATTTGGTATTTATTGGACACTTTCTAGATTCCATGGAAGCACGTTGATGCCTTATTTAGCAACACCTGAGCCTCCTAGCCCTGTGGGTTAGTTAATATATTTCTTATTCCCATTTTACAAATGGGAAAACTCAGAGAGGTAGAGTCCTGTCTCCTGTCACATAACTAGTTAGAAAGGGAATGTCAATCCAGGATTTTCCGACTTCATAGCTGGCAACTACTTCCACTACGTTTGACTCTCTCTTTTTCCCCTACACAGTGTGTGACCTGAGCTGACCATTCTTGTAGGGTGGAAGGGTGTGTAGGAGGGGTGGAGGGTGAACGGGAATCAGTGGAGACTATGTACACAATTGTGTATTATTCAAAGAGCGTTATACCCAGTGTTTTTTAGCACAGTGCCTGGCAACATAGCAGGCTATAAATAAATATTGATTCATTGATTAACATACCCGGTTGAGCAGGAAGCTGTCATATGGTAGGATGAAGTGATTAGAAAGGAGATGTAGTGTAAATTTCCTGCAGTTTAGCAACTCCTCTGTGGCTTTACAGCCTTTGGAAAGATGTCTGGGGCACTGAAAAGTTAAGTGACAACCAGTTCTGTGAAGTAGAATTTGAATCCAGTGTTCCTGACTCCAAGAACTTTGGTCTTTCAGCTAAACTTCTCCTTTAGGAGGACCAGCAAAAAAGACTTTACCAGATAAATGTAGATACAGAAAAAGAGTTGGGCAGAGTGATATAGGATCGACTTTTGGTAACTACCAAATGTTTAGAGGGCAAGAGGAAGACCTTTGGTACACTAGACTTTATGAGGGCAATTACTTGATGGAGCTTCCTTTTCTCCCTTATCCCACTTTCTTTCCTGTGCTCAGTATGTAATAATTAGGGGATCCTTCTCCTTGCCCAGTGAGGTGTACTCATCAACTTGTGTACTTGATACCATCCTTTTTTGCCTCCTCTGGGAACTTTCCCCAAAGAGAAACTTCTAGAATCCCCTCTTTTTTCTCTCTCTTCCTCCTCTTCCCCTTTCCTCCTTTCTCTCTCTTTTTCTTTCTCTCTTCCAACTCTCTCCACCTTTCCATCTCTCATTCTTTCTGTTTCTCTCTTTCCTTCCTTCCTTCCTTCCTTCCTTCCTTCCTTCCTTCCTTCCTTCCTTCCTTCCTTCCTTCCTTCCTTCCTTCCTTCCTTCCTTCCTTCCTTCTTTCCTTCCTTCCTTCCTTCCTTCCTTCCTTCCTTCCTTCCTTCCTTCCTTCCTTCCTTCCTTCCTTCCTTCCTTCCTTCCTTCCTTCCTTCCTTCCTTCCTTTTTTTCATCATGCTACTTTCTTATAGTCATCTTCTATTACCTGGCCTTGCTTCCATCTTATGAAAAGGAAGGAAGGAAGGAAGGAAGGAAGGAAGGAAGGAAGGAAGGAAGGCCAATATGCTGTTGAACTTCTTTAGATTTATCTAGTTTGGTACTCAGACTATATCCATGCAGTCTGTCACCAAGCTCTTACTGGGAGCCAAATAAATTAATAATCATATTATAAAGAAGTAATAATTGTCATGGAGTAAATGAGGCTTTTTCTCACTGTGTTGACATGGGAGAAGTTCAATCCCTTCCCAGCAGCCATCTTTCTTCCACCTCACTCCTCAGTCCTCTGGCCTGTGTTGCCATGCTGAGTAGTGACCCCTAGATGGCTACTACCAAGGTCATGCTGCTCTAGCACCTCTTGTTTGAAACTGGACTTCTCCCATTCAAACCCTTGAGGATAAGACTATACCTATGGTCCTATGCATACCACTGTTCACCTATCAGAATTTGCCTCATGTGTAAGAATTCCCAATTATAGCTCTGTAAATGAGACTATAGGAAAGGGATAAGAATGATACATAGTAGATTTCAGAACTGGGAATGATCACTTTCATTTATTTTTTAAAATTTTATTTAAATGATTAATTTAGAGTATTTAATTTGATTAATTTAGAGTATTTTTCCAGGATTACAAAAATAATGTTCTTTTCCAACCCCTTCCCATAGCCAATTCCACTGGGTTTCACATGTGTCATTGCTCAAGACCTATTTCCATATTATTGATATTTGCACTAGGGTGATCAGTTAGGGTTTATAACCCCAATCATATCCCCATTGACATATGTGGATCACTTTAATTTAAAAAAGATTTCTGATAGGTAACTAGTCATGTATTAAGAAATGAGTACTTATTAAGTACATATTAAATACGTGAGTATAAGTAATCAATAATCATGTAACTTGAGCGCTGAAGGAGTATTTTAAAAAAAAAAACTATATGAAGCCAGATCCTTGTCTTTAAGTTTCTCCCCTCATATCCATAGCAATTTGAAAGAGTTTAGTCTGATTAGCTACACTGGAAAAACAAAGTGGATGAAAAATGCACATTGCACAGACTATGACATGCAGCTGGAGTGGTTTCAGCAATATGATAGTATGTATTTATAAATATTATGTAGTTCTGAAAACAGAACATGAGTATTTTTTCATATTTCAATAGCTCTGTGATCTCACTGATGAGAGTGCTTCCTAAAATGATGCAGTTACACAAGACTTCTGTGACAAGGAAATCACTTTAAAAGACTGATATATATTAATTTAAGGTCGCCAAGGAATTCAGCTATGTAATTCCTAAATGAAAACTCAAGTCAGCAGTCAACCTTTTATGGAGTTTAATTACAAACAGGAGGAAGAAAGGTATTAGAGATAGAGAGAAGGAGAGAGAGAGAGAGAGAAAGAAAAGGGAGAGAAGGGAATAGGGCTTAAATATCCCTTCTGTTTAGGCTGGGCCAAAAGGCCCAAGCCCTTAGATAGCTGAGGCAAAGAAAAGAGATCAGTCCCTATCACTCATGTGACCAAAATGGAGAAACAGTCTCAGGGGCCTCCACCTCCAACTTCCTTCAGAGCAAACTTCTCAAAGCACCACCTCTCAGAGCAAAAACCTCTCCAACCAACCACCTCTCAGTCCTCAGACCCCTCTATCTTTAAGGAAACCATCCAAGTTCCCTCCCCTCAGTTCTCACATCTACCAATCACTGTCCATGTCTTCCCTGTGCCAATGGTGGCTCTACCTTAACCCAGCACCGCCCAGAGGTCTGTGGCTTTGCACATGTCTGTTGAAGATCATATTCTCAAATAATTAAATCTTGATCCTTTGCTGTAGCCCTTCCTAAATCCTGTTAGGACTGAGTGGGGTGGAAATTGTATTTTCCAAGACCTGGTTCTGTCATTCCAAGTATCTCTATTGTATCAATTCTAAAATCAATCATGACTCAAAGAAATTCCTGTTCTATGCTTAAGCATAGGTCAAAGCCCTTTCCATTGTTCAGCAAAAGGTTTCTGTCCTAAAGTAATCTTAAGAAGGGAGGAGGAGGAACCTCCCATGCCAATGGGGTTCACATTCCAATAGAGTTCCCACTATCAATAGGAAATTTTTCAAGTATGAAATTTCCCAATGGTGAAATTTCCAACATTTATAAGTCTAAGAAATTTTAAGGTTTACACTTCTCACATTCAATAGTAATAACAAAACAGACCAGAATTTAATCATTGAAAAGCCAAATATCTCTCTAAAGAAAAATGAAGTGAGCAATAGTTTAACTATGTATACTTGTAAAGATTTTGTAGAAAATAAGACCTGAATTCAAACCCAGCCTCAGATACTTATAGCTGGGAGGCCTTGATAAATCACTTTTCCATCTGCTTCAGTTTCCTTAACTGTAAAATGTAAAAATTATAGCCCCTATTTCACAAGGCTATTGCAAGAATCAAATGAGAAGGGATTTGTAAAAAGCTTATCACAGTGTCTGACCTATAGTAGGCATATTATAAATGCTTGCTTCCTTCCTTCAAATGGATGATATAAATCCAAATAAAAATGAATAATATTGAGCCCTGAAACACTACATAGTTTCTCCCCTCATATCCATAGCAATTTGAAAGAGTTTAGTCTGACTAGCTACACTGGAAAAACAAAGTGGATGAAAAATGCACATTGCACAGACTATGACATGCAGCTGGAGTGGTTTCAGCAATATGATAGTATGTATTTATAAATAGCAACATGCTCTAGTAGGAAAAGAACTGGATTTAGATTCAGACAGTTTAGATTTGAATCCTAGCTCTGCCATCTTTGGGCCTTGGGCAAATAATTTGATTCTTCTAGAACTTGTTTTTTTTTTTTATCTATAAAATGAGGAGGCTGGAAATGGTGACCTGTAGGTCCCTTCCAGCTCTAAAGCTATGATCCTATAATTTTATTCAGCTGCTATAGAAGATAAATAATGAGCTGAGGCCAGAATTCTGGAGGAAGTAGAGGTCAGAATCCCTAGCATTTGAGATCACCAATTACAGAGTAATGTGGCATAGTAGATAGTAGATTGTTTATTTGTTGACAAGCATTTATTGATTTATTAGGTGCTGTACTAAGTGCTGGGATACAAGGAAAAGATAATTTATCTTAAATGCCTCAAAAGTCCATCTCTTAAACACAAATGACCTCATAAAATGCTACACATTTGTATATCAGTCATCTCTACCTGGACCAATGTAAGAGCCCTCTCTGGAGGCAGGGAGGCCAAGGCTTTTCTGGTCTCTTCATTCTTTAATCCATCGTTTACAAAGATGCCCTAACAACTTTCCTAAATCAAAGATCTCAAAGTCATTCCCCTGCTCCCAAATCTTCAGTGGCTTCCTATTGTCACCAGAACAAAATGCAAATGCCTCTGCCTAGCCTTTAAGACTCAAAAATCTGGTTCCAATTTACCATTCCTAGCTTATCTCACATTGTATCTCTATGGCTGTATTCTGTGTTCAGATGAACTAGGCATTCCAGGCATTCCCAAAATTCAATATTCCACTACCCACTTCACTCATATATTTGCACACATCATCCCTTTGGATACGTAGAATTATTATCTTCTCACTGCCACCTCTCAGAACAAAGGCTCAACTCCAGGACCTTGAAGCCTTTCTTGTGACTACTTTTTCTCTCTCTCCCCTCCCAAAATATCCTTGTGTTAACTTATTTGTTTCTCTGAAACAACCCCTCCACAAAAAGGCTGTGTAGCAGAGGAGATAGAAGTCTGGCTTTGGAATAAGGAAGACTTGAATTCAAGTTCTGCCTCCTTTCTGTTGTTGAAGGCATTGCAATCTTTCAGTCTTGAAGGTTCACAACCTCAGTGTCACCCATAATTCTTCACTCTCACTTATTCTACATATCCAGTAGATTGGCCAGTATGACAAAAAAAATGAAAATGATAAAAGGGAGTGTGGGAAAATGGGGATGCTAATACACTGTTGGGAATTGTGAACTGATACAATCATTCTGCAAAACAATTTGGAACCACATCCAATAAGCAATAGAAACTGTACATACCCTTTGATCCAGCAAATACCACCAATAAACTAGTAGTTCTGTATCCCAGAGATCCAAGAAAAGGGAAAAGAACCTATTTGTACAAAAATATTTATAGCTGCCCTTTTTGTGGTGGCAAAGAATTGGAAACTAAGGGGATATCCAACAATTAAGAAATGGCTGAACAGGTTGTGGTATATGATTGTAATAGAATATTATTGTGCCATAAGAAATAATGAACAGGACAATTTCAGACAAACCTAGAAAGACTTGTATGAACTGATGCAGAGTGAAGAGAGCAGAACCAAGAGAACATTGTATACAGCAACATCAATATTATATAATGACTAACTGTGAATGACATAATTATTATCAGCAATGCAAGAATCCAAGGCAACTCTAAGAAACTCATAAGGAAAAATTCTATCCACTGCCATAAAAGGAATTGATGGAGTCTAATGCAAATTGAAGCACATAATTTTTCACTTTATTTGATTTGCATGTTCTTATATGTGTGATATGTCTTCTTTTACATGATGAATATGGAAATACATATTGCATGATAGCACATGTGCATATTGTATTGCTTACTGCCTTAGGGAGAGGAGGGAACGAAATTGGATTAAAAAAAGGTCAGAAATGGATGCTAAATGATCCAGGACAACCCTGAAGGACTTATGAGTAAAAATGCTATCCACATCTAGGGAAAGAACTGTGAGAGTAGAAATCCAGAAGAAAATGTATGATTTATCATTTGTTTATATGGGTATATCATTTGGGGTTTTGGTTTTAAAAGATTACTCTATTACAAAAATGAATAATATGGAAATAAAAAAAGAATGCTAAATATTGTTTCTACAGGCAATTGGAAAAATCTATAATAAAGTCACTGGGGAGGAAAATGGTAGTCAAAATGAGTCTTCTATTTGGTTTTGACACCCTCAAGACTCTATTTCCCTTCTTTGGGAAATTTTATTTTATTCCCATATTACTTTGATCCAGACCTGACCAAATTACTCTAACCTTCTTACTTAATAAACCTCTTATTTCTAGGATCAAATATAAAGTCCTCTGCCTTTTAAAGCTTCTCACAACCCAATCCTTCCCATCTTTCCAGGCATCTTACATGTTATTTCCCTCTATATACTCTACAACTAGCCAGTCTTAATTGCTGTTCTTCAGATGGGATACCCTACCTGGCATCCTGATCTCCACATCTGGAATGCTGTCCTTCCTTACATCAGAATTTTAGAATCTCTGGTGTTTTTCAAGACTTAATTCAAATGTAACCTTCTTCAGGTAAACTTTCCTGTTCTCCAACCAGCTGCTCGTGTTTCTACTCTAAGGTCACTTTCTATCTGCTCTCTCTTTATCTTGTATACTGATTTATGTACTATTATCTACTTCATTAGAATGTAAACTCCATGAGGGTTGGGATTGTTTTCAATTTTTCTTTGTATCCATGCTAGGCCTATAGCTTGACACATAGCAGGTATTTGACAATTTTTTAAAAACCCTTATCTTCCATCTTAGAATTAATATTATCTATTGGTTCTAAGGCAGAAGAGTGATAAGGGCTAGGCAATAGGGATTAAGTGACTTGCCCGAGGTCATACACCTAGGAAGTATCTGAGGCCAGATTTGAACCTAGGACCTCCCATCTCTAGGCCTGACTCTCAATCTACTGAGCTACCCAGCTGCCCCTGATAAAATGTTTTTGATTAGTCAGTTGATATAAACTGACCCTGTGACCCTAGGAAAGCTTCTCAGTGCCCCACCCCACACTGCCCTGGCAATTCTTTAAGACCATAAATTGGAAAACAGTTGCTGATCTGTATCTGTAAAGAGATCTTCCTCATAAGGAATTCCCTACAGGACTGAAAATACAGGTCTAAACAATTCCCTCTGTAGAAGATAAACCCATGAGGGGAGGTACCATTTTGAATTTATCAAAATCTTAAAATATTTAAAATATCAAATAATCCAAGGAACAATGGACTAATCCCAGTGCATCTATGTGTGAAAAGATAGCTGCATTAGGCTCAAAATTCCCAATTTTTTTCAAGCCTTGCCTTTTGTCTTAGAATCAATACTGTGTATTAGTTCCAAGGTAGAAGAGGAGTAAGGGCTAGGCAATGGGGGTTAAGTGACTTGCCCAGGGTCACACAGCTAGGAAGTGACTAAGATTAAATTTAAACCCAGGACCTCCCATCTCCAGTCCTGGTTCTCTATCCACTGAGGCACCTAGCTTCCCCTCCCCCTACAATGACTATTTGTGTAGAAGAAGCTATGGAAGCTCCTTGAGGGCAGGGACTATTTCATTATCTCCCTATCTCGTGTATCTGGCTTATTGCCTCCACATTGTAGGGATTTAATAAATGCTTTTGCTGAGGTTCTAACTAGACAGAAAAGGAGGTGGGGGACATTCAAAAAGCATGAAGTAATAAATCCACAAACATTTATTATACATCTACTGTGTCCCAGGGACTATGCTAGGCACTGGGGTTACCAGGACAAAATGAAACCATCTCTGCCCTGCAAGAATCTAGATTCTGTCAGGGAGACAACAAATACATAGTTTATAAGTGTGTGTGTGTGCATATATATATATATATATATATATATATATATACACACAATATATATACATATATATTAAGAACATGGTAAATGGGGGGGGGGGTTGCTGAGGAGGAGTCACTACTGCTTGGGGTGGGAGTCAGGAAAGCCTTTAGGGAGAAGGTACTGCTTGAGAAGAGTTCTGAAGGAAACAAAGGATTCTACAAGTCAGAGATGAGAAGAGAAAACATTTCTGGCATGGGAGATTGGCCAGTGCAAAGGCAGAGATGGGAGATGAAGGAATAGCAAAAAGACTGGTTTGACTGGATGGTTAAGTGTATGGTAGTACCATTTAATAAAGTTGCAAAGATAGGTTTGGGTTAGATTGTGATGAGCTTTGAAAACTAGGCAGAAAAACCTGTGTTGGATCCTAGAGGTGATAGGGAACCTGCAGAATGTATTATGTAGGAGACTGATATGGTCAGAATATGACCTTACTGTCTGAGTAACAACTCTAAGACTGAAGAGCAAGGGCTAGGCAAATGGGGTTAAGTTATTTGTCCAGGATCACACAGTTAGGATGAATCTGAGATCAAATTTGAACCCAGGTCCTCTTAACTCCAGGCCAGGCTCTTTGTCCATGTGCCACCTAGCTGATCCAGACCTGTTAAGAAAATTACCTTAGGGTTAGATCATAAGGAAAAAGACTTGTTAAAAAATATTTATAGCTGCTTTCTTTGTGGGAGCAAAAAATTGGAAAATGAAGGAATGCCCTTCAATTGGGGAATGACTGAAAAAAATTGTGGTATCTGATGGTGAAGGAATACTATTGTGCTCAAAGGAATAATGAACTGGAGAAATTCCATGAGGACTGGAATGACCACCAGGAATTGATGCAGAGTAAAAGGAGCAGAACCAAGAGAGCAATGTATACAGAGACAGAGACAGATACACTGTGGCACACCCAAATGTAATGGACTTCTCTACCAGCAGCAATGCAATGATCCAGAACAATTCTGAGGGACTTATGAGAAAGAATGCATCCATATCCAGAGAAAGAACTGTGGGAATAGAAACACAGAAGAAAAAAAAAACTGCTTGATCACATGGGTCAATGGGGCTATGCCTGGGGATGTAGACTCTAAACGATCACCCTTGTGCAAACATCAACAACATGGAAATAGATCTTGATCAATGGCACATGTAAAACCCAGTGGAATTGCTCATTGGTAACTGGAGGGGTTGGGGAGAGGGGAGGGAAAGAACATGAATCTTGTTATCATGGGCAAATATTTTAAATTAATTAATTAAATAAAAATTTCCAAATTAAAAAAAAAAGAACAAAAAGAAAATTACCTTAGCAGCTCTGAGGAAGACAGATTGGGCAGAAGAAAGACCTGAGACAGGAAGACCAGTTGAACAGTACCAATGGAACAGTAGCCATATAAATAGAGGGAAGGGAATGTATAAAAGAGATAGAATGACAAAATTTGGTAACTGGACATATGGAGTGAGGGCAAGTAAAGAGTTAAGGATAATATTAAGATTGCAAACTGCTTTTGACCAAAAAGATATTGTTGACATCAATAGAAATAGGGAGAATGGGTTTTGGGGAAAAGATAATGAATTAGATTTTGCACTTACCAAGTTTTAGAATGAGAGGCAACAAATGATTGGCTTGAGTACTTTATTGGTACCTTGAAGATATTAAAATAACAACTGGGGGAAGGCTTTCAGTTCATTGAGTGGATCTATTATGGAGTTAGGGAAACCCATAGATAAGAAAGAACCATCAGAATGAGATAGTATGTTTTAATCTGCTTCAGTAGAAGGAATAGTCATACAGATAAAATTCACTTCCTTCAAAATGTAAAAATGAGCCATATCAAAATAAGATTCTATTGTATTTTAGGGGCAGTTAGAGGGATCAGTGGATTGAGAGCCAATGCTTAGAGATGGGAGGTCCTGGCCTCAGACCCTTCCTAGCTCTGTGACCCTGGACAAGTCACTCACTCCCCAGTGCCTAGCCTTTACTACTTCTGCCTTGGAACCAATACACAGTATTGACCAAGATGAAAGGGAAGGTTAAAAAAAAAAAAGATTCTGTTTTATTTCTTTCCCTCTTCTAATCTTATCCCAAGATCCCTGAGGAAAAATACCAGCTTTGCTCTGGGGACCCAACTGCTATTTGGAGTATGGATTGGGAGAATGATACTGTATGTGCTGCATCTATTTACTTGTAGACAGCTGATCAAATTGACCTTTTCTCTTCCATATTGAGATAACATAAACATGTAAAGGCAAAAGAGTTTTTCCATTCTATTCCTAACAAAATCTCCCTCTTTCAAACTCTTGTCAGGGACTAAGGAGGTGAATTCACTGGGTGACCAGCACATAGAAGGCCCTTAATAAATATTTATTGACTGAATGACTTCCTGGCCTTAAAGGAGGGTTAGGGTTAGGGTTAGGGTTCACTGCATTGCTTTCAACCATCTAGAGAAGAACTCAAGCTATGTATTCTCAAACAGCTTTAGAGTAGATCTTAGTCACTTTAGGTGACTTATATAAAAGTGTGTGACCCTTTCAGGCTTCAGAAAGTTTTTAGGTCATAAGGGGGCAAATTACTGAGATGATGAGATAGAAGGCATCCCTCTTGGATTGCATTTGTACTTGTGGAGACTAAGCCCCATTTCAAATATGAGTGGATCATTCAACATTCCACTCAGACTGTATTTGCATCAAGGGGCAGGTGAGTATCTTTCAGATATGAGTGGATCATTCTATCTCTGCTTAAGGTTTTGTTGAATGAGTAGTTCATGTGCATGTGAAAAGACCATAGAAAATAATGAATTAATCTCTATACTTTATTGATGTTCCGTTGCTTCTCACTCATCCTGAACCCATTTTGGGGTTTTCTTGGTACAGATACTGAAATGGTTCTCCATTTCTTTCTCTAGCTCATTTTACAGATGAGGAACTAAGGCAAATAGGGTCAAGTGACTTGTCCAGGACCATGCAGTAAGTGTCTGAGGCTGAATTTGAACTCAGGAAGATGAATCTTCCTGATCCGAAGCATAGTGCTGTGCCACCTAGTGCTGTGCCCACCTATTTTTTACCCAAACACTAATTTGCATTGACCAACAGGAGAAAGCTGGAGTTAAAACAAACAACCAACTGGAAAAACTAAATTCCTGAATGATCATCCTATTTGTTCATCATTGGTCTTAGGGACTTTGCCTGTCTATGGTCTAACTTACAGAGATGAAGAGTCAAGAAATGTATGGGATGCTCACCATAAGTTAAGGTGAGATCTCCCACTAAGTGGACCCAACCTTGAACTAGTCATAGTTATCAAAAGGAAGTCAATGCTAGGGTGGACCCTATTTTCCTGCCTGAAAAATGGGAAACCACAGTACTAAAGGGCTGAGGAGCTGGGACTAGAGAAGCTTTTGCCAGTCTTGGGTTTAAAAAAGGACTTTGCTCTCTCTAAAGAGCCTAGCAGTACTTTATGTGAAGCTGAGTCTGAAGCTGGCACTGATAGAGACCACAGATGCCCATGAGGAGTAAGCCTGAGGAATCAAGAGCATCAATTTATCCAATATAGATGATGTAGTCTACGAGTATCAAGCTTAACAGAGCAGCAGAAGGACTTTTCTAGCAAAAACACGGCATTCCTTGAGGAGAAAGCCCCTGTGTGTAACTTGGCCAGCACTGACACCATGCCCAGTTGTGAATTTCAGAAGCCCTCTGTAAAAAGAGAAAGAACAGTAGGACATTGAGGTGGTGGAGTTCTTGAGTTGTGAGTCATCTTAGCTACATATGTGCTCCCTATTCATATGTATCATTACTGTTGTATTTTCATTTTTTTTGTCCACTCTTTTCCATGGATATGGAGAAGGCTGGGGGAGTCAACAGAGAGGTATGATGGGGGAGAAAGAACTCAAACTAGGCTTTGAAAGATTTAGCCAGAGGATAGAGGGGGAAAGTACGAACAAAAGCATGCCAATGCAAATAATGGAATCACAATCTTAGCACTGGGATAGACTTCAGAAATCATTGAATCCAGGGCATATCCAAGCAGGATTCCCCTCTAGATCATTCCCAACAAGTGGGCATAATTTACATTTGAAGGCATCCAAGAAAGAAGAACTCGCCACTGAATGCAATCCATTTCACTTTTAGATATTTTGTTTGTTAGGATGTTTTTCTTTGTATCAAACCAAATTTCATCTTCCTATGTTTTGCTCCTGTAGCCCTTCAGATGTGTGAAAAGAGCAAGTTATAGGCAGGCAAAAGAGCTATTAATTATTTAATGATTTGTTCCAATATTCTACCCCCCTTTCTATTTCATGGAAAATATTTTATAATTTCTTGGTTGAATTTGTATGCAGCCTTTATAAGATCCAATATTTTTTGTACCAAATCTCACTCTTGTTGGCAAGTCAGGTCCTAGAGCAAGTTAACATTTTCCACTCGGGGTATTCCCTGATAGTGTCTCTCTAATACTATCTGGTAATACTTCCATTCCAGTGCATTTTTCTTTTTAAAAAATTAATTTTTAAAAAGTCTTTACCTTTGGTCTTAGAATCGATTCTAAGGCAGAAGAGAGGAAGGTCTAGGCAATTGGGGTTAAGTGACTTTCCTGGGGTCACATAGCTAGGAAGTGTCTGAAGCTGAATTTGAACCCTGGTCCTTCAACTCCAGGCCTGGTGCTCAAGCCACTGTGCCACCTAGCTACCTCTTGTGTTTTCTTTAATATCAATTGCCAGTTACAGTTAGTTAGCCCATTTTCTAATATCATTGATGAATTTCCTTGTCAACATACTAGTTTCAATCAATTTATATAAATTAGCTTTAACAAAGACGATTGAACAAGAAAGGAAGTACAAAAAACATTTCTAGGGCACACTCTCCACTATATTGCCTTTGTCCCTGGAGAGAGGGGGATCAAACTTAATGTGGTCGCTACTTAGCATTTGTTCATAGCACCAAGTTCATTTCTGAGTATGGAATGAGGGGGAAGGGAAAAGAAGGGAATACACATTTATATAATACCTATTATTTGCCAGGCACTTAAAATGTCTCAGATTAATAATCCAATCAGTTGGTGTTATAAATTCCCATTTTACAATTGAATAAACTGAGGTAAAATTAAGTGACTTGCTAAGGGCCATGCAACTAATAAGTATCCAAGGCTAGATTTGAACTCAGGTCAATAATCTATACACTGTGCTCCCAGCTGTCTCTGAAATTACTTTTTTTTTTAAACCCTTACCTTCTCCAATTTTGGCTCCAAGACAGAAGAGTGGTAAGGGCTAGGCAATGAGGGTCAAGTAACTTGCCCAGGGTCACACAGCTGGGAAGTGTCTGATGTCAGATTTGAACCTATGACCTTCCGTTTCTAGGCCTGGCTCTCAATCTACTGAGCTACCCAGCTTAGATTTCTAATACTTATTTACCCAAGAACAGGAAAAAGCAATGCACAGGTAAAAAAGAAAGAAAGGGAGGGAGGGAGGGAAGGAGGAACCACATTCCTGACTAAGTGTCAGTCTGGGAAAGGAGACAGGCAGCTGACAGCATAAAGCCACTGCTGCCACTGCTATGACTTCTTTCCCCACCCAGAGACTTACTTACTGTCTTGCCTCACCAGCTGGGAAAAAGAGAGCTAATTGGCTCCCTACAGGACTCCTTTGCATGCAAGTTCAGTTTTGGCTCTGGAATCAATAAAAGAAAAGTGCAGGACCAGTGTGGAAACATGTTTCGCATGATTGCACATGTATAACCTATATCAAATTACTTATCATCTCAGGGAAAGGGGAGGAAGGGGGAGAGGGAGGGAGATAGACAATTTGGAATGTAGTATTTTAGAAAATGACTGTTGAAAATTGTTTTTACATGTAACTTGTAACTGCCAGCAGCCACAAATTAATATCTTTGTGGATGGAGACCTGAGAAGGAAAGTTAGAAACGGAGGGTAACTGGGTGAAGAGGAGAGAGAGAGAGAGAGAGAGAAGGAGAGAGAGAGAGAGAGAGAGAGAGAGAGAAAGAGGGAGAGAGGGAGAGAGGGAGGGGGAGAGAGAGAGAGGGAGAGAGGGAGAGAGGGAGAGAGAGAGAGAGAGAGAGAGAGAGAGAGAGAGAGAGAGAGAGAGAGAGAGAGAGAGAGAGAGAGAGAGAGAGAGAGAGAGAGAGAGAGAGAGAGAGAGAGAGAGAGAGAGAGAGAGAGAGAGAGAGAGGGAACATAAAAAAGGAAGAAAGACTCGGAGACAAAGAGCTCAACAACATGGGCTCCAGCATGCGTGCTCCTTTGATGGTGGAAAAGAGAGAAAGAGCTACAGGTGTCCCCAATCTTTTATTGGCGAATCAAGGCATGAGGAATGAGAGGTAGTTAATGAACATGTGACATGGTATAGGATTTTACATTGGCTCAGTTGACAACCACAAGATCAAAGAGGAGGAGGTTAATCAAACATGTGCCCCGATAGGGAATCTGGTTTGGCAAGGTAGGAGTTAGGACGCTGAGGCAGCTAATGTCTTACCCAGGAATTCTCCTGACCTCTAGACTGTAGGTTTGGAGAGTGGTCAGGATGAATAGAGTACCAATGAAATACAATGATTAAGAAATAATATGCCCATGTGTCTGGTACATGAGCACGTAGGTTGCAATATTAATACATCAATAATACTTTCAAGATTAGAAGATACCTGGGAAGCCACATATCCCCATTTTGGTTTAAAAATTATGATGAGAGTGTGTAATAGTAAAAAGGAAATTAAAAATTTAAAAAAAACAAAAAAATAAGAAGAATAAAATAAAAAATAAAAATGAATTCTAAATCAAAGAGCAAAAGTAAATTTAAAAAGCTTTATAAGACTAATAATAAAAACTAAATGAAACTTCATATGTGAAAGATGCTTAGTAAAAAAAAATTAATCTGTAACATATCCTTAAATTGCAAGTGATCCTGAATTAATATTAAATAACTGGAAAAAAATAGTTAAAAATATGAAAAAAAGGAGGTACAGGAAACAGTCATAGTGTAACTACACATGCTCTAAGTCCATATAGAGGTTTGCATCAAGCTAAACATGGTATACATGCTCATAAAGGTCAGGCTTTCTCTGGCTACATAAAGCAAGGACTGCCATTTTAAGTTTCAGAGAATCAGTCTCTCTCTTTTTTTTCCCCCTAGGAGGAATATTCCCATTTGCTTCAGTGGATTCTTATATGTCTTCAGGGTCCTTCACTATCTTGAACACTTTCCTTCCCAGTGTGTTTGTTGAGGAGACCCATCTTGTTAAAGCAGGAAACATTTTTTAAATTTTAAATTTTTAATTATTTTACCATGTTTACATGATTCATTTTCTTTCCTTCCCCCCTTCCCTCCCCACTCCCAGAGCCAACAAGCAATTCCACTGGGTTATACAAATGTTATCACTTAATACCTATTTCCATATTATTCATTTTTGTAATGGAGTAATCTTTTAAAACCCAAACCCCAAATCCTATAACCATGTAGACAAATGATAAGTCATATGTTTTTCTTCTGCATGTCTACTCCCACAGTTCTTTCTCTGGATGTGGAGAGCATTCTTTCCCATAAGTCTCTCAGACTTGTCCTGGATCATTGCATTACTACTAGTAGTGAAGTCCATCACATTGGATCATTCCACAATGCTTCACTTTCTGTGTACAATCTTCTCTTGGTTCTGTAAAACAGGAAACTTGTGAGATGGGGAAGGTTGGGATTTAAAGTGAGGTGGGCTCAGATCATGGGTGACATGGAAAACCTCAAGAAGAGCCTAGATTTTGTTTTGTAGGAAATGGGGAGATGGTATAGCAGAGGAACAGCAGGATTAGAGAATTTTAGAACTGCAGAGGTAGAAAATAGGGCACTTTGAAGGGGTTTCCCAGCCCTTTGGCAGTTATTTATAGGCTCTCTCTGAACCCACTTCAAATTTTCCATGTCCCTATTTAGTTGTGGAGTACAAGAACTCTAGTAAGAGTGAGTCTGACAAGTATAAGGGGAGGATTATTAGCTCATAGTCGCTGTAAACACAGAGAGCTTCTTTGAACCCAATTATCCCCCCCACAGTGGTTGCCTCCCCTGAAGCTATTAAGTTCATTCGACACTTGAGAAAGTTGAGGAGGGTTGCCACGAATGCACATCCTGGATGTCACTGTACTCCAGTATTAGGTGCTTGAGAAGTGTGTAGGGATGGCTACAGGGGTTAAGTGAGTGAAAGAATACACTCTCCGTTTATTCCCAGCCAGGAGGCCTTGTTCTGTGTCTGCTAAGCATCTGTTTCCCTCCCTGCATCAGACTCTCTGTGACAGCTGCCTTTGCATGTCTTTCCCAGCTGTACAAACTACTTCCTTTCATTTTGCTAACAGGAATTCCAGTCCTCTCCCATTTTCCCCCATCTACTGCTCTCCCACCCCCCTCTGTTTAGCTATAATTGAACATCCCTGATTTAACCCTTCCCATTAGGTTTCTGTCAATGCCTATAGTTTTAAATTAACTGTTTAATCCCCAGTGCTAGAATGACAGAAAACAAACAAGTAGTTCAAAATAAATAACCCTGAAAATGAGTGAAATCTCTCTTCATTCCATTCATCTTCATCCCAGTAAGATTTTCTTTCCTTCTCTTTTGGGTATAGTCTTTTAAAATTTTTCTTAAAAATTTTATTTAAAATATTTTTCCATGTTTACATATTTCATTTTCTTTCCTTCCCCTCTTCTCTTCCCACTCTGGGATCCAATAAGCACTTCTACTGGATTATACAAATATTATCACTTGGGTATTTTAAAATTTTTTATTTGTTTAATTTGATTTTAAAATTTTTCCATTTTTGTAATTTTTTATGGGTTATACACATATTATCATGCAAAACCCATTTCCATATTATTAATTTTTGTAAGTGAATAATCTTATAAAACCAAAACCCCAAATCATAAAACCAAATAAATAAGTGATAAATCACATGTTTTCATTTGCATTTCTACTCCAAAAGTTCTTTCTCTGGATAGCACTCTTTTTTATAAGTCCCTCAGAATTGCCTTGGATCATTGCATTGCTATTAGTAGTCAGTTATATTTGATTATCCCACAATGTTTCAGTTACTGTGTACAATGTTCTCCTGGTTCGGCTTATTTCATTCTGCATCAGTTCAGGGAAGTCTTTCCAGTTCTTATAGAAATCAAGCAATTTATCATTCCTTAGAGCATAATAGTATTCCATCACCATTATATACCACAATTTGTTCAACCATTCCCCAACTGAGGGACATCCCCTTATTTTCCAATTTTGACACCACAAAAAGTACAGCTATAAATATTTTTGTATAAACAGAACCCCCCATCTCCTTTTAAAAAATCTCTTTGGAATACAAACCCAAAGTGGTATTGCTGGATCAAAGGGCAGGCATTCTTTTAAAGCCCTTTGGTCATAATTCCAAATTGCCTTCCAGAATGGTTAGATCAATTCACAACTCTACCAGCAATGCATTAGTGTCCCAATTTTGCCATATTCCCTCCAATATTTATTATTTTCCTTTACTGTTATATTGGCCAATCTGCTAGGTATAAGGGGGTACCTCAGAATTGTTTTGATTTGCATTTCTGTAATCAGGAGTGATTTAGAACCTTTTTTCGTATGAGTATTGATAGTTTTGATTTCCTCATCTGAAAACTTCCTATTCATATCCCTTGACCACTTTGACAGGACTTTAGATAGAAGTCATCTGATCCAACCTTTCATTTGCAAGATGAGGAAATTTAGACTTACAAATGGAAATAACTTTGTTCAATGTCACTGTTAATAGCAGAGCAAGGAATCTGAATGCAGATCTTTAGTTTGGATCCTGACTGTCATTCAGTGTATTAGCTATCGCTCCTCGTTTGGTCTCACTTACAGATTTATAACATAAACCTATTATTTATTTGATCCAAATGTATCTCCCCTCTGGGCTCATTCCCCAAGCTGGCACTTGCACTCAAAGGTTAAGATCCCCACAAGGCAGCTGCTAGACTCTCATGCAGGTTCTTGGGATTTTGAGTGCTACCACTCATGAGCTTCATCTTGTGTGCTCCCCATTGATTATGAGTCAGACTTAATTAGCTTTAGAAAGGATATTTGCTATCCAGGTAAATCAAAGACACTTTTCCCTTTATACACACAAGGTCCCTAGGGAGAGTGAGCTTAAACTTTGCAATCACATACAGCCAAAAATATAAACTTATACCTCCTGGTTACTGGAAGACCTTTTTTCCCATTGTGGAGACCTCATCAAGTTCTCCTTAGGTCTTGTTCTCTGCTGGGCTAATGGTTTGCATCCTTGTGGAGATCTGAAGCTTCTTTTCTTTAGAGGCACTTAGGTGCTATAGTGGATAGAATGTTAGTGTAGAATTGGGAAAACTTGAATTCAAACCTGGCCTCAGAAACTTAGGAGTGGAGTGTCTCGGGGCAAGTCAGTTGACCTCTAATTGTCTCAATTTCATTAATTACCAAATGGGAATATAGTACCTCTAGGGTTATTATGAGGATCAAATGAGATTATATTTGTAATGAATTTAGCTCAGTGCCTGCCTCATAGTAGGTGGTGGTAACTCCAGGTCTTCCAATCTTTTGAACTTTCCAATTTCATTATTCGGTCAGTTGGTGGGACAGGAGAAAGAGGGAAGTGGAATCCTTCCTCCACGATTCCTGGAAAAGGCCCAGATTCCATCAGCACTGAACCCATTCCTGTGGGAATGCCAGATTCCACTTTGGCTTGCTGTGTTATATACAAAAAGGTAATGAACTTAAAAAAGCAGAAAGAGATATATAGTCTCAGACATGGCTATTGTGGGGATTTCTTTTACCAAACTATGTAGATAGGAATCAAAGGATTTGTATTTCAGATTTTTAAAAAAATTGCTTAATGGAGTTGGGATAATAAGAGGTACAAATTAATTCAAGTAACAAGTACTTGTTACTTAAAAAATTCAAATGACAAACTATAAAAAGTTTCTAAATATCCTAAAATTATATATATGTATATATGTGTGTGTATGTATGTATGCATACTATAACTGGTGATGGTGTCTTTACTTGGACCAGGTGCAAAAGTGAGCATTTCAAAGAAATAAATTTTGGTTGAGTATAAGAACAAATATCTTGTCAGTTAAAGGTATCCCCAAATGGAATGAATTATCTTGGGAAAGTTTACTGTCAGAGGAAGTCTTAAAGCAAAGATGGGATGACCACATGCTAAAGATGCTATAGCCAGACTCAAGTTCAGATATGTTTGGCATAGGATGGTCTCTGAGTTCCCTTCTAATTCTGAGATTCTTCAGTATTGTCTATTGCTAATGTAGCTTGAACCATCTTGTCTACCTTTCCCAATCTGGGGTCTCCTGACAGCTAGGTTAGATTCAATATCTTCATTTTTTGTGCAAAAGGTTTCAGTCTCCCTAACATTTTCCCATTAAAATCCATGGGGGCAGTTAGGTAGTTCAGTGCATTGAGAGAGAGGTCTAGAGATGGGAGATATTGGATTCAAATATGGCCTTAGATACTTTCTCGCTGTGTGACCCTGGGCAAGTAGTGTTCAAATCAACAAATATTTATCCAGTTTTCTTACATTTTATTCCCTACCATGAATTCCTTGATCCAGTGTCATTGGCTTCCTGGCTGTTCCATGGACAAGCAACTCCTATTTCTGGGCATTTTCTCTGGCTAGAATTCTCTCTATCCTCTTTTGTACCTCTTGGCTTCCCCAGTTTCCTTCAAGTCTCAGCTGAAATCCCACCTTCTTTCCCAAGCCTTTCCCAATCTGTTTTAATTCTAGTGGCTTTCCTCTCTTAATTATTTCCTATTTATATTGTAGAAGGTTTGTACATATTTCTTTGCTTATTGTCCGTCTTATTCGATTGTGCACTTCTTGAGGGCAGTGATTGTCTTTTGCCTCTTTTTGTAACTCCAGTGCTACCTAGAATATTGGAGACACTTAATACATGCATAATGACTGACTGAAGTATTGACTGGTAGGGGACAAGTGTGACATGATGGATAGACAGTTGAGCATTCTGAGTTCAAATCCAGCTCTGATACTGACTAGTCGTATGGCCCTGGTCAAGCCGGTGTGTGCTTTGGTCAGCTCTTAAGGAATATTTGCTAAATCACAGACTGCCTTCTGTATCCAAGGAGTTCCCTATACTGGAGTTCCTTGCTCTGATGAAATCATAAGCCCTTCAACATCTCCTGTTTATGGAACATGATATCAGGCAATGAGAGAGATACAAAGTTTAGGTCACTTTGTATTCTGCAAAATATATTTTGCATTTTACGAAGTTTGTGTTCGTTCTCATTAGGGGTGTCTACACATTTGCCTTCTTCCTTTGTAAATTTAACTTTTGTGTTTTAATAGAGTCTCAAGGACTTCACTGGCTCTGGGAAGGTCCGTAGGTGGGTGTTTTACAACCAATCCACCTGGGTCCTTCTCAATATACATACCTCCTTTTGGAGGATACATTTCTTTTCCAGGTGTTTATATCCTTGATGAATCTGAGAAGGTCCCACCTTCTCTTCTGGCTCAGCAACCCCTGATGAGACACTGACCTGCACAAGATTTGCCATCAGAAGACTCAGGTCAATTTAATCTCAACATAGATGGTGTGACCTGACATCTTCTCAAAATTAGCTCTAATACAACAGATGACAGAATTGGCATTCAAGAAGATCTAGGCAGGTGGGAAAGCTACACTATAGCTAATAAGATGAAGTGTAAATAAAGATAAATGCCATCTTGTGTTTTGATTTAAAAAAATCAACTGTACAAGTACAAGACAGGATAGATGGGGCTTGGAAGAAGTTCATGGGGAAAGGACCAGCAGTTTTAATGGATTGCAAACTCAATATTAGTAGTGTGATACAGCCATCAAAAAGGCTATGTAGGGGCAGCGAGGTGGCTCAGTGGATAAGGAGTCAAACCTAGAGACAGACCTGAGATACTTCCTAGCTGTGTGACCCCCATTGTCCAGCCCTTACCACTCTTCTTTGTTGGAAACAATACTTAGTATTCTTTTAAGACAGAAAATAAGGGTTATTTAAAATAGGCTATGTAATCTTGGACTGCATAGACAGAGCATCTAAGATAAGAAAGGTAATCTCTGAGGTCTTATTGTGAACTATTATGTTTCGTTCCAAATGCCACATTTTATGAAAGAAATTGATAAACTAAAGCATAGCTAGAGGAGTGTGACTAGGATAATGAGATACTAAAAACTATTTGAAGTATTATTACATGGAAAACTAAGATCTAATCTGCTTGTCCCTAAAGGACAAAACTAGGGCAAATGTGTGGAAATCATAAAGAATTATATTTTTTTAACATATGGAAAAATTTCCTAATAATTATAGTTGCCTGGAAATATACCAAACTATCTTGGGAGTTTAGATTGGGAGTTCCTGGAGGGCAGGGGTTGTCCTTTGCCTCTTTGTGTATCTTCAGTGCTTAGCTCAGTGCCTGGCACATAGTAGGTGCTTAGTAATGGGTCCTAAAGTCCACTATCACTAGAGGTCTTCATTTTTTTTTTAAACCCTTACTTTCCATCTTGGAATCAAAACTGGGTATTAGTTCTAAGGTAGAACAGTGGTAAGGGCTAGGCAATGGAAGTTAAGTGACTTGCCTAGGGTCACACACCTAGGAAGTGTCTGAGGTCAAATTTGAACCCAGGGCCTCCCATTGGGTCTGACTCTCAATTCTTTGAGCCACCCAGCTGCCCCACCTCACTAGAGGTCTTCAAATAGAGCCTGGCAGCTCAGGTTGCTGGAAATCCTTTCTTCACATTCATGGGTGTGCTTAAGAAATCCCTCTCAGACATGGTATAGTCTCTTTGCTGAATTCCTTGCAGAACCATCAGTCTACTTAGCGTCTGCTCTTGGCTCCCTATCCTGTGTACCCTTTATGAATCTCAGAAGGTGCCACCTTCTCTCCTCCTGGCTCAGCAACCCCTGATGAGTCACAAGCCTGAACAAAGACCTGCTATCAGAAGGTTCAGGTCAATATGAACTCAACATAAATGGTGTGACATTGGCTAATACAATGGATGATGGAATCACCACTCAAGAAGATCTAGACAACTTGGAAAGCTACACTGTCGCTAATAAGATGAAGTAGTTCTCTATACATTTGAGAAACTAGACCCTTACCAGAGATGTTTATTCTAAACATTTCTCCCCTAATTTCTCTTCTAATCTTGGTTACATGAGTTTGTACAAAAGCTTTTAAATTTAATATAATAAAAATATTCATTTTACAGAAGATGAAGTATAAAGAAAGATAAATGTCACCCCATGTTTTGATTTTAAAAAATCAACTGCACAAGTACACTGTCATCAGCTGATCCAAGGAGGCTTCCAGGATGCTGCAGGGAAGGAGAAAAAAGTCTAACATTCTCTGAATCTTTTTTAGTTTACAAGATCTCCTTCCAATCAACAGGGAGGGTGAAGGAGATCTAGGACAAGTTCTTCCTCAGGGTACTAAACTGACTTCAAACTCTTGAATGACCCAACTTGATAAACTAGACTGATATTTTGTAGATAACCCGTGAGTCCTAATCAAATCTCCTTAGGCTGCCTGGACCTGCCAATTCTGCTACAAATTCAAAGTGACAATTGTTATTATACTAGGATGATATCACTTGATTGAACCCTACTAAAAATAACTAGCATCTATATAGCATTTTTAAGGTTCACAAAGTGCTGTACAGATATCTCATTTTATCCTTGACAATTCTGGGAAGTAGGTGCTATTATTATTATTGCCATTTTACAAATAAGGAAACCAAGGCATACAAAATTACATGACTTTCCAAAGGTCACCCAGCTAGTGAGAAGTTAAGACTGAATTTAAACTTGTCTTATTGATTCCAGGCATGGTACTCTATCTACTGTACCACCTAGCTGGGTGATTAATTCAACCACTCCCACCCCTTACAAGATCCAAGGTCTTTTTATTTTATTATTATTATTATTTAAAACCTTTACCTTCTGTCTTAGAATCAATACTGTGTTTTGGTTCCAAGACAGAAGAGTGGTAAGGGCTAGGCAATGGGGGTTAAATGACTTGCCCAGGGTCACACAGCTAGGAAGTATCTGAGGCCAGATTTGAACCCAGGACCTCCCATCTTTAGACCTGGCTCTCAGTTCACTGAGCCACCCATGTCTTTTTTTAGCTTTAAGTCAATAATCCTAATATTCTACTTGTTAATTATTTTAAATTTAAGGTCCATGTTTTTTGTAGGTTTGGGGTTACCTGACACTAGAAATTTCTTCTGACTTAGAGACAAAGGAGTATATATAGTATGATGAAAGAGTCCTAGCTCTGGAGTCAGAAGTTCTGGGTTCAAAACCTGCCTGTCACTTTTGAAGCACTAAAGACATCTCTGAAGTCTATTTTAGTTATAAAATTAGTATCTTATGAATAAATGGAAATATGTCAAAGGCTTCATTTCTTAAATATATATAAAGACTGGTCTCAGACATTTCCTGGCTGTGTAATTCTTGCTAAGTCACTTAATCCCCATTGCCTAGCCCTTACCACTCTTCTGCTTTGGGACCAATGTCCAGTGTTAATTCTAAGGTGAAAGGTAAGGATAAAAAAAAAATATATATATATATATATATATATGCACACACATATATGTGTGTGTCACACATACATACATATTATATGTATATATATATATATATATATATCTTTAGAGAAAGAATGAGAACTGAGTTAAATTTATAAGAGTACAAAGCATTCCCCAATTGACAAATGGTCAAAGGAACAGGCAATTCTCAGATGAAGAAATTTAGTCATATGAAAAAGTGCTCCAAATCACTATTAAAAAACAACAACCCTTACTGTCTGTCTCAGAATTGATAATAAATATGGATCCCAAGGCAGAAATGTGGAAGGGCTAGGCAACTGGGGTTAAATAACTTGTCCAGGATCACACAGCTAGGAAAAATCTGAGGTCAAATTTGAACCCACAACTTTTCATTCTTAAGCCCAGCTCTCTGTCCACTGAGGCACCTAGCTGTCCCCAAATCACTGTTAGAGAAATGCAAATTAAAACAACTCAGAGGTACTGCTTCACCTATTAGATTAGCTAATATGACAAAAAAGGAAAATGATAAATGTTGAGGGGATGTGGAAAAATTGGGACAACCGTACACCATTGGTGTTGTGAACTGATACAACCATTCTGGAAAGCAATTTCGGAACCATGACCAAAAGGACATCAAAGTGTGCATATACTCTTTGCCTCAGTAATTCCATTACTGCGTATGAATCCCATAAAGGACCTACTTGTACAAAAATATTTATAGTGGCACTTTTTATGGTGGCAAAGAACTGGAAACTGAAGGGATATTCATCATTTGGGGGAACGGCTGAACAAGTTGTGGTATAGGATTATAATGAAATACTATTGTGCCGTAAGAAATGATGAACAAGATGATCACAAAAAACCTGGAAAGACTTTTATGAAGTGATGCAAAGTGAAGTGAGCAGAACCAGGAGAACATTGTAGACAGTAACATTAGTTTTGTGCAAGGATCAGCTGTGAATGTCTTAACTATTATCAGTAATTCAAAGATCCAGGACAATTTCAAGAGACTCATGATGAAAAACTCTATTTGCTGCTATAGAAGGAACTGATTGAGTCTGAATGCAGATTTAAGTAAGCCACTTTTCACTTTATTTCCTCCATGAATTTTTTCTTTTGTATAAGCAATATATGTCTTTTTTCACAACATGATGAAAATGGAAATATGTACTGTATAACTACACATGTACAATCTATTTCATATTATCTGCCATCTTGGGGAGGGGGGAGTCCAGATGAAAGGATGGGGATGAAAGAGTCCAGAAGAGGAAACTGAGGTACCAGGAGAGAAATGGATTCATTCAAGATTGCTAACCTAGTTAACAGCAAATTATGATGTCATAGAAACATTGGGAAAATCAGTGAAATTTACAAGATAAATGAAAAGAGCTGTGATTCCTCTCCAGCCGCTATTTTGTCTCTCTTCCAACACAAACCCAGGAAGGCAACCCATAAGTAAATGGAAGCTTTTAAACTTCTCCTAGTTTGAAGCATTTTAAAAAACCCAACCAAACTTCACATAGTGATTTCCCTTGTCCTTCCTTTCATAACTTACAAGCTGCTCTAGCAAATGACATTCAAACTTTCCCTTAAAAAAAAAAAAATCTCTTCCTTGGGTTGAACTAGCAGGGGCTGGAAGGACAATACTTCTTTCATAAGTTGTGAGAGAGGACTGGGGTTTATTCATAGAAGTTTCTGGGGGAGTCTTAAATGTTGCTAATCCTTGGGGAATGCCTGACTTGCCTTGGACCAGCAGTCCACGTCTACTAACCTCCAGGCAGCAATGCAGAATGCATCTTTTAAAACTGGCTTTCCCTGAAGAGTAGAAAAGTGAGAGTCTTTAATAGACTGTTTAGACATATTTAACAGTTGGCACTATGATTCAGATGTAAGCTTTCTCCTCAAGATTAATTAAAACTCTTCTAGCCCAAACACAACAGCAGAAACCTTGAGACAGAGGATCACATCTTCATAAGGCATTGCCTCACCTGGCAGAGTGATGTCCTGTTAGCTCAGGTATTAAATGTCCTATCAGGATCCTGGGGGCAGAGTAGCAACTTTCCTATTTATAAGGTCTCAGAATAAAGATAATATGGGGGGCAGTAGCTCAGTAGATTGAGAGCCAGGCCTAGAGATGGGAGGTCCTAGGTTCAAATCTGGCCTCAGCCACTTCCTAGCTGTGTGACCTTGGGCAAGTCACTTGACCCCATTGCCTAGCCCTTACCACTCTTCTGCCTTAGAGCCAATACACAGTATTGATTCTAAGGCAGATGGTAAGGGTTTAAAAAAAAAAAAGAATAAAGAGACTATTAAAAGCTAAGAGAACCTTAACCAGCTAATGCATTTTTCAAGGAAACTCATTCCTGAAGTCAAATGAATAGCAGGGCACATTCAATAATTAGTCATACAGTGTTACATCTCAGAGATAACTTACAATCAATTTAGAGTGACTTTAGATGATCCCTTCATTTTATAGATGAAAAAAGAACTGAGATCCAGAAAGGTTATAACTTACGTAAGGTCTTGAAACGGAAGTCAGAATTTGCTGTATCTCCTGACAGAAGTCTCTTCCTCCCCCTCCTCCTCCTCCCCCTCCTCCTCCTTCCCCTCTCCCTCTCTTCCTTTTCCCCTTTCCTTCTTCTACTTCTTCCTCTTCCTCTTCTACCTCTTCCTCCTCCCTCATTTTCTCTGGTTGCTTCCTCATTTTCTCCCTTTTCCTCCTCTTTCCCTTCCCCCTCACCACTTCTGAGAGTTGAAGTCTTATCATCACCATGATGAACATGATAGAATGATAGAATCTTGGACCTGGAAGGGACCTCAGAATTTATCAAATACAAACCTTCCTTGAAGTATTAATTCCCTCGGCAAAATTTCTCCCCAGTGGTCATTTCTCCCCCCATCCCCTAGATTAATTGGACTTCTGGATATAGAGGGAATTCCCTCGATGACTTCATCTTGTTGAACTCTCTGGGCAAATTTGTTTAGAACATTTAAGCAACGTTTCTATACCCATGGCCACTGGCATTTTCTCCATTGGAGAAAAGACATGCCTTGATGGATTGATTTGTTTGGATGCACTCTTTGGCGCCTCCTGGTGATGGATCTCAGTGACTGAACTGACTTTCAAGATGTTTTTTTTTTTGGCCAGGACTCTCAGGAGGATGGACCCTTGCTGGAAGAGTAATCATTCTGAACAGGCCTATAAAAGAGAGAAGACAGACTGCTCTCAGGACTTTTAGCCTTCTCCTCTCCTTCCTTTTTGGTCTTTTCCTGCGATTCTTTTTTTAGAGAGTTTTTTAGAGACTAGGGTGTAGGGTGTGGGAAGAGGAATCTTCTTCCCTCAACCTCTCTGGAGCAACTAATACCTACTTCATGCTTACCCAGATAGTTTGAGAGGGAGGTTTTCCTAGATCTTGAGTGCTTGATTGCCTTCTGTCTTCCTTATTCCATTAAAATTTTAAATAATTTCTATTTGTTACTTAGCCCTTCCTTCTCTTCCCCACAGCATAGAAGCACCATCCTACAAAATATATACATTCTGCCCTTTGCATTTCCACTTCTCAGTTCATTCTTTGGAGGTAAACAGTCACAAGTTATTCTTCAAATATTAAATCTGTACCTGTATATGATGCTCTTTTGGCTCTATTCAGTCCATGCTTCATTATCTCATGTAGTTCTTTCCAAGTTTGTTAAAAAAATTAATCTGCCTCATTCCATTTAAAAATTTTTTATCTTTATTTTATTCCAATAACAAGTTTACACTTAAGTTTTCCAAAGTTACATGATTCATACTATCTCTCTTCCCTCTTCCCTTCCCCTTCCCGAAGTTGAAAAGCAATTCAATCTGGATTATACATATATTATCACTCAAAACTTATTTCCATATTATTCATTTTTGTAAGAGAATAATCTTATAAAACCAGAACTCCAATCACATGCCCAAATAAACAAGTGACAAATCATATGTTTTCATCTGCATTTCTGCTCCAACAGTTCTTTCTCTAGAGATGGATAACATTCTTTTTCATAAGTCCCTCAGAATTGTCCTGGACTATTGTGTTGCTGTTAGTATCAAAGTATCACATTTGAAGATCCCACACTATTCCAGTTACTGTATATGATGTTCTCCTGGTTCTGCTTATTTCACTCTGCATCAGTTCATGTAGGTCTTTCTAGCTCTTTCTGAAATTATCCTGTTCATCCTTCCTTATAACACAATAGTATTCCATCACTATTATATGCCACAATTTGTTCAGCATTTCCCAATTGAGAGACATCCCTTTAGTTTCCAATTCTTCGCCATCACAAAAAGCACAGCTATAAATACTTTTGTACAAACAGGCTGTTTCCCATTATTTAAAATCTCTTTGGGATAGGGACCTAGTAGCAGTATCGCCCTCTTTCCATTTTTGAGAATAGGTTAGAAATCAGAGAACTGATATGAACTTTCCCCAGTCCAACAAGTGGCAACAGGATCTGAAAAGTGATAGAGTGTTCACACCTAACTTTCCTGCGTTAGTCTTTTTTTTTTTTAAATCCTTACCTTCCATCTTGGAGTCAATACTGTGTATTGGCTCCAAGGCAGAAGAGTGGTAAGGGCTAGGCGATGGGGGTCAAGTGATTTGCCCAGGGTCACACAGCTGGGAAGTGTCTGAGGCCAGATTTGAACCTAGGACCTCCCCCCTATGTTAGTCTTTAATGAGGATGTGGCCCTTTTCCTTACCAAGAACAATCCCTTTACTTGCCATACTTTCTCTGTATGAGCTTCAATCTCTCTATATCTACTAGATTTGATTGACCATTCAGTAAACATTGATCAGTTACCTGCTTTGTGCTCTGCTCTGTCCCCTGGTGCCTGTGGGGTGAAATAAAGGCTCTCCCCTATTTGATATGCATCTGTTCCCTTGAGTACCTGTGTGAAAGCTGGGAACCCTGTTACTCACACTTGTGCAAATCCAAGGTACGGCCATATTTGGACATTTCTGGGAGAAAATTCTGGGTGGAGGCATAATGAGTCCCAAAGACATATTTACTTTTTTTTTTTTGAGAGAAAGTCCTTAAGATCAGACCTAGTGAGTGTGAATCCAGAGCTTGGGAGTACAACTGCATGTATTGTGGGTTAATCTACACTTTCTTGACCGTGAGGAGGGAAAAGGGAATCAAACTAGCTTGTTGCCTATGTACACTTTGCCGAGTGACTTTGTATTGTGGGACTTGGAAGTACTTGTTTTATAGGGGTTATTTGATTCTTTGAAAGGGAACTCGGAGTACCTTTCTGTCTGCCATCTTTTGCATGTTGTCGTAATAAATATAACAGATTTGGAAGCTCCAATAGACAGCTTGAAACGAAATCTTGGGAGAGAATAGGATTTCCTCCCCCATTTAGTGTACAAACCGTGCCTCTGCTTCCATCTGGGTGTCCTTTATTAAATGAGTAACATTCCAGCTGGTGAACAGAATGTGACTGGGTATTAGAAGCAAAGAAATGCTCTCATCGGTCACCAGCTGGGCCTTTTGGGAGAAAATGTCAATGGGGCTTCTGACTTCTGACCAGCAGCAGTGGGAGGAAGGACAAGTTCCTACTTTCAGCTTCTTCAGATTGTGGCTCCCTGCCAGAGCCACAAGAAACCTAATAAGAGCTTGCAAAAACAATGCGTGGGCCATGATACTCCCACAAAGCTCTCCAGAACTTGGGCTGTCTTACTGAAACCATTCAAAGGGATGAATGAATCCCTCTGTGCCCTACCCCCCGATCCACCCAGCTGCGAGCATAGGACCCAAAACACTCATCTCTTATTCATCTTATGATGGAGAAGTTGAGAGTGGAGAAGACTGAATGAATTAGAACTCAAAGCTGATAGGGATCTTAGAGATCTGTTCATCCAACTGCTCTATGCTGGATGTTACTAGATATTAGACTGGACTGGTTTCTCCTGTAAGGTGTTCACAGGATTAGAGATCTAGAGTTTAAAGGGACTGCAGAGACAGTCTAATCCAAGCCTTTACTTTATAGATGGGCAAACTGAGGCAGGGAACTTAAGTGACTTGTTCAAGATGAGAGACATCTCTGGCGCTGGATGAAGATGGAATCTTGGCCATTCTAACCTTAGTAGTATCCCAGCACTGGTCTGATGCAAGATTCTTAACCTTTTTTGGGCCATGGACCATGCTTTACTACTCATTGCCTTAGGCAGCTCTCCAAGACTCTACCTCTAGTTGTTCATTTGTTTTATTTTTTTTTTTAAACCTTTACCTTCTGTCATGGAGTCAATGCTATGTATTGGTTCTAAGGCAGACAAGTGATAAGGGCTAGGCAATGGGGGTTAAGTGACTTGCCCAGGGTCACACAGCTGGGAAGTATCTGAGGCCAGATTTGAACCTAGGACCTCCTGGCTCTAGACCTGGCTCTCAATCCACTGAACTACCCAGCTGCCCCCTCTAGTTGCTCATTTAAACTGGAGGCTGTAGTTTCTACAATGGTAGTTTCCCCTCTGTGGGAGAAATCACAGGTCCATATTAAAAAAAATATGCAATTTTACATGTGTCATGTCTTGTGTTCATTCCTTTCACAAAGAGAACAAAAAGGAAATTAATTATGACTTAGATCTTGAAAAACAGATATGCAGTCACACACAACATTTTATATATTAAAGGTAAATAGAAAATGCAGATAATGTGATGATGGATAGCAGGTTAGACATCTGAAGTCACCAGTGGGTTTCCTTTGGACTGTACAAAGTGAACTAAGTCTTTTACATATCATTATATTATGCTGAAGGAACATATCACAGTGGAAAAGGTTCTGGACTTTGAGTTAGAAGTCTTGGATTAAAATCCCAACTTTGCCCCTTATTATTTATGTGACCTTTGGCAAATGATTTTCCCTTTCCTGAAAGCTTATTCCTTGGTTTTGGTAGGTGGACTTTCATTCTATCTTGTTGGGGCTCCCTAGTGGTTCCTCATCATGCCATAGTGTTCCTTCCTAAATACTTTCTAGCTTCCCTTTGTGTGTTGTCTTACCCAATTAGACTGGAAGCTCCTTGAGGACAGGGGCTGTCTTTCTTTCTGCTTGTACTATATTTGTATTCCTAATACCTAGCACAAAGTATATTTTGCAAATACTTAACAGATTCTCTTTCTTTTCCCCTCATATTCTTTTCTCTCTCTCTTTTTCTCTCTTCTATCTCTCTTCCTTCCCTTCCTCCCTTTCTATTTCTCTCCCCCTCTCCCTTCTCTTTTTTCTTCTTCCTTTCCCCCCTTGTTCCCTCCCCTCCTCTCCCTTCTCCTCTTCTCTCTCACTTCCGCTCCTTCAACTGTCCTCCTATCCTCCAACAAGTTTCTTCTTTGGTCAAATGAGAGGGGTGGACATGAAGACCTGTCTATGGTTGCTTCCAGCTTTAAATCTAGGACTCTATGATAATCATTTGGCCAGGTTTGCAATAGTTTCCTTGGGTCACAATTAGTTTTAGTTCACAAATATTCAAAAGCAGAGCTGTGCATAGATATGGCAAATCTGTACAGTTGCCATTGAGGCTCCTGTATTTTAAATGAAAGTTCCTTTTCTCTCTCCTCATTTCCTATCCCTTTTTATCTGGAACTTCAGGGGGTCTGGGGAGAATTGGAGAGGGGGCTGGCAGTTGGTTCTATAAAAGGTTTGAGACATTCTGCCTATATATTTTACTGAGGAGTGGTTAGGCTGTCTGTCCTTGCCTCCCTAGATGTAAGTTTCCTTTTTTTAACTCCTTTTCTTTTTTTTTTCTCTTCAAAAGTGTCCTTAATATGCATTAAAACACCACCACCATCAGATCCCACCTATTGCCATTTTGGTGTTACTTGGGATTTGGATTCTTCTGAGAATGGGTTCTCTTATAGTCCACCTTACCAGGAGAATGCTGGTGTTGAAAAGATGAGCTTTTGTTGCAGAATGCTGCTTAGCACCATTAAAAGTGTGGTAAGTTCCCAAACTGTGACCCCAAGCATGGGACTCTTTTGCTTCTTCTCAAGATCACGTATAACCATCCTCTCTCCTCTTGTAGCCCTAGCACCTTGCAAGACTTGTTCCAGGGCCACCTCCTTCCCTTGCCTTCCCTTGCCTTCCCTTGCCTTCCCTTGCCTTGCCTTGCCTTGCCTTCCCTTGCCTTCCCTTGCCTTCCCTTCCCTTCTCTTCCCTTCTCTTCCCTTGCCTTCCCTTGCCTTCCCTTGCCTTCCCTTGCCTTCCCTTGTCTTCCCTTGCCTTGCCTTCCCTTCCCTTTCCTTCCCTTCCCTTGCCTTGCCTTGCCTTGCCTTGCCTTGCCTTGCCTTGCCTTGCCTTGCCTTGCCTTGCCTTCCCTTCCCTTCCCTTCCCTTCCCTTTCCTTCCCTTCCCTTCCCTTCCCTTCCTGGGTCCTGCTTCACCTTGCCCTAATGCTAATGCTCCCCTTTGCTGAGCTTATTTTGTATTTATTCTATACTTGTTTTGTATTTATTTATTTGTGTACTTGTTTCCTCCAGGAGAAAATAAATTCTTTGAGGGCAGGATGTTTGAGATCATTGAACTGTACACACACGGGGGCTTATGGGTGTGAAGGGGAGGCTTGAGGCACACAGAGTGATTCACTTCCACCCCCTTCAATATTTTTCCCACCCTTGGATAGTCCTGCCTCAAAGCACTTTGGTTGGCAATAGGAATTAAGAAGATTCATATAAATTTACTGAATTGCAATATTAAAATAATATTTTCCATTTAAAACACAAAAGGAAATTATTTTTTGGACAGTTGATGGAAAGAGAGAAATAGATTAAGGAAGAAGGATTCTAAGTGAGTGGATTTAGGGAGGGATGAGTCAGGGATCTTGTCATTGTACCAAGGAGGGACTTTTGTCTCTGTATTCCTAGTGTCTACAGGAGGCCGACATCCAATAAACACCTATTAAATGCTTGTCAAAGTGAACATTTTTTGAGCTTATTTTACAATGATAGGTGTAGAGTTAGATGTGATCTTGGAAGCCATCTTGTCCAACCTTCTCAATTTACAAAGGGCTACAAAGGATGTCCCCATAGGATAGGTGAAAGGACATGCCCAGAGTAACAAAAGAGCCAGAATTTGAATTCATAACCTCTGAATCTAGCCCTTTTTCCACTGCCCCACATAACCACAGCAATGTTAGGCAGGGCAGAGTTAACAAGGAGTCTATAAGTCTGCCTTGCTTCTATATAGAGCAGCCTCAAATTGACTGCAGCTGAGCCCCATTTCTGTCACCGTCAGGAGTTTGGAGGTGGGGAGGAGGGGATAGTCTCTTCAATAATAGATTGGAGCGATTCACTTATTTGGATTCTTATTTTCTTTTCATGTGCAATGAGAAGAGAGCTCAGCCTTGGGATTTGGGGGAGAATTGCATGAGCACATACTTCCAGGGAGAATTTCCCCATGGGTGCATTCTTGTTTGTTGACCCCTCACCCCACCACCACAAACTACCTCAGGAAAGGATGGCTCCAACTGAGAGTCATATGCTGTCAACCTATCTCCCCCCCCCCTTTCTCTCTCTCTCTGTCTCTTTGTCTGTCTCTCCATGTCTCTCTGTCTGTCTCTGTCTCTGTCTCTCAATCGCTCTCTCTGTATCTCTTTGTGTCTCTCAATCTCTCTCATTCTCTCTCTCTGTCTCTGACTCTCTTTCTGGCTCTCTCTGTGTCTCTCTCTGTAAGTCTCTGTCTGTCTGTCTGTCTGTCTGTCTGTCTGTCTGTCTGTCTGTCTGTCTGTCTGTCTGTCTCTGTCTCTCTGTCTGGCTCTGTCTGGCTCTCAATCTCTCTCTCTGTAAGTCTCTGTATGTCTGTCTCTGTCTCTCAATCTCTCTGTATCTCTCTCTGTATCTCTCTCTCTCTCTCTCTCTCTCTCTCTCTCTCTCTCTCTCTCTCTCTCTCTCTCTCTCTCTCTCTCTCTTTCTCTCTCCCTCTCTCCCTCTCTCTCCCATTTTATACATCATGTCTGAACTCCATATTAACTGACGCTTTAGTTAGGATTGCTCTTCTAGGCTAGAGCAGAGTTTCTGACCACAGAACTTTGTCAGAGACAGAGGATGGCTAATATCCTTGACTTGGCTTTGTGCTAAGATTCCATCCTATCAACCTTAGGAATGAAACAACCAGAACGATGCAAGATATGGGATAGAGATATGGGATCCAATTATAGGAAGAAAGGGAGCAAAATGGGGAGGTTTATGAAGGGAACATGGAGACACAATGGAATAGGAAGAAGGGCAGCAACCCCACCAATATGTAGCTAGCAAATAGCATCTGGTACCTTGAGTTATATATAGGGAAGCGCCATGCTACTTCAGTAGATCAAGAGACTTTCACTGCCTGCTTCTTTGGGAGCCACATCTTTATGAAAACTGGTTGGATTTTGGCCTTTGGGAGACTAAATTTTATTCTGTTTTGTTTTTCTTAAATCAGCTCACCTACCTAAAAGGCTACTTTGGCTGATCTTACCCTGGATTTAACTCAATTTGCTCACGGTGAAGCAAGATTGGTCTGTGCCCATCAGACCAAGGCTATAGAAATCAGTTAGAAAAAACAAAAAGCTGACTAGTGAGGAGGATTTTATGTAGGTCAGATGTCAGAGGAGGGTAACTCCTTTTTTTTTATTTTTATTTTTTTTACCAACTACATGGAATAACAAATTTCCATGCAAGTTTTCTGAAGTTTTATGATTGAGCTTTTCTCCCTTCCTCCCTTCCTTTCCCCTTCCCAGTGCTGACAGGCAATTCAATCTGGGTTATACAAGTGTTATCACGCAAAATAGATTTCCATATGTTTACTTTTGTGAGTAATCTTATAAAATCAAAACCCCCAAACATAAGCTCAAATAAACTATTGACAAATTGTATGCTTTCATCAGCGTTCTGACTCCCACAGTTCTTTCTCTGGAGATGGATAATGTTCTTTGTCATAAGTGCCTCAGGAGTGTCCTGGATCATTGCATTGCCCATAATAGCTACGTCTATCACATTTGATCATTCCATAATATTATTACTGCTATGGACAATGTTTTCTTGGTTCTGTCCGATGTCAGAGGAGGGTAACTTCTAAAAGAACACAATCAAGCCCAAATATCTTTGCTAATCAGGTTTCAGCTCCTCAGGACCTAGAAAGATAGGTGCTTCCTCCATGATGATGAAAAAGGCTGTGCCACTGCCACAGGGAGAACTGATGGAGACTGAGTCCAGCTTGAAGCATACCATTTTTCACTTTATTTCCCCCATGAATTTTTTTTCTATTGTAAGTAATGTTTGTCTTCTTTCCCACCATGATGAACATGGAAATATATATTGTGTGATGACTCGTGTACAACCAATATCATATTACCTGCCTTCTTGGGGAGGGAGAGAACATGGATCACAAAAAGGATTATTAAAAATTGTATAAAAATAGAGAAAGATCAGTACTAAAGTTCTATGAGAACAAAATATCAATAATGGAAATACTGAGAGAGTGCGAGTTTCCTGAGGCCAGGGATTGAATTATTTTCATCTTTGTACACCTTACTTATTTAGTAGGAGTTTAACAAATGCTTTTTGATTAATTGAATGGATCAATGCAGCTTTTAAATATTGTTTCAAACCTAGAGGCAAGGAGAAGTTAAACATAGCTCATAATATACATTCCTCCCTTTTTTCATTTAACAAATACAATACTTATGGGGAAATGTAACCCCTGTATTTGCATAAGACACCTCATAGTTGATATGTTGACTGGTTTTGCTGCTCTGCCAGTTTCCCCATTTTCTTTTAGTTTTTTTTTCTTTTTAAAAATCCTTACCTTCCATCTTAGAATCAATGCTGTGTATTGGTTCCAAGGCAGAAGCGTGATAAGGGCTAGGAAATGGGGGTTAAGTGACTTGCCCAGGGTCACACAGCTAGGAAGTGTATGAGGTCAGATTTGAATCCAGGACCCCCTATCTCTAGGCCTGGATCCACTGCCCATTTTCTTTTAAGTTCTTGTAACAAGCAATATCTCCATAGGCAGAGGTCAAGGAATAGATACCTTCCAGATACTTAGAAATGAAGGCAATGAAAAAACAGAAGACATTAATAAAAATAAGATTTCAAGAAGAAAAGAACTGACTTTAGAGGTTACCTGGTTCATTCCCTAATCCAAAGCAGGAATCGATTCTGACCTTTGATAAATGGCGATCCAATCTCTGTTTGAATATCTCCAGGGAAGGGTTTGGGAAAAACCGTCCAGAATTTACCTTATTTATGCCATTTGTCATCTGGTGGGTTTTAATCATATCTCCTCTCAGGCTTCATCTTTTCTGACAGAAGAATGCTAATTTATTTTAGTTTGTCTCCTTTCCATTTCATGGCATATTAGGGAAAGGACTGTACTCTGAATCAGCAAGACCAGCTCTGACACCTGTGATCCCAGGGAATCCTCTTAGCCACTCTGAGGCTCTGATGTCTAGACTGGAGGAATTTGGAATGTTTAAGATGGAAAAGAGCATCTGATAGCAATCTTCAAGTAACTGAAGGGCTGTCCCAAGAAGGCTCAGAATTGTTCTGCTTAACCCCAGAGGACACCATTAGGAGAGTAGAAATTGTTGAAAGATTTTAGACCTGATGTAAGGAAAAACTTGCTGACAATTAGAACTGCCTTTGAAATTAATGACGTCTTCCAAAATGGAGGTCTTCAAGCATAAGCTGGCTGCCTACTTATTGGAGTTGCTGTAGCAGGGATCCTTGATTATGTACAGGTTGGACTAAATGGCCTGTTGGACCTTAGGTGAAAGATATACTTGTATTTGTGAGGTCTATAACCTATAAGAGGAGGCAGCTTAGTGGCTAGATCAATGGACCTGGATCAGGTAGATCCAAGTTCAAATCTGGTCTCAGACACTTACTAGCTATGTGACCCTGGGCAAGTCACTTAACCTGTGCTTTCCTTAATCCATTGAAGAAGGAAATGGCAAACCACTTCAGAATCTTTGCCAAGAAAGCCCCAGGAAGGTATGGTTCATAGAAGTTGGACACAACTGAATAATAACAAATAATCTCATATTTTATAATATCAACACTCAAACACCCTGTACCTCTTTGTATCAAAGGCTATAAGAGAGGGTCTGATAGGAAGAGAAGAGTCTGGGAGAATGGTAAATGTGGGAGTGGAAGGACATAATGGATCCAAGTGGAACTTGGAATTAGGAAGTCTTGTATTCAAATCTTGCTTCACTAGCTGTGTAATCCTGGGCTAATCACCTAACCTGTCTTAGCCTGTTTCCTCATCTGTAAAATGGAGACAGTGACATCACCTATCTAAAGGAGAAAATGTGACAAGGTGGGTGAAAGGATCTGTAAACTTTAAAATGCCACATAAGTGTCCTACTTTTTTCTCTCATAACATTAAAATTCCAGGTAAGAGTTTCTTTATATCTATTATTAAGAGTTTTTTTCATTAGCCTTCCCTAAGCTGTATTAAAGAACTTTGCCCAATCTTGGTTGAAATAGCTTTAGGGATTCACTGAATTTAAGGGTTGAAAGGGACTTAAGCATTAATTCTGCCTACCCCCTTCCCATTTTATAGATGAGGAAACTGTAAATTCATCCTACCTTTCTTGTCTTATTTTTCATTACTCTTCTATAATCCAGTCAAATTGATACTACTGTTTTGCACCCATAATTTTCCCTTTCTTGTCTCCCATGCCTTTATACTTATCATCTCCCAGTCCTGGAATCCATTCCTTCCTTGCTTCTGCCTCTTAGAATCCCTTAGAAGATCAAGTGTCACCTCTTTAATTCCTGGTACCCCAAAATATCTGTGCCTTTCCCACGAAGGTTGCCTGTATCTGGTTTGTATACATCAATATATATGTATGAAGTTTCCCCTGTTATAATGTAAGTTCCATGTTTCACTTTTATCTTTGTATTCCCAACATTTATCACAGTGTCGTACACAGTAGGTGCTTAATAAATGTCTATTGATTGATGGAGAGGTAAAGTGGGTTGTCCAATGTTGCATAATGATTGAGAGATAGTGATAGAACATTTGATTTCATTGGAATAGAGGATTCTCTTTTTAAAAAATTATCTTTATTTTATTCTAGTAACGAATTTACACATAAGTTTTCCATGGTTATAGGATTCATTTTCTCTCCCTCCCCTCTTTCCTCCCCTCTCCCAGAGCTGACAAGCAATTCCACTGGGTTATACATATATTCTTACTTGATATCTATTTCCATATTATTCATTTTTGTAAGAGAATAATCTTTTAAAAACAAACCCCCAAATCCTATACCCAAATAAAAAATGATAAATCCTGGCTTTCCATCTGTATTTCTATACCAATAGTTCTTTCTTAGGGGATGGATGGCATTCTTTTTCACAAGTCCTTCAGAAAATCCTGGATCATTGCATTACTATGAGTAGCAAAGTCTGTTCCATTTGATCATTCCACAATATTGCAGTTACTGTGTACAGTGTTCTGGTTCTGCTGATTTCACTCTGCATCAGTTCACAGAGGTCCTTCCAGCTCTCTCTGAAATCATCCTGCTCATCATTCCTTAAAGCACAGTAGTAGTCCATCACCATCACATACCACAATTTGTTCATCCATTCCCCAATTCCCTCAGTAGGAACAGGAGACCTTATCCAATTCAGGTTGGCACCTTCTCTGCAACTTAGAAGTGTCTAGAACTTCTGGACACTGCAAGTCAGTGTCCAGAACACAGAGAGCCCTACTCGAAATGAATGAGAAGATGCTTCAGTAGAGAGATTCCTTTTTTAACAAAAGAACCTGTTTCTGTGTAAACACTAAGGCAACATTCCTAAAACAAATTTGAAAAAGTCCTAGTTGTGATGTGTGAAACAGTGGTGTAGCCTATAGATATGCCCTTGGTGGATATCCCAGGGGACGTTCTGAGGCACTGCACCATCTAAGTGGTCCACACCGGCATGTGTCCTGTCTTCAAAGGCCTATAGAAAGTAGAGGTGCTGCTTTAAGATGAGCAAACAAGAGAATGTAGTTGAGAATTCTGCCCACCAGGTGGTGATCTCCAGCCACCAGCCCAGTGATCCCATCAAGGTCCTTTGACACAGCTATAAACTTCCTACATTAGAATAAGCAAGCAGCCCAATGCTGCCAAGCCACCTCCTTTTTTAAAGTTGGACCTGGGCTATGAATAAATGTAGGATATCAATGGATCAATAAACCTTTATTAAGAAAAAGACTGAGAGAACAACTCTGAAAGTTCATGGGCTTTAGTAAGAGGTGCCCAAATCATACAAAGTCATGGGGTCTTCAGGCCCCCCACCTCAGCTTTGCTCTGAGATCCCTAGCGTCAGTATCAACATATTTTTAGAGGTAAAAAGGAACAAAGCTGCGGTAGGGATAGAAGGGGAGGTTATAGCAAAACCACAAAAACAAACTGAGGAATGGGTGCCAAGGGCTGATTTCCAGTATAGATGACTTGTAGCTTTTCATAACGGGGTGGACCTTGGTGTGTCTAAGGTGGGGCTACTGACAATTCTACCATGGGTTTGGATTAGCATCCATGTCCATCATGGGAATGTCTTGTTCTGATAGGGGGTTTTAACAGCTACCTGGAAAAAGAGGATCTAACATCTCAGTGGAGCAGGAAATAGCCACCTCATTGGCCAGTTTGTGGTTGACTTGTAAAGAAGTAAAGGAAGGAAGGGTATTTCAGAAGGGAGGGGTTGTTAGCCAGCAAATTAATGAGTTTCAAAAAGGTGGAAAAGAGGGTTGTTGACAATAGAGAATTTTAAGACACAGCCACTCTGGTGTATTCTTTCTTTCTTTCTTTCTTTCTTTCTTTCTTTCTTTCTTTCTTTCTTTCTTTCTTTCTTTCTTTCTTTCTTTCTTTCTTTCTTTCTTTCTTTCTTTCTTTCTTTCTTTCTTTCTTTCTTTCTTTCTTTCTTTCTTTCTTTCTTTCTTTCTTTCTTTCTTTCCTTCTTTCCTTCTTTCCTTCTTTCCTTCTTTCCTTCTTTCCTTCTTTCCTTCTTTCCTTCTTTCCTTCTTTCCTTCTTTCCTTCTTTCTTTCCTTCTTTCCTTCTTTCCTTCTTTCTTTCTTTCTTTCTTTCTTTCTTTCTTTCTTTCTTTCTTTCTTTCTTTCTTTCTTTCTTTCTTTCTTTCTTTCTTTCTTTCTTTCTTTCTTTCTTTCTTTCTTTCTTTCTTTCTTTCTTTCTTTCTTTCTTTCTTTCTTTCTTTCTTTCTTTCTTTCTTTCTGCTTTGAATTGATACTAAATATCTGGTCTAAAAGCAGTAAGGGCTAGGCAATTGGGATTAAATGACTTGCCCAGAGTTACACAGGAAATATTTGAGACCAAATTTGAACCCAGGATCTCCTGCCTCTGAGCCACCTAATTGCCCCTGATATACATTTTAATATTTAAATTATTTATATGATTATCCTCTCACATGAGTATATTATACCTTAAATGATTAGTGTAACATTACTCCTAAGTATTAGAGTTGACTTAAATTCAGCTATTAAGTCTCTTAATAGTTGGGACTCTCTCCTATTATAAAATAAATAATTTCATCTTAATATTTATGCTTATTAATCAATAATTCCTAATTAATAATCAAACTTATCACTACTGTGTGCCAGGCACAGGGACTATATAAAGTGTTAGGGCTATAACAAGAGGCAGTTAGTTGGCTCAATGGAATGAGAGCCAGGTCCAGAGATAGGAAGTCCCTGGTTCAAATCTGACCTTAGACACTTCCTATCTGTGTGACCCTGGGCAAGTCATGTGACCCTCATTGCCTAACCCTTACTGTTCTTCTTCCTTGGAACCAATATGTACTATTGATTCTAAGATGGAAGGTAAGAGTTTTAAAAAATGAAAACAAACCCCAAAAGAGGCAAAAGGCAATCCTTATCCTCAAGTAGCTTCTCTACTAATCAGGGAGACAACACCCAAATAAATACAAAGCAAGCTATATGCAAAGTAAATAAGGAATAATAGGGAGAAGGATGGGTCTAGAATTCAGAGAGTTGGGGAAAGTGTCTATTAAGAGATGGGATTTTAATCAAGACTTAAAGGAAGCCAGGGAGGTCAGCTGTTGAAGCTGCTGAGCAGGGAGAGTGCTCCAGACAAGGGAGGCAGGCAGAGGAAATGCCTGGAGTCCAGAAATGGAGTGTCTTGTGTGTGGAACAACCAGGCCAGGGTTACTGGATCAAAGAATGTGTCAAGTAGTCACGTATAAGAAGACTGGAAAGGAAGGAGGGGGCTAAGTTAGGAAGGGCTTTGAATGTCAAACAGAGGATTTTGTATTTGATCCTGGAGGCAATAAAGAACCATTGGAGTTTGTTGAGTGACGTGTGTGTGTGCGCGCGACATGGTTGGACTTGGGCTTCAGGAAAATGACTTTTGTGGCTTAAAGGAGAAATGGATTTGAGAAGGGAGAGACTTGAGGCAGGCAAATTTCCTAGCATGTGGTATGGGCCAGGCATGAGGCGATAAGAGTCTGCCCTAGAGTGCTGGCAGTATCAGAGGAGAGAAGGGAATCTATATGAGAGATGTTTTTACATGAACAGAGCATGATTTCTTTGACTATTTCCCTTATTGCTGGACATGGTTATTTCCTTTTTTTTTAATTAGAAATAAGGCTGCTGTAAAAACTTCTTAGCAAATGACTCTTTTCATTCTCTACCAATATGCTATTATTTTGCAAGGAGTACCTTTCTAGAAGGGAATCTGATTCAGGTAAAATCTCTTAAACAAAGTTTTGGTATCATGTCTTGGATTTCCTCCAAAAGGAAGAACAAAATCCCTTTTGGAAAACTCTTCAATCAGGCAGCAAGCATTTATTAAATGCTTACAATCTGATGGGGGAAGAGAGCCCATAAAGGAAGTTGAAAGGAGGGGGAGTTATGAGTTGGAGGATGGAAGAAGTCCAGAAGAATGAAGCCTGGTGAGAAATGAAGAGATGCTGGTCTTTGTGGCTTCCTTACCTAGAGGTTCTAGGAAGAACCATCCGGTGAGAGAGAAGGGCTCAGTGGTAACGGTTCCCGAAGCATAAAGTCCGAGGTTAAAGTGATCACCATACAAAGCAGTAGATATATGTTATTGGGCAGCTCTTTATTGCCTCCGTTACAAAAGAAATGCTTAAGACATAAAAGATTCACAAGCATCCAATGAATAATACTTAAAACAAGAAGCAATAGTCCATTATCCCATTAAACTCAAGTAGTCCTGCTTCCCCACCAGACTTTTCAACATGTTTTTTACATTGATTTCAGTGCTGTGCTCTCTTGAGTAACTCAGACTTGACCAACAGGGGTATGAATCTGTTGTCTTTTCACTTGCAGAACCCTCTGGTGGTGGTTCTTTTCTCTCCTCTGAGAAGTTGTTGTGGAAATCACTCACTCTTTAACTCAAACTCATAAAGTAGCCTCAGGGGCTGAAAACATTCATTTATTTGTATTATTGTTTGTGACCAGGAGTCAGGGAAAGAAACACAGAACAGGTGAAACAGCCAGGGACTTGAGGTCTAGTGTCATGTTGGTTAAGGGAGCTAGGTAGCACAGAGTTCCAGACCTTAAACCCAGAAGACTTATCTTCCTGAGTTCAAATCTGGCTTCAAATACTTACTGGTTTGAGATTTGGGGCAAGTCACTGAACCCTGTTTGCCTCAGTTTCCTCAATGATAAAATGAGCAAATTGATCCTCTGATATCTTTGCCAAGAAAACCCCAAATGCAGTCACAAAGAATAGGTCAGGGCTAAAATGATTGAATGACACTATCATGTCGGTTCAGAAAAACACATGTCTCATTGCCATGTGTATGCAGTTGCCATTAACTGCCTCAGATGGGTAGAAGGGAGTGAAACTCCCTCTCCCTTGTTGGAATTTTGAGGGAAAGCTGGCATTCGCTATATCTCAACAAAGAAGCTGCCTAGAAAAGGACCAGAAATGGTCTCTCCTTACTTCTCACACCCAGAGGGCATGGTCCTTCCTGGAATAGCTGCCCATTCTCTTTGGCAGTCTCCAGTCACAGGTTGATGACCAACCAGGAACTGCTGATGATTTGTGCCCTTTAGCTAGGAACCAGAGCATGTGCCATCCCTCTCCATGAAGCTGAAGTGCATATGTCATGCTTTCTAGCTGGTGTGCCAATGGTTGAACAGATCACAGAGTTCTCAGATCATACCCCATTTCATAAGTATTATCTGTGTCTATTGAAAATTTTTACTTAGGTCCCTTTAAGAAATTATTGATAGCATCTTCAAATGGAACCAGTCACCTTCCTATGAATGGGAACATGGGAAAACCACTAGTCTGGGATTCAGTTTCCTCCTCTTGGCAGGCAGGGGTGGGTGGGTAGGTGGAGTTGGGTTAGACACCCTCTGAAGTCTTTTCCCTTTGTGGATAACAGTGAGTGGGAAGGTAATCAACAGACGACTTTGTATGGAAGACAGCCTGGTCCCTTTTTTTAAGTCCTTACTTTCTGTTCTAGTAACTTTAAGACAGAAAGGCAAGGGCTAGACAAATGGGGTTAAGTGGCTTGCCCAGGATCATACAACTAGAACATGTTTGAGGCTAGATTTGAACCCAGGCTTGGTGCTCTATCTACTGTGCCACCTAAGTGCCCCTCTGGTTCCTATTAAGAAGGACTTTAAGGAGAAGCAGACCTGGGTTGTATTTTGAGGCAAGCTCACTTAAAACCCATAAAGAAAGGTTTAAAAAAGACCTACAGCATGAATCCACAACAGCAGCTCCAATATCTTCTTGCTGGACAATTTGTCTTCCCATCTGGCCACAGGGTGTCAGTGTTTTTTTAGATTCAGTTTAGCTAGGGCAACAATGGGGCCTCCGTAAATCAGGATCTGGGATCTAATAGCTCATTAAAACAGGAGAAAGCTCTTGTCACCTTGCTGCTTGCACCCTGAACTTTTGGGGGCCTCTGAAGGTGGGTGGGAATGCTTGTCCCTGCTACTGTTTTTGGAGACACATGTAGGGTTTTGCTGAGAGATGGATTCACTTTGGTGTCACTCATTTTGCCCTAAGGGCCACTATACCCTACTGAGATGCTCTTTAGGGTATGTTAGGCACAGATTTCCATTCAATTCACTTCAACTGGGCAGCCTTTATTAAGTGCCTATGATATACAAGAATCAGAGATTTCCAGCCAGAAGAGACATTGGAAGCCATCTCATTCAACCCTCTCATCAGATAGACGAAGAAACAGAGATTAAATGCCTTGTCCAAGTTAATGCTGAGAGCAAAGGGAGCTAACCCAACACTCACTTTGTTTGCCTCCATGTCCCCTCCAGCTCTAAATCCTCCTAAGCCCAGGGCCTCTTGGGATGCTGCTTGCTACCTAAACTAGAAAAGAGGCTTTTCAAACTCACGCAGAAATCTGGGTGATGATCATATCCTCATTTGAAAGTACAGTGAAACTTTCTTGATTTGAGTGAATTTGGGGAAGATAGTCTGCTTGAGAAATCTGAATGATAATAGATTCAAAGGCAGCATTACCTGCAACTACATAGACTTTTTCCAAGTAAGAAAGCATTGACAAATCATGTTTTAATGAACTGATGTTGGCTTGTTTGTAATTATTGGCATCTAGCACTAAAATCAGTTTGTCTTCTAAAATAGGTTAAACAAGTCATAGCTGGGTGACTCAGTAGATTGAGAGCCAGGCCCAGAGATGGGAGGTCCTGGGTTCAAATTTGACCTCAGATACTTCCTAGCTGTGTGACCCTGGGTAAGTCAATTAACCCCCATTGCCTAGCCCTTACCACTGTTCTACCTTAGAACCAATACACAGTATTGATTCTAAGATGGAAGGTAAGGGTTTAAAAAATAAAATAGGCTAAACACTCTCCCAGGATCCAATTTACACTCTACAATGAACAGAATTCTTTTCTGAGATCTGGTTACTGAGGTATGTTTCTGCCCAACCCAGGCCAGCCTGAGAATTCTGGTTAGATTTTGAATTAGTTTCCTAATTGTTCAGTCTGTCCCCTCTTCAAGCTACATTACACATGGCAAATGGAATAATCTTTTGAAGACACAGTTCCCATGATGTCACTCCTTATGGTCAAAGCCTTTAGTAACTCTCTCTTGCCTCTTGGTGGAAGCTAGGTGGTACATGGATAGGGTATCAGACTTGAAGTTGGGAAGACATTTATTTTCCTGAGTTCAGATCTGACCTCAGACATTTGCTAGCTATGTGACTCTGGGCAAGTCACTTAGCTCTGTTTGCCTCAGTTTCTCATCTGTAAAATGAGCTGGAGAAGGAAATGACAAACCATTCCAATATCTTTGCTAAGAAAACCCCAAATGGGTCATGAAGAGTAGGACACAACTGAAGGGATGAAACAACAACAGATTGACTCTTGGATGAATTATAAATTCTTCAACTGAGCATTTAAGAACTATCACAATTTGGCTCCGACCAATTTTTTCTGTCTTACTTAATAATCGTAATGATAGCCAGCATTTCTATAGCATTTACTATATGCCAGGTATTATGCTGAGCACTTTATGAATATCTCCTTTAATCCTGATAGGTAGGTGTGTTGTGGGAGAAACATACCCAAGTTTGTAGCAGGGTCTCGCCCCAAGAATGGGAGATTCAAACTCCGTTTAATCCAGAAGTAAGAAAAGAATTTTATTTGAAGAAGTGGCTTATGGTGGTATAATAGCCTAATAGCTGGTGGAATAATCTGAGGGGTAATCAGGTAGCTTTAGCGCTGTTGGACAAGCCCAGGGACTAGTCCAGTAGTTTCTTTGGAGCTGATAGTATGGAGCAACAGCTCCACTGTAGAGTGGCAGCTTCTACCATAGAGTGGCAGCTCCCATACCCTATGGATCAGGATCAGCATATTTAATGGGATCTGGTAGCTTAGCATCTCCCTTTCCAAACTCAGATGGAGTATGTTTTGGGGTTCATTGCCATTGGGAATAAGAAGCTTGCGTAACACTGGGGGATTCTTCTGCAATGCCAATCCCCAGTGCACAGGTTCCATGTTCTTCCATTGTCTACCTGGTCATCATTTGCCCCTGTGGGTAAGGTCTCACTGCCCTTCTAGAATGAGAGCATGGGGGGAGGGACGTGGTACACTGGTGGGCCATTATAGGTAATTTATGATTTCTAAGAACAATATGAGTAATTAATAAAATAGATTAGGCTCAAAGCTGATGCCCCATGTAGAATGCTACAGACCCAGTACCCAGAGTGGGTAATTGAACAACCTACAGTTCATGCTTGATTAATTCCCAACTACAGGTTTTGTAGTTGATGTTTAACCAGAGCTAACTAGTGAGAAATGCAAGATTTCAGAGTATGAGGGTCCTGTTTTATCACTATCCCTCACTGCCCACTGTGAGCCCACATCAGGTGCTATTATTATCCCCATTTTATAGATGAGGAACTGAGGCAAACAGGATAAATGATTTGCCTAAGGTCACATAGCAAGTAAATGTCTGAGGCTGGATTTGAATTGGATTTGAACTTCCTGAGTCCAGGCCCAGTGCTCTATCCACTGTGTCACCTAGATTTCAATATTATTATTCTCCTTCATACAGTTTACATTTCTGCTAAAGTGAACTCTGACTGTCCCCTGAGCCTTATTTTTCTCTCCTACTTCCATGTATCTAAGCATGCCATCTCCCATGCCAAGAAAAACATTGATAAGCTTAAGAGTGCCCAGAAGGTCAGTGAGGTGGCTCACTGGATTGAGAGCCAGGCCTCGAGATGGGAGATCTTGAGTTCAAATCTGATCTCAGACACTTCCTAGCTAAGTGACCCCTTGGAACTGCTACTTAGTTTTCTTTCTAAGCCATAACTTGAGTTAAAAAAAAAAGAGGTCAGAGGAGGTATAGTCAGGGGGATAAACTTCATTCTATATAAGGATTAGTTGAAGGAACTTGAACATTTCTGCTAGCAGAAGAAATCAATCCAGAAGAGTACTTCAATGGCTTGAAGGACAATCACGTAGGAGAGAGACCAGACTTATTTTGTTTGGTCCCAGAAAAAGTAATGGATGGAAGTTGCAAAAAAAAAAAAGGAAATTTAGGTGTGATGTTAAGAAAAATTTCCCAATAAAATAGTTGTTGATAAAAGTAAACTAGTCTATTTTGGTAGCTACTGGGTCTCCCTCCTGCTTGGATGCCCTATCACACCTTGTGAGTCCTCTATGAAACAGCAAGTCAGTTTGGAATCCAGGACTCCAGTGAGGGGCAGCATGGAGTAGAGAGCCATTTTAGCTGAGTCCTTGAGGGAGAAGTGCTGGGGGAGTGGGGGTGAAGGAGGAAACAAGCCGCTGGTCCTTTCATGAGAACCCAACGACCTTGTGAACTGTGGAGAGTAGAAAGAAACATTTGGACCACTCTTTAGCATCTAAGCAGAGCTCCTGGAACAGCTGGGACTGGAAGGAGTGTCTGCATCTGAAGCAGAGGCCAAACTAGACCCACTGAGGAAAGGCAGCTTCAGAGACTCCACTGAGGACTCTAGGTCTTTAATACTTCCTTCCTTTTGTGGGTCTCTTAAATCCTGATAGGATTAGGATCTTGCCTGGGGTCATACCACCAGTATGTCTCAGTCTCTGGATTGTAGCCCAGTTCTGCCCGCCTGAGTCAATAACTCACCTTTGGGGGAAGCACAGAGAACTGCTTTCTTATCCCCAGAAATGGAATTTTCAGCCAGAGTCTGCTTTGAAGTGAGAAAGGGAAAAGGGAAATCAGATGGTCTAGTTCCAACTCTCTTGCTCACCCTGACCCCAACCAAGCTGATTTTTCAGGAGAATTCATTAAACCTGGGTGGGGGGAGGGGAGGGCGGGAAGTGGGGTGCGGAGAGAGGAAGGGGATGGGGTGCAGGGAAAGCACGCGCTCGCGCTGACACACACACACACAGACACACACACACACACACACACAATCCCCGTAACCGCAATGATGCATCTTCCATTACTTATTCCTCCGGAGCCTTGGCAGATGTGAGGTTTCGAGGCAGAGGGACAGTTGCAGGACCATAAATTTAAAGAGTTTGGGGGTATTAATGTGTTGCCTAGAAACGAGAGCCCAAATAGGAAACAGGAAACCCCAGGAGAGGGATGCTTCAATATTTCAGGATCGTTGGGGAGGGGAAGACTGCTTTCCCGGAGACCCAAACAGCAGCGCCCGTTCTCCCTTCTCCCCAACAAGAAGTAAAGTATCAGCGCCTCCCCTCCCTCGGTGCGTTCTAGAGAGGTCGTCTGCTTCTAGAGGCTCACGGGGATGTTCACACACGCACACATGTGCACGTTAATGCTCCCAAGGATTCTGCCAGGAGGCACCGAGCCGATTTCAGCCGGCTCTGGGATGAACCTGGCTGCTGAGCCAGAGACGTCTTCTAACACTTCCAAGTCTCCTGCAGCTGCAGCCGGCCTCGGGGAGGCAAAGGCTTTATTGTTTCCATGTGTGTGACCCAGAAGGGCACAGCACTCCGCATGTCGATGCCATGCCACGAATCCAGAGTCAGAGCCAGATGTGGCCAGGCACCAAGGGTTCCAGCGGTATCTGTGGCTTTGGGGAAACCCCAAATCATTAACAGAAGGGCCTCCCCCATCTGGGCCCGACCTCCTTGCCCACCTTTTCTTTCTGTTCCCGGAAAACCCCTCTAATTTTGGGGGCTCGCCTTTCTTTACATAGGCTGTCTCTGTCCTAGGTAAAAACCTTTCTTCTTTCTGTTGTTTGTGCCTGGCCCTTTTCTGGAACTTTCCTTATTCAGAAAAAACCGTTCCAGGCACTTGCTAATTGGGACCTCCCTGCCTGAGACATCTGCTGTTTCTAAGTGAGATTTCCCCACCTTTCTCTATAAACCTTCCCCATCTCCAATCCTGCTTCCCCTGTGATACCTGACTCACTGCTCTATCCTACCCCCCCCCCCCCAATCATTTCTTCCTCCTCTGAGCTCTGAGGACACTTTTTAATCTATATTAATCAAGCCTCCCCTCCCACTCCCTGTTATCCTTATTGTTGTTTTGACCTGGACTTGAGACTTTGTTGGGATGGGAAGCTCCTGGTGTGGAAGCTCCCTTCACTGATACAGTTCCAATCCCACTCCAACTGTTGCTTTAGTGACTTGCCAGGGGCATAAGATAGAATCCAGGGAGAGAAAGCCTGGGGAACCTGGTTCTTTAATCCTTTTCTTCTTGCTCCTTAATTTGAAGATCATTAGAGCATTTCATTAAACAATTTTAAAAATTAATTTTCTTATGTATTTCCCAACTACCTATAAAAATTATTTAACATTTATTTAAAAGTTTGAGCTCCAAATTCTCTCCCTCTTTCTAGCCTCCCCCACTCCTTGAAAAAGCAAGCAATATGATATTAATTATACATATGAAGTCATTCAAAACATATTTCCATATTGGCCATGTTGCAAAATAAAACACATAAAGAAAGTTTAAAGAAGGATGCTTCAGTCTATATTCAGAGTTCATCATTTATCTCTCTAGAGGCAAATAGCATTTTTTCATCATGGGCCCTTTGGAATTGTCTTGATCAGAGAAACCAAGTCTTTCCCAATTGATCATTGTTACATTGTTGTTACTATGTACAATGTTACCCTGGTTCTGCTCACTTCACTTTGTATCAGTTCATTTAAGTGTGAAGATTATTTTCATAAGCATTTATTAAGTGCCTACAATATGCTAGGTATTGGGTCAAGGAGAAGGGAGTAAAAAAAAAAAGCATATTAAGAAATCTTCTATGCCTCCCCTTTTTCATTCACTTTGACTTGCTTCATATTTAGAAAAAATTGCTATCATTTGCCATGAACTCCATCTTTTCCCCTCTTCTTCATCTGCTATCACCCATATAGCTTCTTTACCTCCATCTCACATGATGAGATGGCCTTCCTCCTTAGCAAGGCTAACTCCTCTACCTGCTTAAGCAATTGCATTCCATCCTGTCTCTTCCAACAGTGCCCCCTTTGCAATCTCCACTCTGTACTTATTTTCAATCTCAATCTGTCTCACATGCTCATGTCTTCTCTATACTCAAAACACTCTCATACAGTCCTATTCCTAATACTTCTACCAATTATTATCCTCTGAAGCTTCTGCCTTTTGTGGCTAAACTGAAAAAGGACATCTGCAATAGGTGCCTCCATTTTCTCTCCTCTTACTCTCTTCTTAAACCCTTACAATCCAGCTTCAGACCTCATTGTTCCACTGAAATTGTTCTCTGAAGTTATCAGTGATCTCTTCAGTACCAAACATAATGACCTTTTCTCAATCCTTATTCTCCTCAACTTCTCTGCAGCCTTGGACACTGCTGATCACTCTCCTCCTTGATTTTCTCTAGGGTTTTGGGTCACCATTCTCTCCCGGTTCTCCTCCTACTTGTCTGACCACTCTATTTCAGTCTCCTTTACTAGATTCTCACCCAGGTCACACTCTATCCCCACTGGTTTCCTGCAGAATTTGTCATGGTCCTCTTCTCTTTTCCTTCTATATTGCTTCACTTCATGATCTCATCAGCTCCCACAGATTTAATAACCATCCCTATTCTCAAATCTACCTACTCTGCTCTATCCTCTTTGGTGACCTGCAGTTTCTCAATTCCAACTGCCTTTCCAAATCTCAGCCTGGATGCCTAGCAGACATCTTAAACTCTATATTTCCAAAATGGAAGCCATTGTTTTTCTTCGGAAATCTTCCCCTGGCCCTACCTTCCCTATTACTGTTGAAGGTTACATCTCCCTTCTAGTTCCTCAGGCTCATCCTCAGCTCCTTGTGATCTGCCTCACCTCTCCAACCCCTCAAACCAATCTATTGCTAAGACCTGTTAATTTTACCTTTGTAACAGCTCTCCTCTCCTCAGGCAAAGCTACTGCACTATTTCAGTCCCTCTTCATCTCACACCTGATTATTGCAATGGCCTGCTGGTGGGTCTGCCTGCCTCAGGTCTCTTCCCCACTCCAATCCATTCTCCATTCAGTCACTAAAATAATTTTCCTAAATTGGAGATCTGATCACATCACCTCTCTATTTAATAAGCTCTAGAGGCTCCCTATTGCCTCTAGGATCAAATACAACATGCTCTGTTTGGCATTCAAAGCCCTTTATAATCCAGTCCTTCCCACCTTTCCAGGCTTCTTACACTTTACTTACTACTACACACTCATCCATCAAGTGACACTGACCTACTGGTTCTATGAATAAGACATTCTCTCACAACAATTTGTTTTAGCTGTCCTCTGTGCCTTCCTCCTCATCCTAGCCTACTAGGTTCCCTGACTTCCTTTAATTTCTATTTAAAATCCCATTTTTTAACTGAGAGTAGAAACAGAAGAAAAACATAGGCTCCATCACTTAGTTCAATTGGGATATGATTGGGATTTTGGTGTTAAAAGATTGCTCTATTGCAAATATGAATAATCTGTAAATAAGTTTTGAACTGTGATACATGTATAACCCAGTTGGAGTTGTTTGTCAGCTCTGGGAGGGGAGAGGGAAGAGAGGTGGGAAAAATCATGAACCATGTAACTATGGAAAATGTTCTAAATAAATTAATTTAAAAATTAAAAAAGAAAATCCCATCTTTTACAGGAAGCCTTTCCCAATCTTTCTTAAATCTGGTGCCAAGTTTTCTCTCTTAATTATGTCTTATTTGTTCTGTACATAGTTTGTTCATACATATTTATTTGCTTAACTTGGGGTGTATGGGGTGTTCAGGGAGGGGTAGTATCTCTGGTATGGAGGGCTTGTGCCCTCCTAGGGCAGCTCTCCAGCCTCTGACCCCCACCTGACACCCAGCTCTCACTTGTGGCTCCTAGTAGCTGCTAACGGCTTCGACAGGCCGGCTAAACTTTGTGAGGGTAGCCATCGGGTTGACGTCGACCCCTGGTGAACCAGGGCTTTGCTCACCCAGCATGTGAAGACTGCTTCGGCCGAACAGATGGAAGAAACCAATAAGAAGGTTCAACGGCTGAGAGGGCGACGCAGCAAAGCACTGTGGAGTGCTCAGGGCTTGTTGGAGCACAAAAGACAACACGGCCATCCAATGCAGCTGAGGAAGTCTCTAGGCGTGACAATTTTTCGTGCTATTGGACCCAGGCTTCCAACGCCGAGAGAGTGGGACTGTCTCTGTGCATCAACTTTTCCACTTAAATCTTCATGCACAGGTATCTTTGTGCACAAAAACTCACAAAGACAGTTGTCATCCTTGGTTACTGAGAGACTACTACTACTATTTGCTTAACCTCTCCTCCCATTTGATTGTGAGTTTCTTCAGAGAAGGGATTGTTTCTGCCTCTTTTTATGTGTCTCTGTTGCTTAGTACAGTGACTGACACATAATAGACACAATAAATGTTTGTTGACTATTGACTTTTAAACTGTTCTTGCCCCCAGGTAGCTTATAGTCTAATGGAAGAGAAAACAATGCAAATTACTATGTACAAACAAGCTATATATGGGATAAATTGAAGATAATCAATAGAGGAAAAGCCCTACAAATTAAGAGGGATTGAGAACAGTGTTTGAAATAGAATTTCTGAAACTTGAAGGAAGCCAGGGAAGTCGGGAGATAGAGGCAAGGAGGCCCAGATCTCCAATGGCTAAGACCTAGGCATATTCTGCCCTTTGGGAGAGCTCCATGTATCCTTCTTTCTCCAATGACTGTGATCTGGATATGTACTGATGTTCCCTCCTCCAATGCACTGCTTCTCAAGTCCTTGACTGTCTCAAGTTAAGCCATTAGACCTATCTCATGGGGTTCAAAACAAACCCTGTTGCTTCTTTTGTGAAATGTTTACATTCTAAATAGAAGATGCACTTGGATCTCTAGCTTGGATATCAATTCTGTTTGTACTATATTCTCAGCTCAATCCACCTCCATGTATTTAGTTTTGGTTCCAGCCAAACTCACTGTCTTCCAAATGTACTTTGCATATCCTTTTCCTCTGCACTTTTGATATTCTTCCCCTAAATCAAACTCATTTATTCATCCATCAAGACCTACCTTCAATCTACCCCTTCTGTGAAGTCATTCCTGACCACTCTAGTCTGTCAGTTAATCAGTCAACAAGCAATTATTCAACATCTACTAAGTATCTGGCTTGTGCTAAATAGAATGCTAAGGATACTAAGGATATTGGGGATACTAAGAAAGAAAAAACAACAATAACAACAACAACAAAAACATCAAACCCAATCTCTACTCTCAATGAGCTTACAGTCTAATAGGGGAGAAGCTATGCAGAAAGATATGTGCTAGCAAGATCTCTCTTTCTCTCTCTCTCTCCCTCTCTCTCTCTCTTTCTCTGTCTGTTTGTCTGTCTGTCTGTCTGTCTCTGTCTCTGTCTCTCTGTCTCTCTCCACCCCTCTCTCCCCTCCCTCTCTCTCTGGAAAGGCTCCTTACAGAGGAAGGGATTCCTTCCAAAGTTAGTTTTTTGTTTGTTTGTTTTTTATTCCTCTGAATTCTGAGAGTAGTTCTTATCTATATAAATCATTCTTCCAGTCCTTATCTAAAATGCCATTTTTTTTTTGGCCCTGGATCTGTGGTTTCATTGAGGGGCAGAATTCCAGGTGTGGAAACTTCTTTTGCTGATGAAGTTCTGACTCTTCTGTGATTTAAAGATTTAGAGAGGTACCTGGGGCACTAAGAAATCAAATGATTTGCTCATGGTCAAACAGTCTTGGGCAGGACTTGAACCTAGGTCTAGCTATAAGTCCAGATCTCTATTCACTACATCATACTGCTTCTCACTCTTATCATATCATATGTATCATGTATTATTGGTTAGAGAATTTGGAAATTGAAGGGGGCTTTTGAAGTCATTACTCTCAGAGGTGTCTAATACAGCCATGATGGCATTGTGGGTTCCCTGCTGCCTTAAAACCAGATTAAAATGTAACTGGGAGGGACAACTAGGTGGCTCAGTGATAGAGCATCAGGCTTGAAGATGGAAGATCCAAGGCTCAAATTTGGCCTCAGATATTTCCTAGCTGTCTGATGACCCTGGGTAAATCACTTCACTCTAATTGCCTAGTCCATACAACTCTCTTGCCTGGAAACTGATTCTCAATATCTATCCTAAGATAGAAGGTAAGGATTTAAATAATGTAATTGGAAATATTTATCAAAAGAAAAAAAAGCATGGCTTTTATATATTTATATAATTATCATATAAATTAATATTATATAATAATAAAAAATATATACTTATATAATATAAAATATAATAAAATAAAATAATATAGCCATGTAAATAAAATAACAAAAATTTATTTCATTGTTCACTTAGGCCTGATTCTTCATGATCCCATTTTGGGTTTTCAGGTCATTTTTACAGATAAGGAAAGTGTTGTAAAGGATTAGTTTTGCAGAAAGGAAGAAGCAAGGAGATCCCACAGGGCAAGGACTGGGTCAATATTCTGAGAGGACTGAGGAGAGAGGCAGTTGGGACTGACTGTTGTCTCTCTGGAAGAAGACGGAGAGGGAGTGGAGTTGGTTCTCTCTGAAGGAAAAGACTTTGAAGCTTCCAGGAAATTGGACCATCTTGAAGGAGTAGTTGAGTGAGTGATTGCCTCACACTGGTGGACAGTGTGTGGGTTATCATCATTTCCCTTCTAATCCTGTGTGGACCTACAGAGCTGTCTCTGGGACTTCTGCTTGACCCAAGAAAGACTCCTGGTTGTGAGATTTCTTTGGGCCCTTTGTCTTGCCTCTACCAATCCTTTCTTATGTAAAGATTAAAAATAATATCCAGTTCTCCAAGTATTATATTTAATAATGTTTATTAAATATTTATCTTGAAGTATAAGGAAGTAAGGCAAGCAAAAACCAAAAACTGCTCCTCCCTCTTCCACCATGGAACCAGAGAGCCCACATGAGTGGAAAACAGAAACTCAAAACACCCCCCACATAAGGAGATACACAAATAGAAAAAGGAAAAGGGGATTGTGGGAAATGTAGCCTCTAGGGTTCAAGATTCTAAATCAATACATTTAACTTTAATTAATTAGTTAGTTTAGTATAATTATAGAAAGTTTAGGATTTTAATATCTGGTGTGGATTAGAAGTTAATCCTTGCTTCCCTTTCCTTCCTTTCTCCCTTTAGTTAAATAAACCTTTTATTTTATATATATAGCTAGTTTGAACCCTTCTTTTAACCCACCCTATGTCAAAAGTAAGGCAAACAGGGTTAAATGATTTATTCAGGGTCATACAGATTGTAAGTCTGAGGCTGAATTTGAACTCAGGTCTTCCTGACTTCAGACCTGGCACTTTATCCATTACACTAACTAGCTGCCTCAAATAAAACATAGATAATGTTAACGTGTAGTTTTCTAAGTTAACAATGAGTTTGGGGAAGGAAATGGGAAACCACTCCAGTATCTTTGCCAAGAAAATCCCAAATGGGGTCATAAAAAATCAGACCCAACTGAAATGACTCAACAACAATAAAATCAACATGATGCTATAGGGATTCTTATTTATGGTAGTGGCTACCCTCTTTTCTATTTGAGTTTCACACCACTCCTCTAGCCCAGCTCCCTCATTAACATATACATTCTTTGTATGATATCCCTGTTAGGTGGTCATTTAATATCTTATTGAAATGTATTCTTGACATTTAGAATTAGATAATGAAATCACTGGTTTTATATAGCAGGGCATTAGATTTTGGAGCAGCTCTATTACATTTTTTTTCTCTATATTGAATTCAAATCTGCCTTTCTGATATTTCTTCCTACTTCTGTTACATGGGGCTCCAAAGGAGATATCTGATTTCTCTCTGTACGATAGCTCTTCAGATATTAAGAGAGCTTTCATGTCTACCTCCATGTCTTCTCTAGACTAAATGGTCTCAATTCCATGATGCTAGAAGATCAGATGCATTAAGTGATGCAAGAATTAATGTAATTTTACTCTGAAATATAATTTTCATTCTACTATCTATTTTCTTTGCTTTGCAGATAAAAAAAAGATGCCCTGCATCAATTAATGCAGTTTGGTCCTTCAAGGTATTCTGAAACTCCAATTCTTCTTTTACTATTCCTCAGACAGCATAGTTTGGGGCTCCCTCACCATCCTTGCTGGCCTCCTGAGAATATGCTCCATGTTGTCTCAAAATGGAAACATGATGCTTCAGATGTGGCTTGACAAGCAGAGGAGAGAAGACAATGGAGAGTATCTGGATCCTAGACTTCTCTTAATGCAATCAGAGATTCCCTGGAACATTTTTTGGCTGCCTCACATTGTTGACTTGAGGTCTTTCTCATATGATCTCACAGCTCTACCATTTTGTAATTTCCCCCCCCCCCCCCAGTAAGTTACATTGATCCAATGGGGGTGACTTAAGCAACCTGTATCTAATCAGGAATGCCAACTGTTAAATTTTCAGGGTGAGTGCTTACCCTTTGGGAATCGGCAAACCCTACATATTGAACTTGATTTACTGTTCTGTTGATTGTCCAGACTTTTAAAAAAGTGGAGAAAATAATGATTAAATTGTAGGGTGTCATTTGTACAATTCTCAATTGGGTTTAAAACTCAGCAAACCCAATCAATATATTACATGTCAGACAATATATGTGATATTCCTTACCCATAGTGCTCCACCTCTGCAGACTATCAATCTGCAAGTATTCCTTAAGCATCTACCATGCCTTTGGTATGCTGGGGAGGGGGAATGCCCCCTTTTAATTTGCATGTTTTATTTGACCTATCATTTTAGCTAATGAAGATTATAGGATTGGAGGATTTAGATCTAAAAACAATTAGTTCAAAGCATTCATTTTACAAATAAGGAAAATAATCCTTTCATCTGTATATATCCTTTCTCTCCAATTAGATTTTAAGTCTTTTGAGGGCAGAAGCAATGGCTTAATTTTTTAAAATCTCGTTACACAATTCAGATGTTCAATAAATCTTTTTTTTTTTAAATCTTACCTTCTGGCTTAGAATTGATAACGAGTACCAGTTTCAAGGCAGATTGCCAATTCCCAATGAATCGAAGGGGTAGGGCATTGAGGGGTAATGACCTCCCCAGGGTCACACAGCTAGGAAGTGTCTGAGGCCAGATATGAACCCAGGATCTCTCATCTCTAGGCCTGGGTTTCTATCTACACAGCCATTTAACTGCCCCTTGTTCAATAAATCTTTGATGATCGATGAGTCCTCCTACTGCCAAAGGGAGGGAAGTCAATGTATTTAGTCTAGCTCTTAGCATAGTGCCTGGCAGATAGCACTTAATTCATGTGTGTTGATTAATGATTGATTGACGGGGAAGAACAATAAACAATCCATTTTTTGGTCATCTTTGTAGGAATGCTGGCCCTTTCTGGACTCACAGGTATTGTAGGGAAGACTATGCCTCATATTGTTTTTGGCTTCACAGAAGTTTATAGGGACTGGGGAAAAAAGATCAGTTACATACCAGATTTAAAAATTAAGTCAGGCATGCTTCCCAGTTGGACTCCTGAAACTTTACCCAGGAGACTTCCAACCAGGCCATCCAGGAACAAGCCTGGTACTGCAGAGTGTCCTCATTCATAGGTGCCTGAAGCTGCCAGTTCTCAGAGTCCAGGGCCAGGGCTCCTTCTCCATTTCTACCTGGCTGGGCACCATGTATTCACAGCACTGGTCTTCAGGAGGAAATTTCTGCAGTGCAGAAGGAGGTGAACTTTTTTCTTTTTCTATATTTGTTTGTTCCATTAAAGTTTATGGTTATCTTCCTTCTTTCCTTCTACCCTGTACTAGAGAAGTCATCATTTTGCACACACACACACACACACACACACACACACACACACACACATATAATATACACATACACACATACAAATACACACACACGCACACATACATATGTATGTCTCTTTGTATATGTACCATGTCATGCATTCTTTATTAGTTTTTCTCTGAAAGTAGATATTTACAGTTCTACTTCAAACAATATTATTGTTGCTGTAATAATATTTTCTTGGTTTTGCTTGCTTTACTATTTATAATTTCATATAGCTGTTTCCATGGCTTTAAAAAAATTAACTTGCTCACTCTCTTCATGGTGGTAAAGAACTGGAAACTGATAGGATGTTCATTAATTGGGGAATGGCTGAACAAGCTGTGGTATATGGTTGCAATGGAATACCACTGTGTGATTTCCGAAAAACCCATAAAGACCTACATGAACTGATGCACAGTGAAATGAGCAGAACCAGGAGAACATTGTACATAGTTAGAGCAATATTATATGATGACCACTTATGAATAACTTGGCTATTCAAGTGATTCAAGAAAATCCTCAAGGACTCCATGATGAAAAATGTCATTTGCCTCCAGAGAAAGAATGGATAGAAATTGAATGCAGAGACATGTTGCAGTTTACTTTATTTCTTTACTATTCTTTTGCTGGTTTGAGTTCTCTTTCACAAAATTGTTAATATGGAAAGACATTTTACACCATTACAAATGTAAAAAAAAAAAATAACCTGCTTGTCATTTCTTACCCCAAAGTAGTATTCCATCATACTTACGCCCCAACCTATTTAGCCATTCCCTAATTGATGGGTATCCATTCCATTTCCAGTTCTTTGCCACTACAGAGAGAGCTGCTATCAATATTTTATTTTATTTTATTTTAAAATCTCTTATCTTCTTTCTCAAAATCAATACTCTGTTGGTTCAAAGGCAGAAGAGTGGTAAGGGCTAGGCAATGGGGATCAAGTGACTTGCCCAGGGTCACACAGCTGGGAAGTGACTGAGACCAGATTCAAACCTAGGACCTCCCTTCTCTAGTCCTGGCTCCCAATCTACTGAGCTGCCCCCTGCTATCAATCTTTCAGAACACATAGGTTCTTTTCCTTTTTCCCTGGGAAACACATCTAATAGTGGTATTGCTGGGTCAAAGGGTATACAGAGTTTTGTACTTTGGATATAATTCCAGATTGCTCTCCAAGAGCAATCTGAGGTGGATTTATATTCCTCAGACCACAGTTTTTGATTTTACTCCAACATGATCCCATGCAGACTGTGCTCAGCCAGACCTGACATTGCTGTCTCAGGCACTGCCTTGCTTGCCAATGCCCAAAGCTGACTTGTCAGCACCTGAGCTCATAGGGATGAGCGAGAGAATGAGAGAAAATGAATGAGTGTGGAATGCATAGGGTAAGAGAACACATGTGAAAAAGGCATGTGTAAGACAACGGGTCTGGTCTTCTGAGAAACAAGTCTATTTTTCTTTTCATGTGCTTGAATATTCAAGGCTCAAGTGGGATTGTACTTCTCTCCATTTCCTCTGCTTTTGCATTTGTGGGAGCCCTATGATACCGAAGAGCTGTGGACAGAATCCACACAAACAGATCAAACCAGGGAAAGACATTGCACCTGTAGTTTCTATTTACTTACCTGTGTACATGTTGTATTCTATAATCCTCTACTGTCCCATCTCCCAGAATGTAAGCCCTCTGAAGGCAAGAACTATTATTATTATTATTATTATTATTATTATTTTGTGGGTATCTTTATTTCCTAGCATAGTGCCTTGAACATAGTAGGTATTAAATAAATATTTGGATTGAATGGAATTGAATCTCGCTGAAACTTGTCCCATTTCTCAGTTTTCTTATTTTTGCTCAGGATATCATCGTTTCAGCTGCTATTTCATAATCTAGGATTTATTATATGATTTATAAAGTCAAGAGAGAAAGCAGGTGAATATGATGTAATATAATAGCAAGTCCCCTTCCTGATGCTCCATATTCAATCTGTTGCTGAATTTTGTCAATTCCATCTCCATACCCTCTATCACATCTTTTCCCTTGTTATCACTTTAATGATAACAGCAATAAAAACAATTGTAAATAGGTCCTGAGTTAACATTATATGGAATGTGAGTAATGAGTAAATCAAGGCGATATTTGAAGACAGAATTTAATTTGCTTAGAAGCCTCATTTTCGGTCTGCCAACTGAAGACTTGGGGCTTCAGAGTTTTTATGAATTTTTAAAGTAATCTGTATTGTTAAACTTTCTAACTTTATAGAAAAAACAATAACAATCACATGGAGTGGGAACCCCTGGCCTTGGCTAAAATTCTTGCAAGGTAATCTGTTTCTCTCTATCAGGCAAGTCGTTTGGAACAAGGGACCTTTGGGTTTTCTCTACATTCCACACCTCCAACTCGAGAGGAGTAGAAGTGAGGATTTCAAGGTAAAGTTACACCCTGAGCCAGGCTAGTAAATGTAGATAAATGTGGTCAGAGAGAATTAATGCCCCTTCCCTGAAGGGGAGGGAGAGAAGAGTGCCAAACCATTCTCCACAGTGATCCCTGCTAGCCCTTCTCTTAAAATAAAGACAAGAAAAAGAATTAGTGTTGCCTATGTAACCTCATTGTCTTTTATGATAAAGTTACTGAACTGGTAAATTAGGAGAATCATGCATTCTAATTTTCATAAGACATTGAAAAAGTTTCTCATGAGATCCTGATGGAGAAAATGGATAAATTTGAGTTGAACAATAGTACAGTTATATAGAGGGGCAGCTAGTTTCATCCTTCTGACCCTGAATCTGGCCTCAGACATTTGATAGCTGTGTGATCCTGGGCAAGTCACTTAACTCTTTTTGCCTCAGTTTCCTCTCTTGTCAAATGAGTTGGAATAGGAATAGCAAATCAGTCCAGTGTCTTTGACAAGAAAACCCCAAATGGGGTTACAAAGAGTCAAACATGGCTGTAAAATGACTGAAAAGCAACAGTTAAATAGATTTTCTTTTGGTTGATTAACTAAGGAGTGATGATTAAAGGTATTTGTCTGTAGGAAGGTTGCTAGGATTCTATCTTAAAATATATATTTTTTAAATCAAGGGTTTGGATGAAGTGATAGAAGTTGTGCTTCTATCCAACTTGTGGATTCTATCAAGTTAAATGGGATAAAGTAGACAAAACAGTTGTGGGCAAGAGAGGATGATGTGGGCTAGATAAATACATTGGAGAGTTTCATCAGGATTAAAAAAATAAAAGATCTTGACAGGCTAACATGATAAATCCAAACCCAAACTATAAAATTAATGGGGACAAATATGAAGTCTTGCAATTAGGTTTTTAAAAGCAATTACAGTAAGTAGAAGTCAAAGTAAATTTATCTTGACAGAATTTCATGTGAAAAAGATCTGCAGGATTACTCAAGCTTAAAACGAGCGAATAATGTAGCTTAGTAAAGAGCTAACATAATCTTAGGTTGCTGTCATAAAAGTTTAGTGTCAGGAACAGTAATAGGTCTCCTCTGTTTGATCACATATGGAGTAGTCTGTTCGGTTCTGGGTTCCATGCTTTAAATGAGCAGTGTCCTGTTGTTGTTTGGTCACATCTGGCTCTTCATGATTCCAGCTGGGATTTTCTTGGCAAAGATACTGGAATGTCATTCCCTTATCCCATTTATTTGACAGATGAGGAAACTGAGGCAAATAGGTAAGTGACTTGCCCAGGGTCACAGCTAGAAAGTATCTAAGGCCAGTTTTAAACTCAGGTAGATGAGTCTTTCTGACTCAAGGACAAGCACTCTATCTACCACCTCTATCAGCTGCACTTTATCCACTAATAGTGTCCAGAAGAGGGCAATTAGGATTGTGAGGAGTCACAAGACCTTGTAATACGAGGAATGGGGAACAAAAGAACTAATAAAGTTTAGTCTGAGGAAGAGAAGATTTAAGGAGGATGTGAAAGTTTTCTTCAAATATTTAAAGGTCAGGGGTACTCTGACCAGCTCCTTTCTGCTGGCACTCAGAGCCAATTATTAAATTCTCATTGTGAACATTTACAACTTGGAAATTGGGACTTGATTTATTGTTTTGTTGTTTGTCTAGACTTAAGAAATGGATGGAGAAAATGTTCATAATGCAGATAAATCTTAAAAGTATGTTGTGGTTTGGGGAGAGTCTGTTGTTACCCATTTACTCACACACTCCTGACAAAGGCTGTATGTAGAAGAGAGAATAAACTTATTTAGTTGTCTCATTTGTCAAATGAGGAATGTCAGTGACCTTAAAGAAGAGTTTTTGGAGTTACGACATTTTACTTAGCTGTTAGCTTAAATAATTGGCCATCTAAATAGGACTCCAGTCTGTTCTTTCATTTTTGTTTTTAAATCTATGGCTGCGATTTCATCCGCGTATAAGGGACTTTTAGTGTGATAACATTTTTCCCTGATGAAGATGGATAATACAGCTCTAATATTGGTCTTAGAAAATTCTCTTAGTGCACTGACAGACTAAGTGACTTTGTTCATGGTCTCAGTTTTCTTTAGAAGGAGGTGACCCCTGATCTTCCTGACTCTATGTCTGGTACCACTAGCCATTATGCCTTTGCTCTTTGTCAGTATCTCTAAGTATGGAGTCCAATCTACCTCCCATTTCTAGGATGTACTTCCTTTTCTTCATTGCTTCTTAGAATACCTAATTTCCTTCAAAATTCAACTCAAAGACCATGCACTACTCAAAGCTTTTCTTAATTCCCCCAAGCTACTAGGACATTTCCCCTCAAAATTACTTTCTATAGTGGGCAGGTAGGTGGTTCAGTGGATAGAGAGCCAGGTCTAGAAATGGGAGGATTGGGTTCAAATCTAGTCTCAGACACTTCCTAGCTATGTGACCCTGGGCAAGTTACTTTAACCCCATTTGCCTAGCCCTCACTGTTCTTCTGCCTTGGGACCAATATTTAGCACTGATTCAAAGACAGAAGAGCAGGGTTTTTAAAAATACCTTGTATAAGATTAAGAATTTTTGGTCATGGAAAATGCAGGAATTTGTTTTGCTTGACTATATTTGTAATAGACATTTTGTTTTCCTTGTTGAGTGAGATAGAATTGAGTGTGCTATTCTCAGAAGGAGCATTCAGCTTACACTATCCCTTATTCTCAAGGCAAAAAACCCCAGTTAACATCCCAATTGAGAAAGGGATATAGAAGGCTTGTGCCTTACTTTTGGTTGACTGAAGACTCTGGGACAAGCTTGAGAAGGAGACTGATAAAAGACAGAAATGGCAATAAACAACTCAATTGCTCCTCTTACCTCACCTGAACCAGATTAGAGGCACATGTATTTTGGATTGTGAGTCAAGGCTCAGTGTAGGGGGCCTTACTGGAGAGGGGGGAGGAGTCTTGTACTGGGAATTTGTATATATTGCCTGCTTGCTGCCTAGTCATTCAGTACCTCTTTAGCCCATCATTGAAGTGCTTTCTTTTATGAAGGGAATAAACAATTGCTCTTTTTACTCCTACCTTCTAATTTGTAAGGGGTAAAATTTATGGCTGGACTGAATATATTTTGAGTTGGTCACCAGGGATCTAATTACTAAATCTCAATGAATTGCTCATGTCAGAATGGCTTTTATGGTAGTTTATTTACAATAGAGGGAAGAAATTAAGGAAATGAGAAAGAGAAAGAAAGAGAGAGATAGCTGCTCTGGCCTGGTCTAAACCAGGCTGGAACCAGGGGCCCAGAGGATTAAATTTAACATGGCTTTAAGCTACAAGGCCTCTTCCAAGATGAGGTCTCTCCAGAGGCTAGTGACTCCAGAAAGCCAAGGGAAAAGGAGTCCCAAGATGATGAGCCTCTCCAGAGGCTGGTGCCTCCAGAAAAGCTGAGCAAAGGGAGTCAGCCTTTTCACTCACCATGTGGAAGTCCAAGGGGAAGCAGTCTGAGATCTCAAGCCTGAGCTCCTCCATGGTCAAATTCCAAGGCTGAGACCTCCTCACAGGAAGTGACTGTGAAATATAAAGACAGTTCTTTGTGTCACTTCCTGTGTCTTACATGTACCAATGGTGGCTTAAACTTGGCTTTGGACTGCACAGAGGGGCAGTCAGTTGTTTCTGATTTGTCACTTGCTAGCAAACATGGGTCATAGACCTTCTTCCCCCACACTTAATCCTTAAGTGGGGATGTATACCTTCCTGGTGGCTAACATTTTAAAGAATAAGTAGGGTGGAGTAAATCTCAATTTCACAATCCCCCCTGATGATGATTGAGAGACTAATCTCCCCAATTGATCACCTAATATAATCATTTTGTACCTCTAAAATCTTTTAACTATGGGTACAAATAAAATTTCATCTTCTAAGAGGAAAACTACAATAGATAGAGATAAGAGGGAAATAGAAGAGAGAGGAAGCAAAACCAATGTTTCTTTGGGTGCAATGACAAAAACCAATTAGGGGGAAGTCCCCTTTTGGCATAAGAGTATACATTCAAAATAAATGTTCATTCAACCTTCAGTTCAATCAACCACACTCCAAAGTTCATTCTGGATCTTCTTGATGTAGTGTAGATTTTGCAGGCATCTTTCTTCAAATAGTTCATTCTATGGATTTTAGGAGGTAGCAAGCTTCTTTCCTTGAAGATTTTTTCTCTAACAAATTTTAAATCTTGGAATTTTATGAAAATACACCCCCCCCCCCCCAGAGGGTGTTGAAAAACACTCAGTTCAACTCAGGATGCATGGTTAAGTTATCAGGTGTATGAGTCAATTATCAAAAGAAACAAAAACAAAAACATAAAAGAAAAACAAATGGAAGAAAAATTAAACTTTTGGGAGAAAGAAAAAAATTTAAAGTCAGAATTAAAATATAAAAAAACTATGTACATAAAATTTTGAGTAAACAAGGATAAATTCATAATAGGCCCTTGTAGTAAGGTCCAATTAAAGTAATTTCTATCTCACAAGTCTGTAGGACAAGATGCAGTAATACTTCACATACCCATTTTCAGCCAAGACTACAGGTAGTTGCCATACTACAGGAGAGAAAAAAGGACTAGATTTTTGTGTGATAGGGGAGTGTTATTCCATGGTCTTATTTTACCTTCTCTCTCAGGGATGGGGGAGCCAGGATGATAGCCAAACTTCAGTACTTGTCTGTGAATATTTCATAAAGAGTGTAATACAAGGTGTCCTATGTCTTAACATAATCAAGCATTGCAACCTTGAGTCTCATACTAGGTTCAAGTCTTTTTGTATTGGCTTAGAAGTTCATCAATCCTACCTGGATTGGTTTGGTCCTTTTTGACCTTGTGCTCCTTGGCACTGTATAATGGCTCTTTTTGTATTCCCTTCTCCTGGAATCAGACACAATCATTAATCACAATCCCATAACATTTATCAATAAATGGAAGGTTTCCATAGTCTAAAGCTTTTGTGTATGCAGCAAATATATATATTTCAACTTATATTACTACAGAATAAATTAATATTGATTGTATGTATTTTAAGTTCAAGAAATGAGAAAAGGGGAAAAAATAAAATATTCTGATTAAAAGAAAAGCAATAATAAAATAAAATTTCAGGAATTCAATGTGCTCCCCAAAACAGTATTCACTTGTCTATAGACTATTATCTATAATAGTCCATGTGGACTATTATATATATTAGTGCATGTGGCAGTATACAGTCAATCAGCTTCAATAGAAGATGCTATCTTTACATGTGAGCAATGAATCCAAGAGTCCTTCTCTCCAATTTTAATAGATGTTGGAGTGGTTAGCAATATTTGGAATGACCCTTCACAGGAAGTCTGAGTTGCTCCAGTATCCTGGAGGTTCTTTATATATACCTTGTCTCCTGGGTTCAGGTCATGAAGTGAAAAGTCTAGTGGTCCTGCTTGTACTGCAGCACCAGATTCATGGAGTTCATGCAGTTTGTGTTGTAATTCCTGTATATAGGAAGCCATAGAAGTATCTCCCCCTAATAGTGATGTATATGTAGAGGAGAAAGGCTTAGCCTATATAGGTTGATGTCCAAAAAGCTTCTCAAATGGTGAGTTGTGTAGATCTCTCCTGAGTCTGCTTCTAAGATAAAATAGGGCCAAAGAGAGAATTTCAGGCCATTTTAAATGTGTCTCAGTGCATAATTTGCCAATCATAGTTTTAAGTTATCTGTTCATTCTTTCAACTTGGCCTGAGCTCTGGAGATGATATGGTACATGAAATTTAGGAGTTATCCCCAAACAAGAATATATACGTGATAAAACAGAATCAGTAAAATGACTTCCCCTGTCTGATTCAATAAATTCTGGCAGGCCTGTGAGAATCATATTCTTTCCCTCCCTCCCCTCCACCCATCCTTCCCATAGCCTACATGCAATTCCACTGGATATTACATGTGTCCTTGATCAGAACCCATTTCCATGTTGTTGATGTTTGCACTAGGATGACCATTTAGAGTCTACATCCCCAACCATATCCCCTTTGACCCATGTAATCAAGCAGTTGTTTTTCTTTGGTGTTTCTACTCCACAGTTTTTCCTTTGAATGTGGATAGTGTTCTGTCTCATAAATCCCTCAGAGTTGTTCAGGATCACTGCATTGCCACTAATGAAAAAGTCCATTATATTCAATTGTGCCACAGTGTATCAGTCTCTGTGTATAATGTTCTCCTGGTTCTGCTCCTTTCACTCTTCATCAATTCCTGGAGGTCATTCCAGTTCACATGAAATTCCTTTTCTGGAGGCACCAGCCTCTGGAGTTCTTTTTCTGATATGGGATTATTTAAGAATTCTATTTATTCTGTTAATCTAGGCAATTTATATTTTTGTAAATATTCATCCATATCATCTAGAGTACCATCTTTGTTGCCATATAATTGGGCAAAATAGTTTTTAATGATTGCCTTAATTTCCTCTTCATTAGAGGTGAGGTCTCCCTTTTCATCTATGATACTGTTAATTTGATTTTCTTCTTTCCTTTTTAAAATTAGATTGACCAGTACTTTATCTATTTTGTTTCTTTTTCAAAATACCATCTTCTGTTCTTATTTATTAATTCAGCAGATTTTCACTTTTGATTTTAATAATTCTCCCTTAATTTTTAGGATCTCTAATTTAGTTTTCATCTGGGGGGTTTTAATTTGTTTGCTTTCAAGTTTTTTGACTTGAATATCCAATTCATTGACCTCTTCCTTCCCTAATTTGTTAATATATGAACTCAAGGATATAAATTTCCCCCTGAATACTGCTTTGGCTGCATCCCATAAATTTTGAAAGGATGTCTCATCATTGTCATTTTCTTTAATGAAATTATTACTTGTTTGTATGATTTGTTCTTTAAACAATTTTGTAGAATCATATTATTTAATTTCCAATTAATTTTTGAATTGGCTCTCCATGTACCCTTACTGATTATTACTTTTATTGCATTATTATCTGAAAAGGTTGCATTTATTATTTCTGCTTTTCTGCACTTGTTTGCCATATGTTTATGCCCTAGTACATGGTCAATCTTTGTGAATGTACCATGTGTTGCTGAAAAGAATGTGTATTCCTTTTTGTCCCTATTTATTTTTCTCCATATATATATATATATTAACTCTAATTTTGCTAAGATTTTATTCACATCTCTTAACTTTTTATTATTTATTTTTTATTTGATTTATCTAGATTTGATAGCGGTAGGTTCAGGTCTCCCACTATTATAGTTTTACTATCTATTTCCTCTTCAATTCCAATAGTTTCTCCTTTAGAAGCTTGGATGCTATCCCATTTGGTGTATACATGTTTATTACTGATATTTCCTCATTGTTTATACTGCCTTTTATCAGGATGTAGTTACCTTCCCTACCCCTTTTAATCAGATCTATTTTTACTTTAACTTTGTTAGATATCATGATTGCAACTCCTGCCTTCTTTCTATCAGTTGAGGCCCAATAGATTTTACTCCAGCCTTTAATTCTAAACTTGTGAGTGTTTACCTGCCTCATATGTGTTTCTTGTAGACAACATATGGTAGGATTTTGATTTCTAATCCACTCTGCTATTTGTTTTTGTTTTACAGGTGAGTTCATCCCATTCACATTCAAAGTTATGATGACCACTTGTGCATTCCCCAGCATTTTGATATCCTCTCCTAGTTCTGTCCTTTCTTCTTTTGCTATACCCTTTTAAACCAGTGGTTTACTTTTAATTAGTCCCCCTAAATCCCACCCATAATGTGCTTCCCTTTATGCCCCCTTCATTTTTGTTCCCTTCTTCTTTTTTTTAAAGTATGTTAAGTTCCCTCCTCCCTTTCTTTCCCTTCCCTTTTCTACTCCCTACCCCCCCCCCCCTTAGTTTTCCCTTCTCACTTTCTCTGTATGGTAAGAGAACTCAATACCCCAATGGATCTAGATGTTCTTCCCACTCAGAATTGATTTCACTGAGAGTAAGGTTCCAGTATTACCTAATAGCACTCTCTTCCTCTCCTTATAAAAGTATTTCCCCCTCCCTTTCCCATGCGCCTCTTTGTGTGGTATAGATTATCCTATTTATCTTATTTCTTCAAGTTTCTCTTGGTGCCATCTTTGATTCTCCTCTCCCTTTTTATTTTTTTTATATCATCTTATACCACTTATTATCCCAATCTGTTTTTGTGAATGACTCTTCTAATTACTACAATAATGAATATAATTTTTGAGTTACAAATAACATTTCCCCCATATATTGATATAAACAATTTGATCTTATTGAAGCCCTTCAAGAAGAAAATTTAATTTAAAAACTTTTTTTCCCCTTTCCCCTCTCTTTCTTATTTACCTTTTCATGTTTCTCTTGATTTTTGTGTTTGGATATCAAACTTTCCACTTAGTTTTGGTCTTTTCTTTACAAATACTTGGAAATCTTCTATTTTGTTGAATGCCCGTACTTTCCCCTGGAAGTATATAGTCAGTTTCGATGGGTAGGTGGTCCTTGGTTGAAGACCCAATTTTATGAATATCATATTCCAAGCCTTTTGGTCCTTTAGTGTGGAAGCTGCCAGATCTTGTGTAATCCTGATTGGTGCTCCTTGGTATCAGAATTGTGCCTTTTTGACTTCTTGTAAAATTTTCTCCTTAGCTTGGAAGCTCTTGAATTTGGCAATTACATTCCTGGGAGTTGTCTTTTGAGAATTTAGTGCAGTTGGTGTTCTATGAACTCTTTAAATGTCTATTTTCCCTCCTTGTTCAAGAACATCAGGGCAGTTTTCTTGGATAATTTCTTATAGTATGATGTCAAGATTTCTGTTTATTTCTGGGTTTTCAGGTAGACCAATGATTCTCAAATTGTCTCTTCATGATCTGTTTTCCTGATCTATCATCTTATCAATGAGATATTTTGTTTTCTTCTATTTTGTCAGTCTTTTGACTTTGCTTCATTAATTCTTGCTGTTTTGCAAGATCATTGGTTTTATGAATCTTAAAACTACTTAGACTGTACTTTAGAAGATTTGATTTAGCTTTTTTCTTATTGTAACAATGGAGATACTTGGTCTAACAGAATTGGTTATGATGTTGAAAAGCCAGTTGCAAAGTAGGCTGTGTACTGGCTCTAACCACATTTTCTTAAATTCAATTATTAATTTGCCTGTAATTTTGCTTTTTGTCAGTAGATGGCTCTATGGCCTAGGATCTTAATTTGTCTTTATTTAGTTTTTTCTTTTGGCTAGGCATTTGGGTGTGGTTATTCTCAAAGCCTTAATCCAATTAACTCTTCTGGGTGAAAGGGCAGACAGAAAAACAAAGCCTTTTACCTGAGGCTGAGTTTTTAGAGAGGCTAAGGGGTTATAAGAGGCCCAAGCTTATGAAGCTTGTAGTTCAATAAAGAGATTTTTAGAAAGTTTTTTTGTTCTTTCCTTCCCCCTCAGGCTAAAAGAGCCAGAACCATGTGCTTCCCTCTTTGGGCAAAGTCCCTGCTTTTCCTAGCTGGCCTCATCATGTTTTTTTACTTCTCACTTAAATTTAAAAAACTAGTGACATATAGGGTTAGAAAAAAGGAAAGTAGACTTCCATGAGCAGAACAAGATTAAAATTTTAATATAATCACTCTCTCTAATGAAAAAACTCTGACTCACTACCTTTACTCCAGTGGTCTAGCTGTTTTTTGTTTTTTGGCTTCGAGATGAAATTTTGGTGGGATGGAGCAGGGCTCCAGTTTTTGTTTATTTAAGTGAGTGGGACACTTTTTATCATTTTTATCTCTCACACTTGCTTTATCAGTTGAGAGGGCAGTAAATAGGAGAAAGAGAATGGACATATGAAAATGGCAAACTACTCTAGTACTCTAGTCAAGAAAACCCAAATGGGGTCATGAAGAGTCAGAGGTGACTGAAATGACTGAACAACAATAACAAGATATAAAAATTGCTTTATATATATAGATATGTTTACATATGCGCATGATGTTTCCCTCAATAACATGTAATCTCCTTGAACAGAAAGACTGTTTTTTTATTATTGTATCTTTAGCACCAAGTTTAGTGTCTGCCAAACAATAAAGACCTAATAAATTTATTTTGTTTATCATTTGCCAAGTATTGATTTTTTTCTTCATCAAACTGAAAAGAAAGGAAGGAAGAAAGAAAGAAAGAAAAAGGAAAGAGAGGGAAAGAAAGAAAGGCACCCCCCAATATTATAAGCACAGTTAGCAAAAAAAGTTCTTATGTTGGTATGTTGGTCACATTCAAAAATATGTTTCTCAGGGGCAGCTGGGTAGCTCAGTGGATTGAGAGCCAGGTCTAGAGATAGGAGGTCTTAAGTTCAAATCTGAACTCAGAAACTTCCTAGCTGTATGATCCTGGGCAAATCACTTAACTTCCATTACCTAATCCTTACCACTCTTCTGCCTTAGGACCAATCATTCTAAGGAGAAAGGTAAGGGTGTAAAAAGATATATGTTTTTACTCTATATATTAGACATTCACAGAGATGAGCAAAAATGAAATCTGAGAAAGAAGACCAAGTTAAACCATGGTGAAATGAAAATAGTCGAGCAATACAGTTATGTTAACAACTCAAACATTTTTCTCTAACACAGTATTCTTTCCTGTAACCAGTGATATCTGGGGTACTACAACCTTTGACTTGGGAATATTAAGAGAACCAAGAGGGGCTCATAAGATGTAGAAGACTGTTACTAATCCTATTATCATCAATCAGTTCTTTGGTATGCTTTTACTCCATTGGTTTTTTAAAAGGACCAATGACATCATGGGTTGATGTCTTGACTTGTGCATGAACTGGATTTAAGTGAAGCAGAATTGCACAGGGTCCTCAGCCTCCCTTTCTTCCAGAGTCATCAAAGTCCAATGGCAAGGCAAAAGTCAAAATGACAGGAGATGGCCTGGGATGCAGTAGACGACCTTGGTGCCTGGGATATTCTGACCAAGCACTAGGCATTTCACATTGCCTATTTCAGTCATCTTCATGGTCATTCCAAAAGATTGTTTTCATCTGTACATGTATGTAGGGAAAGTCTTCAGGTTCTTGGGGTAGACATCATCCAGTTTTGAGACCTGTCAGCTACCCTCAACCTGGTCTAGTCTGTCTCCCTGATGGTTTTACCTGATGGTTATAGCTCATGCTATAACTTCTTGGAGCCACCAGTGAGAACTAGTTGACAGGTAGATATCAAAAGTGGATAAGTAGCCCTGAAAAGGGCTTGGCAAGCCTTCCTATCAGAGGTGCTAGTGTGGTAAAAACACACTCAAGTTTGTAGCAGGGTCTCGCCCCAAGAATGGGAGATTCAAATTCCATTTAATCCAGAAGTAAGAAAAGAATTTTATTTGAAGAAGTGGCTTATGGTGGTATAATAGCCTAATAGCTGGTGGAATAATCTGGGGGGTAATCAGGTAGCTTTATCGCTGTTGGATAAGCCCAGGGGCTAGTCCAGTAGCTTCTTTGGAGCTGAAAGTATGGAGCAGCAGCTCCTCTATAGAGTGGCAGCTTCCATTATTTGTGGATCAGGGTTGGTATATTTATTGGGGTCTGGTAGTTTAGCATCTCCTTTTCCAAACTCAGGTAGATTATGTTTTGGGGGGAATGAGGAGCATGTGCAAGATTGGGGGATTCTTCTGGAATGCCAGAATCCCCAGTGTACAAGTTCCATGTTCCCCCATCACCTACCTTGTCATCATTTGCCAATGTGGGTGAGGTCTTGCTGCCCTTCTAGAATGAGAGCATGGGGCGGGGTGACGTGGTACACTGGAGGACCATTATAGGTAATTAATGATTTCTAAGGACAATATGAGTAATTAATAGGACAGATTAGGCTCAAAGCTGATGCCCAGTATAGACTGTTACAGATCCAATACACAGAATGGGTAATTGAACAATCTACAATTCATGCTTGACTAATACTGAAACTATGCGTTTTGTAGTTGATGTTTAACCAGAGCTAACTAGTGAGAAATGCAAGATTTCTGAGTATGAGGGTCCTGTTCCCATTACTACCCCTCACTGCCCACTGTGAGCCCATATCAGTGCTATCCCCTCTGCATATTTCATACGCCCCATATATCATACAGTCAACAAACACTTATTCCCACACACAGGGCATTGTGCTTAAGTTCTAGGGAGACAAGGACAGAAATGACAGTCAGTTGATATGAGGAGAATATTTTATGAGGATCTGAGATCCCCAGCAGTTAAAAGAACAACTCGATATGTAAGATTTTTCCAGGAACACATTCAACATGGGAAAACACAAACACAGATATACAGGGCAAAACAAAACCACCCAGGTTGCCAGACTCCCCATTGCTTCACTGCTGCTGCACACTGAGTCCCCATCTCTCCCTCCTTGCTTTTATTGGTTGCCTAGAAGCAGCCTCAGAAAGGGGGAAAAGATAACGCCTTCAGTTAGAGCTACTGACAACACCTGCCACCTTCTTGTTCTACAACTCAACTGCCCTGCCTTCCAAATTATAGTAAGGGAGTAGAAAGGATGCTGGAATCAGTCAGTTGAACACCTAACTTCCAATCCCATCTTTCTAGTAAGAATAATTATTATTGTAATTATCACAGAGATGACTAGGTTTACATTAAGGTTTACAAAACACTTTATATATGTTACCTCATTTATTGGACAAATGAAAAAACTGAGGCTGAGAGAAATTAAGTGACTTGCCTATGGTCACACAGTCTTAACTATCTAAGGCTGGATTTGAACTCACTTCTTCCTAACTCCAAGTCTATCCACCACCCCATGTTGCTGCCTCAGAGTAACTAGCCGTGTGATATCAGATAAGTCACTTTAACCTTTTAGGGCCTAAATTTCTTCAAATCCAAAAAAGATCATTTTATAAAGCAGTCATTATCAAAACTATCTGGTCCTGGCTAAGAAATAGAAAATTAGATCAGTGGAACAGAACACATACAACAAACAGTAGGCTAAGATTATAGTAACCTTGTGTTTGACAAAAATAAAGATCCAGACTTTGGGGATAAGAAATTATTATTTGGAAAAAATTGTTATGAAGACTGGAAAGCAGTCTGGTGGAAATTAGATTAGATACAGACCAGTACCTTAAACCATTCACCAAGATAAGATCAAAATGGGTACAAGAGAGGCATACAGGGAGATATGGTAAGCAAATTAGAACCAGAAATATGTTACCTATCAGATTTATGGGTAGGAGAAAAATTTATGAATAAGCAAGAGATAAAAAGCACTGTGAGATGAAAAATTGATAATTTTGAATAAATTTAAAAAGTTTTGTACAAATAAAACGAATGTTGCCAAGATGAATAGGAAAGCAGAAAATTGGGGGAAAATTTATAGACAGTTTCTCTGATATGTTTCACATCTAAAATAAATTTTAAAACCTTGTTAAATTTTTAAGAATATAGCCATTCCCCAAATTGACAAATGGTCAAAAGATATAAACAGAAGTTTTTGGATGAAGAAATCACTGTTATATATAATTAAATAAAAAAATCATTGATGTATAATTAAATGGAAAAAAAATATTGATTAAAGGGCAAAATGACCAATGTTGGAGGGGATGTGGGAAAATGCAGACACTGACTCATTGTTGGTAGAACTGTGAAATGATCCAACCATTTTGGAGAGGAACCTGGAATTATGCCCAAAGCGTTATAAAGCTATTTATACCATTTGATCCAGCAATATCACTATTAGATTTATTTCCTAAGGCGATCAAAGAAAAAGGAAAATAACCTATATGTTCTAAAATGTTTACAGCGTCTTTCTTTGTGGTGGCAAAGAAGTGGAAATCGAAGGGATGCCCATCAATTGGGGAATGACCAAACAACTTGTGGCATATGATTGGGATGAAATTCTACTTTACAGTAAGAAATGATGAGCATATTAATTTAATTTTAATTTTTTTAAATGAACTCTTACCTTCTGTCTTGGAATCATTATTAAATATCCTTTACAAGGCAGAAGAACGGTAAACCTTAAGCAATTGGGGTTAAGGGACTTTCCCAGAGTCACATAGCTGCATTTTTTATTACAAATTGAAGGTTTGGGGCAGCCCTGTATCAAGTAAGTCCGTCAGTGCCATTTTTCAATAGTATATGCTCCCATCGTGTCTCTGTGTCACATTTCAAACATTTTCATTGTTATTAGATCTTTTGCGGTGATCTGTGCTGTTACTATTATAATGGTTTTGGGGTGCCATGAACTGCACTCATATAAGACAGTGAACTTGATTGATCAGTTTTGTATGTGTTCTGACTGTCCCACCAACCAGCAGGTCACTGTCATGGACCTCCTTGTGCTAGAGCAACAACAATATTGGAATTAGGCCAATTAATAGCCCTACAGTGGCCTCGAAGTATTCAAGTGAAAGGAGGAGTCTCATGTCTGTCTCTTGAAATCAGAAACTAGAAATGATTAAGCTAAGTGAAGAAAACATGTTGCCAGGTCAAGAACTAGGCCACCAGCTTGACCATCAACATCAAGGCCAGACCCTCCACCAGAAAAAAGATCAGGACTCACCGAAGGCTCAGCTGATGGTCAGCCATTTTTAGCAATCAAGTATTTTTAATTAATGTGTACATTTTAAATTCAGTTAAGTACCTAATGTATTATACACTTAGCAGACTACAGTGTAGTGTGAGTATAACTTTTATATGCACTGAGAAACCCAAAATTTCGTGCGACTCCTTTTATTACAATATTTGTTTTATTGCAGTGGTCTGGAACTGAACTGAAATATTAACTAAAATATTCCTATAACATGATGCTGGGAGGGATAACATGACAAATTGGATAACAGCCTTCCAATCTAAATGGATTTCATTAGGCTAAACTGTTGGTGCAATTTGAATAAGATGAAATGTGATAGAAAGAAATGGCCAGGCATTTTGTTAAATAAGTACTTTACAAAGAATGTCTCATTTGAGTCACATAACCTGGGAGATAAGTAGACAGAAGTTCAATGACTTACTCAAGGTCACACAGCTATAAAGATTCTTAGGTCTAATATGAACTGATATCTTCCTGATTATGGGTGAAATATTCTACCTACTGCACCATCTAGCTGCAAAGTTCTATATTTCAATTAAAAAAAAATTAAACTTCAGAGGGAAGGACTAATTAGAGAATGGGTCCCGTATTAAAGATCCAGGGATTTCAGAGGGCTGCAAACTCAATAATGCAACATGGCAGTCTCTAAGCCCCAGTGCTAGGCTACATTAAGAGATGTAGAAGATCTAGAATGAGGATGATAATAATCTAGTCCTATCAGCCCTGGGCAGATGACATCTGGAAGGTTGTTTATTTCTAAGCACCACATTTTAAGAAGAACACAGACAAATGGAAAAATCCAGAAAAGGGTGATGTGGATGGGGAGAAGCCTAGAGAATAAATTCCACAGCAGGAACAGTTGGAGGAACTGGGCATATTTAGTCAGTCAACAAATATTTATTAAGTATTTATTATGTATTGGGCTTTACAGTAAGCACCGGGGAGAAAAAAATGGTGAAAATGTGGTCCCTGCCCTCAAGGAGCTCCTGTTTCTAATATGAGAGACAATAACAAATAGCTAGGTATATATAAGATATGTAAATCTTATATATGTATACGTATTCTCTCTCTCTCCCTCTCCCTCCTTCCTCTCTCTGTCTCTCTCTGTCTCTTTCTCTCTCTCTGTCTTTCTGTCTCTTTCTCTGTCTCTCTGTCTCTGTCTCTCTGTCTCTCTGTCTCTTTGTCTTTCTGTCTCTGTCTCTGTCTCTCTGTCTCTCTGTCTCTCTGTCTCTCTGTTTTTCTGTCTCTCTCTCTGTCTCTCTGTCTCTGTCTCTGTCTCTCTGTCTCTCTGTCTCTCTCTCTCTTTCTCTCTCCACACATACACATGGTAAATGTGAGGGAGTCCCAAAGAAATGTATAGCTTGGAAAAGAGAATAGTTATCATAGACATTATATGCTGGAGCCTGGAGAGTGGAGCAAGAAGCAGGCTATTGAGAGGCTAGAAGTCACAGAGACACATTTCAGATTCATTTAAGAAAAGACTCCATCATGATTTGTTGTTCAGTCATGTCCATCTTCATGCCTCCATGGACCATAGCTCTCCATGGGATTTTCTTGGCAAGGATATTGGAGTGGTTTGCCATTTTCTTCTCCAGTCTATCCTTCTCTCAGGCCATCAGAAATTAGGTGACTTGCCCTTGGTCATACTACTAGGACCTGTCTGACACTGGATCTGAACTCATGTCTTCCTGACCCCAGCCCAGTGTTCTACCTAGCTGCCTCATCATAATTAGAGCTCCTTCAAAGTAGGGCAGACTGCCTTGGAAGGTGCCGAGTTCCCTTCACTGACGATCTTTAAGCCCAGACTCATCCCTGAGATTCATTGTGGAGGAATCCTTATTCAAGTACTGGTTGGAGATAAAGGGACTTTGAGGTCCCTTTGCTATCTGGGCTTCTGTGACCAGACTTCCTGTCCCCTCTAGAGCCATAATTCACAGAGATGTGAATCTGGTGCTTCAGGAAGTGAGCAGCATGAGATACACACCAGCTGTCATTAGTTACAGCCTCCTGATACCTTTTGTCCTGGTGGGATGGCATCCCCTTAGGCATCTTAAGAAGTGCTGATCCTTTTGCAAGTCTGGGTCATTGGGTCACAAATGGAGAGCTGGGAGAGAGCTTAGAGGCTACAAAAACCTACAACATAATTTTAGAAATGATGAAACTGGTGATGGAAAAATGCTACCCACCTCCAGAGAAAGAACCCATGAACGCGGAGCACAAAATAAACCATAGCTTTCTCTTGATTTTCTTACCCTTTTTGTTGTTGTGACATGGCTGATATGGAAGAATGTTTTCACATGTATAATTTATACTGTATTGCTTTCTTTCATAGTGGTTGGAGGAGTGGGAGGGAGAGAATTTGGAGCTTGAAATTAAAAAAAATGTTTAAAAAACATTTAAACTGAAAATTTAAATAATACATATTTTAAAATGAAAAAAGAATGATACCAAGAAAGAGATGACTTACTCAGAGCCATGTAGTTAGTTAGTATCTGATGCAGGATTTAAATTCATATCTCCCTGTCTCCAAAGCCAGTGCCTTTTCCATTATGGTATATTGCCTCTTTATAGAGAATGAAATAATTTCCAAGGAAGAGCTCGTTTAACAACTAAGAAAACATTCAAGGACATGGCCTGCTGTGTGCGAGACACTATCCTAGGCATTGGTGTTACAAAGATAAAAACAAAATAAACCCTACCTTCTAGGAAGATGGTACATTCTATTGTTCTTTTTCATTTGCATCTGACATTTTGTGACCCCATTTGGGGTTTTCTCTGCAAAGATCTTGGAGTGGCTTGCCATTTCCTTCTCTGGCTCATTTTACAGATGAGGAAACTGAGGTAAACAAATTAAGTGACTTGCCCAGGGTCACACAGCCAGTAAATGTCTGAAGCTGGATTTGAAGTCAGGAAGATATCTTTTTATATATGTATATGTATTCTCTCTCTTTCTCCCTCCCTCCTTCTCTCTCTCTCTCTCTCTCTCTCTCTCTCTCTTTCTCTCTCTCTCTCTCTCTCTCTCTCTCTCTCTCTCTCTCTCTCTCTCTCTCTCCCCTCCCTTCTTCCCTCCCTCTTTCACTCTCTCTGTCTTTGTCTCTGTTTCTGTCTCTCTCTTTCTCTCTCTCCACACACACATATGCAATAGATAGAAAATAAATACAAGGGAATTTGAGAGAGAAAGAAAGAAGTCAGAGGATTCCTCCTCCACTAATTTTTCTATATTGCTCTAGAAGGCAACATTATGACCAATAGATGAGTTACATTTTAACTTGAAGAAAATCTTTGTGACAGAACTATCCACAGAGTAGTGAGCTCTCTTTCATTGAAAGTATTTTTTCAGAGGTTGGTGGCCATTTGTCAGTAAAAATGGTCAAGATGGTTTCCTACACTGAGAGGAAGAGACGGCCAGATAACCTCGAAGATCCTTCCATTTCTGAGATTCTCTTATTTGGTGAATTAAGTAAAGGCAGAAAAACAAAGGTAGAATCAGTCACCGGTCTAGTGTTTTTGATACTGGAGAGGGACAGGGAGCCCAGGTTATAGTGTCTGGTTTCAGAGTCTGGGAGAGTCTGGTATGAGAGCATGATATGGACATATTTAAAATACTCTTTAATAATGGCCATCAGTAAGGCCGTCCCTTTGGGAAGAGAATTGATTCTTACAATACTTCTTGGGGGAGTCCCTCATTAGCATCATGGTTGTTTTTCTCATTTAGGGGGCCTAATGGTTGATCCACACCAGACTTATTTAACATCCTCTTGCCCCAGACCCTCCCCCACTCACCTCATGTATACACACCAGAAAAGAGCTAGTTAAAAATGGCTCATTTGGGATTTCAAACTTCTAGACAGAGTCTCTTTGATTATGCAAAATGTTATATGAGTAGCTTACATCAGACATTCACATGGGGGCCTTTCCTGCTTCAAGGTTGCTGGAAAACACAGAGCTCTGTACAGGCTCCAGCTAGAAATTGCAAAGGTCTGGAGAGCAAAAAAGAGGGGGGACCAGAAAGCATCTGTTTTAGGAATGGTTTAACTAAGAGATATAGTGTAGAGGATTGGCAAGAAGACCAAATTTGGACTCCAAAGACCTGGCTTTGAATCCCAGCTCTGCCACTTATTAGCTTTGAGCCTCAGTTTTCTCATGTGTAAAATGATGATGATAATGTTTGTATTATCTATTTCTCGAGATTGTGGAAAAAAAAGAACTCTCTAAACTGCAAGGGGGTATTAATAATAAGGGACAACTAGGTGGTACAATGGATAGAATGCCAGTTTTAGAATCAGGAAGACTTGTCTCAGACACTAGTGATGTGACTCTGGATAAGTCTATTTGCCTCATTTTTTTCATCTGTAAAATGAACTGGAGAAAAAATGGTGAAATACTCTGGTATCTTTGCCAAGAAAACTCCAAATGGGGTCCTAAAGAGTCAGGCATGATAGATAACAACTGAATTACAAAAAATTATTAGTAAAAATAGTAGCAGTGATGAAAAAGAATTCATTTTAATTCTTATTGGTGAGAAAGATGGAAATAGTTCCATTTTAGGGACATGAAGCCTGGGGCACAGGGAAAATAAATTTCTTGGATAGTGCGTGTGTGTATGTGTGTGTGTGTGTGTGTGTGTGTGTGTGTGTGTGTGTGTTTGAGCCTTTCCCCTATAACAAATGAAAACAGTTAAAAAAAACTAACCAACACAGCAACTGAGTCTGACAATGCATGAAATTCTTTGAGAGTTACAAATAACATTTCCCCATATACTAATATAAACAATTTGATCTTATTGAAGCCCTTCAAGCAGAAAATTTAATTAAAAAACTTTTTTCACCTTTCCCCTCTCTTTCTTATTTACCTTTTCATGTTTCTCTTGATTTTTGTGTTTGGATATCAAACTTTCCACTTAGTTTTGGTCTTTTCTTTACAAATACTTGGAAATCTTCTATTTTCCTGAATGCCCATACTTTCCCCCTGGAAGTATATAGTCAGTTTTGATGGATGAGTGATCCTTGGTTGAAGACCCAATTCTCTTGCCTTTCTTAATATCATATTCCAAACCTTGTGGTCCTTTAGTGTGGAAACTGCCAGATCATGTGTAATCCTAATTGGTGCTCCTTGATATCTGAATTCTCTTTTTGGTTTCTTGTAAAATTTTAATTTAACTTAGCTTGGAAGCTCTTGAATTTGGCAAATTTTATTCTGGGATTTAGTGTAGAGGATGTTCTATGAATTCTTTCAATGTCTATTTTGCCCCCTTGCTCAAGAACATCAGGGCAGTTTTCTTAGATAATTTCTTGTTGTATGATGTCAAGATTTCTGTTTATTTCTGGGTTTTCAGGTAGACCAATGATTCTCAAATTGTCTCTTCAAGACTGGTTTTCCTGATCTATCATCTTTTCAGTGAGATATTTTATGTTTTCTTCTATTTTGTCAGTCTTTTGACTTTGCTTTATTAATTCTTGCTGTTTTGCAGGATAGTTGGCTTCCAATTGCCTAATTCTGGTCTTTAAGGCCTGGTTTTCTGCTATAATCTTTTGATTTTCTTTTTTGGTTTGGTTTATCCTGCTTTTTGTGGCTTCCAGCTGTTTCTCCAATTGGGGGCTCCTGTCCTTTAAACTGTTATTTTCTTTTTGAACTATTTCACAGCTTTCTTGCCAAAATCCTTCCATCTTTTTGATAAACTCTGATTTAACTTCTTCAAGAGCTTGTGGCCCATTTCCACTTTTTGGAAGGTTTGGATGCATTTATTTGTATGTCCTTTAGTGCTATTTCCTCTGTAGTCTGGATTTTTCCTCCATAAACATTATCCTGGGTCAATGTCTTCTTCTTGCTTTTCTTGGTATTGGGAAGTTGTTTTTCCTGGGCATTGTTTGCCATCATTATTGTGGTTTTTCCTTCCCTTTCCAGTCAGAAGTCTGAGTGAGGAGGGCAGGCTCTCTATGTATGGAATTAAGGAGCATGGTTTTTGCCTGAAGCCACCTCTTGAGTCTCTGCAGCTTCTACTATTTATTGCCCTTCTCTGTGCTATCTCTGTGTGGGTGCCCAAGATCTGTACTCTTCAGCCTTCTGGGGTCTCAGGTCTAGCTTCTTTCAGGGGTAGGTCTTTGGTGGTCTTAGTCAGCTGCCAAGGACCTAGAGGTACTCTTTGCTTGCTCTAGAGGTGCCCCTTGCTCACTCACTGATTCTAGTGCACTGGCTCTGACTCTGGCTCCATAGGTGGAATGGGAGAAGGTTGATCAGCTTGCATTTTGGTGGAAGCTATTTCACCCCCTTATAGTGTGGAAATGCCTAAATCCCACATACCTTCAATGCTGCGTCCTACTGTAGAGTCTCTTTATTCATATGAATTTGGTTTTTTTGGCCTTTTGAGGTAGTCTATGTTGGTAGGGATAGGCGGTGAGTAGAGAAAGAGTCCTCTGTCTAGACTGTTGCCAATGTTTACCTGGAAGTCTGCATGAAACTCTTTATACCCAAAGCCTCCAACCTTGCCATTGGAAAGAATTTTCCCTCTTTCTCTCTGTTCCTTCCTTCCTTCCTTCCTTCCTTCCTTCCTTCCTTCCTTCCTTCCTTCCTTCCTTCCTTCCTTCCTTCCTTCCTTCCTTCCTTCCTTTCCTCCCTCCATTCCCTCTGTCCCTCCCTCCTTCCCTCCTTCCTTCCTTCCTTCTCTCCTTTCTTCCTTTTATAAACTCTTACCTTCTGTTTTAGGATTAGGAACCAATACTAAGTATTGGTTCCAAGGCAGAAGAGTGGTAAAGGATAGGCAATAGGGGTTATGTGACTTGCCCAGGGTCACACAACTAGGAGGTGTCTGAGATTTGAACCCAGGAACCCCTGTCACCATATCTGACTCTCTATCTACTGACACCTAGTGCCACTATTCCCTCATTTCTTGATCATTGTAATTGCACTAAGGTTCAGATTTTTAGCATTCTTTTTGTTTATGTTACAGCCATCCTGGGTATTATTTTCCTAGTGCTGCCATTTTATTCTATTTCAATTGCTTGTTCATACTCTTGAACTGTTTATCTATTGATGACTGGCTTTTAGTCTTATAAATTTGAATATTTTCCTTATCTAGTTCTCTTGAAAATGAGATCTCTATCAGCGAAACTTGTTTTAAGGATTTTCCCCAATCATCTGTTTCCCTTCTAGTTTTGATTATATTATGTACATAAATATTAATATAAAATTTGAAATGTTAAAATAATTTAAGTATGAAAAACAATTAAAATCATTCATTTAGCTTTGTGATTCAATCACTTTTTAAATAATAAACTCTTTCCTTATCCATAGGCCCAAAAGGGAATTTCTTCTTTGCTTCTCTAATTTGTTTACAATGCAATCTTTTATATTTGGGCCATATATCATTTGGAGTTTAGGTTGGTATATGGTGTCAAATACTAGTCTAAATCTAATTTCTACCAAACTGCCTTCACTTTTTCCCAGTAGTTTTTGCCAAATGGTGAGCCTTTCCTCCAGTAACTGGTATTTGAGTTTTCCAACACTACATACATACATTTTTTTGTGTCTGTATATTGTGTGACTGATTACCCTGACTTAGTTTCTTCACCCTTAAAATAGGGATAATAATACTGATGCCACCTACTTCACAGGGTTGTGAGAAAAGTGCTTTGTAGATGGCAATGGGAGATATTAGTATGTAAGTAAAATGGCAGGAACCACAGGGGCCTGCCTAGTTTTAGGAGAATTAAATGTTCTCCTTCTAGGTAATTTATCCCAAACTACAATTTGGTAAACATGTAATTAGGATCCCACCTTCCTCTACCAGATGATCAAGAATCCATATCTATAAAATCTGATATTCATAAGAACTGCCAATAAAAGCCCACATTTACACAATCAGTAGGCATGGAGAGATGGGGGTGGTGATTATTTAGGGTAATCAAGGGGCTGATCACAGTGATTCTTTATATTCAAAGATTCAATCAGTATTTATTCCTATGTGCAAGACAGGTTAGGCTCGGTTAGGCATGGTAATTCCTATAATGCTTTCAAAACAGAACTGAATTTATTAACCATTTCCCCAGAGTATACATCATATATATTACATGAAATATAGTATTTGAAAACTTGCAAAAATACATAAAGTGAAGCAAATCTGCATGAGGTCGAGCACAGGAAACTCATGCTCAGAGAATCCGTTGTGATGTTGTCATACGTAGGGCTGGAAGAATTTGATTCATCCTCCACCTCCAACCACTCCTGAAGCGTAGTTAATACAGAGCCACACCACTGAGGCTTGAAGAGGTAGCAGGACATTGATTCCTTTATGGACACCTCTTTCTGATTGAGGCAGAAGGATTGATGTGATTGGTTGGAATGAAAATTGACCATGTCTCCGGAGACTTTAAGTAGCTAAGTCCTGGAGAACCACCATCAAAAATTGAAGAGCTCAGTGGCAAGCAGGAAGAATTTCCAGCTCTTCACCTCTTAGGTAGGATAATTTTTCCTCTTGCTCCATTCCTCATTAGCTGTGGTTCCTACCTAGCAGCAGAGCTATTCACCCTTGACACACTCCATCAGCAGTTGGAGTTTATTTAAGAGTTGCAGAAGCAGAAGATTGCTAGATGGCTCAGTGTAGAGATGAGAAGCACCCAGTTCAAATTTGAGCTTAGATACTTCCTAGCTATGTGACCCTGGGCAAGTCACTTAACCCTAATTGCCTAGTCGTCTCTGCTTTTCTGTCTTGAAACCAATACTTAATATTGATTCCAAGAAAGAAAGTAAGAATTTAAAAAGAAAAGAGTTGCAGAAGGGGCAGCTATGTAATCCAGTGGATAGAGTGCTGGGCCTGGGAATCAGGAGGACCTAGGTTCAAATGTAGCCTCAAACACTTCCTAGCTGAGTGACCCTAGGCAAGTCACTTAGCCCTGATTGCCTAGCCCTTGCAACATTTCTGTCTTAGAATTTATACTAAGACAGAAGACAAGAGTTAAAAAAAAAAAAAGACTTGTATTTGAGGAACATATTCTCTCAGATAGGAATATAGAAAAGTGTTTACACTTCATAAAGAGATCATCAGGTATTAAAACCTTGTTTCCACTTCAATATCTCCTTGTAATTTATGACTACATCTCACAGCTAAATCAGCTGACCTGGGTGAAGGAGGGAATTAGGGGAAATCAGTTCCTCCTTCCCCAATTCATAAAGGAAGCTGTTCATTCAACTTATCAGAAATAGTGTTAAGAGTTGGGTAGCTATATTGTTAGCTAATGGAATTCTACCCAGGCTCACAACTTAGCTTCCATTTCATCTCTACAAAGACACTTTCCCAGATCAATCCATCCATTTCTCTCTCTCTCTGTTAATTGCTACTGCACCTAAAATTGGCACCCTCCATACAGTTTAGCACCAGATTGATTTCTGTATTATACATTTAAAGCTAGTCACCCCAGGTAGGTAGGTAACAAAATTTATTAGGTACTTATTATGTGCCAAGTACTTTGCCAGGTCTTAGGAACACAATTATTTTTTAAAAATTTAACAATTTTTAAATTTTATTTAATTGATTAAGAGAATTTTTCCTTGCTTACTTGATTTATATTCTTTCCCTCCCCTCCCCCCTTCCATAGCCAATTTGGAATTCCAATGTGTCATTGATCAAGACCTATTTCCATATTATTGATATTTGCACTAGGGTGATCATTTAGAGTCTACATCCTCAATCATATCCCCATTGAGCCATGTGATCAAGTGGTTGTTTTTCTTCTGTGTTTCTACTCCCACAGTTCTTCCTCTGAATGTGTATAGCGTTCTTTCTCATAAGTCCCTCAGAATTGTCCTGGATCATTGAATTGCTTCTAGTAGAGAAGTCCATTACATTCAATTGTGCCACAGTGTGTCCATCTCTGTGTACAATGTTCTTCTTTCACTCTGCATCAATTCCTGGAAGTTGTTCCAGTTCACATGGAATTCCTCCAGTTCATTATTTCTTTGAGCACAATAGTATTCCATCACCAACAGATACCACAATTTGTTCAGCCATTCCCCAATCAGAGAACATCCTCTCATTTTCCAATTTTTTTTTTGCTGTCACAAAGAGCACGGCTATAAATATTTTTGTACAAGTAGGGACACAATTATAAGCAAAAATAAGGATTATTCCTTTCCTTAAGGAACTTACATTCTAAATGGGGGAAGACACATAAAAAGGACCTGAAAAGTTGGGGAAGGGAAGGAAGAAGAATGTACTTGCACAGAGCATGATAGAAAAGTTTGGAATAAAGCATAGCTAGGCAAGGCATGAAGTATGGCTGGCCAGAGCCCTTCTCCAAAATGGAAGTCCCAGATGGAATTCACCAATGGGAGAAGGGGACTGAAGTGGAGACATATTTCAGCATGAGAAGAAAACTAATACTGAACACAGTTGAGAGGGAAGTGAACAATTTGAATATAAATTCCTCAAGGGCAAGAAACATTTCTGATACTTTTCATGTGTCCCCCAAAGCATCTACCATAGTACAGTCATATAGCGTAGGCTCCCCTCCCACCCCAATCTGAGTGTAGGTATAATCCATCCTATCTCTTCCTAGAGACACTTTTCTGTCTGCAACTGAGTTGGATGGGAAGGATGTATAAGGTGACCAATAAACTAGACATTATGAAAGGATTAAGCTGGCATGTTAGGATACAATGGGACAAATAGGTAGGCAACTTGGTGATCCCGTAGTCCAGGCCAGTGGTGGGCCACTTGGAGTCTCATAGAACTTTCAGAATGTCTTATAAATGATTTGGGAATCATCAGAGTCCCCCAAGTGTGCTCTGGCAAAAACACAAAACAAAACCTCAGCTCTCCCTCCTTCGCCCCTTAATTTTAAAATCCATGTGTATTCTCAGGAAAATGGGATCCATGTGTTTCTGATTCATTTACACATTGAAATATTTCTTAGGGAGTATTTGACTTCCCAAAGCCTTATAAACCCTCCCCCATATGCCATTTCTCTTCCCCTTCCAACACTTTAGAAGCTGGAATTTGGGTTTTGGCAAAAGCCAGATGCAGTTCAAGGATCATTTGACTCCATGAAGCCTTAGGGGGTGAAACGGGGGGAGTCACACATTCTTCTCTCCTGGTAGCTCTCCCTCTAGAGTCCTGGCATCCCAATAACTGCACTGGCTGAAAGTCTGTGGCCTGTTTCATAATTGTCACATCCCTGACATTGGCTTTGGGGACAATGCATCTATTCTGATTGATTTTCTCCTTATATACACTGAATCGAGTCACTGTTCGGTTGAGTGGACAGAGGGTGGCTTGGAATAAGGAAAACCTGCTTCGGGTCCTGGTTCTGACACAGACCAGCTGTGTGACCATGGACAAGACATTTGGCCTCTCAATACCCCCCGAAAACTCTAAGAGTTTAAATTGAAGACAGATTGCTTACATTCATGAGTTGAAGGAGTTTCCGTGTCCAGATGTCCCTGCACTGATGAGATAACAGGTCCCAACCTTTCCTCACTCCCTTTAAATCTCTGGAATTGGGGGATGGAGAATGGAGTTTGGGGTCTAAAGGGAGGGGTAGACAGTTCAATATTCACAGACCCAAAGGAACTTTTTGTTTGGGGGCTTAGGACCTTAGATTTATTTTCTGAGAACAGTCTCCATCCATTCATCTTTTCATGCCAAAGTATGAAGAGGAAGTCAAAGTTTGAGAGGCATCATGGAATATGGGACTTTAGCCTTAGAGTCAACCAACAATAGTTTATTAAGTGTCTACTATGTGTGCACTATGTAGGGGGCTAGGTGATACAGTGATTAGGGTCTATGAACTGGAGTCAGGAAGACTCATCTTCCTGAGTTCAAATCTGGCCTTAAAGGGGGCAGCTGGGTAGCTCAGTGGATTGAGTGTCAGGACTAGAGACGGGAGGTCCTAGGTTCAAATCTGGCCTCAGACACTTCCCAGCTGTGTGACCCTGGGCAAGTCACTTAATCCACCATTGCCTAGCCCTTACCACTCTTCTGCCTTGGAGCCAATACACAGTATTGAATCTAAGATGGAAGGTAAGGGTTTAAAAAAAAATCTGGCCTTAAGACACTTACTAGTTGCATGACCCTTGGCAAGTCACTTAAGCCTCTTTGCCTCAGTTTCTTTATCTGTAAAATAAGCAGGAGATTGAAATGGCAAACCACTCTAGTATCTGCCATGAAAACTCCAAATGGGGTCACAAGGAGTTGGACACAACTGAAAATGACTGAACATCAACAAAAATGTGTTCCGTACTGGGCAGTATTCCAAGCACAGTTCCGGAATAGAAAGACAGGCAAAAAAAATAGTCCCTTTCCTCAAAAAGCATACAATCAAATGGAAGAAAAAACATGCAAACAAAAAAGGTGAATATAACACAATACAGAGAAAATGGAAGATAATCCAGGAAGGCATTAGTGTCTAGGCAGCCCAGGAAAGACATCTTGCAGAAGGTGATATTTGAGCTGAGTCTGAAGGAAGCCTGGGAAACTAAGAGGTGGAGGTGAGGAGGTAAAGCATTCCAGACATTGGAGGTGGTGGGGATGGGAGAGACAGCTAATGCAAAGCCCTAGAAAATCCAGCAGAGTATTCAAGAAATCTCAAGAGTGCCAGTCTACGGTAACTCGATGATAGAGTTTTTGGAAGTAAGTAAGATATAAGGTCAGAAAGGTTTAAAGTGAACAGATTGGAAGAACGTTAAATTTGAACAGAGAGATTTGTATTTGATCCTGGAAGTAGTAAGGTTCTAAAGGGTTTGTTTGTTTTTTAAAATCATAAATATAGTGGAGGGAGGGGGGAATCTAGGTGTCTAGAGCTCTGGGCTTGGAGTCAGGAAGACCTGAGTTAAAATGTGGCCTCAAATCTTTACTAGCTGTGTGACCCTGGGCAAGTCACCTAACCCTATTTACCTTCGTTTCCCCACCTATAAAATAAACTGGAGAAGGAAATGGCAAACCACTCAAGAAAACCCCAAATAGGGGCCAAAATAATTGGGCACAACTGAAATGGCTGAACTTTTATAGTGGAAAGAGCACTGGACTTTGAGTCCAAAGACTTGAGTTCAAACCTAAGGTCTAACTATATTCTTATCTGGACCTTAGCTTCTTTACTTGAGAGTACACTACAATACTCAAATGAAAATTCATTTGGAGTAGATGATTTCTTAAGGGCTCCCTTCTAGTATTTTTTTTTAACCCTTACCTTCCGTCTTGGAGTCAATACTGTGTATTGGCTCCAAGGCAGAAGAGTGGTAAGGGCTAGGCAATGGAGGTCAAGTGACTTGCCCAGGGTCACACAGCTAGGACGTTTCTGAGGCCAGATTTTCTCCCCCAACTCTTATCCTGACCAGAGCTACCATTCCAGTGGTCCATTAGAGAACTTTAGAAGCGGACTTCTGCCTATGAATGGCTCATCCCTGGGTCAAGCCCCTTTATTGGCTGTTGAGTTAGGAAACTAGAGATATTCTAAAGATGTGACCCAGCTCTTGGTCTCTCTTTTCCTTCTACTTCAACACATGAAGATGCTCTGAGCTGTCCAGATGATCAGATGGGGTAAGGACAACAAACTAATTTCTTCCCTGAACAAAAATCATGAACACATGCCCTCCCTGTGTAAGATGGTGCTAAGGATGGGACTGCCTCCCATTGCATCTCCATTCCTTTGGCATGGAACCTTATTAGAACTCAAAAGGCTGGGAAATGTCTAGTCTCAGTGGTGACATCTACATCAAGGGGCAGCGGCGGCCGATTGCAAGGGGAAGAGCTCACTTTGGGCAGTTTGGCCATTGCCAAGAGTACCTAAGAAGCTACAGAAGTTGGCTGGTGCTAGGGAAGACGTACCAATAAGCATTGGCATGAAGAGAGACTCTCAGAAAAATCGAGCTTATGTGCCTATCCAAATGGAAGTACCACATTAATTTCTAGGTAGAAATGATATCGGAGAACAGGATGATCACAAAAAGCCCCAACAACTTGAAAAGGCATATATGAATTGATGCGAACTTCAGGGAACAGAACCAGGAGAACATTGTACATGGCAACAACACTATTGTACAATGATCAACTCTTTATGGCTTTACTACTGTCGGCGAGGCAAGGTTCCAAGACAACTCCAAGGGACTCAAGATGAGAAAGACCGTCCACCACCAAAGGAGGAACTGATGGAGTCTGCGTTCAAGTTGAAGCTTGCTATTTTTCACTCTCTTTCCTTCATGAGTTTTTTCTTATATAAGCAATGTGTGTCTTCTTTCACAGTATAACAAATATGGAAATATGTATTGCATTGTGGGACAATGGTGTGATCATTAAGTTTATACTTCTAGAATTTTTCACATGGCTGAAATCACAGGACCAGACCTCCTTCCCCCCAAGAGGAATTATTATGATTACGATTTTTGCAGTAACCTTATGTAATTGGCAGATAACATAATCATCCCCATTTTACAGATAGAGCCACTGAAGCTCAGAGAGACTGAGAACCCAGCCAATTGACCCCCAGCTGATAGGTTGCTGTGCTGAAACAGACTCAGGTTTCTAAACTCTTGGCCCAAGGATCTTTCCACCGTATTATCTGGGTCCAGCTCAGGTGACTTTCCCGGAATTGGCAGCTCTTTGGTACTAGAGATGACTATATGAGTACTAAAAATGACCAACGTGGAGTGCATCCATAGCGAGGAAGGAATACGCAGAGTAACGATTATCAATAAAAATAGAGTCCAAAGTAGAGAACGAATTTATGGATGCTAATGGAGCCTAGAAAAGGCTTTGGAGGAATGGAAATTGTTCCAGTTGAATGCTCAATAGGTCCTTTTTATGTATGTTATTTAAATTCATAATAAAAAAAGGTATAGCTAAAACAACAAAAATCCAACAAAACTTACAGATAGAGCCTTTATGAGATTTTTCAGGTCCAAAGGCGGGACCCCCTTCTAGCTTCACGGCTCCCTGGTTTCAGGGGAGGAGCATCAGGTATGCTTTTGGAGACACAGGGGTTACTGTTTGAAGGAAAATGATCCCAGACATGCTTCCCCTCCAAGCGCACTGCTGGCAGGGGCCGACACAGTGGGGACACTTACCCTGCTCCCTGCCAGGAGGAGGGGAAAGTCCTCATCTCTGCAAGCAGACTGTTTTCCCCACATGGGTGGGACGCTCTGTTTCTAGATTCGTACGGTCCCCAGACTCCTCCAGTCTGCTTCTGAGGGGCAAACCTCTGGCCTCTCTGTTTCCAGAGAGATTTCTATTAAGGGCTCAGTTCAATTTCTCTCTTACCTGCCTTGGAACAAAAGCTTGACAAAATGCTGAGCCCCATGCAGCCAAAGTGGGACGTGCACATTTTCCTGTGGTGTGGAAATGCCTTTAGAAAAGATGATTTTCAGACTTTCTCTTTTTTTTTTTTTGTAGGCTTATAAAACCCAGATGCTAGTGGAAAGAATACTTGATTTGGAATTAGGTTCAAATTCTAACTCTGAAACACATTTACCTGTGTGGCCTTTGGCAACCCATTTTACTTCTCCAAGCCTTGATTTTTTCATCTGTAAGATGGAGATATTGATACATTTACTACTTACTTCATCATCAGCATTTTAGGTTAGATTTGAACTCAGGTCTTCTCGCTCCAGGTCCAGCACTCTATCCTCTGCGACTCTAAATGTGACAGTACTGTGCTAGGAACTGGGAATAAAAAGAAAAAAAGCTGAAACCTATCCTAAAAGAATTTATTTTCAATTGAGGGGAGAAATAGATCATTAATGCAAAAATATATGAAGCACTCCTTCTAGGCTCACTCCCCCCCCCCCTCAACTTGTGCTTTTCTCAGAAGATAGGGTCCTCAGAGAATTATCTGACTATTAGGTCTTCAGGTTTCTGCCAAGCAACCCAGAGGAGCTATGACATTTAGAACTATTGTTCACAAGCCCCTACCAATGGAATACCTAGGAATATCAGCCAGTTAGACTTCAGTTAGCTTTTAGAAAAAGTATTTACTAGTTTGGTATAGGTAGAACAGCTGTAACAAAACATTCTCCCAAAGTCAGAATGAGCTCTAAACAGAGTCCCTGGGGCAAGTGGGTTTCAACATAAAGTACAAATTTAGTGAAACACGTGTAAGGAATCTATATTATGGCAAAGAGCTTCTTTGCAAATCTTGGCACTGAGAAACATGTTCTCTCTTTGTGGAGATCCTGTGAGGTTGTTTTTATTTTAAAAAGGTTTCTTTTTTTAACCCTTACCTTCTGAATCAATACTGTGCATTAGTTCTAAGGTAGATGAGTGGTAAGGGCTAGGCGGTGGGGGTTAAGTGACTTGCCCAGGGTCACACAGCTAGGACGTGTCTGAGGCCAGACTTTTAAAAAACCTTTTTAACTTTTCATCTTTGTTCTCAATCCTCTGAGCCACCTAGATGCCCCAATAAGATTCTCTTTAAGAGTAGCCATCTCTTGGGCTCTGAGGGTCAGTGAATTCCCTTCTAGAAGCCACAACCATAATTCTTTCTGCTACAAAAGATCATATTCCCTGAGGCTGTAACATCCGTCCCAAGACTATCCTTTCTGTGTCTATTTTTGTTCTTGGTGCTTTTCTCTCCATTCCAGGTTAGATGAATTGTTTCTTACTGGTTCAGAAATTTCAATGACATGGACAATGGCAGGGTAATACTCAGGCAGTGTACAGATGAAACAACCAATTCTCCAGAAAAAAAAGGATTCAAGACACAGTCTTACATTTTTGTTGTTGTTGTTCAGTTGTTTTAGTCATATCCAACTCTTCAAGGTCCCATTTGGGGTTTTCTTGGAAAAGACTGGAGTGGTTTGCTATTGCCTTCTCCAGCTGCACTATTAACATTTCTTTATCACTTTCTTAAGTCTAGACAATCAACAAAACAATAAATCAAACACTGATTTATAGCAGTTTGCTTACTTCAGAAGTATAAAAGTTCACACTGAAAATTTAATAATTGGCTCTCCCAAGCGAAAGCAAGCTGGCTTCAGCACACCACTGCTAATACTCCATATAGAGTCATTTCCATTCCCCAGTTTCTCATTTCTGGTATAGACTCAAAGATATGTCCCCACAAAGTGCTTCCAGACCCAGAATTCCTCACCCCTTGCCTATTCTGCTGATGGAAGCCCACTGATAAAAAGTCCATCAGTCATTTACAGTCCCCAAAACTTGGTTAGTTGATCATGATTTTCCCTTCTTGATTCACTCATCATAAAGAGATCATAGCACACGTGGATAACCTTGTTTGCATATTTAAAAATATAATTATTCATTTGTGCATATTGGGCTGTCCTTGCCCTAGCACAGATAAAATAATTTCTGGGATGGAGCATTAGATGCTAGGAGATAAGGTAGATTTGAAGTGAGTTTGGAAGGGAGCAAGAGATTCCACTGAGGCAGAAAAGAGGGGCTGCATTCGAGGTATGGAAGAGAGTTTGTGCAAAGGTATAGGGAAAAGAGTGGAATGTTGTGTTCATGGAAGCAAAGAGGTAGTCTGGCAGAAAAACAGGCTGTGCAGGAAAATAATGTATAATAAGTCTGGAATGGTGGGTTGGAGCCAGACTGCAAAGGGCTTTAAAACTCAGATGAGTGCTTATTTTATCCTAGAGGCCACAAGAAACTATTGTAGCTCCGGTGACATGATCAGATCTATAGTTTAAGATTATAGAAACAAGAACAAAAGAGTCATCTTTGGGACTTTTAAATGTATATCTTTGGAGGTAGGAATGTTGAGAAACATGCTGTTTAATTCAAGTAAAGTTAAAAATCCAAACTTTTCTTTGAGTCAAAAAATCCTTATCCGATTGCCCAGGCCCTTCCTTGCTATTCCCCACTTCATTTATCAATTCAAATGAGCAAAATTCATCAAAGTTCTGACTTTATTCTAGAATAGTATCAAAGCTAGCACCAACAATAGCAAAAATCTGTGGATTCATTTGGGGAGGGAGGCACTCCTATCATCATCATCATCATCATCATCATCATCATCATCATCATCACTTCTATTTTATATAAATATGTATATATATGCACACATCATATATATATATATGATCATATATACCTATACCTAGATATATGATCATTTGTCTAGAGCTAGAAGAGACCCTAGAAATGATCTAGTTCTGAGATTTATTTTTACAGATGAAAAACTGGGGCCTGAAGAGGTTGTGACAAAATAGAACATACACTTCTGTTAAAGAATCCCAAATATAAATAGAGAAGGGATTTCTTCAATAAAATCAGAACTTTCTACCTCAAACCTGAATTTGATGGACAAGTTGAAAAATCAAGAACTATCGTTATTGACCCTCATTGCCTAGCCCTTACCCCTCTTCTGCCTTGGAGCCAATACACAGTATTGATTCCAAAATGGAAGATAAGGTTTTTTTTTTTAAAGAACTATCGTTATTTGTCCACAGAAATATTAGAAACTTTCCCAGTAGAAATAGACTTGAAGCCAGGATGCTCCTTCTCATTACTATTATTTGACATAGTTTTACAAATCCTAGATATAGACATAAGAAAAAAAAGAGGTAGAAAGAAAAAAAAAGAAGTAGAAAGAAAAAAAAGAAAAAATAAAAGAGGTAGAAAAATTGAAGGTATAAATATGAGCAAAGAGGAGGCAAAATCATCAGTATTTGCAGATGACATGAGGGTTTACTTAGAAACCAAGAATCAGCAGAGAAACGAAGTCTTAAAAAGTTAATATGCAAAGTTTCAAAAAAGTTGGAAATAACATTAAAAGTCATTAAAATCTGGAGAAGTTAATATATTTTTAAATTCTGATTTTTTAAAAATATGGACGGGGATCTCAACATAAAGAGTAATTCTTGTTCAACATTAGCTTGGAGTGATGCACCCCAGAAGCTGATCATTCATCCTGGGACACTTAACGTTTTGATCAGTGGCTTGGATAAAGACACAGATGGCACAATTATCAAATGTGCAAATGGCACAAAGCTGGAGGGGAGAGAGCCAAGCCAAACGGTTGATGGTGTGAGGATTTAAAAAAGATGACAACAGGTTAGAGTTGCTGGGCCAACTCTAATGAGATGAAGAAGTCCTAAAAAATATAGTCTTAAAATTATGGGTGCAAAAATCAACTTCATAAATGCAAGGTGTGACATGATAGCCCTTTGCCTGAAGAAGTTGGGGGAAGCAGGAGAGGAATCTATGGGGTGATGTATATGGCAGCCCCAAAGTCAAATACAATTTCAGGTTTTCTTAAGAAAGGCGGTGTGGACTAATAAGGAAGTTTAAGTCCATTGTGTTCAGTTTCGGGCACTGTATTTTAGGAAGAACATCAACTACCTGGAGAGAGTACAGAAATGGTGACAAGGATAGTGAGCTGTTTGGTATAATTTTAAAAATTATTTCTAATAGAACTAATCACTGAATAAAATGCTGAGACTGAGTTTATTGTCTTTAATGGGATGAAATTTGTCTCCAATATCCACTGGTAAACAAAAAACCCCAACAAATATGGGGGAAGATCATAACTAAGGATACGACACTGCAGCATGGATTAATTTCCCTCTTCATAATCCAAAAAACTATTATTTTTTTCAATTATTAAAAAATCATCCTGCACTTAGCCTAGTCTCTCTAACATATTTCTCGTCTTTGTGTTCCTTTCTGTTTCCAGAATTTTCATTCAGGTCTTTATTACCTTGTGCCTAGACTATCCTAACACTCTCCTAAGCCGTCACCCAGCCTTCTTTCCAGTTTACGATAAAATCCAGTCTTCTACAAGAAGCCTTTCCCAGTCTCACTTAATGCTAGTTCCTTCCCTCTTACATTAGCTCCAAATGATCCTCATTTTATGCAGACGCAACACATGCAAGTTCAGGTATACATGATTAGTAACGACATATGACTCATTTTACAAAGCTGTTTGCATTTTGTTGCCCCATTAGGTTGTGATCTCCTTTAAGACAGGGATTGTTTTGCATTTTTTTCTACCTTTAAAGCTTTAGCACAATGCCTGGCACCTAATAGGAGGTTAATTAAAATTATTTAACTTACTGGCTACCTCTTCTTTCTCTCCTATTTAATATAACCTCTATGTACAGCAAAACCAGAGAGACTGATATAAAGGGGACAGCCAAGGGCCAAGTGACTGGATTGAGTGGAGGGCAGGAGACTAATGGTTCAAGATCTGCCTGTCCAGCACAAAGGTGAAGTCTAGCTCCAAAAGAAGCACACATTCACTTGTTCCCTCTCATTCTTCCCTCTCCCCGCTATCTGATCCCCCCCAAAGTCAGAGTCCACATCTCAGGCTCTTTCTTCCTGCTGAGCCATTTATAAACTTTGAAGTGCTATAGAAATGTTAACTGTTATTATTATCTCTACCTCCTTTTCTTTCTTTCCTCCCTTCTTTTCTTCTGTTTGAGCTGGTGGCCTGATGGTAAGCCAAGAAGTCCAAAGGGGCTCCAGGTAATCTAGTTCTACCTTCTTTGTAGAAATGTGTGTTTCTATATCTGTGGTCAGTCTTACAAATCATAGTATTTTTATTTGTTGTTGAATTGAAAATTTTTATTTAATTAATTTAGAATATTTTCCCTTATAAATCATATTCTTAATTTCTAGAAATTACATTTTTATTTTTATAGAATTTTTGTCACTTTTAGTTTTATTGATGTGTTTTGTTTTTAACATCACAAACATTCACAGATTATTTTTTTATTTATGAGAAGACTCTTAAATTAAAATAAAACAGTTAAGCAAAACTAGTAATACAATGACTCCATCTGAAAGTTCATGCAAAAGTCCACATGTTTTTTTTTTAAACCTTTACTTTCTGCCTTTGTTACAACTCTAAGACAAAAGGGCTAGGCAAAAGAGGGTCAAGTGACCTACCCAGGGTCATACAACTAGGAAGTGTATGAGGCCAATTGTTTTTTAAACTTTTACTTTCTGCCTTAATATCAACTCTAAGACAGAAGAGCAGTAAGGGCTAGATAGTAGAGGCCAAATGATTTGCCCAGTATCACACATTTAGGAAGTATCTGAGATCAGATTTGACCCAGGACCTCCTATCTCCAGATCTGGTGTTCTATCCACTATGCCACTTAGCTGCTTCCCCACTTTTCTATTAAAAAAAGTTCAGAAATTTAATTCCTTTTCTTCCCATCTACCACCACTTTACTGGGAAAAAAGAGAAAAAATATATTTTAATAAATATGAATAGTCAAGCAAAGAAATAGCTCTAGTGGCTGTGAACAAAAATATATGTATGTTTCATTCAGCACACCAAATCCCCCACCTCTCCATGATGGGTAGTATGTTTTCATCACTGATCCTTGAAAAGACACAAAAGAATTTATATGAACTGATGCAAAGTAAAGTGACTAAATCTTGAACAACAATTTATACTATAACAACATTATAAAAAAAAGAATTGTTATAAATTGAAGAATGAAACAAGAAAAACTAGGAGAATAATTTATACAATAATAATACTATAAAAACAAACTAATTACCTCTACATTGAAAGAAGGACTTCATTGCTGGGAGCTCCCTAAACTTGGAGTAATCATAGATTCAGTGATATTTTTCCCCAATTGGTTTATTTGTTTTTATTGAACTAGCAAATCCTCTGAAAGTAAATGAGCTTGCATGCTCTCATTAGCTAACTGCTGCTATTGTGAAAGATCCCATCTGTCTCATTGGACATCAGCTTACCATAATACTTTGCTGGCCAAATGCTATAAAAGATCTTGGCAGTTGCTGGCTGGAAAGGAAAATTCAATGAAGCCTCAAATACTTTCCTGTTCTTGACAGGACCCTTTTTTTGTGCGTCCCTATCACTCTCATTAATAATAGACACAACATAGAGGCTCACCTCCCTGTCTCTCTTACATTCTCCATAGTCTCCTTTCATTAGCTCCTTGCCACAGAGTTAAATAGCTCTTTTTCCCTTGTCAGAACTTGGAGTCCGTCACCTCCTCCAAGCCCATCACTTTTGTGCCTCTCTCCTAGAGCTCAACATTCCCCTCTACCAGGACTCTTATGTAGTGCTGTCCTCATACTGAGGGTTGGAGTACCACTCATTAGTTGTGCTCTGGAGACATAGGCTGGATTCTTTCATGAATGGGTTGCTAGTTTTCTCAGGACGATTATACCCAACTTGGGTGAATCTGGGGATCCATATCATAGCTTTTAGGGTAGAAGTTCAGGACATTTCTCTCCCTTACAAAGAAGAAGCCTGTCTCTATCTTTCCTGTAATAGTGTTGTATTAGTGTCCCCTCTACCATGGGACCTTGGCTCCCAAGGTCCTGCCCTAGCACATTTTGCTATGGGAACCAGAATCCCTATTTAGGATTCTGGTGACCATCACATTGTAAAAGAAAGCCTTGTTGGGCAAAGAAGCTACAAGAGATCAACTTTCATCTTTCAGATGCCCATTCCCCCTCTGTGAAGTGTTCTCCTGACTCTCCACTGACTTTCCAGGCTTTAGGCTCAAAATTTTTCATTTTAGTTCCCATTTTGCCTAGGGATTTGAATATTCTATGGATTCTGGGTTCTAAAGGTTTCCCGTTCATTCTTTTGGATCATGACTAATTCAGCATCTGAGGCACACCCAGCAACTCTAGATAGGCTACCCCAGGCTCCACATGCACTCTACCCACTAACTCTCAAGCCCTCTCCAATGCATTTATTTCTACTATTTAGCCAGAGAACAAGATTCAAAGCTAAGACATTTAATGAACTAGATTGTTGTTGTTCAGTAGCTTCAGTTGTGTTCAATTCTTTAAAACTCCGTTTGAGGTTTTCTTGGCAAAGATAGTGGAGTCATTTGCCATTTTCTTCTCCAGATTGTTTTACTGATGAAGAAATTGAGGCAAATGAAGTGAAGTGATTTGTCCAGGGTTGCACAGCTAGTAAGTGTGTGAGGTCAGATTTGAACTCAGAAAGATGAGTCTTCCTAATTTCCCACTCAGCACTCTATCCACCTAGCTGCCCCTAACTGAACTACAAGAAATATGAAATACAATGAAATAAGCCAATTCGCACTAGCCCAATCTCTTTATTAACCTGATGCATGATTTCTCACAATAGCTACATCACCAATGAGAAGAACACATTCACCTAGGAAAAAGGATATGTATAGCGAACAAACATGGCTGAAGCTCTTTGTGAAGGAGTAATCCATGCCTCCAATACTGTAGGATGTGAAGGATAACTTAATTAAGCAACTTCAATCAGTTTGCCTTCATTGTCTCATATCTCTTCATAGTTTTATATCTTCTCATGTAATCCTGTTAGATAGTCAGCATTTTTAGTAATAAGTTATAACTATAAGATTTAATAGTACTATTAATATAAGTAATAATAATATAAGTAATAATCCTAGTTATTCATTGATTGAATAACAATATGAAAATTATAAATCAATAATTGTGGTGTGACCAAAAAAATGTTCTTTGTAATACCTTGCAAAATATCCTTGCCAAGGAGAGTTTGCTCGTGCTTTTAGCATCCTGGAATATATCTAGGCTCTGGGTTCATTTCTCATTTGAATTTGAAACTAGAGTAACCTTGGCCATCCTTATCACCATATATGGAGCAAAAGGCTATGGAATCTGTTTTACCAAAGGGACAGGTTGCCCTGCCTAGGCTGTCCTACCTCTAGGCTGCTCTGCCTACCTCCAGGAGAAAGAAGACTCAGCTTGGCAGACCATTTTCCTCCGGTTAATTTATGTGATTTGGCTCTTTTGCATAAAGCGTAAGTAATACCTGTCAGCTGAAAAGCTCAGGATCAGGACTTTGCTGGCCATGTTTATAGACTCTGACTTTGTGAACTGTAGCTCTCACAATAGTCAATTTTGCTCAGAAGATCATTTTCAGTATTTTTCCTTTTACAGAATGGCACCTCAGTTTCAGGACTGAGGACTTGGATTCCTAGCTCCTGTGCTCATCCAGGTGAGCCTCCTAGGGATGTCTAGGGACCCCTTCCTCAAAGGACTCTGGACTGAGACTCCATCGCAGTCACATTCCCTAAAATTCTGAGCCAGGTAAGTACCTCTGCTTTTTAAAAAATTCATTATTTTAATTAAATAAGAATATTTTTCCATGTTACATGAATCATGTTCTTTCCCTCCCCTTCCCCCTGGTAGCTGACGCACAATTCCACTGGGTTTTACATGTGTCATTGATCAAAACCTATTTCCATGTTGTTGATGTTTGCACTAGGGTGATCCCTTAGAGTCTACATCCCCAGGCATATTCCCATCGAACTATGTGATCAAGCAGTTGTTTTTCTTCTGCGTTTCTACTCCCACAGTTCTTTCTCTGGATGTGGATAGTGTTCTTTCTCATAAGTCCCTCAGAATTGGCCTGGATCATTGCATAGTACCTCTGCTTTTAAGAGGTCATCTTATTCTGAACTCTTATTACAGGTATCTCCTCTTTTTCTTAAAAATTTTAGTTAAGTTATATATTATGCCTAGGAATTTGGTGGGTTCAAGGATTCATTCTGTGGACCATTTCAGGGGGGCTGCACACTATAAAAGATTCTGTGCACCTTTTCAGGTATCAATAAAGAATCACAGACTTTGTGACCATTCTATGAGAGTAATTTTTAAAAAAAAATTTGTGTCTTTAAACAACAGTTACAAGATTTCTTTCTTCTTTTTTTCCCTCCCTTTTGTGAGTTTTAAAGGGCTATCTGTATGGGCATAGATAGATTTATAACTCTTTTCCTGACTGGTCTATAGATGTTTATTTAAGGCAAGAATTATAAAACTGCTTTGTCTTTTATGTAAAAATGTTTTTTGTGTGATAATAGCACTTTGTCTTAAAGAATTTCATACTTGTTAATGTGAGATTTATACATGTGTATGTAATCTATCTATAAGATTAGGGTTTTATTTGAAATGAAGGCAAACAGGACTCAGTAATGTTACAAAATTCTTACTGAGGCTTCTTGATTTACGACATGGGAAACAGATTCTAGCCCATGTGACTCCCATTAGGACAAATGCTCCAAGTTTGGGGGCAGGGAAAAATTCCCTGTTTAGCCAGGCATGTTATAAGAAAAGGCAATGAAACAATAATTTGTGGTCAAAAGAAGATTTTGAAATTTTACTTTTTAAGTCAATTGATTAGAGAATTAGGTAAAGCCAAACAATAAGAATTTTGCAGCCTGCCACAAGAAATTTCTTCAAATGATTAGCCTAATTTTGGGGATAGATAAGAGTTAGAATTTTAGAATTTATAATTTAAAACTGATTAAAAAAGGCTATACATTATGAACAGAAGCTAAAATTAAATAAATTTATAATATTAAGGTATTATAGCCAAAATTAATTTAGTTGAATCCCAAAACTGGATTTTTGTTCATTTAAAAATCATCAGAAAATTCATTCCTCTTTTGATGAAGATAAACCGAAATTGTTAACTGCTTAATTAGATGCAATAATTCAATAAAAAAACCTGTAAGATTGAAAATTATTACAAACAATATAAGAGGAAGAGGCAATTAAGCACTAAGACTTTCATAGTCAAGGAAAAAGTGCTCACAAATTTCTTTACATATACTGATACAGTAAGGCTTAAGGTTAAGTGATTTGCTCAGGGTCACTCACCTAGGAAGTGTCAGAGGGTAGCTTTGAACTCAGGACATCCCATCTCTAGGCCTGGCTCTCTATGCACTGAGCCCCTTAGCTGCCCTTCTGAGGCTTATTTTGAACTCAGATTTTCTTGACTCCAGGCCCAGCACACTATCTACTATGCCACCTATCCATCCAAATTGTAGTATGGTGCAATGAAAAAACACTTTGGCTCTGGAATTAGAGGACTTGAACTAGATGCTTCTGAAGACTCTTCTAACTCCCGATCTCATCCTAGTCTTCCTTCTATAGGAAGCCAGTGCTTCAAACAAATTGCCTATCTGCACATTGTTCCCTAAACAGGTGCTATGTGTTCCTACTTCCTCTTTCCTCTGCTTTGGTTCCTCTTCTGTTTACCCAGAATGCCTTCCACATTCTCATCTCCTTATCTAAATTGTAATCATTTTCAAAAGTCAAGCTCAAGGCTCCTCCTTTTTTCTGTAAAGCCTTTCCCAACCACCCCAACCCTAGGAATGACTGCTGGCTGGTGAAGGCTTGTTTAAAATTGTTAAATTTTCAGTGTGATAGTTACCCCTTAGAATTCAGGAACAACTACTCACTAGCGCTTGGTATATTGTTTGTCTAGACTTGATGGAGCAATGGTAATAATGTAGATTAAATTTATGTGATTTGGAGAGCTGGTTGTTAAACATTTACCTCTTGTAGAATTTGTTATTTATTTGGTGCTTAGGATAATCAGATTATAGATCTAGAGGAGGGAGATACCTTAGAAGGCACCTTTCTGTGGTTTCAGTGGTCTCTGATTCTTCATGACCTCATTTGGGTTTTCTTGGTAAAGATACTGGAGTGGTTCACCAAGTCCTTTTCCAACTCATTTTACAGATGAGGAAACTGAGGAAAATAAGTGACATGATTTGCTCAGTCACACAGTTATTAATTGTTTGAGGCCAGATTTGAATCCAAACAAGATGAGTCTTCCTGATTCTAAGTTGGATGCTCGATCCTCTCTGTCACAGCTGTCCCTTCATTTTTCATTTAAGGAAACCAGAGACCAAGAAGTGTAAATCATTTGCCCAAAGTCACAGAGATAGTCATCATCTGAATTGGGATTTGAATTGGAATCTCCAGAAAATGCACTTTCCATTGTACTATGGGACCCTACACAATGATGCCACCTTGTACTGTCATTTGTCATTTTAGAATACTAATAACCACTCACATTTATAGAGGGATTTAAGGTTAAAAAGTAAATCTTTACCCAGGAACAACCCTGTTCTTGTTATAACAGACCTGCATTGTATGAAGTATAAGTATGATTATCCCCATTTTGTAGATGAGGAAACTGAGGCTCCAAGAGGTTAATGACTTGCCTATGGTCACACAGCTAGCCAGTGTCAGAGTTAGAAGATGAATCCAAATCTTTGACTTTATGTTTGGCTTAGGGATTGAGCTGGGAGAGCATATTGAAAAAAAAATTGATTGCATTTGAAGTTTGTTTGGAAAGGAAGGAAGGAATAAAGAATGAGAAAGAAAGGGAGAAAATAAGGGAGGGAGAAAGAAAGAAAGGAAGCATGGAAAAGGAAAAGACAGAGAGAAAAACTAACGAATAGACTAAATTAGGTAAACAATCCAGATACAAATGGTTTTTCCAAACCTTGAGTGAAAACAGGCTCCTGAATGCCAGCCTTGGTTCAAACAACACTCTTGATCTTAACCCGAAGGTCCTTGCCAGCATTCCCCTGGAAGGCAGAAGCAGGGGCTCCTCCACCAGAGGGAATTGTCTTTCTGCCCTTGGCAAACTGACCAGAGCTTCCAGGTGTGGGAGAAAGTGAGTTAATCCAGGCAAGCCTCTTTTCTTCCCATTTTAGGGCTTGCTACTTGGGAGTTAGTGGAAGAAATGTGTTTCCCAGTAAGCACTCCTCTCCCCTGACTCTGGGCTTGGTTCCATGGACTTGGTAGGAAAGTACAGCAGGTGGGGGTGAGGAGAACATCTTCCTGTCTGGCTCATGCTCACCTTTCTCTCAGTGGTCTCAATAGCCAACCCTTCTGAGCACCTTCTATGGGTGGGGGAAGAGGAAGAAGGAGGGAGATAGGGAGAAAAAGAGGGCGAGAGGGTGAGAGACAAATATGGAAAGAGGGAGAGACAGTGAGAGAGAAACAGAGATAGAGACAGAGACAGACAGAGACAGAGACAGAGAGGAGGAGGAAGTAAGGAGAGAGAGAGAGAGAGAGAGAGAGAGAGAGAGAGAGAGAGAGAGAGAGAGAGAGAGAGAGAGAGAGAGAGAGAGAGAGAGCACTATCATAAAGCAGTTCAAGCAAAGACTGCTGGCAGAATTCCCAGCACATAAAGCACCTATACTTTTGTTGTCATTTCTCTAGTTAAAGGAGAATGTGTCTTTCTTATGTCAGCAGTGCAAAAAAGTAAAGATATATTCATGGTCCTTAAAGAGGTCAGCAGAAGAAGAGATTGACCTTCCACCTGATCTGTGGTCCATCCATGTGTACCATTGTGTCAAGTATATCTGGAGGCGGAAGCCAAAATCTTAGAAGAAGTGAAAAGTGAGCAATACACTTGGGGAAGGGACATGGCAGTGTAGGCAAATGGTAGAGACAGAAGATGGAGAACACCTCTCAGCATTGCAGCTACTGTTGTGACCATGGATTTATACTGTGATTAAAGAAAAGGAGTTTTTATAACTGCATCTTGTTTGATGAGAACAACAATGGTGAAATTCTGACTTTCTTGTCTAATATTTCGTGCTGACTCTCACTGAGACTATATCCCATTTCTTTAAACAAAGTCTGTTTACTTTCTGTGGTGGCCATCTATACTCAAAAATAATCTGATTTCTTTGAGATGTGTGTGTGTGTGTGTGTGTGTGTGTGTGTGTGTGTGTGTATGTGTGTGTTAGTGGAGTAGGAGGTTATGGCTAGCTAAAAATTACAGAGAAGGAAATTACATTTCTGGCACACCTGATGGGGGCTCAAAATGAGCGAGAGAGATTTTTATTGAAAATGTGTATGGAACTTAAAAGGAGAAATCAGAAATGAATCTAAACTTTCTTGGATTTCCCATAGAAAAAGAATGAGCAGCTCTCTCTCAAAGTTCTTCTAAGGCAGTTGGCAGCCTCTCTGGCTCTTCATATTTTCTTTTCCACAGCAGGTTCAAAAAACCTCTTTTGCCCATTGAAAGATAAAATGAAGGTATATACTAAGAGAAATATCATGCCCATGCTGTGATGCTCAAAGGGATGAGCTGGAAAAGATAGCTTGAAGGGACTGCTTGACAAGCTCCAGAGAAGCATGACTCATTATTTCTAGAGGTATCCCATTCCACTTTGGGCTAGCACTGATTAGCAAAAGGTTTTCCCTTGCCTCAAGCCTAAGCCTGCACCACTGTGATTTCTACCCATTGCTTCCAGAACAAGTTTAACCCTTTCTTCACAGGTCAACCACTTGAAATTTTTGAAAAGTTGAAGACAACTATTACATCTGCTCTGAGTTTTCTCTTCTGGTTAAACAGCCTCATTTGCTTCAGATGATCCTTGTATGGTATACTTTCTGGTCTTCTCACTATCTTTGTTGCTCTCTTTTTGAAACTTACCGGCAGTTAGGATAGAGGGCTAGACATGGAGATTAGAGTCAGGAAGACTCATCTTCCTGAGTTCAAATGTGGTCTCATACACACACTAGCTGTGTGACCTTGGGCAAGTCACTTAACCTGGTTTGCCTTTATTTTTCTCATCTATAAAAAAATGAGCTAAAGAAGGAAATGGCAAGCATTCTATTATCTTTGCCAAGAAAACTCCAAATGGGGTCATGAAGAGTCAGGCACAACTGAAAAACAAGTGAACAATAACAAGAAAGAATATCTTGTCTAGCTTTTACCAAAAACATAGTGCTCAGAAGTGAATAATGAGCTCTTGATGTGGCAGGTGTATGGCAGAGAATAGCTGGACCATTAATTGCCTTGTTCTATACATTCTGCCTTTCAGTGCAGAAGAGGACAGCACCAGCATTTAGGTTCTCACATCCTACTGTTGATTGATACTTAAGAAAGCCTTAAGATTTTTTCTTTTTTTCTTTTTTTTCCCCCAGAAACTATTATCTCTCCATACTTTCACAATCCTGCATGAGTAAAGCTGATGATTTGAACTTGTATGTAGAACCTGACATCTCTCCCTATTCAGCTTCAACTTACTCAATTCATCATTGCTCTGGCATGCCTCAAGGTCTTTGTGGATCTGGACTCTGTCATTCAGCCCTTTTGTTGTATATGTCAGGTGAATTGAACTCATCCACGAACACACTGTGATTTCCTTAATTACCCAAAGTAAGTAGGTAGCCATGATTGCCTTAGATCATGGAAAAGGAGATTAAACTAGAACTGTGTTGGCAAGCCTATGGCACACGTGCCGGGATATGCTAGAGGGGGCTACTCTCTTCCCCCTCTCCATATGCTTGAGGACATTTCTCCCATTACTTGTTCAGCAGCTCTGCTCAGCAGCCCAATGGGAGCGCTTCCTCCCTCCTCTGTCTGGGGTAAGGAGGAGGGGCTCATATGTGGTTTGAAGATTGCAGTTTGGGCACTCAGTCTCTAAAAGGTTCATCATTATTGAACTAGAATATTTAGCACAGAGAAGGCTTGGGCACGGGAGGGGGTGGGGTTTGATTAAAAAAAATCCTTACCTTCTGTCATAGAATCAATAATCTGTATTGGTTTTAAGGCAGAAGAGCAGTAAGAGCTAGGCAATGGGGGTTAAGTGACTTGCCCAGAGTCACACAGTTAGGAAGTGTCTGAGGCCAGATTTGAACCCAGGACTTTCCATCTCTAGGCCTGGTTCTCAATTTTTAAGAAGGCAACACCACATTCTGGCCATCTTCAGCTACCCACCGTAGTTGAGGTATGAAGAAAAGCAGTTTCTGACAGGAAACATTCCACAGACTTCCTTGACCTTCAAAGGTCTCCCCTTTGGACAGCAATGAAGTTTTTGATGCTGGACATTTAGCAGACTTTCATTAAATGCTTGTTGATGAAGTTGGCAAGGCTGCTGCTTTCCACTGTAGCAAGTTATTAATAGCCTGGGAATGAATGTATTACCTTTTCTCCACATCTAAGGACTGTTTTTTATAAAAGCTTTGCCTGCAGACTGGTCAAGAAGCTCTTTTCCAGAAAACTTTCATTCCATCCTCCCCACTCCCCAGCCTCCCAGTGAGAGGGAGCGAGAAAGCCCTTGGAATGTTTCCTCATTCCTCACCTCTGTATCATTGGAGGGAAGGCTTTCCACAGATCTCTCAAAACACCGAAATATCACATTAAGGAGTGCAGGACACATAGAGCAGATTTTTATTTTCTTAGGAAGCCATTTTTTAGAAGATATTTTATTTTCCCAATTACATGTAATAACAATATTCTACATGTTTTCTGAAGTCATAAAGTCCAAATTGTCTCCCTCCCTGTCTTCCCTCCATCTTCCTAGAGATGGTAAGCAATTTGATGTGGGTTATACATGTGTTATCATGGAAAACATCCATATTGTTCATTGTGGTAAGAGAATAATCATATAAAACCAATCCCCCCAAATAAACTAAAGTGAAAAATTGTCTTGATCTGCATTCCAATTCCAATAGTTCTTTCTTTGGAGGTGGATGGCATTCTTTGTCATCAGTCCTCCAGAATTGTCCTGGATCAGTTTATTGCTGAGACTAGCTAAGTCTTTCGCCGTTGATCATTGGGAAGCCATTTTTAAAGGAACTAATAACCATTGACTTAGTTCCATGCAAATTGAGAGCTCTTCCCCCCCCCCCCATCTTACCACTTGATGGAACCATGACCACCTCCTCTTTTGGTATCACAGGAATGGGGCAGAGGGATGCTGGGGGACAAAGGAGGGAACTAGGAAAGCATTCAGGAGCAAGGCTGCCTTCTTTTAAGCAGTTCAATCTATGTAAGATGCGAGTTCAAAAGAAGTCCTGAATTTGGTGTTGGAATCTGGACCATTGGGTTATCTCCAATTCCAAGAATAGAATAATTCTATCTTGTGGGGGATTGACTAAGAGAGGCAAAGAGGGAGCTAGAGAGGGAGGGGAAAATTGAAATTTGTAGTCATAATGGGATGGGAGAAGATTGGACCTATGATTTCATTGATGAAAGGGACTCCCTATATCACTGAAGATCAGCTTGTTTTAGAGAATTGTCTAAGACTATATTGACAAACTCAAAGAGAAATAGGATGAGGCTGAGGGGTTGGAGGCAGGATCCTTGCAGTCAAATATTGACTTAGAAAATGACATATTAATATCACTTATATTTTATTATAGTTTTATTTCATTAAGTATTCCCCAAATACATTTTTAAACCCTTACATTCCATCTTGGGATCAATACTGTGTATTGGTTTCAAGACAGAAGAGTGGTAAGGGCTAGGCAATGGGGTTCAAGTGACTTACCCAGGGTCACACAGCTGGGAAGTATCTGAGGTCAGATTTGAACGTAGGACCTTCCATCTCTAGGTCTGACTCTCAATCCACCGAACTACCCAGCTGCCCCCCATTACATTTCTTAAAATACATTTTAATCTGGTTCAGGCAACAATTTTAGGAGGCATGTGGCCTGAAATCTGTGTTTGACAATTCTAGCCCAAGGTGCCTACCTCAAGGGTTGTTGGGAGAGAGTTAATTGAGATAATATTTGTAAAGCACATTGCAAACCTTAAAACCTAAACAAACCAGCTATTTTTATGGGTTAGGTGATTTCCCCAGGCTTACATAGATCTTAAAATAATATATTAAGATCTTAGAATCATAGATTAAAAATCCCAATTATAGCAAAATGGTGACTAAAGCATATTTTTTTTAGAAGTTCATGGCCCCGGGTAAAGAACCTCTTGTCTACATCATCATTTGAGGAAGATGGGGGCCAGTGAGATGAAGCGATGACTCAAGTCATACACCTAGTTACTATTAAAGCCAAGACTAGAACTCAGTTCCCTGATATCTAGACCACCTCTCCTCATGGCCCCTTAGCTTTTCTCAGGTTCCAGTCCTTATGCCAAGTAACTACTTCTTATAGGATGCCCCCCTCTCAAATGTGAGACCCTTAGAAAAGCTACTCAGTCAATGCCACTCTATGCATCTACATCCTCCCTGGATATCCAAACTCATGAACTCTCCATGTATTTACTTTTGCTAGTTGCTCAGAGGTTGCAATTAGTTCAAAGCAAGGCATTTCATGAAAGACTTGGGTTAATAAAGTAGTGGTAGAATATTTCCCCTCTAACTGTGGAGCATAGACCCTTACATATAAGTATGCCACCTGTGGGAAGAAGAGACACATTTAGGAAATATTGCATATTTAGTTTTCTCTCTATTTGGGTCCAGGGTGCACGAGTGCTGAAGTGGCTCATAGCTCTAATGCTTCAGGGCTGCCAATATCTTCTGCTTTAGCTGGGTCTTATTTCCTGCTGATCCAGTGTGTAGTGACTACCCAGTGCGTGGTCTGTATTACTTCCTGCTGGTTATATGTAATCGTTGCTGGACATTGCTCTGCTGTTCTCATGATTGCCTCTGATGGTCTTTTGATTGGGGAGATTCTTTCTACTAGTTTCTGGATTTTTTCTTTTTTTAGGAAACCTGCTAAGTATCTCAGTTCCTGTCAGAGGTAGGGCTATGATGCTAAGATTAATCTGATCAAGTTGATTTCTCAACTTTGTACATATGAGATTGAATCTTAGACCTTTTCCCCAGACAATTATCTGATTTATGGCTAGAGATTGCCAAGATCCTGTGGTTTTACAGGCAGAGGAAAGTAAGAACAAATAAATCTCTCAGGTAGAAACTTTGTACTACTGTCCATCTTAATCTTTAGTGACAAATTCCTATCTTTATTATGTATATGTGGGTAGCAATAAGTCTCCAGATTTCAAGGCATCTTATCAATGTTAAATATGGATGCCATTGATCCCAGTGGGATCAAAGCCAAAGAATACATACAAGCTAGTCGATCAATCCATCACCATTATTAGAAAGAGAGGTTAGATCATAGGCCCCCCCAGAGCATGCTATTTTTAAAAATATATAAAGTTCTGATTTTGAAAGAAAATAACAACTGAATTTTAAAGTCTGTAAACCTAAATAAACGATGAAGGTCTATGTTATGACAGACCTGTAGGCAAGATTCCTCCCACCCCTTTTTCTTGATAAAATATTCCAGGCTGAACATGCTGTTATATCAAGCTAAAGGTGGCTGCAGGTTGAGAGCACAAAGGATGCAGATTCTACCAAAAACCCAAGAAGAGAGTAGCAGAGGGGTCAAATGCCAGGTAAACAAATGGCCAAGATGGCAGGAGGTAGGAGGTTCAAAGTCCATGTAAACAGTTAGCAACCAAGAAATCAGCAAGAGGTAAAGAAAAAATGCAAGATGAAAAGACCAGACTATTAGCAGCCAAGAATCAAAGAATTAGAAGGGTTTTCAGAGGTCACACATGAATGTTTAAGGAGTTCCAATGGAAACCAAAGGAATGGGGCTTGGTAGGCAAGCAGCCAAACAGATGCAGAATGCCAACAGTCAATAAAGAACTTGGATATGGAAGCATCTTGAGGTCTCAACCCCAGCTGCCTTTATTCTCCTCTTTGCCCCTGTTAAGGTCTAGTCCCCAAAAGGGGATGACTGAAAACAGTCATATCTATAGTAAGAGTAGGGGCAGGGACTAGATTTTGTTTTCTTGTAGAAGTGATTCCCTGATTCTGTTTCCCACTCATCCAACCGTAAGATCTGTTTGGTTAAGGAAATCTAAATTTGTAATGTAGGTTAAAAAAAGATTAAAAAAAAAAACTTTCTTTCTATGGATAGTTTCAACTTTAAGCCATACCTAAGAGGTATTCCTAAGGGTAACAAAAACTAGGTACCTATACTCTTTTCCTTCCCATGAGACCTCCTCCAACCATTGGGGATGAATGACTTTTTAAAGTGGGAAAAATACCAACTGAGATGGCAGAGCTTTCCAGCCCTAGGAGTGGTCCAAAGGAATAATGAGAAGACCAGCCATTGCTTAGGTGACTATCTATGCTCTTGGCATTGTGGATGGGAGGTTCCGGTTAAACCTTCTTGCTCCTCCTTTTCAGTTTTATGTTTTTCCAGAACTACCAATGTTCCTTTTTCCTGGAAAGTCTGGTGCTTCTGCTTTCCCTGAACCTTTGGTGCCTGGAGTTCTCTGGCATGGATGATATCATTTTTGCTGTACTGGGAATAGCTCCAGTACAGTATACTGTGTAACCTTCAATGCCTTTTCTCCAAAGGGTCCAAGTGTGAGCCAGGCCGGCATGCCAGGAAGGAGCTTGGGAACTTAAAATTCCCTATTGAGTTTGTCCACATATTTTATTCAATTTCAAATACAAAAAGTTGCAAAGGCATATCCAAAATCCTAATTTCCTTCTCATTATTCTTTGTGACCTCAGGAAGGTAAGCGCTACAATCTTGGTTCTTATGTTTTTTCTTCTCTCCTTATTCCCACCCCACACCCAATCTTATCATTTCCAGAGATGTAGTGGCAGGAATATTTTGGCCCTTCTCTTGGCCTCCAATGGTAAAAACAGGGCTAGGACCCATAAGAGGAATGGCCATCAGGTAACGAGATCAGATTTTTGTCAGTCTCATTAATTTAATAGCAAAACTAAATAAATTTAGTTTCATGTGCATGAAATTTAAATTGATTACTTATAGTTTTATTTTAAGTTTTATCATCTAACTAGAACACCTTTGGGACAAATGAAGAAAATCCAAAATGGCAGCCACTTTCAATACAACAAGCATACATTAAAGATCTCCTAAGAGCTAAGTATTGTCTTAGGTATTAGGGATACAAAAGAAGCAGAATTGTATAAATCCTCACCATCAGGAAGGTTACATTCTAGTGGAGAGAGATTACATGTATGCTGATGAGTAGGTATAAATTATTTACAAAGTGAATACAAAGTAATTTTGGAGGGATAGCTAGGTGGCTCAGTGGATGAAGAGCCAGATCTAGAGACAGGAGGTCTTGGGTTCAAATTTGGCCTCAGATACTTCCTAGTTGTGCGACCCTAGGCAAGTTCAAATGATAAGCTGTTAACAATTATAAGGCAGAAGGAAGGGGTTAAAAAAGGGGCAGGAAGGAGAGATCATTAATAACTGGGAGAAAGAGGAAGGGTTTTCTGTAGAAGATGGCACTTGGGCTAAGTCTTCAATGAAGCTAGAGATTCCAGGATAGGGAGGTGAGGAGGAAGAGCTTCAAAGCATGGGAGATTCTTCATGCAAAAGCCTAGAGGTGGAAGTTAGAGTCTTATGGGAAAAAGTAAGGAGACCAGATTGGCTGCAGCTTATTAGCTACACTCAATGAAGAGGTATGTGATGTGAAATTAGTATAGAATGATAGGTTGGAGTTAGACTGCATTTTAAATGACAAACAAATTAATCTGGATTTCATTCAAATCAATAGGGAGCCACTGAAACTTCTTAAGTAAGGGAGGGCCATTGGAGGATTGGCATTTTAAGAGCATCACAAAGCTAGGAAGTGTCTGAGGTCAAATTTGAACTCAGGACTGCCCATCTTTAGGTCTGGCTTTCAAACTACTGAGCTATTTACCTGCCTCCTTTTCTTGGACTTTTGATGAAATGAGGTCCTAGATGAAGAATATAGATAGCCTAGATTTGTCCAACCAATGACACAATTTATTCATTTCTCAGAAAAGTCTCTCTAGGCTTTTTTTTGGGGGGGGGGCCCTTCTTTCATTAAATTCAAAATTAAATGAGTAGGCCAAAGTGTTCCTCCAAATCTCTTCCAATATGTCTTCCAAAGTCTCTTCCAATATGTATATTCTTTTGCTGTCTCATTTAGAAGATGCCATAGATATAATTCTAGATTTTCCTGCAATTTATCCAGTTCCGTGTTTTCTTTTTTGTTTATCTTACTGTTACACTTATCCAAAACTGGAGTCTCAACACTGTTGTGTCACTGTCTATGTCTTCTTATAGTTCAGTTAATGTTTCCTTTGTGAATTTGAAAGCTAAGGCATTTGGAGCATAAAAGTTTATTACTGATGATTGATTTCTTGCCTATAATTCCTTTCAGCAGAAAGTACAGGTATCCCTTTCACATCTTCACTTTCTCCATCATGGTTTGATATACTGTGGATCAGCATAAGAAATTAAGTAGGAGTTTTGTGGAAGCCTTAGATGACACAGAAAAAATTTAGAAACTCTGTAGCCTATTACCAAATACTTAACCCCTATCTACCTCGTAATAAAGTACTGTAAATACCCTAAAAAAGAAAAAGGAAAAAAAAATCAGATTTCCTTTCTGGTCCAAAGGGAGGGCCAAAAAATTTTACCCAGATTTTCCAGATCCCTGGAGCAGCATGCCTTAATCACCTTGTGATGTAGAAGGGGGGTATCTGTAATTTTATTGCTTTTCTCTTTTTATTTTTTTAGTTTTTTCTTTGTCAGATAGCGTGATATCAGGGCCTACACTTTTAGAATCATTTGACACAGATCAGATTTTTCAAATATTTTTATTTTGTGAGTGTTTTTTTTAAAAATGTGTTTCTAGTAAGGAATAGATTATAAATTATTGTTTTCTTATTCATGCTTAGTCACAATTTTTCACTTTGTTGAAGTGTCTAATTCATTCAAATTTAAGGCTGGATTTATACCTTTTCCTTCATTTCTCTCTAATATTGGGGCCTTTTCAAGTTATGATCCCCCCTTGTCTGTTTTAAGCATAGTACTCTGTTCCTTCAATTTCTTCAGGTTCTTTTTTTTAGCTTGGTTCTGTTCCCACTGACTATCTTCTCTTCACTAGTAATCCGCTTTCCCCCTCTCAAATGGATTCCCCTTTCTTCTCTTCTTCAATTCGTCTTGTTCATGAGCTTTACATTTTTTGGTCTTTGCGCCCCTTTCCAGAGGGGTTTTTTCTCACTCTCTTCAATATCCATCCTTTCTTTCTCCTCTAGACTCTCACTCTTTGAGTCATGACCCCTATAATTATCTTTCTCTCTATTTGTTGTACTCATGGAATCAAAATTTCTGTGGTATCCATTCTGAGATTTCCTCTCTAGGAAGTTTCTGCAACTTCCTTGTAGAATTTATCCCATGGACTTCCCTTTTCCTTTGTTCCTTCCTTTCAGAACAATGCCAATTCTTCCAGGTGACTGAGGGGACATCACCCAAAGGTCAAACTCCTCCATTATGTCCTTGATTGTGTAGCCCACTGTGGATCTTTGTCCTCTCCCTAGTTACCCTCTTTTCCTATTTGCCTCCTGGGGTCCATGCCCTCCCACTTCTATGGGTACCAGATGCCCCCAGGAGTTCCAATCCCACCCCTCAAGGAAGGACCAGTGATCCTTTCAAAGGTCCCCATGTCCCTTCACAGAACATTTCTTTTCACCCATATGAGAATTTATCATTGCTATGTCCTCCCATCCCTCCTCTTCACCTTTTCCCCTGAAAGTTCTTCTCTTTCTGAGACCACAAGGGTTACCTTCCCCTCATTGTTAATCCTCAATCTGACCTGCGCATATCACAGACTGCTCTCTTTCCTCTTTCTCCCATTTCCCCTCTTTCTTCACCCATTCAGGTTGCAGTGTAGGCAGGGTGTTGCCAGGTACTGTCCATAATGCCCTAAGCCTGCCTCTTTCTCATTATTTTACATCAGATTTCCATCTTCCTCCTAATTGTTTTATGTACATTTAGAAAGAAGTCTCTTACTGGTCTCTGCACTTATTCTTCTGCTATGGCTGTCCTTGGGTGCTACATTCATTCACCCCTCCTGCATTTCTGTCCTTTGGAGATATTTGAAAATCAAATAATCTCTTTAGGTCTATTTCCCCCCAAGAATGTTTCAAATGTCCCTTTATTATTGAATGTTCACTTTTCTCAATTATAGTTAAGCTAATATTTGTTGTGTAGGTCACTCTAGGTTGCATTCTGAGCTTCACTGATTTTCAGAAAACATGATTTTATTCTCTCCTGAATTTTAAGAGGAGTATATTAAAAATACGTCAAGGTAGCAACATACTGACAGGTTGATTGCTGGAGATCAGTCCAGATTTCAAGGTGGGTCAGCTTTTAATAATACAACTTTCATAATGAAATAGATAACTCTGATAGGTTCACATCATCAAAGAAGTTGGGCCCTTGTAGTTCAGTTCTTTCCCAAGTATATATGGGATAAGTGGGGTACTTGACTTGCCTATATGTCAAATCTCAGGGAACAAGAAGATGCAGACTGAGCGATGCCTCCCTTCAACACTTATTGACCAGGAGGCATAGGAACAATTGGTCAGAGTCAAGATAACTTTCAATATTTGGAGAGTGAAAATATTTTCTTTTAATGTTATTGTATACTTCTTTTCTGCTAGTTTGTCTTTCATCTCATTGTATTTGTATTCCTTATCTGCTATTATCACTTTTGTCTCTTTGGAGAGGATTGCCAGGGCAGATTCTAGTTTTACTATTCTGCTTGTTATTTTCTCCTAAATTTTCCTTCCTTCCTTCCTTCCTTCCTTCCTTCCTTCCTTCCTTCCTTCCTTCCTTCCTTCCTTCCTTCCTTCCTTCCTTCCTTCCTTCCTTCCTTCCTTCCTTCCTTCCTTCCTTCCTTCCTTCCTTCCTTCCTTCCTTCCTTCCTTCCTTCCTTCCTTCCTTCCTTCTTTCCTTCCTTCCTTCCTTCCTTCCTTCCTTCCTTCCTTCCTTCCTTCCTTCCTTCCTTCCTTCTTTCCTTCCTTCCCTCCTTCCTGCCTTCCTGCCTTCCTATCTCATTAAGTGTTGGATCATTTCCCTTTGTTTTTGCAGTATTTATTCACTGATACTTGAACTCATTTACTAGATCTAGAGACTATATTTCCTTCTGATTTTAATGTTTTTCCTGTTTATTTATCAGTTTATATTCAAGGTCTTTGAGTTCTCTTCTTAGATATTTGGTAATATCTTTCTTTTATTTTCCCCTATTGCTCTCTTTCTGTCTCCCTCTCCTCTAATGGTCACCATCCCATATATGGGGATGGATCTGAAAGCATTTCAGCTTCCTCCCATATTAAGCGTTTTATGATTCACCAGTCTAGATCTCTGCCTCAAGTGATTTTAAAAGAGACAGAAATGACCCTCACTGGATGCAGAACTCTTTTTTTCAGAGTTAGTGGAGTGTTGAAGAGTTTCTTCTGTCCCCCACTCTCCTAGTGTTCTGTCTCACTTTCTTTTTGCTTCTGTTCTCTGGTAATTCATAGCTTCTAGGCTGATGCTATGGGGTTGATTTCTGTAGTTTGGGTCTTCAAGGCTCTCAGAAGAAACATATCTTGACCCTTTCTCTCTGGTCCTCAACTCTCCCGTAGAGATCTTTTGCACCTTAGAATAATTGCTGCTGCATTGTTTGTCATGAATCCAGCAAGCTCCTATAGCCTAGACAACCTGATATCTCCTCAGCATTGGAAAAAGGGAAGGGGGACTGTATAGATTTTGATGCAAGCCCATGTGTTAGGTCCCTGGCTTTTGTTACAAGCCTATCTGCCTATCTATATTTCTTATCTTCAGTCAACAAGTAGTGCAGTCTTACTGCTGGCAGCATGGTTCATGAGAATCAACCACAACTTCTGAAATAGTTTTAGAAAGAATTTTATTAGGCTGTTTGGTAGATGAGAGCAATCCAGAAAGGTGTGACTCCCTCTTGTCTAAATCTAGAAGGGTTCTATTATGTATAGGATTAACACAAGAGCACTTGCTTATGAACCCTCAGAGAGGGAAGTTTGGAAGCAAGATAAATTGATATGGTTATTAGTGAACACAAATATTCAACAAAATTTGGGCAAAGCCAAAACACACACTTGGTGGATTCAGACAAGATCTGGGTGAATAGATCCAAACTATAAATGCTTTGGGTGGATCCTGAACTTGAAGGAACCCAAAATTACTTGTAGCCATGTCTGGCATTCCTAAAGAGTTAGCAGGGCCAGGGAAACATTCTAGGTTCAAAAAAAAATCTCTAATTACACACAGTTAGATTGAAACAGTAGAATAATTCAATCAGTTTTCAGAACAATTTAATAAAACATTTCCCACAGTGCCTGGTGTGAGAGGAGTACTGAGTGAATTCATGGTAGCATACATTTTTGAACCTTCTTTTGTAATCTGAGTGTCCTAAAATGAAGGCAATTGAAGTTACTTTATCTTTGGTGCATAATTTTTGTTCTGGAGAGGTCTGAGAGGTTGAGAGGATCAGAGAAATATCTAGTCCATCATCTTGTTGGTTATATAATACAGAAATCCCCCCCCCCCCCATAGCATGTTAGAAATGGAAAAGGTGTTGAGAGCATCTAGTTTCCATTTTACAGATGAAGAAAATGAGGCTTAGAGGGCTAAATGAACAATGAAATAACATATGGATGTTGCCTATGGCACCAGGGTTAGGGCACTCTTTCCCACTAAAAGCCATAGGCTCACCACAGATTTAGTTCAATTTTGAAGAATTCTGACCTCTAAAGAGAGAACCCAAGAACTCTGGTTCTTTATGCTCCCACTCCAGAGTAGAACTCTAGAGGAAATCTCTTAAAGATTAAGTTTGGCTCTTATCTAGAGATTTCCTACAAGGTAATAATGGCATCCCTCCTAGAAGGATACCCAGCACAAAGAAGATGCAGTATGGGACTGCTATTTATTTCCTCGGAAAGAAAAGAAGTGTTTAAAACACAAAAGCTTCATAGACTTTGACAATTACTTAGAACATCAAATAGTAACTTCTAACTCTAATTGTACTCCCCCAAGGAGTTAAAACATCAAAATTTGAAACTCTTTGTGAGACTATTGAACAGATATTTCATTTTCACTTCACATGTGTGTCGTCTGAACACACCATTCGAGGTCCATACCTTTCGGCTGGCCAGGGCTTGGTTCAATCTCATGCTCTTGGTCCTAGTCTTCTTTTCTAGCTCCCAATCTCTCAAATGTACATGGTTCCTTCCATGGCTAGAAACACTTTTCTCAGGACACACAGAGACGAGGCAGACACTTGAGGTCCAGATTCAGGCTTTCTTACACAGGTCTATGCTTTTGCTGCTAGGAGCAAGTGGTTGCCATTGGTTTTGATCATTGGCGGGAGGGAAGAAAGAAATCTCCTCTCCTTTCCGCAAAGGAAATCTAAGGTAGAGGGCTTAAAAAAGCCTGCTATGCTTGACAGACAGAAAGAGAAAATGATAGTGGAACTGCTTTCCTTTTGAAGTCTACTGAGGGGGCTCCTCTGCTGGCTTGGTGTAACTCTCCTTTCACTCTTCCACCATCAAACCCATAGTTCAAATTCATGGGCGCCTAGAGATTGAGGCATCATTCCAAAGCAAAATTCCTTCAGCACTGATCCAGAAAATGCACATTAACAGAAGAGACAAAGCCTCACAGATGAGCCCTGAAAGTTAGTTCCCACATATGTTCCATGAAGTGGGCTGTATCCAATCCAAACCTTCACAATATACTTTGCAAATGTATTTTCAAAACTTTGCAAATCTTCAAGTCCTATATAAAAGTCAGCTATTAAGTGACTTATCCAAGGTCCCAGAGACTTTACTTAGTAGTAATCCTAAGTGGCCTTCATATATCATATGCTAGGATCTGTAGGAAAAGATCAAATCCCTTTCTGTCTATGGGACTATTGGTAAGAAACATTTGTTATGGTGTTGGTTATGTAATAAAATATAAAAAAGGGGAAAAATAGCCCCAGAGAATAATCCTGACTATAAATCACAGCCTCATTCCATAGTGTGATTTTTCTTCTCCCCCCACCTTCTTAGAGAGAGAAAAAAAAGAGAAGAGGGAGAAGTGTCTCGGATTCAAATTAGGTCTCTGAATCCAAGTATTGTAAACACAGAAAGGCTGCCAAATCTGGCTCTAAATATATTCCAATGATCTCATGTTTTCTTGTGCACTGGAAAAAAGAAAATCATTTTTACCCATCTTGGATGACAGCAATGTTTCCGTCTTCCAGGGAAGAACTGTAAAAGGGTCAACCTAATCAAGAGCTTTAGCTCCTCTCTCCACATTGGAACCACCTTGGGGACAGATTGGCATTTTTAGGGAAATATCCATGTGTTCTTTTTCCTCCTTCCTCCAAAATGTCTATAAGTTAAAAAAAAAACCCATTTTTAAAGCATCTAATCAAAATAGCCTCTTGAGAGAGCCTTGAGGGCTACAAGAGAATTCACATTTTGGGTGTGGCACCCCAAATCTGCACAGGTCTATCTGCCTTTAATTTGCTAAAGAGACCATGTAGCACGTTTTCAAGGAGGAAACAGGGAAACTTTTCTGGGGCTTCCACCAGGCAAGATGGAAAGTGGAAAGACTAAATTCCTTGAAGGCCAGGATTATTTCCCCCCCTTTGTATTCTCAGTACGTGGAAGGCTTTTTGTGGCAGGCACTTACTAATTCTTGTTGGATTGAATGAAAGAAGACAGTGAAGTACAGTGGAAAAAGCATTAACTCTGGATTCAGAGGTCTTGCATTCAAATCTTGCTTTTATTGCTTACTCCTAGTGGGAGCAAGCAACCTAGAACAAGTACAAGCCATTTAACTTTCATGGATTTCAGTTCCCTCCTCTGCAAGAGAGTGCCTGAGATGATAAAGATTCCTCCTTGTTCTTTCTATTGGAGCCCATGAATTGGGTTGAACTCACTTGGGCAAAAGCAGGACCCCATTCTGCCTGTCCTCATTAGCTGGTGACACCTATTCCACTGAAGCATCTTCTGGAAGGCTTCTTCATTTCCTCTCTTCTTGGCAAGAGTGGGCACAAATTTTGTCTTCTTTTTATCCAGTTTTATCCAGAAACTGAAATGTGCATCAAAGATAGAGACTGTGCTCTCTCTTTCTGAGATTGTCATTCAATGGACAAGTCACTGGAACAACAGAGACAGCCTTGCCTTGGTGTGTGGAAGGGAGATGGGGTCACCTGGGACAATCCCATCTTTCTTGTTTATTACTTTCCGTCATCCTACTGCCCATACGCACAGGTTAGGTTCCCCCTTGAGACCCCATGAAGTCTCTCTCTTGACCCTGACTGTATATAAATCAAGCTGCAGGGTAGCTCAGAAATATGACGAATTTGTTGGCCAGCTTCTACTTGGAAAAGGGGGATGGGGAGGAGAGGAAAGGGATTCTAAACTAACTAGTACTTGGCTGGAAAAGCAGCCAGAATTTAGTGTTCTTGGAAGCCAGCCCCAGCTGCTCAGACAGAGATCTGCCAGGGGAGTCTCCTGGGGGGGATAGGGGGAGGAGATTGCTGACTCTCCAAAGAGCATTGGTATCTGTTGAGCACATTATCCAGAATTCTTTGGACACTTCTTAGCCAGAGCAGAGAACTCAGGGGCTTGGTAGAGACTTCCCTCCAGCTGGTGTATCCAAATGGGCTTTGTTTCATTCCTGGGTGAATTCTGCAGGCTTGAACTTGGTAGTTAATTGCTTTCCTCACCCCAGACAGACAGGTAGGACACAGAATGGGGTGTTTGCCAGCACTTCTTGAGGTTACAAAGTACAGCTCTAACTCTCAGGCTCACTGGGGCTTCTGCTCTGCACAGGAGAGCTACCATTCCTCTTTCTTTTCTTGTTTACTGTTTAACTTGTTATGGGTCTCTCTGCAGCCTCAAGTTTTCATAGAATCATGAAATCCAGAGTTGGAAGGGACCTCAGTGGGTCATTTAGTTCAAGACCTTTAGGAGGCATGAAGACCATAGATAACCTCACCAACAAGCATTTGTTAAGCAATCCACTGTGTGGCAGGCATTGAAGACACACAGACAAAAGTGAGACACTGCCTGATCCAAAGGAGATTACATTCTCATAGGGAAGACAACATATATGCACAGAGGTGTATGCAAAATTAATACAAAGCGACTTTGGGGATGGGATAGCTGGAGAAGGAGGAAGGGGCCATTTGGTCTCTGGTGGAAAATCCCCAAGGACAGGGAACTCATTATCTCCACAGGGAATCTTGACCTCCTGGTTGTTCCAAGAGCAAGACACTCCATTTCTCTGCTCCAGACAGTTTCTCTGGCTGTCCCCTCCATGCTTGGAATGCTTTGCTTCCTCCCCTTATACTACTGACTTCTCTGGTTTCCTTTAAGTTTCAACTAATATTCCACCTTCTTCAGGGAGCCTTCTTCAACCCCTCTTAATTCGAATGTTTTCCTTCTGTTAATTATTTCCTATTTTTCTGCTATATGGGTTGTTTTGTATATATTTGTTTGCATGTTTTTTTCTCCCATTAGATTGTGAGCTCTTTGAGGGCAGGGATTTTCTTTTGCCTCTTTTTGCATCCTCAATGTTTAGCATAGTGCCAAGCACTTAATAGAAGTCTCTTGATGGACTGAACCCATTCCATTTTGGGATGGCTATAACGTTGATTATTTTCAGTGGACTAAGATTCGGAAGTCCAGCAATAATCTAGTCTGTGGCTTCTGGCAAGGTTGGATTTTGGATCCTATCTTCTCAGAGTAATGTTCTGAGCCCCCATTACCTCTGCATTGCTTTCCCATGACCAGCCAGTAAGCAATTCATCACATGATATCACATGGTAGCGGTGGAAAAAAGGTGATTTACTTAAAATAGAAATTCAGGCAAAAAGCAGGAAAATATATTAACAAAAACCACTTTCAATGGCAGCCATAAAAGCCCTTTCTCAACCTCTAGGTTCTAAGTTTGGTCCCTGTCCCTTTCCACTCCCCTTTCTTGTTTGCACAAGGATAGAGAGACAAAGGTAGTTTATAAGCAGTCTCACCCCTTCCCAATTTCCCTCTCAGTCATTTAGGGAGGTGCGAGGGCACAAAGCTAGGCTGTAGGCAGTACCATGGTTTCCATCTTGCTATGGACTACCAGGTCTTGGATGTTCAGATTTCTCAGCACAAGTAGAAAGCACAATGGAGATTACAAATAGCAGCATGTCTTAGGGGTTTAGGTTTCTTGCTCAGGAGTCATTGGGGAAGTTGAACCACACATCTTACACATCTGCCGCCAACCTTAGTCTCAGCATAGTTGGATTTTAAAAGTGGTCCTAATCATCTCATCATGTCAATCTGTTTTCTCCCAGCATTCTTTTAAAAATAATCTTATTTTTATTGGCATCTTTTGTTTTTACATCACATTTATTTCTGTTTTATCCTTCCTTCCCATTTCCCTATCCACTGAATCATCCCTTATAAAAAAAATTAAATGGAAGAGGAAAAAATGAATGATTCATCAGAACTAAAACACTGACTGTGTATCACAGCATAGGCAATATTCTATACCCAGGATTCCCAGCTCTCTTGTGAAGAGATGGAATGTTTATTTTCTCAGGGGCCTCATTTAGTCATCATAGTTAAGGATGCTGTTGTTATACTATTGTTGTTCTGTCCAGTTATGTGGTTGTATTTCTTGTATGTATTATTTTCTTGATCCTGCTTTCTTCACTCTGCCTCGTGTGTCCATATGAGAACTGATGATAGAAGGTACAGCGAGTAATAGAGACAATGGACAGTGACACACTTTCATCTAAGAGAAGTCGGGTCTCTGAGTGAAAGTAGATCGAAGAAATGTGAGAGGAGAAGCCATCCAGAATGAAGGAAACATGATGGAACAGGAATTTCAGAGGGTATATAGTCGAAAGGAGAGTTGAAGTAGGACAAGAGAGTGGGCAGGATTGAGGAAGCAGGGGATGAGAAAAAAGGAAAGAGGGGTTCAGGCAGTTTACTCCTACTTATCTAGTAGTTAAGAAACATATAGATAGTGGAATAATAGGCAGTTATATTATGCTAAGCATAGGGGTAGCACTAGGTAGGTAGACAACTTGGAATACTCAGTCTCCACAGTTCCATCCTGGGGTTTGTGATGAATTAATTTATACTTCCAATAGTCAATAAACATTTATTAAGCACCTATTCTATATCAGGCACTGTGCTAAGCACTGGGGTGCTATTCCTCCTGCATTCCTACTTCACAGTGCTCTTTTAAAAAAAAAAACAAAGTGTTTTTCACTAGCCTGAAGACATCACCAAGGCTTGTGATAATTGTTATGGACCTATTGTGCAGACTTATGGGAATTTCTTCAAAGGGAAGATGTCCATCCTCCTCACACTCATAATCATCCCTTATATCTTTCTAGGAGTTTATGGTTTCCAAAACACTTTCATAGACATCTAATTTGATCCTTAATACAACCCTCTGAAATGGATAGGGCAGATATGATTAATTTCTTTTTACAGATGAGGAGGTTGAGGCTCAGAGAGATTCATGATGATCATCATATTTTAACTGGTACATGTTCTTCTTTATAAGTTGTCTTTCCCCCATTCAAATGCAAGCTCATTAATGTCAGAGACTATCTTGAATATTTTTATTTGTATTCTCAGTGTTTAACACAGTGCCAGAATATTGTAAGTGCTTAATAAATGCACTATCTAGCAACTATCTATCATCTATCTTTCTATCTGTAACCCCTGTCCCAATGCCCATTGTTATAGAACTCTCTCTCCCTGTTGGTAGGGATGAATGCCATGCCCTGTGTGAGAGGCATGGCAGAGTTGGTGAGAGTAGGAGGGCACTGATCTTTTTCAGTCTCTTCAGGACTCTTCAGGCTTGAAATCTTCTTTGGAACTCTTCAAGATTCAAATTGCTTTGACTACTTTTGGCTTCCAGTTTCAAGAGGGGAAGATAGAAAAAGCCAACCTCATTTCACATTGCTGAAGGAGAAGACTCTGGGATGACATGAGAGGAGTGGCTTATCTCTATCATGCCCCTAACCCCAGTTTGCTACACTAGAGACTTTGGGGAAATTCTCCTGCCTCAGATGAGATCAAGAACTCTCTCCCTTGACAGAGCTGAGTTACATCTCTCCTAAAGAGAGAATCCCTTCAGTCTGTGTTATCTGGCAATTATCTCCTGTGTTTACCTTCTCTGGTTTGTTTTGCTGTGATTTGGATAAATGGGGTTCTTTGATATTCATTAGGTGTTCATTGTGCAACTGGTATTTGGTGGGAAAGGGATAAAGTCTTGAATAAAAAGTTCAAGTTCCTCCTTTCCCTCAAGAATGACACAGTAATCAGAAATTAGATCAAACTTGATCATCTCCCCCTAGACTAAAAATGTTTAAGGAAACAAATAGATATAATTCTAGCAAAGTGGTGGCCTCTGGTCCCAAATTCCTGCTTTCCTCCTTGTAGGAATTAGTCTCCCTTGGAGAAGGGGGGGGGGGATAGGCTAAAGATTTTTATTCTTCTTCCTTTTGAGCCATCCAATGGCAATCCCTGCCACATATGATGGAACACAAGCCTTGGAATACATAGGGCCCTCTTCTTTGTTACATATCTATTATCTAGTCACAATCAGAGAACAGCAGTCACTGCATAAGAAACAGTTTCCTCAGTTTACCTTTCTTTATTTCACTAGCTAGCTAGGGTGGCACAGTGGATAGAGTGCTGGGCTTGGAGTCAGGAAAATTCATCTTCTTGAGTTCAAGTCTAGTCTTAAATACTAGCAGTAGGATCCTGGGGAGGTCCCTTAACCTTGTTTGCCTAAGTTTCCTCATCTATAAAATGAGTTGGAGAAAAAAATGACAAACCACTCCAGTACCTCATCAAGAAAATCCCAAATGAGGCCACCAAGAGTTGGATACAACTGAAAAATGATTAAGCGACATGTATCATCTATTAATCTGTCATCTTTTCATTATCTATATCTATTATCCATCCATCCATCCATCCATCCATCCATCTATCTATCTATCTATCTATCTATCTATCTATCTATCTATCTATCTATCTATCTCTTATGATTAGAGCAGGTCTTCCCTCATCTGGTGCAGTAGGTAACCCCTCCATGCCTCAGTAGAAAGTCTCATGATTTGCTATGGCCAAAAAAAAGTATCACTTACCAACTAAAAGGACTTCTTTCTCCTGTTAGCAAGGATGAACCTCAACTGACAGTTTTTTTTTCCAGCTTGATAGGGCCTGTCAAAGCCTGTTCTCCAATTGAGGGTTCAGATCAGTTTTTCATAATGATTGGAATATGGTTTTAGTGAATATATCATAATAATTAAAGCTCTATTTATATATTGCTCTACTCTCTACAAAATAATTTCTTTTACAACCCAAATAGTCATCACAAGTACTATTCTTCTTCTTATTATTATTTTATAGATCATTGGAGCATTGCTTTAGAATTTGAAAAGACCTTAGAGATCATCTCATCTGACCCTCTGAGTTTATAGATCAATAAGTTGAAACTCAAGGAGAGTTAAGTGACTTGCCCAAGATCACATAGATAATGAACATCAAAGGCAGGATTTGAACCAAGGACTTTTGGCTCCAGAGCTATGGATCTTTTTTTACTGTACCACATAAAGGATTCAGCCTCCATGAATGATCGAGGTTTAGGGTATGTGTGTATCACATGCCAAGACAGCATTCTCTTCCTCTTTCCTTCCTTACCACCCCAATCCCCCAAATGGGCTGGTAGAACAATTAGTTTTCCTCATGGTAGGAACAGATCACCGAGACAAACCTCCTCCCAGGGATTTCCTGTCACCAGAGCCACACTAATACAAACACATTTTTCATTAGAAGAAACTAAAACTCACAAGTGACATCAACTGAAAAATGTTTCTGAGAGCCAGTTATTTCCATTGAAAGTTAAGTGCATGACAGCTGGTGACTTTTAATGGAAGGAAAATTTGCTGGGCTGAATTCCTACCAAACCACTGGAGAATTTGTGTTTTTAATTTTGATTTTTGGAGAAACACAGCACTTCAGGGTCCAACCAAGTGGGCCAGGAATGGAAAGATCTGCTCTTGCTTTACTCTAATTGTGGCCTTAAAAGACCCTTTGGATGGTCCTTAGATAAAATCATGTTACAGTTTATAAATGTGTTAATTTTCTTTACTTGTCCTTCACTTTCAATTCATTGTTTAAGAGCTGGTTAAGAAGTAATTCAACTTTTCCCACCATTCAGCTGGGTCCCAAACCAAAACAGCTGGGTTTCTTCAAGAATACCTCATTCCTCATGCTGTTTAGTGGGAAAAATATGAACAGAGAGGATAACCACCAGGACCTTAAAGGGTCCCAAGTTTATGCCAATACAAGGGTCTTTTTGAAGTGCTGAGATATTTAACGTGGGGGAAAGAAGACTCACAGAACACTTAATAGCCAACTTCAGGAATTTGAAAGGCTATTATACAGAAGAGGGTTCAGATTTGCTCTGCCTAGCCCTAGAGGACAGAACTGAAGTCAGGGTAAAAGTTGAAGGGAGGTGGAATTAGGTGTAATGTACTCTACCAATATAAGCTGCCAGAAAGGGAAGAAGGCTGCCCCAGGAATGAATCAGCCCACAAAGAATTATTGAGTGCCTACTGTGTGCCAGGTACTATACTAATTCCTGGGGATAGATAAAAGTAAAATTGTTTTCATCCTCAAGGAGCCTAGATACAAATGGAAGTAATTACCCTAGAGAGTTAAGTATATACAGATTATGTGTCACAAGTCCCCTTCTCCCTGGAGCATCTATATTCTCTGCCTGTGCACAGGCTATTTAATAGGATTCATTGCTGGGTTAAGGTCCCTTAGTTTGTGCTGAGCTACAAAAGCAGATAGTGAAGTTCGCTGAATTTGGTAGCAGGGAGTGATGGTGGTGTTTCTTGGAGGTGTCTTTCAAGAGGACAAGATTTGGGAGGTAGGGGAAGGAAGGGTCCTTTTCCCATAATGGCAGACTGGACCCTGCTCCCCATGTGCAGTATAGGCTCCCCTTGCCAGGCTTATACCAAAGGGTGCTGGATCCTTTGCTTTGCTTCTCCTTATGCTCTGTTTCCTTTCTTCTAGCATGGACCCTACAAATATCAAAAGGTCCTGGAAGGTCTATGAGTGTTGGCCAACAAGGGCAGAAATGGTGGTTATGGCAACAACATTCAACAGGCATCAGAGGGGGTCCCTAGAAAAAGAGGGGCTGATTTTGACCAGGTGATAACACTACATTGTTAATTAACAGTGTTGGGAATGCTGTGTTCCCCAAAGACTTATAGTATTAGCCTCCCAGTGTTGGTCTTACTATCCTGATCATTCTACTATTCTTTACTGCTTAGCGTCCCATCTTCAGTTGAGTAAAAAATTACGTGCTCCATATCTGGTTTATATTTGTACATTGGATACTTTTTCTTACTTGAGGGAAAGTGTAGACTTTGAACCCATAACTGTGTCAAGAGTAAACAACTCTCTAAGTAGTAACTTTACTCTGGAATCCAAGGGTGGGATAAGATGGAGTGGAACAATGCTTAGGCAACTGAAGAGCAATGAATCTGGTATACAACTTCTTGGAAGTGGGGCAGAGGAACCCAGGAAACAGTAGAGGGCAAGCCTCTAATCCCCTGTGACTCTTGGACACTGTACTAGGTATACAAAATAATGACAAGACAGTTTTGGATGGGAGGGCACCAGTGGCTGGTGAGATCAAGAATGACTTCATGTAGGAAGGAGGTAGTAGGTTTCATGAATTGAGTTTTGAAGGAAACCAGAAATTTCAAGAGGTGAAGGTGATAGAGCTGGGACTACAAAGATAAACATGGAATAGTTCCAGCCCTCAAGGAACTTATGTTCTATCATAAGTAGTGAGAGAACTAGCAGCATTGCAATGATCCAGGACATTTCTGAGGGACTTATGGGCAAGAACACTATCCATATTCAGAGAAAGAACTGTGGGAGTAGAAACACAGAAGAAAAACAACTACTTGATCACACGGTTCAATGGGGATATGATGGGGGGATGTTGACTTTCAATGATCATTCTATTGCAAATATTTATAATAGAGAAATAGGTTTTGAACAATGATACAGGTAAAACCCAGTGGAGGGAAAGCACATGAATCATGTAACCATGGAAAAATATTCTAAATCAATTAAATTAATTAATTAAAAAAAAAAAGAAGTAGTGAGAGTCTCTTCCTCCTAGTCAAGGTTGGATGGCTACTTATTTAGAATTGTTGAATAGGGGATTCCCGGTTAGGTATGGATTGGACCTGATAGCCTCTTTGAATTCAGAGATTCAGTCATCCTATAACCATCAGCCTATGAGAATGATGAATTTCAATCATCCTGATGCCTGTCATAGCTCATGTTTATGTAATATCGTTTTGTTAGGCAGCCCTATTGCTATTGTCTCCATTTTCTAAATGAAGAAATTGAGACTCAGAGAGGTTAAGTGATTTGCTGAATGTCATGCAGTTAGGAAATGGCAAGAACTAAGATTCACTGCAAACCTTCTGACTCCAAGTCATTTCCCCTACTTTCTATATAAGTATGCTCTCTTTTTTTTTTCAAACTTTGAGTAGAGAGAGCCCAAGATGTGACAAATTAAAACAATAAATCTATTAACAAATCTAAATTTGTTTCTATACATGCAAGCATTTAAATATCTGACCAAGAACCAAAAACATGAGCAAAATCATTAAGAAAAAATATCCCAAATAACACATTTAAAAAGATAAATAATTAGCAAAATAAAACAAACAAATGTTTGAAAATAATTGCGTATATAACCATTATTCAGTTATTTACCAATATTTATAAAAATGAAGACTAAATTTATTACTTAACAAGGGAGGATAAATGTTAATTGGTTTACTATGAGTTTTGTCATGCTACTGTAAAATTTAAATTAATATTCAACAACTCCTAGTATTATATTTTATAAAGATTATTAATAATCATTTGAAGTAGAAGTAAAAGAACAGAAATAAAAACCTGAGTAGAGCCATGTGAGTAAATTTTTCCTGCCAAGCTCTCCCCCAAGCCTCCCCAGTCATGTTCCAGGAAGGAGAGAGTGAGGGTGGAGCTACACAAAACTTATATCTTCTCTATGTTAGTATGTTATGTAGATACATAAATGGGATGCTGGGAGAGTGAGTCCTGGGGAGCAGAATTCTAATTACACAATCTCCCCTGTGATTCCATTGGGAAATGAGCATATAGAAATCTCCCAGATTTACATGCACAGTTTCCCCAATGAATCAGTACACATAACCAATTTATATCTCTAAAGATCTTTAACTAGAGGTACATATAATATTGTACTTTCTAAGTGGGAAATTACAATAATTTGTGGAAAAAAGGGAAATAAAAGAGAAAGAGAACAAAATCAATGATTTCCAGGCTCATTGACAAATAGTAATTAGAGGGTAATCCCCGTTGGCATAAGAGTACACATTCAAAATAAATGCATTCAACCCCCCACAGTTCAATTCACTACATCCCAAAGTTCATTTTGGATCTTTTGGTGCAGTGTGTGGTTTCTTCAGGATTCTTTATGGTGCCTTTTCCAAACAATTCACTTTCTTGATTTGGGGAGGTAGCACATTTCTTATCCTAAAATTATTCTCAAACAAGAAAAATTTTTATAAATTTAGAATTTTATGACAATAACACAATCTTCCCTGAGGTGGGTGTTGACCAACACACGGATCACCCCAAGATACATGGCTGAGTTATGAAGTATATTAATCAATTGTCAAAAGAAAATCAAATACATTGAGAAAAAATAATGCAAATAAAAGAGAAAAAAATAACTTCCAGCTGAAACATAAAATATCAAAGTCTCATGTGTAAAAATTTTAAGTAAGGAAGAATAAGCCCACAACAGGTCATTGAATCAGAGCCCAATTAAAGTGGTTTGTGTCCTACCCATCAGCAGCCAGGACTACAGAAAATTGCCATACTATGAAAGAGAGAAAAGGGATTAGACTCTAAAGCAAAAAGGAAATAGCATTCCATCGTATGATTTTATCTTCACTTATAGGGACAGGGGAGCCAAAATAGCTTGACATTCAAAGAAGTACCAAAATCCCAAAAATCATAACAGCCTAGTTAATGACAATAGCAAACAGGCCCACTATCATTAGGGTTCACATGAGTTGCTGTGTGACATTTAAAAAACCTTTGAAGCTCATGAATACTTGTCACAAGTTCTCCAGATCTAGCCAATCTTTCAACCTTGGTGAAGATATTTCTAACAAAGTCTATTACTGCCATCATTCCAAAATGTGGCAGGAAAAACCAGGAAAACAAAACAAAAACAAAACCTCTGTGCTGCTGCTGAAGGCCTTTTGAGTCTAAAATGTCACTAAGAATCTAGTTACCATCCTAGTAGAAGGGTAGAGTAAGCTGAAGAGTTACAAATATAAAAACCATACAGGATCTAAGAGGCTCCATGGGAAATTCTCCCTCTGGGAGCCAGCCAGGGGTTACAAAGCCCCCTGGGAAAACCTTTCCATCTCCTGGATGAGATTATAATCCATCACAGGGTAATCAAGCCTCTTGGGAAACCTCCTTCCTCTGGTATGAGACTGTAACAGCCATAAAAGGCATGCATTTATATGTCCCAACCATTGCAACGTTGAAGCTAGGAATACAATAGTGAAAATCACTTCTGATGTTTCATTCATTACATTTTTATAAATGTGGAGGTGGGACTATAATAGTGCTATTGCATTTCACTTCAACTACTAAATGGACCTTTACCTCTTGCTATAAACAACTCAAAAGTAGGCAAATGATTGATCAGAGCTAGTGGTGCTACTAGATATCTGAAAATCACTTCCAAAGACCCCTTAAAATCAATTGAGATTTTTAGCTCATTAAATTCTCCAAAGTTTGCATTCAGGTTGTAACCAGTTTAGTGGAATCCATCCATCATCATCTATATGACAATTAACAAAGGCAAAAAGGAACAAAAGACCATTAAGGCAACATGTGACCTTGATGGATCTGGTGACAAACCCAGCATCCATAAGGACCTATGGTTTTGCCACACAAAAGTCATTTAAGTTGTTTATGGACTTTTATAATGGTATTTTCTCCAGACCAGTCAGAGAGGAAGGTATAAATAAAGACAATGTAACAGGACATATAGCCAATGGCCAAAACACAGTGGCTGAAAGTGACATAGTGTAAGAGAATATTAGATTATATTAATATGTGTACTTAAAAAAAACGAAATTGAGTTTTAAAGGAAGTAGTCAGCAAATAGAATAAGCATTACAGGATACAGGCACTGAATTTAAGAGTCCTTTTCTCCAATTCTCATAGCTGCATTACTGAGACTTCTTCTCTATTTGGAGGGGAACAAACTGAAATAGTTAACATCAATAAGGCAATGGAGTCTGAAAAGGCTTAAAATCCACCTTCAGCCTCATTGAGGTTCCTTCCCCTCCTGAGTATCATCATCCATCTAGATTCCTTTGGTCACACTTCTGGGATCTCCCATACTGAGGGAAATTCCGCACTGAGCATAGTAAGGAAAAACCCCATATTGGATGTGTTGCAGAGGCTGGGCATGCTTAGATAGTAAGAGGAATGAATCTCCCTTTTGCCTTTTGACTCAAGTTAACAGTAAGGTCAAGTGCACCCAGGAGTGGTAGTAAGAAAAGACACCCTAGAACTTTGAGTTGTGTGAGCTTGGTAATGCTCTTTGGGAATGGGAGTTGTTTGAGATTGGCAGGAAACTGGACTGTACTTGCAATTCTACTTCCTGTCTGTAGTGGTACTACACTAGTATGTACTGGCTAGGAGTAAAGTTAAGAGGGTTGGGAGAGTAATCTTCCTTTCTCTCCAGCCAGGGGTAAAAACTCCAAGGAGCCAGTTGCTTCCACTGTCACACAGGCAGCAGGACTGCTGCTCTCCTTGACTGCTCTCCCCAGCTATGTGGGCTGTTAAGAGAGTAGAAGCTTACCCCCAGGTGAAAGCCTTGAGGAAGCTAATTGTTGCCTAAGAGAAACACCTGGGCTTCCAAGGCAGCAGCAAATACTTAGCTGTTAGCAATGTAATGGAAAGGGGGATTTTATACTTTACCAGTCATGCAGAAAATGGCTTGCAAGGACCCCCAGCCCGTGTGCTCAAGAGAAGTGACAGCAGGCTCATGCAAGGACCCCCAGGCAGTTTCTGGTCAAATGTGGGAGGCAGTGGCAGCAGTGGCAACAGCAACAGCAATAAAAGTGGCGGGAGGAAGAGGAGAAGCAGTGAGGGTGGCAGAGACTTTTAAAACTAATCTTTCTTTTTGTCTATTAAAAAAATTGCTCTACCAACTTAGAGAGATGCAAGGGTCCTAAGCTGTAGACTTCTGGTTGCCAATAATGTAAAATTTAAATTAATATCCAATAACTCCAAGCATTATACTTTATAAAGTTTATTTATAATCACTTGAAGTTAAAGAAGTAAAAGAACAAAAATAGAAACCTGAGTAAAGCCACGTGAGTAAACTTTTCTTGCCAAGTTCTCCCCCAAGCCTCCCCAGCCTTGTTCTGGGAAGAAGAGAGTGAGGATGGAGCTACACAAAACTTATATCTTCCCTATATTAGTACGTTATGTAGAAATGTAAATGGGATGCTGGGAAAGTGAGTCCTGGTGAGCAGAATTCTAATTACACACTACTTAATGCTGTCTATTTACATAATTGTATTAGATGTGCCTATGTTTTTTTCTTTGTGTTATTTACTCTGCATCCCTTTATTAAAATATTTTCATATATCTTTGTATTTTTCATATTTGTCATTCTCTTTGGTACAATAATACTATTTATGTGTATCTTTAATGCCATAATTTATTTAGCCTACGCAATAGGGTTTTTCTGATTCAATTACTATTTGAGAAAAGAATGAAATTATAAAACATAATTAAAGTGAGATGTAGCATGGTGTAATGGATAGAGAATTAGCTTGAAAGGCAAAATGACTTGGGTTCAGATATAGCTTCTCCCATAGACTAGATGGACCTCTCAGTGGTCCAGGAAACTGTCTAAGATCTAAACTGTAGAGAGGCTTTGGTGGTCTTTGGTAGTAGAGAAAGCTTCCTCTCTGGGAATCCTCTTTACCAATGAAATCATAAAGATTTTTTTTTAAGGGTTAAGAAGAGATTGTGGTTTAAGTCCTCTCTTCTCTGCCTATAAATATGTCCCAGATCTCCCCAGTCTTCAGAAACCCTTCACTTTTTACCGTATCATACTCTTAAACTATCTCCTATTTCTTTCTTCTATTATCTAGTCAAAATCCTAGAAAAAAGCTGCTTTATGGTCACTGAATTACAGATTTTAAGAGCTGGATGGGACCTCAATAGCTATTAAGTCTATGGCATATGTGAAAGAAAGTCCTATTCTAACCTCCAGACAAGTAGTCATTCATTCACTTCTTGAGAAGCTCATGGAGTTCAAAACAACCATTCTACTTTGTGTGTATTTTTGTAATTTCCCATTTGTTTCTAGTCCTGCCCTCTGGGGCCAATCAGAACAAAACGAATCTTTCTATATGATAGTCCTACAAAGATCCATGCTCCCCCTAGTCTTGTATTCTCTAGGATAAATATCCCTAATTCCTCCAGGCCGATCCTTATTGAATATGGGCTCTAGACTCTACATCATCTTGGTTACTGTTCTATGGCTACTCTCCAGTGGTTCGTAAGGATGTGAATTTCTATGGAAACTTCATGAAAGCATGGATAAACTCAACAATTCTCTTGTTGGGAATATACTGTGAAGGTGTTAACAAGAGCAGAGAGAGCTAGAGACGCACAGAGAGAGAGAGATCCTCAAAGACTTTAAAAGTGCCATTATTTATAAATTGTGAGGGAGTTGGGCTAGGTGAGATCCTTCACACTCTAGATCTATGATCTGCCTTATTACTTAAAAATGAAACTGAAAGCCATCTAAAGTTTAAAAAATAGAGGAATCATTTTAAAAAAGATTGACATCATAATGTAGTAATGGAGTAGAATAATGCAAGTGAGACTAAGAACTGTGAGGAATACAAAAAATCTGTAAAGATTAATAAATAATTTAGATGCAAAACTGAAGAGATTTTTTTGCTAATAAAATCAAAATAAAAAAATTAGGATAGGAAAGGGAGCTATGGATTGGGGAAAAACATTACTGTACATGTATCCCTACCTTATGAAGCTCAGGATGCACAGCAACTGAGCTTTGGAACAGAGACTCTGGGAAGGCTGGGTCTGAATGTCATGGTGAATCAGGTTGCAAGGTCTAGTTAGCCCTGCCCCTTTTATGGCTATGTGGACTTTGTAGAGCCAAGAGGCTTGCATGGCATTTGCATTTCTCTGCTCTCCTATTCAAACAGTAACAGAAGTCACTGTTGCTACTAGTTCTGTGGCAGCCACTCCATGGGATGATGCCACTGAGACAGGCAGAGAATGACTGTGACCCATTATTGCTGAGCTGAACAGAACAGGTTGGGTGAGATGACCTTTGTTGTAGTTAATATCCATTTCCTCCTTCAATGACTCAAAGTTAGGGGAAAAGCCAATCTCTTAATTACCCCTCTTCTTCAGAGTTCTTGCTTCAGAGGAGCAGAAGGAACCAACTCAGGGGATCCCTGGTACCCGCAGCAGAAAGTTGCAATGATTCAGCATACACTTAGAGAAGTTACCTTCCCACTCCCCTACCCATCATTTTTGTCCATTTCTTTTTTAGAACCATGTTCTAATTTGTTGTTATTTGGGAAGAATAAAAAAATGCCAGAGTTATGCAAGATTGGAATAAAAAGTTGTTGAGTCATCCAGCACTGTAAGGCTGGAAAATGGGGAGGCAACTGAACAATGGGTCTGGCCCTGGCAGTTACCATCTGTTGGTATTACTCAGTATATTAACCTTTATGCAGTCCAAGATGAGCAAAGAGAAATAAAAACATAAATTTTGATCTTAACCTTCATCCCATAGTCATTTATATCTACATTCTCTATATTTCCTTCCTTCCTTCCTTCCTTCCTTCCTTCCTTCCTTCCTTCCTTCCTTCCTTCCTTCCTTCCTTCCTTCCTTCCTTCCTTCCTTCCTTCTTCCTTCCTTCCTTCCTTCCTTCCTTCCTTCCTTCCTTCCTTCCTTCCTTCCTTCCTTCCTTCCTTCCTTCCTTCCTTCCTTCCTTCCTTCCTTCCTTCCTTCCTTCCTTCCTCCCTCCCTCCCTCCCTCCCTCCCTCCCTCCTCTCTCTCTCTCTCTCTCTCTCTCTCTCTCTCTCTCTTTCTTTCTTTCTTTCTTTCTTTCTTTCTTTCTTTCTTTCTTTCTTTCTTTCTTTCTTTCTTTCTTTCTTTCTTTCTTTCTTTCTTTCCTACTTTCCTCCCTTCTTCCTTTCCTTTTTTCTTTCTTTCTTTTCATCTATATGCATTTGTACATATACACGAATATGCACATGCACACATATGTGTAAACACACAGACATGTGTATGTACATGTGTCCTGGTAAGGACATATATGTGCATATATGTTGGCATATTTACACACATATATATTTTAGTGAGCCCCAAAGCCAAGAAAAGAACTGGAAACAAAGTAGAGGCCCATCAATTCAGAATGGTTAAATGAATTATGATATATAAATGCAATAGGGTATTCCTCTGCTATAAAAAGTGATGACCATGAAGAATTCAGAGAAGCATGTGAAGACTTTAATGAACTGGCACAGAGGAATGTGAGTAGAACCAGGAAGATCATATAACAACATGATTGAAATGTAAATGGAAAAAACAAAACTGAATACTGTGCATTGGTCAGTGCCCAAGCTTGATCCCAGAGAATAGTTGAGAAAATGAGTTCCACACCCCACTTCTTTGAAGAGTTAATGGACTATAGGCATAGAGCATTATATAGTGAAACATGGTTGAAATGTTGGTTGGTTTGGTCATACCATTTTTGTGTGTGCTTTGTTATAAGGGATAATTCATTATTTTTATATACACACATACACATTATATATAGAAAAAATATATAAATACTGTCTGTCTATCTCCCTAGTCTAATCAGTCCTCTGCATAGCTCTCAAAGTGCTTTTCCTAATGCAGGTTAGGCCATATCCACTCCTATGCTCAATATACTTCAGTGGCTCCCTACTGCTTCTATGACTAAATAGAATTTCCTCAAATCAGCATTTAAGTCCTTTCACAGTCTGGCTCCATTCTACCTTCCCAGCTATATTATATATTATTTGCTGCCATTCACTGTTTCTTAGCTATACTGGCCTTTTTGTTCTTCCATCTACCATTTCTGGATTTTGTATTGTCTGTTCCCTCATTCCAGGAATGTAGTTCTTCCTCACTTTTTGGAATTACTGGTTTCACACAAAACTCAACATTAGTGCTTTGGAGGCTAATGCTGTCCTTTGTCAAGCACTGGTGATACAAATAGAAAAGCAAGAAAGTCCTTGTTCTCAAGGAGCTCATGTTGTAAGGGTGGGTGATGTTGGAAGGACAATATATATGGAAGGTTCCAGCTGCAAGTCAGATGGAAAGGTCTCCTGCTTTTTAGGGTGTAGTAGCAAACCAGACTAATGCATTTTCTTAATGCTATTTCCACTAATGAAACCATATCCATTTCTGATATAGTCTCATATGAATAAATAAAATCATAGATTCTCAAAGTCAGTGTTGTACTCTCATTTGCCTTTTTATTCCCAATTTTTGTTCAGAATATTTGATTTGTATTGGACCCATTTTATTCCCTGGTTCCTACAATCTCCTCTTGTAGAAATTAATCTCCTTGAGGACAGAGAAAGTTTTATTTATGACTTTTCATCTTTATTGTCTAAATAGTGCCTGGCACCTTGATGAACATTTGTCATGATGAACTGAATCCATTTCAACATTTGGTCTTTGGGAGAGTGGAAATAGGACACTACATCCTTTTAAACCTACATGCTATGTATCCCTGAGAGGAAAGATGATATAGTGGACAAAGTATTTATCTTAACCAATTTCACTTGAAGAATTCAGTCCAGTATTTTAGGTCATGGATTTCAGGTAGTCCAATAATTCTTAAATTGTCTCTCTTGGATCTATTTTCCAGGTCAATAGTTTTTTTTTCAATGAGATAGTTCATATTTTCTTCTAATTTTTTATTCTTTTGATTTTGTCTTAATGTTTCTTGATATCTTGTGAAGTCATTAGCTTCTATTTGCCCAATTCTATTTTTTAAAGACTGAATTTCTTCCATGACCTTTTGATCTTCTTTTCCCATTTGATCCATTCTACTTTTCATGACATTCTTTTCTTCACTGCATTTTTTTTGCCTCTTTTTCTAGGTCAATTCAGTTTTTGAAGAAACTTTTTTCTTCATTAGATTTTTGTTTCTCTTTTCCCATTTGATCAAGTTGCTTTTATAAGCTGTTATTTTCTTTTTGCATTGCTTTCATTTCTTTTTCACATTTTCTTTTGACCTGTCTTATTTGATTTTTGAATTGAAGTTTTGCATGGGGTTGCTTGGATCTCATTATCTCCTGTTGGTTTTGTGTTTTGTTCTTTGTTGTCATAGAAATTTTCAAGTGGTAAGTGTTTCTTTTGCTTTTTTGCTCATTTTCCCAGTCTTTTTTTTTTTGTACTATGGATTAGGAATTCTGAAAACTGCTTGCTGCTTCTATCTCCTCTGTTGCTGGCTTGTAGGGTTCAGCATTGTGAGCCATTTTGCCCTGGGGAGAGGTCTTCACTATAGCAGTGAAGCTTGAAAAGGCCCAGCACTATGGATTTCTAGGTGCCACTGTGGGCTGTTGTCAGGGCCTAGGACTTCAAGGGGGGTGAATCTGATGTGCTCTTTTGTTGGTGTTTCCCATGCCCTGGGATCCCAAAGTTAGTCTATGCCCAGTTGTGGAGCCTGACTCGGTACAGGGTGGGGGGGAGGTGGGCCAGCACTCCTCTGTAGTTTTGCTTCTGGTTCCTCCTTATCCCACGAAAATCAACTCTCTGCTTACTTTTCACACTGTGTTCAGTGGGAGAGCCTCCCTCATTCCATCTTGGCTGTTGGTTTTTGACTCTTGTCATTTTGAGGCATTTTTTAAAGATGGGTTTGGAAGGATTGTCAGAGTGGGTTTGGCTTTTGCTACTGCTAAGCCACCATCTTGACTCTGCCCCTCAGTCCAGTGTTTTATAGGTTAATAATTCTTAAAAATCTCCTGACTTACAAAGGGGGCAGAAACTCAATAGATATTAGCAATAATGCCCAGAAGAATGGAACTTGGGAGTCACTAAGATTAAAGTTGTCAAGCCCAGAAATTGAGGTTAATAATTAATTCATCATCCATTTTTTTGAGCATTTACTATATAGAAGGTGCTGATTTGTGAAGAGATAGAAGAATAAAAGAGGATCAAGTGGATATGGGGCAGGTAGGTGGATCGAGAGCCTGGCCTAGAGCTGGGAGGTCCTGAGTTCAAATTTAGTCTCAGACACTTCCTAGCTATGTGACCTGGATAGGTCACTTAACCCCCATTATCTAGTCCTTACCACTCTTCTGCCTTGGAACCCATATACACTATTGATTCTAATATGGAAGGTAAAGTTTTACCTCTCTGTGCCTTAGTTTCCTCATCAATAAGATGAAGATGCTAATAGGATCTACCTCATACAATTGTTGTTCAGATCAAATGAGCTACTGTAATGTAAAGCACTCTGCATACTTTCAAGTGAGTGTTCTCTATAGGTTAGGTATTGCTATTATTAATAAATGGATATATAGTCCACTAAGGGTCCCTTTCATTTTTCATTTGCTTTTAATACACAATGAAGTGGTCCTGTTTGTTCTGATTGTTTCCTCTGAATTAGATCAGGAGTCTGAAAAGTTACATCATGAATTCAACTTATTTTTCACATTAATGGATTAGTTTTTTTCTAGGATTTGACAAAGTGCTTCCCTCTCCTTCTCTTTCCCCCTCATTTTAAGTGACATTCTCTGTTTTAATTTTTTAAAAGCAGTCACACAGAAAGTGGTTAAAACCATCCTGTTTCTTTCTTTGCCTTTGTTTTGAAGGGTCTAAAATAAATATGCTTTTATTATCAAGTATTGCCATTACCAATCATTCCATGAACGAAGCAGTTCTCTCCTTCTAGTTCTTGCTCTCAGTTTCTCTGTCTCTTTAGTTCTCTATCTCCATCTTTTACTGTCTTTCTGTTTCTCTTGGTCTCTGTCTCTATCTTTCATTACCTCTGTCTCTGTATCTTACTGTCTCTTTTTCTGCCTGTCTTTGTTTCTGTCTCTCTATCTCATCATTATTGTCTGTCTCTCTGACCATCACTTTCTGTCTGCCTCTGTTTCTGTCTATCTGTCTGTTTCCTCCCCTCCCCTCCCTTCCCCTCCCCTCCCCTCCCCTCCCCTCCCCTCCCTTTCCCTCCTCTTCTCTTCTCTTCTCTTCTCTTCTCTTCTCTTCTCTTCTCTTCTCTTCTCTTCTCTTCTCTTCTCTTCTCTTCTCTTCTCTTCTCTTCTCTTCTCTTCTCTTCTCTTCTCTTCTCTTCTCTTCTCTTCTCTTCTCTCTCTGTCTCTCCTCTCTCTGTCTCTCTGTCTCTGTCTCTCCTCTCTCTGTCTCTCTGTCTCTGTCTCTCTGTCTCTTTCTCTCTCCCTTTGTTCTCTTCTCTCTGTCTCTGTCTGTCTGAATGTCTCTCCCCCTTTCTCTCCCCCTTTCCCCCTTACTTTCTCCCCCCCCCCCCCCCCCGGGCCCCACAGACCTATCGTGCTACTATGGTATCCGGTAAACATCTGCTAAACAAAGCCAGAACTCTTGCTTAAATCAAGTGGTTGTTTGTGCTTCTCATTCTTCCATCAATCATGAGCTCAGCAAGAGCTGTCAGAGAATGTAACTCTTTGCCTCTCGTTGTGAGTGTAAGGAGAGCCCTGCCCCAAACCGTTGTCAATGAATCCTTTATAAGGTCCTAAGTCCTCCCTTGTTCTTTAAGAAACCATTCCACCTGCCTAATTCATTGCCTGAAGGTCAGCTATATTGTCATTCATGTAAGGTTATTATGGAACCAAAGCCAAAGGACATAAATCAAATCAGTTCTGCTCCTTGTGACTAGGTGAGGCAGCAGATCAAGCACTGGGCTCAAGAGGACCTGAATTCAAATTCTGCCTCATACACTTATTAGAGAGAGACACTGGAGACACTTAGATACTGTCTATCTAGATGGTGCAGTAGAGTGTGTGAACCTGGAATCAGGAAGGTCTGAGTTCAAACGTGAACTCAGACACTGTGTGACCCTGGCCAAGTTATTTAACTGCTGTCTGCCTTATTTTTCTCATCTATAAAATGGGGATAATAAGAACCAGCTACCTCCCAAGGTTGTTGAAGGGATAAAATGGATATAATATTTGTAATGTGCTTTGCAGATCTTAAAGCTCTATGCAAATGCTGGCTGCCATTATTACTATAGATCCCTTCTGCACCAAATTTGTGGTTCTAAGATTGCCTTGAACATGCAAGAAACTGGGCTAGACAATGGGGCAAGGAATTCTGGGGATACAAAGATAAATAAGACACAGTCCCTTCTCCTCAAACATCTCATAATTATACACAAAGGAATATTGATATGGATCTGGGTCAAAATACCCCATTTTATAGATTAGAAAATAGAATCATAGCTCAAGAAGGTGAAGAGACTTATCTAGAAACATGCATGTGATAAACATTAGAAATGAGATTTGAACCTAATGTTTTTTACTTCTAAGCCAAGGATGTTCCCACTGTTCAATGTAGTTGAGTTTTCTTTATAGTTACCAAAGGATTTTTTCAGATAACTCTCTGAGGTAGTGTGACAGAGGATGGCACTAAAGGAGGAGTGCCAGGCTGAATCTTTCTCCTCTTGAGGAGGAGCAGAAGGGTCCCTCTGAAGAACGGTTGGTCTCTCAGTTTTGAGAGGCTGGAGAGAAAGGGCTGGTTAATATTTTCTCCTGGGTTACCCATCTTTTTCATGTTTGTGATTGGAAATCCTTCCCCTGCAATATTTCCCAATTGAAAAGACTACTGAAGAGGAACCTGAGAAAGACATTTTTGAGTCTCTGTCAGACTTTACCTCAGCTCCTGTTGCCCTGAGTCTGAACTGTGGCCAAGGGGCCAAACCCAGGATCACTCAACCTGACTATCTCTCAGGGGGCTGAGGCTGCCAAAACCTGAGTTCCTCCAAACTCCAGGAGGGAGGGAAAAGGGGTTAGTTAGAGAAGGGACTCCTCTTTCCCCCCACTTTCCTTTCCCGTTTTTTCCCCTGTCAGACATTCCTTTGTAGTATTCTAATTGAATTAATTGACATTAAAGTGGTTATCCTTTCCTAAATTTGAATCAAGTGTGAGTGAGCAGCTTCAAGGGAAGAGGCATCTTCCTAAGAAGAAACAATTTTGTCTCTAGTAGTAGAGGAAGGAGGAGAGGGACAAGAGCAAATCTGGGAGAGCAGCCATAGCTGAGGAAGGAAGGCTGAAGGGGGAAAATCTCCAAATCCCCTCTCTCTGAGCCAATCTTAAACATTCAGCTGTCTCTCCTAGATCCTGTTTGCTTTACCACCCAAAACCTTCTCCATTACAGTAGGGAGTATTAGCATTATTGCCCCCATTTTTATGGATGGGGAAACTGTGTCTTAAGGGAAGTTAAGTCATTTACTTAGGGTTCACTTTCTAGTAAATTAGAACTAAGATTTGAAAACAGGGTACCCTGACTCCCTAGTCCAAAGCTCTTCCCACTACACCACAGAGTACCTCACTTCACAGAAGATAGTGGCCTTCAAGAAGGTAAAGAAAATCTGAAAGAAGGAGAAGGATGTTGTGATTGCCTCTCAGTAAGGAAAGAATGGAGGGAGACTGGCTTTAGTTTGTGGTGGAGCTGTCCCAGAGTTTCTGAAGCTGAGGAGTAAGCCCCGGGAGAATGGGACAAGGAGGCTCCTTCCTAGCTGCCCCCAGGCTGATGATACCTGAGTGGAAAATGTGGACATCAACAATGATGAGGAGAGTTGATCCCAGAGAATAAGTTCCACAGAGATCCTAGAGGAGGAAGAAGTAGAGGCTAAATTACAGAAACAACTGGAGGAGGAATACAGGCTGAGGTAGCTACAGAAGCTCAGAGATAGTGGAGAGATGGTGATTGACATTGTGATGAAATTAGAGATGTAGTGGAGCCAGAAAGAAGATGAAGACTCAAAAAAGGGAAATTCTGTTCAATGCCACCTTTGGATTCTGGGGAAGATCCCCACTTAACTGGCTGGCTGGCAACTGGGAGGACCAAGTAAAGCTCAAGGACTTTGAGGGAGATGAAGAAAGCCCTGCTAGGGATGGTTCAGAATCTGATGGGGAGGAGGATACTGCCTGGAACACCATCAACTTGGATGAGGAGAAGCACTAGCAGGATTTCTCAGCTTCTCCCACCATTTTGGATGAAGAGCCCATTGTGGATAAGGTCCTGGCCACTGCCTTGCTCTTATATCAGAACAAAGAGCTTCTGTAGATAACAGCACAGTAAGAGGTTTGGGTGAAGGCCCTCAGCAAGTCTTTGTCTTTTGCTGTTCATTTCATTTAGGACAAGATGGTCATTGATGAGAAGTCCAATTGGTAAGAAGAGTATTCAAGCTTCACACAAGATTTTAAGGAGAAGGAGGGATACAAATCTGATGTCAAGATGAAGTATGTAGATGAGAGTCTCACCGAAGGAGACCTTCCAGCAGCTGTCCCCTTGATTCCATGGGAAGGGCTCTGGCAAAGCAATGATGGAGTGGTGGATGAAGAAGCTTAAAGAAGAAGAAGAGATCCAATGACATTCTCTCGACCACAGTGGCCTTGTTCTAGGAGAAGCAGAAAACCCTGAAGTCCCTGTACATAATGCTCAGCAGCAATGAGAAGAGCATGAATGTAAATAGTATTGCAAAATGAAGATGCTCTATTTTCCCAGTCCTTTGATATTAAATAAAATTCTCTCCTCATTAAAAAAGTTAACTGGAAAACCGTAATTCCATAAATTGAAAAGGTATTTCACAAAATGAATGCAGTTAGAAACAGTTAGCTAGGAAAAAACTGCAATAACATTTTTCTGATAAATACTGAATGCCAAATATAGGTAGGGAACTGATAAAAATCAGACCTATTCCCCCAACAGATAAATGGCCAAAGGATAGGAACTGGTAGTTGTCAAAAGAAGAAAGTCTAACTATCACCAGCCATATGAAAAAAAATGCTCCAAATGACTGATAATGAAAATTCAAAATTTAACTCTGAGGCTTTATCTCACACTGATTAGATTGGCAAAGATGACAAAAAAGGAAAATAACAGCTGTTAGAGGGTCTGTGGAAGAAAAGACACACCAAAATGTACTTTAGGTGAAGATTTATGAATTGTCTAACTGTTCTAGAAGGCAATTGGAAGTAAGTCACTAAGCTGCCCATTCCTTTCACCTATGAGGCTTATGCCTCAAAGAGAAAAAATAGAAAGGACCAATATATGCCAAAATATTTTTAACAGCATTTTTACAGTAGGAAAAACTTGGAAACTAAAGAGAGCGCCTATCATTTGGGATATGGTGAATCAAATTATGGTACAGCAATGCAATAGGATATTATTGTGTGATTAAAAAAATGACAAAAGGGATGGATTTAGAGAAACTTGAAAAGACTTACATGAATTGATGCAAGTGATGTCAACAGAACCAGGAGTCTAATTTACATAACAACATTGTTAAAAAACAACTTAGAAAGACAAAAGAACTCTAAACGAAGTGACTAGTTATGACTAGAAAAATTGTGAGGAAGCATTATACTTAACAAGAGAGGTGATAGATTGTAGTTTTAAAGTGGAACATGCATTTTTAGATAAGACCTAGGAATACATTTGTTTTGCTTGTATTTATTATAAAAAGGGGATTTTGTTTTATTTTGGAGGTGGAGAGATTTTCTGGTAATGAGGAGGGTAGTGAAAGTGAAGAAAGAAAAAAGAAAGGAAGGAAAAGAGTATCAATGAAACACTGAAAAATATCCAGAAGAACATTCAGAAGTCAACACAAAGAAGTAGGATAATACTAGTACTATTGTATTAATATAATACCTACTTTTGTTGTCTAGTCAAGCTCTCAAGTACTCCACAGTGCCTGCTTTCCACTCCCTTTATGACTGTTGGAACAAATTGTTCTCATCCACCTCTTCCATTGGGGGGAAGTCTTCACATGCTTGGGATAGACAAGAAGCCAAGATCATTTACCCCATCTCAAGCTTCCACCAGTCATCTTTTTTTTTTTTTAAATAATGCTTTATTTTTCCCTCTATTACATGTAAAACTAATCTTATAACATTTATTTAAAAAGTTTTGAGTTCCACATCCTTTCTTCTTCCCATCCTCCCTCCCTCCCTGAGATGGTAACAATCTAATAGAAATTTTACATGTGTAATCATGTAAAATATTTTTCCATATTATTAATTTTGTGGAAGAGTTCTCAAAAAAGGAGAAGAAGGAAAATGAATTTCAGTCTGTCTTCGATTCCATCAGTTCTTCCTTGGAGGGCAGATGACATTTTTCAGCACAAGTCTCTTGGTTGGACTCCAATTATTGTATTGCTGAGAAGTATGTTATTCACAGCTGTTTATCAAGACATTGCTGTCACTATGTACAATGTTCTTCTGGTTTTGCTCACTTAACTCTGCATCAGTTAATGTAAGTCTTTCTAGATTTTTCTGAAGTCATCCTGCTCATCATTTCTTATAGCACAACAGTATTCCACAACTATCATATCCCACAATTTGTTCAGCCATTCTCCAATAGATGGACCACCCATTAATTTCCAATTCTTTGGTAAAACAAAAAAAAAAGCTGCAATATTTTTGTACAAATAGGTTCTTTTCCCTTAAAAAAAAATCTCTCTGGGATACAGACTTTGTAAAGGTATGGATGGATCCCTGAGAATGCACCGTTTTAGAGTTCTTCAAGCATAGTTCCAAATTACTCTCCAAAATGGTTTATTCAGATCACAACTCCACCAACAGCATCACTAGCCCTCTTGACTTTTGTCTTATCACTGGACTTCAATGATTCTGATGATTTTGCGCAACTCTGCCTCACTTAAATCTAATTCATGTACAAGTCAAAAGATATCACCAGGACAAGAGCCAAAACATACTTTAAAAAGCCTAAGCTAGAAACTCAGTTACATATAAAAGCTTCTTTCTAAAGTTTTTCTTTGTATATGGAAAGATTTGTGTTTGTTGACATTTGCTTAATTCATCAGAAAAAAGGTGATCTTTTAAAAATGAAAGACAGGCAGGAAGATGTAGAGGAAGGAATTTCCAGGCATAGGAAACAAGTCTGAGTAAAGCTGTAGAAGCATGAGAGCACAATGGCAATGAGGTGAGGTGGGAGGAGGGATTGATCAATATCCTCTGCCCTCAGAGACTTTTTCAAGAGTTCAGTTGACCTAAAAGGGCCTTAGAGTGGGACGCTGAGGGGGTTGAGTGTATTTGTCCCTAAGCTTTTGTATCAGGCAGCAAAGTTGGCACAATAGTGCATGGAGCAAAGACTAGAGTCAGGAAGACCTGAGTTCAAATCTGACCTCAGACACTTGCTAGCTATGTGACCCTGGGAAATTCTCTTTACCCTTTTTGCCTCAGTTTCTTCATCTGTAAAATTAACTGGAGGAAAAAAATGGTAAATGACTCCAGTATCTCTGTCAAGTGTTAAGATAAAAAATTTAGGAAACTGAGGCAGGTAGAAATTAATTTCTCTCTGCAAGGAGTATTATATTTTTTAGAGGTTTATTAAAGGTTAAGAATTAAAGAAAATACAGAATAAGAAAAACACGTAACCTCACCTACATTATGAAAAAAGCTGTGCCTGCTTGCCAGCGGAAACAGGAAAGAAGAGAGACCCTGCCGTGTGCGGAGACCCTTTAAATAATGATTTGCTCTCGCCCCAGGTGAGAATTCAGTGAGATTACAAAGCATTCTGGGGAAGTGGAGCAAGGACTTCTGGGGATTGAAGTCCTGGATTCAAGTCCATTTTTACACAAGAAAATCTTAAATGGGATCATGGAGAGTTAGATATGACTGAAAATGACTAAATGATAATTTGCTGCAATGAATCACTGAGGGTTTTTAATTATTCTTGCCTTTGGTTTTCTTTACCATTAGTGAACATAATCAAGTGTTGACTAAAATGCTTTTAATAATGAGAGTTTTATTTCTCCTTTGGCTCAGAGTTCAGTAGGTCTTCATTACTCTAATTTTCCTTTTTCCCCCCCCAGAGGCATTTTTGTAATCAGTTAAGCCTATGCTTGGATTGCTCCTGAACATTATTTCTTCATGTCAGATGGCCAAAACATTTCTCACTCTGTGGCAAAGAATGGTAAGATAATGAAAAGCAGAATGGAAACTTAAGAGGTGGCGTCAATAACCTTTCAGGACCAAAGGCAAGAAGGAAAAAAAGCATCAAGAAAGTCATTCATTTTAATAGGATTTTAAAGTGTATCAAGTACTTTCCTCACAACAACTCTGCAAGGTAGATTCTATAAATACTCTTCTCCTACTTTGTAGATAAGTAAACTGAGGCTTTTGGATTAAAGTCATTTGTCTAAGACCCATAAGGGATTGAGATGAAGTTTGTAATCCAGTGCCTCTCATATCCCAGGAGGAAGTCAGGAGAGGACAAATTACTTTTTTCCAGGTCTTGCTGAGGTGTAGCTTACCTGTCATTAAATGTCAGAATTCCCAGAAGGGTCCCTGATTAGCTAAGTACAAAATCTGAATCTCCTAAGAGGAAAATATGTCCTACACCATTCCTTCACAACTTTCTCCCACTCCAAGAAATCCATCTCCAAACAAAGGGACCTCTGCTGGTAAGACAATTTATGCTTTTCCCTCTTTTTAATTAAGTTAAAACAAAGTGGGAGGTAGGAAAAAGGGATGACAAATTCTTTATTTTTTTTTAAAGTATTAAACACTTCCAGAGCGTTTTTTGCATTGAAAAAAAAAAAGGACATTCAGAACAGAAGTTAATGGTCCTATTGAACAAGAAGTCCCAAGTTTACAATCTGAAGCAATGGTAAATCTACTCTACCTCATGCTAAAAGCTATGTAATTCAGATCCCAAAAGGTTTAAACTAGTGGAAAAGACTGGAATGTCAGGCATACTATTTCGTTTGGTTCATATGCCCAATTCTTTCATTTTATAGCTTTTCAATAGACTTCAATAAAAATGATCAAATGAAAGAATAATAAAACATCTGATCTAGAATTAGATAGTGTCTCACCTGACTTCCTAGTTTATGGGTGAGGAAACTATGATCTAGAGAGGTTAAGGACTATACATCTTCTCCCTGGCTGTTTTTTGCTCTTCTCAGCAGCTCTATTCTCTAGAAAATCTGTTTCTTTATCCCAGGTGAAGCATTTTCCACCCTGTCTAAGAATGTGCCTTCTCCTTTCCTTACTTCTCACTTCTAACTCTAACATAGAAGTCAAATACATCCACCTTAGGCAAGCTTTGCTTTGTGCAAAACAGATGTAGTATTTATTTAATATTGAGAAATTGCTGCTGGGTCCTGATGGGCTGGAACGCTACATCCACTTCCTTTTCCAAATCCAGGCAGATAGTTGGATTAATTTCAATACAGGGGAAGCCTGGATTCTGCTGAGAGGGGTTAGGCTCAATCACACTTTTTGTTTCGTTAAACACCACCAAGATACTGAATTTACTTATAGCTTCAAAAGTGTAATAAAGCTCCATGTACAATATGAATCAAGGGAAGGACAAGTAATTTATTCCTACAAACAAAAGAAATTCTGAACATTAAAGAAATTCCAGTGCATATTAACTGGATGGCAAAATGATGAAAAAACTCATAACAGTTTTCTTACAGTTTTCTGGGAGTATGATAATTTTTTTCAGAATGTAAAGCAGTTTTCAGGACTGATAAGTAGGCATTTTACATTTCACTTTAGTCTGTGCTGTCCAAATAACTCTCTATATGTCTGCTGAAAATGATCAGGCTTGGGTTACTGAGATCCAAGATCTTTGGGCCCTCCAACTTATAAAATCTCCTCTAAGCCTGGAATGTCTATCTCAAAACAGATGTAGACTCGCCTAAGGTCGAGAAAGAACAGACACAAAAGAGAAAACCCAAACCCAAATTCAGATTTGTCTCAATAATGCCATGTGCTCACAGCCACATGGTGACTGGAGTGGGAGTAATGATCATTCCTTTTCCATTCCTTTTTGGGAAGTGGCTCAGAAAAAGTCATGATGATATTATTTGAATTTAAAAAGGAAGAAAGAGTGAGGGGGTGGTTGGTCCATGTTCTACATTCACTGAAGCAGTAAGGGTATCATTTCAAGATACAAGTCTTTTATCCCTAGGGCTAGAAGTAGACCTCAAAACAACTATGATTGATCTGAACCAGGAAGCTACATTTAACATCTGCTTGTAGCACATTCTAGTAAAAGAAAAATCATGTGGATCAGCTGTAATCCTGGGCAATGTATTCAGAAAAACATTATTGCTTTGGCACAGAGTATTTATGCCTTTGTCTAGAACTGTCAGTGATTTTAAGGCTTTTTTTCTTCTAATCTGACTCTGCCAACTGCCCCTTTGGTGTGGGGAGGTGGGGATGGTTAGAGAGAGGGGAAATTTCCAAGTAAACAATAACCTCTTCAGCAAAGTTGGTTCCCATTAAAATGTAATTCAAAAGGAAACTAAATTTGATGTCTTGTTATGCTTGTAAAAGCAGGATTTTAAGTAAAATATTGAATGAAAATTGAATTTTTATAAATGTAACTTTAAAAAATGTAGTAGGCAAGGAACTTGTCTATTTATACAATATAAACCAAAAACACTTTTATCTTTTTAAATCACTTATATAAAAGAGCATACTTTTCTAGATTTAGGACACAAACCATAAAAAATGAGAATAGGTGATGAGAATCAAAGATTGATGAATTTTAATGCTACAATATGTCATGGATTGCTTTGGACCACATTTCAGTGATGTGCATGCTTTCATTTGCCATCAGGACTCCACTCAAATCCATCCATCTTGCTTGGAGCTCTAGAACTTGCTCTCTGCTGGCTTCTGAGAGTCCAAGGTGACATCTCTCTACCACAATGAGAAACTGGAATCAAACTTTGGTAGAAGAAACAATTTGTGAAAACTTGAAAATACAGCCTGTGGCAAAGAAATTGTATTTCTCCTCACTACTGTAATTAGGAATAAAAAATATAGGCATGGGTGAGCTCATATTTTTGTGGGCTTCAGGAAAGTGGAAACTTTCCTAAAATCCTCTTTTGCTTGGAAATATTTAACTCTGTCCTTCAGTTTGTCAAAATTAAAATTTAAGGGAAGGTTTTATATTTGAGTTGAAAAAATCCAGCTTCACAAGTACAAGGTAGGATAAATGAATGATATAACCAAGAAAGCAAATGATATCTTGGGCTGCAGTGAGAGCCAGAGCCAGAGGGTCTAGGATTAGGAAGTGATAATTAAGCTTATTCTGCTTTTGTCACACCACATGGAGGGTACTGAGCTGGAGAGTTTCTAGAGAAGGGCAATCAGGATGGTGAATGATTGAATTGAAACTATATCTTAAAGGGTTGGCTAAATGAATAGAAGATGTTTAGCCTGGAGAAGACCTGAGAAGGAATATGGGAGATTTGATAGCTGTCTTCAGTTATTTAAAGGTGTGCCATATGAAAGATCTGTTCTGCTTGGTCCCAGAAATAAAAATTTAGGATAAGAACTAGATTTATTATTGTAGTCATTCAACTAGGCTCTATTTATTCACTCATTTTTGTATTTGCTTGCTATTTTTGTAGCTAATAGTATCTTTTCCTTGGTCTGGTAGTTCTTGAACTTGGCTATAATATTCCTGGGTGGTGTCGATTGGGGATTAAATGCAGGAGGTGATCTGTGGATTCTTTCAATCTCCACTTTACCCTCTTGTTCAAGAATGTCAGGGCAGTTTTATTCATTTATTTATTTATTTTTTAAACATTATTTTATTTGGTCATTTTCATATATTGTTCATTGGAAACAGATCATTTTCTTTTCCTCCCCCCCACCCCACCCCCTTCCCTAGCCAACGTGCGATTCGTCTGGGTATCACATGTGTCCTTGCTCTGAACCCATTTCCTTGTTGTTGGTATTTGCATTAGGGTGCTCATTTAGCGTCTCTCCTCCATCATGTCCCCTCAACCTCTGTAGTCAAGCAGTTGCTTTTCCTTGATGTTATTACTCCCACAGTTTGTCCTCTGCTTGAGGATAGTTTTTTTTTTTCTCTTACATCGCTGCAGGTTGTTCAGGGACCTTGTAGAGCCATTACTGGAGAAGTCCATTATGTTCTCCTGTACCACAATGTGTCAGTCTCTGTGTACAATGTTCTCCTGGTTCTGCTCCTCTCACTCTGCATCACTTCCTGGAGGTCATTCCAGTCTCAATGGAATTCTGCCACTTTATTATTCCTTTTAGCACAATAGTATTCCATCACCAACATATACCACAATTTGTTCAGCCATTCTCCAATTGAAGGGCATCCCCTCATTTTCCAATTTTTTGCCACCACAAAGAGCGCAGCTATGAATATTCGTGGGCAAGTCTTTTTCCTTATTATCTCTTTGGGGTACAAGGGCAGTTTTATTGGATAATACCCTGCAGAATGATGTCCAGGCTTTTTATTTTGTCATGATTTTCTGGTAGTCCAATAATTCTTAAATTCTCTTCTGGATCTATTTTCCAGGTCTGTTGTTTTATCAATGAGGTGTTCCATATTTTCCTCAATTTTTTTTTCTTTTGACTTTGTCATATATTCTTGCTGCCTTGTGAAGTAATTCACTTCTAGTTGTTGGATTCTAATTTTTTAAAAACTGAATTTCATCCCTGGCTTTTTGGTCATCCTTTTCCTTTTGGTCTGTTTTTCTTTGTAGCACATCTTTCACTTTCTTTGCCTTGTGTTCAAGCTGGTCAATTCTGGCTTTTAGGACAGTATTTTCTTGTTTTAGTTCATGTGACTCTGTTTCCAGATGACCTATTTTGCTTTTTAAGTTCTTTCCCCAATTGTCTTCAGCCTCTCTTAATTGTTTTTTGAATTATGTTTTGAGTTCTTCCAAAGCCTATATCGAATTCCCTAGAATTCCTGAATTTTTATTTGGTGTTCCTTGGTCCTCCTCTATTCCACTTGTTCTTTGTACATTACCTGAATAGAAACTAAGCTTTCAAGTGCAATTTCTTTTTTCTGTTGTTTACTCATATTTTTCCTCTTCCCTCCCCCCTCCCCCCATCATTGGCTTGCTCCTCTGTTTATTTACTGTATCTGTGTTTGGGCTATTCTGTCCTGAAGGGGCTTCTTCTCTGCTCTGCTGATTAACTAGATTAGGCTGATGGACTATTAATGAGCCCTTAGGCCAGATCTTCTCTAGTTGTCAGCAGAAACTGAAAGTGAAGGTGTGGAGGTTGAAGGTAGTTACCCTCATCCTCCTCTCTCTTCCTTTCTGACTGCCATCTCCCTTTCAGCTGCCTGGTGAGATACCTGAGTTTCCCACAGAACTACCAAGGTACTCTGTTGCAGTTGTAGCCTTTTTCCTGGGATTCCAGTCAGGCAGATTCTTACTGTGGGTCTCAGTGTAGTAGGTGGGGGAGGGTGTTGGAGATTGAACTTTCCTGCCCTCTGAAGGCTTCTTATCTGCAATATTGATAGACAGGATTAAGCCTGCAGAGCTGGATGTGCCCTGAGGCCAAAACCTACAGAGGCAGAGGCCAAAGATGCAGTGTAGTAGCTGAAGACTGTGACTAGTCTGCCCTCCTCTCTGCCCCTCTCCTCCAGCTGCCACACTTCCAGCTATGGTCAGAGACTTGAGCCTCATGTATTTGTGGTAGGCAAGGCACTCCCTCTGGGTTGGAGCCCACCAACCTCCAGAGTCTCAGTACAGTAGGTGAGGGAGGGGTCCTGAGATCTTCTTTCTTTTCCTTAAACCCAAGACTCCAACCTTCTCTGCATACCTTTTAAGTTGAATTGAGCAGGAGGGTCCCCCAGCTCTGTCCTGTTGTTGAATTTGGTTTTGTGTCCCTCTTGAAGCTCTGTTTTTGATTGGTGTGGAAGGGGGTTTTCACAGAGGACTCAACTTTCACTGCTTCTAAGTGGCCATCTTGACTCTCAGCCAAAATTCTTCTTACTGATGAGAGCATCATTATCCAGTCTCCCAAGTTCCCAGTTTCAGTATCTTCTTCAACTCCTCCCTCCCTCATTCCATTTATCCAATCTGCTGCCATATCTTTTTTTTTTAATTTCACATGTTATTTATGTTTCCTTCCCTCCACTCGCACCAGGGAGTTGGGTTAGGTTGTCCATCATTTATCTACCCATTAGCCTTCTAATTGTACTGCCTGCTTAAAGTTTACACCCACATCATCCACAGAGCTGCCAAAAGAATTTTCCTAAAGTGTCTGATCATGACACCGCCCTGTCTTCAACACAATAAACTCTACTGGTTCTCTCTTACCTCCAGGATCTTATATCAAGTCCTCTGTTGAGTTGTTAAAGCTCTTCACAACTTTTTTTTTCAGTCTTTGCACACTTTATTTCCCACACTCATAGTAGAGGGCCAATTAATATTGTCCTACTTTCTCTTCTTTGAACACAACATAGTATATACTTTCCCTCTGTTCTTCATGTCTTGGTACTGGCTGTCCCCTAAGCCTGGAATGCTCTTCTCACTTCCATCTCTTGACATTTGTTGGATTTTTTCCCCTATCATACTCAGCTCCAATGTCACCTTCTGCAAGAAGACTTTTTTTTTTTTGTAACCCATGCACTTGAGCCTTCCTTTCTAAGGTGTCCTAAGTATCTGCTCTACATATGTCTCTTTCATTAGCATGTAAGTTATCTGGATGCAGGGACTGCTTTTGCATTCCATTCTATCCCCAGGACTTAGGACATCATAAGAACTTGGCCCTAGTGGAGTGACTTTCCCAAGGTTACACTGGCTATAGTAAAGGTCTGAGTCCTGGGCACTGTGTCTAATGAAGTCTGAGGTCATACTACATCTTCTTGGCTCATCCCATTTTTGATGAGTATGAAGACTTCAGAATGTATTTTCCCAGCAAGTAGAATATAAATTTCCTTAGTGCAATTTATCTACATCTCCAAAGCACTCAGCACCATGGTTTGCACATAGTAGTTGCTTACTGGGGCATTTCATCCAGTTCAGTTCTGGAGGTAGGGGGAAAGGTGTCACACTTCAGGAAGGATATTCAAACTTGGGAGCCTGGCTGCTAGTATGATTAAGGGATTAGAGACCATAATTGGATCAGTTGATGGAACTAAGGATGTTTGGCTTAGAGAAAACTTAGTGACTGATAATTTCAAGTGTCTGGGCAGTTGTCATGTAAGAGATGGATTAGATTCCTCCTGCTTGACTCTTTAGAGCAGCACTAGGAGCAATGGGTAGAAGCCATGGAGAAGGAGATTCAGGCCAGAAGGAAAAATTTCCTAATGATCAGAGCTATCCAAAAAAGGAATGAGTTACCTTAAAGGGTTCACTTTCACTGGAGGTCTCCAAGTCTCAAGCCAAGGTTGGAAAAATCATTTGTCTGGAATGTTATAGAGAAGATTTTTGGTCAGGCACAGATTGGATGAGATGGTCCCTGAGGTCTCTTCCATTTCACGAGTGAGCATCTGGAGAACTTTACCTTTTATTTAGAATCCCTCTTCTATTTGGAGTCTACATAGGACATCTTTGGTAACTAGTTAAAATCTTTGGCAAATCCCTTTCCTTGTTTATTGCCTCCCTTGATAGATATGCAGTAGATTTTTTTCAACAAAATGATTTCTGTGGCTATATCTGCTATGGAATCTTGTCCATTTCTAATGTGTGGGAGGTGTCTTATTTGATGTTTTTAAGCACTTGAGGATTTCAGCATTTTATTGGGCAAATTATTTTCATGAAATCAACTGAGATTTATAGTCTCTGTAGTTTGTTGCCTAACTTCCCTTCTTATGTTTACTTTAAGGCCTCTTATAGCCTGAATATATTTTTTTATAAAGACTTGTTTGCTTGTCTCTCCATGAATAGACTACACATTATACATAGTATATTTATTTATATATAATTTATATAGAATATAGTAGAGCATATATACATTTATATTTATTGACTGACGATAGCTTCATAGACTATTTTCATAAAGATTTTAGAGAGGATAGATGAGGAAACAGGCCTGACTCAGTATTGGTTGATTTCTTCTGGGTCATTTTTATTTTCTGCTCAAATTCCATGTATGACTTTTGGAATCTTCTCTTCCTTGAGATGGTTTGAAAATTGACTCTTGAGAACTCTTAAATTGTATCACCTGTAACACACATTTTTTTCTGTATTTGATAAGGCTGCAGCTTTCTAGAGTTTGCCTCCTTCAATGTCACTGCCACATGTCACAGAGTACATCTGCCGTTCTTTCATGGAAAAGTGCAAAATCTGTTAGTTCCACTAACACTGTGCATGAGAAGTCCCTCAAAAATACCAACAAATCTGTCCCATCTTTTCATTGTTTCATATCAAAATGCATTAAAAATGATCTAATTTAATTGGATCTCTTGTCAAGTTCTCTGCTGATATCTTATGGATTTCTTCAACTGTTTTTTTTTTGGGGGGGGGGAGATAACGTTCAAAATCTTCTGTAAAGTTCTGTCAATAAACTTGTACTCTAAGCCTGTATTTGTCCTTGGCAGCCATGCTTTTATGATTGACAAATGGAGTTTCTTTTAGTTCCTAGCTGTGGTGACTGTCTGGTATTGGTTAAATTTCTCCAAGAAACTATTTCTCCAAGAAATAGTTAATGTCGAGGGCAGCTAGGGGTTCAGTGGATGTGAGACAGGAGGTCCTGGGTTCAAGAGGTCTCAGACACTTCCTAGCTCCGGGCAAGTCACTTGACCTCAAATGTGTATTCTTTGCTGCTCTTTTGTTTTAGAATTAAGATAGAATCTAAGAATCTAGGATAGAAGATAAAGGTTAAAAAAATCAATCTTTAAGGTAAAAAAAATTTTTTTTGCATAACTCAGAACATGAATACAAACAAAACATATCATGTTTTTTGTTTTAAATAGCTCACACATTACAGAAACTATTGTGCATCATAATGTCAAAACAAGTTGGGATATTTATGTCATTTTATCCCCTCTCTTCTTAGAAATATACTACTCTTTGCTATGTTTGTGAGATGCACTTTGAAATATTTTCATATTTGGCATTTTTTTCCCTTGTAAAGATTTTAAACAGGCAATTTATGTTCTGAGAAATGACTATTATATTTGGAGTAAAAATATGCTTTAGTCAGAGGTTTGTTGTTCATTTTTCTGTAATTATTTCCTTGAAGGGAAGCAAAAGTAGGAGAAGCCACTAAGCCCCAGTATGCCATAGCCCAAGTGAAACTTCTTGTATTCCTAATTTTTTCATAGTCTGACTGCCGAGTCAATCTGTCTGAACCATGTGTGAACATCTCACTCCCTTAGCTTCCTTTTGGTTTTTGTTTGTGCCTGTAACCTTGGGCTGGTATACATCCATCCCCAACTCTGCAGTTACATCACTTGTTCCTTGATGGCGGCACAAACTTCTCTCAGAAACTCCTGCCCAATCAGAACTGCAGCCAGGAATCCCATGCCACCACACTGGCCAGACATGGCAATTTCTTTAAAGTATCCCCAGCAATTTTTTGAGATGAACCGGGTATATTTTTCAAAGTACCTTGTGCACATTCTCTGCACATAGAAGTGTATAACATTTTTGAGGGGAGAGCCAATGTTTCTGAGTTTTATTTTTATAAGTGTGGTAATTGTTTACATTTATTCATTTGGTTCTATTTTGTTCACTGAGCTTCATTTTATACACTTACCCATTTTCTTTGCATTTTTTTATATTTTTGTTTATATATTTGTTTTGACATAGCAGAGGAAGTATGGTAGAGGCTCAGTCAGGAAGGTTTAAGTTCAAGTCTGACCTCTGACATATATTGCTTGTGTGACCCTGGGAAAGTCTTTTTATAGTTCAAGATTTTTAATATTCCTTTCCATTTACATACTCTAATTTTCCCAGCTACTCCCCAGTCTTGAGTTGGGGAGTTCTTTTATTCAGAAAATACCCAACCCCCTTCAAGTAGAGACAATACAGCCAAGAACAGTGCTTGGTCAGAGTATAAATTCCCTGACCATTAAAAATAGTATTATATTCCCAATCTCAAATTCTGGTATATTTGGTTTTATGCTAGATCAGGGGTTCCTCCTCTGGGGTCTCTAACACTAGATAGGTTTCTGGGAGTCTCTGGATTACATGGGAGAAAAATAAAATTTTATTTTCAGTGTAATTGGCTTCCTTTGTAATTCAATTGTAAACCTTAAAAGTTCACAGACTTATGAATGTTAAAAATTTTACTCCACAGTGAGGAATCCTCCAATTCCCTACTTGAAATAATTCCCTACCAGATAGTGAGAACTCTACTTGAATGTGAAAACTCCTTGCTATGGGAGGATCTCTACCCCATCCCTACTTGGGACTGCTTTAGGGGAGAAAACTCCTTGCTATGGGAGGACCTCGATTCCACCCGTACTTAAGAATGCTTTAGGAGAGAAAATTCCTTGCTAAACAATGAAAGTACTCGGACCCATGCTTACAATAAAGCAAGTAGTCCTTTGAGCCATGCCTATTTTTGGAATTGATACAATGGGATTCTAAGTGCCTATAAAGGTGGGGCAATTTGTAAACTACTTAGACCTAAAAGGTGAAAACTTACTCGGAGGTTTTCTCTTAATGAAATTAGTCGACACAGCAGCATTTTTTTTTCTGACTTACTAAAGAGATTAATCTACTCAGCTGTGAATTCAAAATGGGCTGTCTTTTGGAAAACATCTACAGTGATTGGTAGATGTAGGGACTTAGGGGAGGTGACATGGGAGAAAAACCCCTATATAAGAAAAAGCAGAATCTCTTGAGGAGATATATCCTTTTGGAGGATCTCTGATGAGGATCGCTTGGGAAGAATCTCTTGAGAGAGGCTCTGGAGAAGGGAAGCTCTTGGAGGACAATCTCTAAGGAGGTCTCCCTGGAGCTCCTTTAAGGGGACTCTGTCCCTCTGGAGGCTCTGGAGAGAGGCCCTTTGGAACAGTCTCTGGCTGGAAGGCTCTCTGGTGAAGTCAGCTGAGATGGAGCTGGCCTGGTGTCACTAGAATCCTTGCTTAGGCAGACCTTGTAGTGAGTGTTAAAAGACTGACTGACTGATCTCTCCCTCTCTTAAGACTCAGGTCTAGGCCATGCTGGCTTAAGGCCCTTCATACTTATTTCCTTTTCTCTCTTTTCTTTAATTCCACATTTGTATTAATTAAAATCTCTAAAAAACCCAGTTGAGTTGGGTAATTGAATAATTGGGAATATTTCCCTGGTGACCACCTTATATTTGATTTAAAAACCAAGACACTGTAGTAAAATATATTTTCTGCGGTCAAATTTACTCACCCTCTCTTATATCTATCACAATTTATATCTTCCACCATTTTAACTCACTACAGTTTAAGACCTCAACCATTCTAAATCTAACACAGTGTATTTTATTTTATGCATTTAAAATATTCTGAGAGGTCCACAGGCTTGGCCAGATTGCCAAAAGGGCCCACAACACAAAAATAGTATTCATGCAGTAGATCAAAGAAAGCCAATTGGTATTAGTTGAATATTGGAAGGACTATCTCTCCCTTTACATTAGGTATTCTCAAATACCTGCTGTTTCTCCACTCCCACTTCCTTGGTGAACTCTACTCATGACTATAGCTATCCCTTTATTTAGTTGGTTCTCATTACCTGAACTCTGGTTCTGTCTTGCCCAAACACCAAGGCATTTATATTTGGACATCCAGGAACGAGCTCAATCTCAACACATCTAAAATGGAATTTACCATCTCCCTCTTGTCCTTTACCCTGATCCCCACAAAAAGCCTCACCAAAACACAGAATGGGTTCCTCTTCTTGGGCCCTACATTTCTGTCAGTGACACTACCATTTCCTTTCCCCCAGTCCATCCAAGTAGAAAGCTACCTGTGGCATTTCCCATGTTTAATTTCTTTATCCAATGCATCACTATCATTTCTTCTTTCAAAACATCCCATAGATTCACCTTTTATCCTTCATTTTCACAGAAACTTTACTCTAACTCAGTCATTTACAGCTTGGATTACTACCATGTTCAAGTTAGACTCTGCTTTCAAACTTCCCTCTCTAATATGTCTTGCACACTGCGGTTAGACATGCTATGCTGCACAATGTGACTCTTCAATACCCTGTAATCCCTATTGACATCACAAATCTCAATTTGAGTTTTGGAACTCTTCTGTTACTTACCCCCAATCTATCTTTCCGGGTTTATTTCCTAGCCATTCAGTCTTTACTTTGTTCTATTGAGGCTGGTTTCTCCATTTGCCACTGCCACCATCCCTACTTTCCCTATCTGAAATGGCACCTTCTCTTACCTAAGGCATAACTGAAGTCTTACCTCCTCCCAGAAGTCTTCTTTCAGTATTCTAGCCCCAGTTGGCAGTTGGCTTTTCTTTTGACTGTTTCCTGTGTTAGTTCTGTTATCCTCAAGTAGATTATAAACTCTTTGAAGGTGATTGTTACATACTTTTGTGCCCAGCACAAAGTCTAAGCACCCACCATGCTAGGTTCAGAAATCCCAAGTATGTATTTTTAACTCTCTTGGAAATGATTAAAGCATCACAGAATATTATCAGCTCTAAACGAGACTTTAAGGAATCATTTAGTGCAAAGGTTTTAAACCTGGGTTCTATGAACTCATTTTAAGAAGTATTTTGATAACTATTTTAATACAACTGTTTTCCCCTTGTATTATGTACTTTGTGTATCTAAGAAACATTCTGAAAAGGGACCCGAAGGCTTCACCAGTCTTGCAAAGGTGGTCTATGGTACAAAAAATGTTAAGAATCCCTGATCTTGTGCAATCTCTTAATATTTTGTAGATGAAACCAAGTCCCAGAAAAGTATGATTTCCATAAGATCACATAGTTGGTTAATGGCAAATTAGTCTAGAATTAGTTTTACATAGCTTTAGGTGATAATTATGAAAATGAAGACAATACTCTGCACTATCTAAATTTTATGTAATTTATTTCAGTAGAAAGATTTCTGAAATCTGCACTTAAATTCATTTTAAACTAGCTTATGCAAACACACAGAAGATCACACGCACACCCACATATTAAAAAGAAACAAAAATTCCAAAGAGCCAAGGATGCACATCACTCAACGAGGTCATAGTGCAGTTGTGGTCTCTATCGCAACTGGATCTTGGGATAACTGGGATAAAGAGGAACAAAAATGGCTTGTGTTTACTGCTTATTAACACTATCTCATATCTACTTAGATACTGATTCCCACAGATTTTGATCCTCATTAGATCAAGTTGTATGACTCTCTCCTCCCTACACACACATTCTAGTAGATCGTGAAGTAATGAGTTTGTAGTCATCAAGATGTCAAAAGCCTTAGAAATCCTGACAATGTATTAACAGGCATTATTCTAGAGCCTCTCTTTCATTATGCTACAACTTGCTTAATACACTGTCATTGGATCATATTTGTGAGTAGTACTAGTAGGATATATGTCATAAGGGGAAACAACACCAGCGACTTAGCACTGAGAGGGCACCTAATAATCATGCTGCTTTTGGCTTGTTAATTCCGGAAAAGCATTCAGCCAAAGCTACATCCCATTCCATATTCCATTCCAACAATCCCACCACTATTCCTGCGGTACAAATAGTTGGACTCGAAATTTAAAATTTGCTCTCTCTAATAACCCCAGATGACCTGGTTAACTCTTCATTTGGCTTTAAAGACCCTTTGAATAGTTGATTATATCTGTCCTCTGGTCACATTAGCCCTTTAAAAAGTGAACATTTTAACATGGTGAATCAGTTGAAACAATAGCTCCAGTTCTTGTAAATGAACTCAGAGAAGTAAAAGCTCAAAGCATTTAGAAAGGTATTGTTTTCATTAGTAAATCCAATTTCATTTCTTTCCTCCTCTTCAAGTTGAGCTTAAAATTCTATTGTATTCAAATGATGCTTACTTGAATTTCAGTGAAAGCCTTTTTTTGAAACTAGTTTTCACTAAAAAATGATCATAAAATTAAAAGGAAACATTTTATGAACTTAAACAAGTTATTAAATAAGGGTACTAGGAAGCTTAAGGTGATAATGTTTAGCTTTCCTGTTATATTTGCTAGTGAACATCAAGATGACTTGATTTCCCGGCTACACGTTATTTTGACTATTATACTGAAACTTAATAACTGATTGAACAAACTAAGGGGAATGTCTCATTTCTTCAATTAAGAGCTAGTTCTCTTATCTTAGTCCAATTTTAGCTATTACATAATGGTTTGCCATTAATACTTTTTCTCTGGTTATATTTTATCCTTTCCCAAAGCTCTTGAGAAAGGTCTCAGATTCATTCTATGATGACAGAAGCATCTCTTAACAAGACAGTTCTTAAATTTGTTTTTAAAAGGTAATTTTTAAATGACAGGGTTTAAGGGACAGGACAGAGAAGTAGTATGTCTCAAAAGGCTCAAAACCACAAGGAGGACACCAATAACTTATAGTCACCTACCCAAATGTGTGCTTGGTTAAGCTGGTGGAGAGAGGGATAGCACACATTCCTGAAATAAGAGGAGCTAGCATGCAAATGATTATTGTCATACTCTCTGCCCTAGAATTGGTCTTCAAATTGATAAGGCACTGACCAAGTTTTCCTCACACTGTAACTTGAATCTACCCTTTCAACAAGCTCAGTGTTTATATATGCAGATTTCTTTTATTAGAATCCTCCATGTAGAAAGTCATTTATGACACAAGCCATTTTTCTGGGAAAGGAAAAAAAGGCATTTAAATAATTTTTAAAAGGTTGATTTCACAAGGAAAGCAATTCATCAATGTGATTCGATACTAGTTCTCACACTCAGAAGCCTAGAGAAACCAGTATACACCACATTGACTGTGAAAACAATCTGACTTTTTTATTTTTGGAAAAGAATATAAATCTAAACAAAAGGAAAACCCACATTAAAATGCCACTGAAGAAGCCAGATAGACATCAACACGTGCTTTGTCATATCTAGACTTAGAAGAGTCATCTTATTGTTCTACCGGGGACGTAATTGAATTCTCCATTTGCAAAAAGGGATCCAATTATCCATTGGGCCTTTGGAGTCTGAGGTTTTGTTGGTGCCAAAAAGGCCCTCTGATAGACAACACTGTTCTAGTTAGTACCTCATTCTCAGAGTAAGATGCTATGTTGGACAAGTAATTTAATTGTGCTTCAAGAAATGGCTGGGAAACCAATAGGAGAACGAAAGTCTCTTTTTGACAAAAAGCAAGTCTCTTTTGAATTTTTGACTTGTTCTACTTTTGATAACCTCTTTCTATACTTCAGCAATAAACATGCATAGCAGAGTCTTAGTTTAAAGAAAATACCCTGAAATATAGTATGGACAGGAAAAATTAAAAAAAGCCTAAATGGTTAGGTAAAACTTGAAGCACAGGAAAGAAGGGCAGATAGGATTCAGCAGACTACTATTCAAGGACCCCAAATAGAATACATTTCAGCCAGTCTCCTGATTTCTTACAGTCATCAAATGAGTCTTTCGGAAGACTACTGAAAATCAGTACAAACACCATGCTGCCAGAATCACCCTTGCTTTCAGTAGACTTAACATGTAGATATATCACATATCAACACAGTTCATACAGTACATAGTGCAGTAGTCATATGGCATTTTCCACAGGAAATAGTTTTGTAAAAATGAAGCACATGCCTAGAAGAATACCTGAACTCAAATTGTTTGGATCCCTCTTTGTAATGTCAATACAAATGAACATTTACACAATGGAGAAAAGGAAGGTGTGTTTGACCAGTTCTCTCTTAAGCCGTGCAATGTGGAAGTTACTCTAAAAACAATACTCGTTAGATATAGCATGTAAGACTTGAACATGGGAATCATTGGAAACATGTAAATTCAAGATAAAATGAAATTTGCTGTTGTTCCTAAGCTTTTAGAATTGGTGTTTCATTTGTATGCTAAAAATACACTTCTTAAGATGTAAAACATGTGCCTTAAATTAAGTGTTTGCTTTTATCCATTCAGGGTTTTTGGACATGTAACCTCTATGGTTTATTCCCTAAATCAATTTAAATTTCCTCATAAATGTAGTCTTGGTAAGAAGGATGGAAAAAAAGGACATTTTAATGATCTTATTTGGAACACATAAAAATGGAAGCAACAGTGGGCTTAATAAGATAGGAAAAAATTTCTTATCTTCTAACCAACCAGTTAGGAAACTTGGTAAGAACTTTAGCGATTATACAATACTGAAATATTCATGTGAATGAATGTCAGGTAAAATAAAAATAGTGTTACTTGTGGATCGTACCTACAATGTTTTAATTGATGACTATTATTTGTAATTGGTTTTAAATATTATGATAATTTTGGCATCAATGACAAATTCCTTGAAATGGACTAATCTGAAGTTGGAGATAAATCAAGAATCTTGAATAAATCTATGGGTAAAGTGGAATCATTCCAATCAAATTTCGGCAAATGAACATGTGGATTTAAGAGTTGGAAATATCAAACACACCTTCCAACACAACATGGTTCTGTCTTTGGCAAAACTATATGACATTAGGCTGACTCCCAGTTGCATATTTTTGCTCTAACAGGAGAATAGAATAGTTAGCCTGCAATATTAGCTTTTATATATAATAAAAATCCACAGGGTTCTCATCTACACCGTCTCTCTTAAAGTACACACACTGTCAAAAACACTTATTTCTGAAAAGAAACAAAACACATTAAGGAATTTTAAAAAATGAAAGACAAACTCAAAGATGTGCAAACTCTACATAGTAATACTGTTGGCTATGCAGATGGTGTCTTTGCTATGTACCCAACATGGGTCAGACTTGGGGGATGCATGAATTGAAAAATGATTAGGCACAGGCAACTCCTTTTGTCATCTTCCAATTCATGTCGCTTTCCAAAATAAAACATTTTAAAGTCAAAACCATTATCTTATATAATAGACAAAAACAGAAGATAATGGACACGAAATCACATGTTGTTTCTAACTGCCTTATATCAGATACATACTAAGCAATTGCTATCAGAAACAAAAAGAAATCCATAGAACTTAACATTTAGAAAGACTTTGCATAACATCCTCTTTCTTATCAAAATTGATCCTTATTTATTTATGGGTTTAATAATATTATCTTTTTAAAATTTCACAGGATCAAGGGCTAAATACTTATGGTAAAGAGCAAAAAAACCACTTTCTAAGAAAATGTGTGTAAAATTATTCATTTTACATGAGGCTAATTTTGTAATAGGAATGTGGAGACAGAAATAAATTCCTATAAAATGTCATATAATATTTCTAAATTTGAGCTACTTTTAAAATGCAAGAGGCTTCAAAAGTTTATTTAGTGATAATTGTATAGCTGACCAAATAGTTAAATCTTTGCTCAGGTGCTCATTTTGAAATTCTGAAGTGATAGGATTTAGACAATATTGTAATCATTTGTCTCCTCTTTATATTTTTGGAGTTAAATGGAGTGTTGTACAGAAGACAGCACAATTTGGAATTTAAAACATAGATATAAAATTTAACTAAAAGAATATGTTTCCTGTTAAAGGTCTTTACTAAGTTTCTAGAAAAATGTCTTATTATAAAGGGTAGCTTGTATAAGAAGGTTCTTATAGTTTAATCTATGTTCCAAATTGATTCATACATTATATTTTTCCTTTCAAAATGATTGTGTTTTACTATATCCATCTTAAGATAAAAAAATTTCCATGTTCAATTTATTAAAAAAAAACAAACCAAAATCATATACACAATGGGAAGCCTTTAAACCAATGTGCTACTGAGTTTCTTCTTGAATAATAAAATGAATAATTTCAAGAAAATAAAACTCTGGCACTCTGTAGTTTAAACACTATTTCTGAGCCCTTCAGGTAGGTTAATACCTTACTGACATAAATCACATGTGACTGGAAAACTGGATGATCCTTCCAATTATGTGGTAGGGTTATGATGAGAAATCACCTTTGGGGAGGATGTCTACTTTAAGATTACACTTCTCTCCTCAGTCTATCTCCATTCAATAATGCAAATGCCTGTGGAATCAGACAATGGGACTAACTTTTAAGCCCAGTTAGAAATGTCCATGCTTTTCTTTCAACAAAAACAAGCCCCGTCCCCAAGTGTCTGGTAAGTATGAATACTCAGCCTTTGTGTCTCCTGCAGAAAATAATGTTCCCCATACAGTACTAAGAATTGCAAGTTTAGTGTTGAAAACAACAATAAAAACATTGACAACAATAACCCCTCCCCCATCACATTATTACAATTACAGTTCTTCCACTCGTGGTTTGAGAGAAAGTGGGGCTACACATGGGTGGAGGATGAGAAGAGTTCTTAAAGTGGGCTGCTGGTAAAATCCCTAGAATGTGAAAATTTCTTTATATCCATAGTTCAAACCCAGCTCCTTATAATGTAACCCTTAAGAAATGTTTTACTTTTTTCTTTAAAGAATATCTAAAAAATGTGATTCCCCCTCCCCCCCTTCAAAATTAGTAGAAAGTTAAAAGAAATGCAAACTAGCTACAATCTATCCTAAGCACAGCACCGCCAGAAGTCTCACACACACTATTTGGTGTTTCATGTTGTTTTTCCTTTCACTCTTTAAGGCAGTGGTTTCCACAGGTCAGTTCAGAGAAAAGAAGCATGGTCCATGGCAGTTCATGTTGCAACTCCAATGTTTCACTTTGGGAACACTACTCATTGGGAGGCCATTCCCTGAAATTAGTGCTTTGTGTTTGTTTGTTCAGTTCCCCAAAGTCTAGAGGTTGAGCCTGAAGGCTCTGTCCTGGCACACATTTGTAGAGCTGGCACACGTTCATCAGGTCCTTCTTCCTCGATTGTGAGCCACAGTTCATCTGTCTTCTTTTTCAGGCTTTTAACCTGTCTTTATTCAAAAGTCATCAAGTTGGTAGGAACCTGAAAAACAATGAGGAGGCCTTTTTTGCTGGCAGCTAAGGAAAAGAAGTGCTTCTATTCCACCAGAGCCAAGACAGAAATCTGATTCAATTCTGTGAACAGTTATCAAGTGCCTACTATAAGCAAAAGACAGTCCCTACCCTGAAGGAGCTTATGACCTAATGAGTGAGACAACCCACAAACAATTCTTTCCAAAGCAAACTGTAGAGAAGATCTATAGGAAATAATTAAAAGAGGGAGAGCACTAGAATTAATTAAGAGGGTTAGGAAAAGTTTCCTGAAGAAGGTGAGATTTTAGTTGGGACTTTTTAAAGGAATCCAAAACAGACCCCAAAACAAAAAAAACCCAAAACAAAACCCTTACTTTTTGCCTCAGAATCAATACTACCAGTTCTAAGGCAGAAGAGGGGTAAGTAAAGGCTAGGTAATGGGGGTTAAGTGACAGCTAGGAAGTGTCTGAGGCCAGATTTAAATCCAGGACCTTCTGTCTCCAGGCTTGACTTTGTATCCATTGAGCCACCCAGCTGCCTCCCCAACTCCAACTAATTTTTCTTCTGGTTCTCTGTATTATATTGTTTTAGTTTGGGATATTTTCAGCAAAGTAATTACTTGAGGATGGTAGAAAGTGTTTACTCCTGTATGTGTTTCATTTAGACAATGCCTCTTAAGAGAGCACTAAACAGAACAAAAATTGCCTAAAAGAATTAATGTTCTTTCTGAAAAGAAGTCATTTTATTGAGGCAGCATTTCATTTGGCAACTTCTATTTAAGAAAGCAACCATGAAATAAGTAAGACTTTCAGTAGCCAAAACTGATGTTGTCAAGACAATGCACTAACATGGTCTCCATTTGAGGTTCTTTTCCTCTATAATATGTATCTCAAACAGTCCCTGAAACATCACCAGGTTTTAAAACATAATTTACTAATAACAGGAAGTTTATAATAACCTTTAGTTATTAGGCAAAGTCCTTTAAAAAAAACCCAATGTTCATTTTGTTCATTTACAAGGCAAGGAAGTATACAGCTTATTTTATAAAGATAACCAAAATAAAGTCCTGTAACTTAATTCACTAATGTGCCTCCTCATAAACTCCCTCTCTATAAATGATGATGATGATGAAGACATGTTTTATGTCTGTAAAATTGTGTTGAAAAATGTACCACCACTCTGTAAATGAGAAAACTGAGGCTTGGAGAGGTTAAATTAATTGGATGTGGTCATAAAACTAGCAAGTACTGTAACCAGAGCTGGAACCTAGGTCTCCACATCTAGCTTTTCCCTCACTACATAACAATGTTGTCTTTTTGCATAAAAAGCCCTACCAACTCATGCCTTTCACTGTCTTTCTCCTGTCCTGAGCTTGGAATAGGACTACGGGCAACTCATAACCCTTCTGGGCTCCAGTTCCTTATCACATATATAAAAAAAAAAAGAGGTCAGATTAGATAATAAGAACCTCCTTACATTTATATAATGCTTTAGTTTAAAATATACAGGAATGTGTTTTGAGATTATTTAGTGTCTTACAGAGATGTATCTCTAGAAAGAAATGTTAGCCAGTAAAACTAGGCATTAGCTCTGTCTTCCAGTGATAAAGTAATAAAAAGGTTATCTTCATTTTCAATTTTTAAAACACATCCTATTAGAAGGATGAGTAGTATTTAATGAAAATCATGGCACTTGTACAAGGAAAATAGGAGTGGGGCTAGTCATGACCGAGAGACAATAGGTAAAGCAATCCAGCAGTTGCACTAGCATTCCAGGGACGTTTTCACAACCAAGGAAGACCTCGAGTCTGATAAAACTGGCTCCTCTCTGGAACACTTAAGGAAAGTCTTGGATAAGAACTATGCTCATCGTTCATCTCTGCCTTGAAGGCTCCTCATTATTGACATTCTCTTCTTCCTCAAATTATTTGTTTTCACAGAGCTGGGAGGCCACTTAGAATATAAATTCCTGGAAAGCAGGGGACCATTTTGCTTGTGTTCAATCTGACACGAACAACAAAGATGTCTAGCTTCCTGAATATCATCCAGTCAAGCAACTACCTGGCCTGGAGTTAGTGATGCAAGCTATCACTACTAACCAGTATGGAGGAGCGTTGTGTATTATGGTATACTACTGTGGAGAATCTGTTGGGTACAATGTGTCTCCTATTAATGTGTCAGTAGAGGAGAATTCTATACTGAGCAGTAATAGGTCCAGACTCTCCTAACTTTCACACACCTTCCCCAAAGGGCCATGAATAAGTATTCCTAAAAACATATTAAAATAAATAAAATATGTAGAAAATAGGAATATTGTTTTTTCAAATACCAAGCTCCTAAGTTAGAGGGGTTTTCCCCCAATGTTCTTTTGAATTCTAAGGGTTTCTTGTAAGATGTTGAGATAAAATGAGATGTATATGTTAGGTTTGCCTTTTCACTTCCAAGACCTAACATTGAAAATCAATACTTAAAGGATGCTACAATTTCCCATTAAAAATCACCTTAGGGCTATATTTGTTTCAGTAAAGAAAATTCAAACTCTGTTTTGATTTTAGTAGTGTTTGGGAAAGTAATCTGAATCTGATTAAGTAGAAATGGTTCCACAAAATGCTTTTTACTAATTAATTTTCTGTTCTTTGTTATAAAAGATTATGTTCAATCATATTGCTTAATTATATATAAACAAGTTCTTGACAAGCTCTAAAGAGTGGTGAATTTGTCTACCTGGACCACTTCTATCGATCAAATATCTCCTTGGAGTCACTGACTATGTTCAGCAATCTCAAGCCCTGGGTGCTCACACCAGTAGTGTTTGGCTTTCAAATGAAAATGATGGATGGTTCTTAAATGTATGCAGTCAAAGCTAACTGCCAAGAGTGAGCTCCTCACTGACAGCACACTGCTTCTTTCTTGGCAATTACAAAATTATAGAAATTATAGATGGGAAAACCTTTTAAAGAAGTTTATTTTATTTTGCAGGAAAAACAATGGAAACAATGCTATCTGTTCAATCCACATTCAGGAAAAGGCCTCTAATTTTCTCTCATTAAAAAAAAAAAAGCTGTTATCTTTTGCCTTATAATCAATACTGTGTATTGGTCCCAAGGCAGAAGAGCAGTAAGTAAGGACGAGGCAATGGGGATTTAAGTGTCTTGCTCAGGGCGACCTAACTAAGAAGTGTCTGAGATCACATTTGAATACAAGACCTCCTGGTCTCTAGGCCTAGTTCTAATCCATTGAGCCTGCTAGCTGCCCCCCACAATCACTTTTAAATACATAAATCATATAGTACTCTAGTAATGCTGTAAAGTTTTCAAAACTCACCTGTTGTCTGTTGCTTTGGCAGGCTGCACTCAAATGTTTGAACCACAGCATTGCATTCATTCTATTACCAGCTTGAAACTTGTATGAGTTTCCTAAATTTAGAAGAAAAAACAAACAAACAAAAAAAGCCAAGTGAAAAATGACTTTTAGGCAGAGGTAAATAAAAAAATGCTGATACTGCCAAATTCAAATGTCAATTTGCCACCAATGTCTATTTCTTCCATGTTATATTTTTCCCAAAGTAGGTCAAAATGATTAAACCTGGGCACAGAGGCAAAAGTCAGAGTTCCTTTTTTTAGGAAGCTCATTCTCTTGGGTTAGGAGATGACAAGTATGTGTAAAAGTATATATATATATATATAAATAAATCAGAGGATGCAATGGGGAAAGGCACTAGAAGCTGAGAGGATCAAGAACAGCTTGCCATTAACATTAGTGCTTAGACAATTGGCAAAGTTAGAGATGAGAAATGCTGGAACAAGGAGGCCAGGCTGACTGGAAAGGATTGGGGCCTTGGAAGTCAAACAGAGAGCTTCTCCCTGCTCTCAGAGGGACTATGGAGTCACTGGGGTTTACTAAGTAGGAGATGGAGATGGGGAGAAATTTGAGGCCAGGAGACCAATGGCAAAGTTGTGCGATAGGTCTCCTTGGGTGGGTGATGAGGGCTTCAGCTAAGATGGAAGTTCCATCAATGGAGAGAAGAGATAGGGGGTTGTGGAGGTAGAAATGACAAGATCTGGCTCCTGAATGGATATGTGTACTTTAAGAGTCAAGGGTGACAGGATGACCCCGAGTCTGTGATCCTGGTACTAGAACTAGATGGTGGTATCCTGGTCAGACAAGTCTGGGTTTTTCTGTTTTTCATAGGTTAAGTTTAAAATGTCTAAAAAATGGTTGAAGATTTAGGTGTGGAATTCAGAAAAGAGATGATGCCTAGATATACAAAGCTGAGAACTACCAGCTTGGAAGGTAAATTATGCTCTGGAAGCTGATGAAGTTATCAAGCGATAAGGCCTGGTGGGGTAAGGTAGAGTGCAGGATATGCTTACCATTATGGAGTGAGATGTTAAATAAACATAATAAACAGGACCCTGAATTTAATTACCTTTCTCAGAGTCTGTCAGCAAGAAGAGATCTGGGTGTTCAGGATCATCGGCCATCATCACCATCCATCCTACGACAGATACATTCTTATTTGATGTAGATTTGAACTAATGGATAAAACAAGAACATTTATTAAAAAGGATATAATATATCCTATTGTTAAAAAATTGAGCACATACTCTCATATGTATTTATTTACTTAATTATAAATTATATACATGAACTACTATAATAATGATTATGTATATTCTAGAATTTATGGAAAAAAAAAGAAAAATTCAAAAAGAGAAGATAAAGATAAATAAAATTTCCTACAGGTAATAGGGTTTCTCTGGATTTTTCATCGAGGCAGTTAGGAGATACAGGATAAAAGGCTAGGCTTGAAACCAGTAAGATCTGAGTTCAAATCTTGCCTCAGACACATCTTAGTTCTGTGATCGTGGGAAACCTGTTTGCCTTGGTTTCCTCATCTATAAAAAGGGAGCAGCTAAGAAGCAAAGTGAATAGAATGCTGAGCCTGGATTCATAAAGATCTGAGCTTAAGGTCTTTTGACACTTAATTAGCTATATGACCCTGAATATGGCACTTAACCTTGTTTGCCTCTGCTTCCTCATTCATAAAATGAGCAGGTGAAGGAAATGGCAGTATCTTTGGCAAGAAAACCCCAAAAGAGGTCTTGAAGACTTATACAGACTGAACAAAATGGGGAGAATAACAGCACTTATAACTGCTGTAGTTGCTAGCAGGATCAAATGTGCTATCTGTAAATAACTCCACACAGTGTCTGGCATCTCCTTGTGAGAACTTAATGAATGTGTATTTCCTTCCTAAGTAAGGGAGTGAGTAACATGGCCAGGCTGGAATGTTAGGGAGGTCGATTTGGCCATTATATGTAAGACGGACTTGAATGGGAAGAGACAAGGGCTGGGAGCCCAATTAGGATGATAATTCAACAATCCAGATGAGAGGCAATGAGGGCATGAACTGGGCTCCATGGGTAGTATAAGGATGATATTAGAAATTAAGTTTTGTTATATTAGTTTAGAGATAAGAAGTAGAGAAGGTGGCTTGAGAAAGGACTGGAGTTTGAAGCAGATCTGAGACAGAGTGCCAGTTTCAAATGTTGACAGTCTAATGGTTTTTCTGTGGTAGTTAGGCTCTCTGGGTGTGGCAGTTAATCTCTGAGAGGTAGTTGGCAATTACTCTTTCTCTGAGTGTTGGGAGCAGGCGACATCTTTTCTCTCTCTTCTCACTGTATGAGGTAGAAAGAAAGGAGGGAAAACCTGAAGGAGCTAAGTGATTTTCCTTTTCCAACTTGGGAAACACTAGTGATTGTCTATTGCTGTTTCATAAATTGTTTTTATATCTGAGAAGACCAAAGAAAGACCTGGTCTTTGGTTTGGACTCTTGAGTCTGTTAAGGCTCAGAGTCCTAACATGGTTCTTGCTGAGGCTCAGCCAGCTAGCCTTTGCTATTTTTATAACTTGGAGACAAATTTAAGAATTATATACTTCTTATGAGGATAATAGTGTTTAGTTTATTGTAGAAATAGGGAAAGTTTGGGTTAGTCAGATCAGGAAGGATCAGTGTAGCCTGTGGAAATAGAAGAAGTAGTTCCTTGCGGAACCAGGGAATTTTATTTGGGTGGAGTTAGAATCCCTTAAGAGTTAGAAATCCTTTTTTACCCTTATACTCTCAATAAATAGTTTATTTTTATATAATAAAGAGTCTCCTTAGTGAACTTGTGCCTGGCCCTGAAGAGAAGTTCACTTATGAACTTTACTTCACTGATATAAACTGAAGATACTTTGTAAGCACAGCAAGCAGAGTATCTAATCATTATTAATCATTATAATCAATAATCAATTCATTCATTTACCTATTATTCTTACAGCAGAGAGAAAAGAAAAATATGGAAATAGGTGGAAGGAGGAATGAAATGATTTGGCAAGAAGGATATGTGGACATGAGGTAAGGGAAGAGTGACAAAGAACTTAGGCTGACTTTGGCTCATCTCAGACAGCTTACTTTCTCCCCCACAAAAGACAATAAGGTGGTAGGGCTCCTGCACCCCTAGAAGGTTCCTGTGCAGGATGCTAGGTGATTTGGAGGCTGAGGGAAGCATTTTCCAGTTATACTTGATGGCCAAGAGGGGATGAAAAGGGAGGACAATGGGAGCTTGAAAAGTAGCCAGCCTGAATGGAAAGAGGCTAAGTGTAGGGGCTAGGGATAGAAGAGGCAGTGCTAGAGATAAACTCCACAACAGGGAGGCTGGGATGTTTATTTGGACACCACTGGCCTATCAAAACTTACCTTTTATACATTCTATTCATATAGTTCCTCTTAGACAACTGTGTATATATACCTAAACAGTGTTTATGTTAATGTTATACTTCTCTAAGGAAACATTTAATTTTGGCATTTGAAAAGCATGCCTTACCCCAAAGAAATTACTATAATTGTGGGAATTTTAGGCCTTGCGGCAGACCAACTAAAGTATTTTGAGATGGGCTTGTTGGAATTTCTTATATTTTCCTGGGGAAACAGCTGTTTTTCCTGCCTACATAAGATCCAACCATATCAGTATCAATGAGTTCATAAAATTACCTAAAACCTAGATAATAAATCAATTCTTGCTTAAATAATATCATTGGTAAAACTTAATACTAAATTCTATTTGGGGTAATACTAATTAGATTCAGAATAATACAACTTTAGAATTCTGCAAAGTTTATATAGTCATTATAGCATTAAACTGAAATAAATTTTCTATATTCTCCAAAACTTTTTCACAATAGTTGGAAAAGGAAGAAGGCAGATTTCAAGACCAGGCTTTAGAATGATTAAGGAAAATATAAATCTAGAGAAAATAATTCTTATATTTTTTACTTTCTTCCTCTCCAGAGGGGATAGTGTTTGACATGAATAATCACATATTATTTCTTCTCAATAAATCAAAATACAAACTTTATCTAATAAATAAAAGATACAACAAGGAATATTTTGTATTTGGAAAATTTGCATTTATCTTTTTAAATGAAGACTGAATCTGACTGTTCTTTCTAATCAATGTCTTATTTGAAGACTGCTAGATAAATAAAGATGATGACCCATATATTAAAAATATGAAGGTATTTTGGAAATGGAAAATAGAAATCAGGTTGTTTTAAGGTTAATAAATCCCAATAAGAAGAACTTGTACAATTTCCTATACTTGCTGGTTTGATGGCTTATGACTTTTCAAAGGGTTTAATATGATCTCCTGATTTTTCTTTTTAACTTATTCCAAAAGCCTGAGTGCTAGAATACATTATTCAATCTAGAAATTTAAACTAGGAAAACTCTCTGAAACATGCTATTTCTTTCTTCGCATTACTGTCTTGAAAAATCAATCTAATTTCCTTCATGATTTTTAGATTTGAATTTTTAAACATTTAAGAAGAAACGCATAGATTATCATAGTATCACATTCAGTTCTCATGCAATGCAAAACACGTGTCTGATAAATGATTTCTGATACATTCAGCAAATCTTACAACTTCCTTAGTATGACTTCCTTCCAATCTAAAATTTAAAAAGTACTTTATGTTAAATCACTTTTTAAGAGAGCAGATTTTGTCATTCACATGAAGAAAATGTTGTCATCTAACTCTAAATAAGAAAACAAGGATAGTTATTTGCAGATGCCTTAATTTCCCTAAATAATGAATCAATGTTCTTTAGTTAAGACCAAGTAGAAACAGTGAATTTAAAATTGTCTATTCTTACTAGTGAGGACATAAATTAATTTTTTAACCAACACTCAAGTAAAATACAAGGCTAAGAACCAACAAATTATTATGACAAAACAGTGCAAACTTCAGAAAAAAGCAAATACTTTAAAGAAAGAAGTAGAAGCTGGAGGAGATTCCTCTACAGTGTGAAGTTGTCTTCTTAAATTTAGAAATTCAAGATTTTTGTTGTTCCCATAAAGAAAAACCCCTTGCTGTGGGAAAGAAAATATAAGGACTGGATTTTTTGAAGACTGGAAAAAAGTGATTTTTACTTATGAAACTTTTTTTTCATTTAAGGTCATACTAAAACTGATGTCAGAAAAAATTCAGGTAAGTATCATATTTGGATATCTTCATCACACTATAAAATACCTACCCCTTCATAATGCTTTGGAGATAAGACAAACAAACAAAAAAACCTTTCAGTGGGCCTAAAAGTCATTTTCATTGAGGGAATGATCAAAACTGAAAGAAAAAATGCTATATTTAAAAGCAAAACTATTTCAAGAATTACAGAAATTCTCAACAGCGGTAACCCTGAGGTTCCAATTTATATACAAATTACATTAGTAAAGTTGACAAAAAAGAAAAATTACAAATGCTGGGGGAGCTGTGGGAAAACAGGCACACTGATATACTGTTAATGGATTTGGAAAATGATACAGGCATTCTAGAAAAATAATTTGGAACTATAACTCCAAAAGTTAGTCAACTGTGCTTAAATATCCTTTGACTTGATATCACTACTAGGCATGGGGCCTAGCAGAATGATGGTACCCTTGATAACAACAGGTTAGAAGAGGGAAGGTTTGGGGACAGGGATTAGATAATGAGTTCAGTTTTGGACCTGTTGAATTGTTCTATGAGACTGCCAGTATGAGATGTTCAAAGCAGTTGGTGATGCTAGACTGGAGGTCAGGAAAAAGGTTAGGGCAGGTTGAGTAGATCTGAGAATTATGAGGAAAGAGATTACAATTGAATTAACTGGAGAAGATGAGATTACCAAGCAAAATAGTAAAGAAGAAGTGAAGAGGGTCTGGGAAGTCAATGGAAAAGAAACATATTATCATGCTTCTCTTTTGGGCTTGTGTACTCTTCACACTTTAATTCATCAACACACATTTTTTAAATGCCAATTTATGTGCCAGGCACTGTGCTTGGTGTTGCTGATGTAGGACAACAATCCCTGCTCTCAAAGACTTTACATTCTATACCAAGGAGAATAAGGACTAGCAAAAGGCAATTTTTTATTTGACAATTAAGAGACTACTAGCTCAGGAGGACAGCAGTTTTAGTTAAGGGATTAAGTTGAAAGCTCTGTTGCAAAGGGGTTAAGAAATAATTGGGAGGAAAAAGAGTGGAAGCAAAGGGTATAGGTTGTTTTTTCTAGATATAAAAGGGAGGACAGAGAGAGGACAATGGCTTGAAGTGACCATCAAGTTGTCAGGGTATTTTTAACATGGAAGAAACCTGGGAATACCTGTGGTAAGCAAGGAAGGCACTAGCAGAGATGCAGAGACTGAAGACTAGGTTCATCAGTCAGCTGGTCACTAATAATTATTAAGAATGTGCCAATGTGCTTAGGACTCTGGATACGACAAATAGTGGCTTTGGAACCTCTCAGCAAAAAGTAAGGGATTTCCCTTACTTATTTTTTTTCTCTAATACACACCAGAGGCCCTCTTTCCTGACACCATCGATGTATCCACAGAGTCCTTAGATTTCAAGTAGTTAACTGCTCTTCAGAAGGTGCCAGTTTTCCTTTGAGAGGTAGAATCTCATACCCTGTGAATTGGTCCCAAACATTCAGTGAACTTTTCTCTATTTCTTCTATGTCTTGCGTTCTTTGAACCCCTAACTTTGACAGAGATAAGGGTATCTTTGTGCTTCTCTTTTTATTTTTGTCCTATCATTTTTTAAAAGGAATATTTCATTCTCTGAGATTTTGAAGAGTAGAATGGAATGTATTTAGCCCTTTTATCTTCTTTTTCAGGCAAGGAACCAACCAGCACTTACATCATAAAAAGCAGCTATTTCATAATACCTGAAAGAAGAATAGCATGTACTCTATGCAGATCACTGCAAAATTCAGAATAATCACAGTTGAAAGGGATCTCAGTGGCCATTTAATTCAGATCCTACACAGAGAAATGGACCTAAGGCCCAGGGAACATACTAAGTCTGACACAAACTATTTTGTACCTAGAGAACTCTTACTGTCTTGGAACTTCTATCGATGGCTCCTTATCCTTGAGGGCAAGGTCTTTTTTTTTTTTTTTGCATTACTATCCCTAGCATTTTGTGTAGTGGCTGGGCATATGGTAAGAGAATAATAAATGCTTTTTTGGCTGCTTTTAATATGAAGAATTCAGATCAAAGAACTTATATTCCACTAAGTGGCCATGTGACAATGGATATATCATAAACTCTCTGGGCCTTAATTTCCTCACTGATTAACTGAACATCCTTCTCTAAGCCTAAGGCCCCATCCAGCTCTAATATAAAGTTAATACCTAAGTTTTTAGAAGTAGATGATATTTAAAGAAGAATTGAAACTTCTAGAGAGTGAAAAGTTAGAGATAAATAAGCTAAGTCTTTCTTTCTAAAAAGCAGTTTTGAAGAAAAATGTGAAGATATATAAGGCACCAGGAAAGAAATTCCTAGAATTTATATTTTCCCCTTTTCCCCAACTTATTCCCCATGGTACCATTCAACATACTAGAGCAAAAGAAGAAAACTTCTTCCCTTAGGATTCAGGAGACTTGGTTTCTAGTCCTTGCTGTGTTGCTATCTGTTTTGTTGCTGCTATTGTTGTTTGTTTTTTAAAAATCAATGAAGTTTTGAGAAAGTCCTTTTTAAGAAAGTCTCGGGCTTTGGCTGATTCCACTTTAAAATGAGGGAGTTAGAAACAATGAGATTAATAGGTCTCTTCTGTGTCTCTCTTTCTTTAAAACTCTTACTTTTTTCTGAGAATGGATACCAAGTATAGGTTCCAAGGCAGAAGAATAGTAAGAACTAGGCAACTGGGGTTCAGTGACTAGCCCAGAGTCACACACCTAGGTAGTGTCTAAGGCCAAGCTTGAACCCAGGATCTCCCATCTCCAGGCTTGGCTCTCCATTCACTGAGCCATCTAGCTGTTCCCTTTCTATTCCTAATATTTCTTTGTTCAATAAGTTTTGGATCTTCCTGGCTATATATTAAATATTACTATATTTGGAATGTCCTAGGGCTTCACTTGAGATTTGTGAAACTTTTTGATTAAAAGTCAAATACATTTTAGAAACATACTTAGAAGAAGGTAAAGTAGAAAATACCCTTTTCTGGGTGGTAATATGTTAACTTGTTAGTTTTCAGCTTTGAGATTACAATTCTGTGAGTAGAAATTTAAACAGGACTATGTTAATAAAGAAACCAAGACTCAAGATATTAAAATGCAAGAAAAGTTATCAAATCATAAACTACATCTCATTAGATGGAAAAGAAATTCTAGGTATTAAACTAGAAAGGAGTATCTTATTTGTTCACTTCTTCAGTAACTGAAACAAGAGGGTCAGCTTCACATGTTTGAGTTTAAATGATCTGTTTGTTGAATTCCTTTCAACCAGAATTCATCTAGAATGTTCACCATTTAAAATGACACTCCCCAAAATCCATAGCAGCTATCACCAAAAATATAAACCTAAGGAAAAGTATCCTTGCTTTAGTAGAGATTATTGAAAATCTGAGTATTAATACAGTATCTACTAAGCCGCTATACCCATTTTGCTAAGTATTGGGAATATGAAGAAATGAGATCTATCCTTTGCCCACTGAAGCTTTTAATTGTGGGAAAGGGTGTATTTCAGGTGGAACAGAACACAGACACAGACATAGAAGAACTATAATACTGAAAGTGATCTTGCAAAGGAGAGGTCCAGAGAAAGGGTTCTGAGAAATTTAAGGAGAAGTATGTCAGAACTTCTGAAATCAGAAAAATATCATCCTTAAAAAATCTCTTGGGCATATATTTTTTGTGGTTCACTTTTCAGTCTTATCTAACTCTTTGTGAATCCATTGGGATTTTTTGGGCAAAGATACTGGATTGTTTGCCCTTTCTTTCTCCAGCTCACTTTACAGATGAAGAAACTGAGACAATTGGTTGCTAAGTCACAGAGCTAGTAAATGTCTGAGGCCGTAGTTGAACTCAGGAAGATGAGTGTTCCTAACTCCAGGTCCATCTCTATCTCTAGCTGCCCTAGGCACATATGAGAAAATACAATTTAGTATCATTGGCAGGCCAATTGGTGGGTGAGTGACACTACATACACAAGACACCCTCACACCCTCACATACTTACATGCTTTCTTTCTGTAGCCTTTAGGGACTTGGCAGCATAGTAAAAAAGTTGCGTCCCACACAAAGCCGCCCAATATTTTGTCCAAGATGCTACCTGGAAGAAAAAAGAACCAAGTTAATAGACTAAAACGTCTAAATGCTACTACTAAAAACTGTGAGTCTGACTATAGAGGTCTTTTAGACAGTTATATGACAGGAGAAAACCTCTTTTCCTGTTTTCTATAGTAGACTTCTTAAAGATTTCTACCCTATTTGCCAAATACCTGAGGCATTTAAAGATTCAACACAATGAAAGTAAAGTTCAACAAAGGCAGCTGCTATAGAGCTGAGGCAGCAGATGCTGGTCACCAGTGGATCACCAGGTACCAGAACTGAACCAAGGGCAGTCAATCAGATTCTAACCTTTTGGATAGGAAAGGGAGAAAAGGAAATGGAGTAGATTAAGAAATCACTATATCCTCTATTTTGACAAGTAATCATATTTTTAGTTTTTTTTTTTTGGATATGGTGATTTTTAAAAGAAGTATAATCAGAATAAGGTTGGGAATTATTCTTCTTGCTATGTCAACAGTACAAAAAGGGCTGATTTTGAGTCAGAAAATCTGTATTCAATTCCTGGTTCAGTCATTTGTTCTTTGTGCCCTGGGCAAGAGACTTAAACTAATGGAGCCTCAGTTTTCTTCTCTGTAGAAGGAGTTGGATGAGATGGCTAGATGATGGTCCCCTCCAGCTTTAAGACTATTAAAGAATTAGCTAAGCACAATGGGATTTGCCAGTGCCTTTCAGTAATGCAACGAAAGAGATGATATTTCTCGAAAATCAAAGTTAAACCAAATGCTTACTTTTTAAGAGGGCATCTCAAAGTACACTGTCATAGTGAATCAAGACTTGGGGCAGTCATTTAATTTAAAGAATCAAAGAATTTCAAAGCAGGAAGTAACCTTGGAGATTCCCTCATTCAGTTTCTTCATTTTATAGATAAGGAAATGGAGGCTCTGAGAAGTTGTGATTTGTCTAATATCACTCAGCTAGTGGTGGTAGAACTGTGATTAGTATCCAAGTCTCCCGAGTACCAGTTCAGTGATCTTTCTGCTCCATTATGTTTTATAGGTCTTAACAAATTTAAAATAAAAAGAGCAACAATTACCCTAGTCATTAGTAACAGCAGCATTTCTATAAAAACCTGTTATTGAGGTGTAGCACTAAACACATGTCAGATTCATATTAAATTAGGTTAAATACTGGGGATTCTTCCCAATTTAGAAAGCATACACCGATTTTCATGTTAATTCTAGGAGTAATGTCTTAAAATAGCTCACAGAATGTAAATTATTTTGAATATAAGGTTATAATCCCAAGTGAAATGGATCTTTTCCCTGTTTGCCATAATTACAGAAAGGAAAATCTCCCAGCAATCTATATATTCAGAATTTTAGACATACAGATTCTAGAGAACGAAAACAATGAGACAAAAGGTATATGACATAGATGAAAAATCTTATATTTATACTGAGTTCACAGGGTGATTCTGTTTCGTAAGGGATAGAAAACATATATCCTTTAAAATAAAAAGATGAATTTAAGATATTATTTTACTTACATTCAACTTTCCAGTAACAGATGTTTTCTAAATAAGATCAGATTACATACAAGTCATATTGGCTGATTTTCCCTAAGTTTGTTATCACAGATTTTAGACCCCAACAAATGTAGTTTTATACTTATGATAAATATAACATGATGAAGTCTTACTGTTGGCTTTTTGCCTTCTTTTAAAATAGTTTTCCTCCTGAGAACACCTTGAATAGTAACTGCTCCTGGATATAGATGTACAGCCAAATCTTCTGACTCTGCAGAACTATAATTATGTAAAACAAAGAAAAAAGACCATGTAAGGGCTTTTGTTTAAACAGTTATCAAGGTAAGTAATAATTAAATGAAATGTTATTCTTAATTTTAAAACCGTGCTACTTCATTTCTTAGAACTCAGAGAAAAAAAGACTGGCAACTAGAAAAAATCTATAAACTTACAAAAGTTAATTAATTAGTTATTAAATCCAGTAGGTGGTTCAAAATAAGGAACTTTGCTATATATCAGAATACACTTATAGGCTTAAAAGAATATACTAATTTAACTGGATAAGAATTTAAAGGGATTTTTCTTTTTAAGATGCTATACTATTACATTATTGTTATAGATATGTTTTCCCCATTAGAGTATTTTTTAGTACAGTTGAGAAAGTCAAGGATTCTTTTTTGTCAGAATCATTTAAATAAAAACGGCAAAAACAAAAACAAAAAAAAGCAGCAGCAGCAACAAAACAAACACCAAAAAAACCAACACACACAGCAAAAGCTCAAACAAAACATACTTAATTTAATTTTAAAATACCTGAAACAAGTTATAGAAGCAGTAATAATTCAGATCAGAAAACTTGATGATTTAGATGATTTAATATTATAATGTACAAGTAATTCCATTATAGCCTTCAGGCTGCTTAGGAAATGAATATGAACAAAAAAAAACTCAGGCTTCTTTTCCATATATCTCAAGACAGTAACAACAACAATAACAACAATAATAAATAATGAAAAAACAAATTATATTTTTCAATTAGTCTAAGTTCTTAATATTTGAAAAGAAAAACTTTCTGTATGGAACCAGGTTGAACACACAGTTCTCTTTAGATGTCATATGAAATATAGAAGTCTTTAAAAAATCAATGTAAACTCGAGCCTATTAGCTGATCTAATATAATAATTTAGGTGTCTTCAAAGTGACTTAAAATTTGATAATCACTAGAAAATTTTTACAAAAGCTATAAATTTGAAGCCACATGCATAATTCAGCTAATTTAGACACCATCAAATGAACATGAGAATTAACACTTGCTCTTTTAAAATAAATATGATGAACTGGTTGTTTCCTCTCATTTATTTCCACAATTACCTATTCCGGTGCAGAAAGGAACCTAGTTTAATTAGGATGAAAGAACAAGATTTTCAAGATTTAATGATTATTAGAAATATGATGGCTTTGTCAATGGCTGGTCTAAATTCATCTCCTAAAATTTACCTGATGCCATAATTAAAAAGACAAACTGAATGTGGAGATGTTAGCAAAGAAAACATGTTAAATGAAGCCTTAGGCTTAACAAGCAGCTTTGTGCCAACCCAATGACTAAAAGCATCAATAAGACCTAGGCACTTTAAAGATACCTACTTAAAAGCATCTTTAAGAATTTGCCACAAAGATGCAAGGTAGTAGCAATCATTTGTAGGTCCGAAGGGAGCCATTTTTGCAAAATTATCTAGACATTAAATCAGGAAAGGAAAATTATATTGGGATTTTTGGTTAAATTTTAACCAATGATTTGGGAAAGAATAGGAATAATTCAGACCACACCCACTTAAGCCAATCACCAACACCAGAGGGAAATTCTGTAACCCCTGAATGCAGGGGAATTGTACCTGCTGGCCTTCATGTGGCCCCGATAGCCATTTCGTGCCACTCTTGTCACCGGACCGAGAGAATGGTATAATCTGTTCCTGTTGGATTCCATTATAAATTGTATATATTACATATACTTTTATCCACATAATCATCATCAGTACCTAGAACAGTATAATAGTTTCTCCCTGTAATATAGCTGACTATTTTTTACAAATGGACAGTATCTGATGAGTTCTCTCTTTAAAAAAAAAGCATGCAGCATATTTAAAAAAATCATTTATCATTTAACAGGTGATGTTGGTTTCGCTAAAAAATTCTTTTTAAATTTTTAATGTGATTGACAGCCATTGCCAGACTTTCATCACCATAATTTTTGTAAAGGATTCAGGTATTATAGATTCACAAAGTATACCAAAAAATACAGAACACTTAAAAATACAATGACAATTAGCTCCTTGAATTCAAATTTGAATAGTGATCCCTGAATGGCCTGGGTATTTCATTTTTACTTTATGTCCCTATGAAGACACCTAAAATCCAACAAAGTCTCTAAATATGAACTATCTATTAATTTCTTTATTATCCTATGAGAGGTCAAAGAAAAGTGGCAAACCGTTAACTAAATATTGGTAGTATTTTTTAATATTAGTCAGTGGTTAAAAAGTGTTCTAGAAAAACAATTTGAGGCATTATTTATTCCAAATATTATGTGATTGTTAAGAAAAGAAAAACCCAAATCTAGACACTGATACTCTTTTTTGCCTGGGGGAAAGTTAGAAGTAGCACTGTTAACAAATAACATTTAAAATGAAAAACATTTTGTTATCTTAAGCAATAGCAAATATAGGATGCATATTTACTTAAAAAGGAATAACTTTACACACTAACTTTAGTACTTTGAGTGTTTTCTCTATTGTCAGTAGAGTCTTAGGTGTGGTTTTATTTTTTTCTATCTTATTTCTTGTCTCAATTTCATTTGGGCAGCATTTATTTAAATTATTTGCAATTTTCTATGACATGCTACATGATGGCAGTCTTTTAGTTGCAAATGTTTGAAAAGCAGAACATTTGTTGCCAAGCTTTTGAGATTTCTGAAGGTCACTTCTAGAGTATCCTCATAATGAAGTTGCCAGAATCATTAAACACATTATCACTTTAGTAATTCCAAGGTGTTACCAAAATAATCTAGAACACAATTTTTAGTATTCCCTAAAATAATTTGTATCCAACAGCTGATGGCACAGATTGGGTTCTTCTTCTAGAAGGAAAATCTAAGGTATTAGAAACTCTTCTGCTTTTTCCTTTTAGGAAAATCTAAGCAAAAAGAGTAAAAGGTTAAATCTTGCCTCTGCCCCACCTAAATAAATAATTTAAAAAGCAAACAGTAGAAAAAAGCAAACGTGAGGACACTGAAAATTTTAAATCCAGAAGAAAATAAATACTGAAGAAACATTTTGGTATCAACACATATGGATTAGAAGCTTTTATGAAGATATGTATTAAAATTTAATTTCTGCTTTTCTTTTCTCTTTCAAAATTTGTATTATTAATTCACATATATTTTTAATTTGAAATCCTGATAGAATAAGTATTTTTCCTTTCAAAGTTTTTTGTAAAACTGGGATATATAAGGATGAGAAGGTCAAATTTCAGCAAAGTTGTTTCAGTTTAAGCAGATAATGCAAGTATTATTTGTGGCTTGTATCTATTTTATTCCTAAATCATTTCAGTCAAGAAGAATATGAAAAATTGGCTATACTTACTGACTGCCCAAATAACTAGAAATATGAATGAGTCTTCAAGGAATTTTAAGTCTAACATTACTATTCTTATTCTCCTCTTTTTTTTCCATTGGAGCTCAGAATTTACACAAAATGTAAATTATGTATATCATTTGCTACAGGCAAACAACTATGATCTTTTACATCAAATGATATAGACAATCAGAGAATAAGGTAGTGTGGGGAAAATACTATACTGCTAATTTACACAAAGTAAATAAAAACTTCCTATGCTAGTGAAAATGTTCAATTATACCTGGAAGATAACATTATTTACATTTCAACTTATTAAATAACACAATGCCTGCCATGGGAATAGAAGTCTGTGGCTACTTGCTCTCCAGAATGGTTAAAGGTGCCATGCTTTATATAGCGCTGGAAGGGATAATTTCATTTAGTTATCTTTTTTTATAGATGAGGAAAATGAGTAATAATCACATGATTAATTATATTGTTATTTCATATATCATATTTTATATTCTATGTATAATACATAATCATCTATATTATATAATATATTATTATAATTAGTATAACAATTTAAAGTTCACAAAACACCTTACATTATCTTATTTGAAACTAAAAACTATCTTGTGAGACAGGCATGACTCCATTTATAGATGAGGGTGAAATGACAATGCCTGTGGTTCCCCAGGAAGTTGCGTCAAAGGCAGAAGCTGAGCCCATTCTGACTCCAGATCTAATATTCTCTCCAACGCATGCTGTTTCCTCCCAGAGAGGTCATGTCACTTGATCAGAGTGATACAGCTAAACTAGTGGCAGTCATGACTGGAATGCTAAAGTCACAGATAAGGAAGGCTCTAAAATTCAGACAACTTTAGGACAAATCTGGCAGGGTAATTCTATTATTCTCATTATACCATAAATACTCTTGAATGTAATCTTCCTTAGACCATTTAGGACTCTTGGCACATTCTCATTTATATTAAGACTTTAAATTCAACTAGGCAAGGTGTTTCAAGTCAGCCTAGAATCCCTTGCCTTCTTATTGTGTCACCAAATCCCAGTCTTGGATCATTCCTCTCACTGGTCTCCTTTACTCCTATTCACATGCTGCTAAAACAAAACTGGATCAAATAAAAAAATAGTGGTGACTAGGGCTGTAACAAATTGATGTTACATAATCTTAACAGCAGCTGTTTCTTAGGCATGGCACTAACTCTAGGTTCTATGCAATTAAAAAAAAAACAACTTAAAATCCTTACCTTCTGCCTTAGAACTGATACAAGTATTGTATCAATACTTGTTCCAAGGCAGAAGCATGGTATGGGATAGGCAGTGGAGGTTAAGTGACTTGCCCAGAATCATATAGCTACAATGTGTCTGAGGTCATATTTGAACTCAGGACTTCCTGCCTCTAAGTCTGGCTCTCAATCCCTGAGCCACTTAGCTGCCCCATTCTATCCATTTTTACTGGCTTTCCCCATACTTGAAATGCTCTCCCACTCTATTCTCGCCTCCTAACTTCCTGTTTTCCTCTGCATCTCATCCAAAGTCCCACATTCAGCAAAAAAGCCTTTCCCAATCCCCCTTATTGCTAACAAACCCCTCCCCCGGCTTAATTATCTCTAGTTTTGTGTGTGTGTGTGTGTGTGTGTGTGTGTGTGTGTGTGTGTGTGTGTGTGTGTGTGTATGTTGTTTATAACATAGTTATTTAAGTGTTTTCCTCCCTTCTAGAAGCCACATTCTCATCAAAGATCAGGTTTTGGTCTTTTTTTTTTTTTAAACATGCTTAGAGCTCAGTACAGTGCCTGGCACAAAATAAGTATTTCATGAATACTTGCTCACTGACTGTGTACAGTTCTTCTCACTCATGGCAGACTAAAAAGTGAATCAGAGCAGGGAATAGCTTCCTCTTAGGTCTCTCACAGAATATTTTCTACATACTGGATACCTCAAAAATAAATACATGTAACTTAGGCAAAGGAGTGATTGGCGAGTTCACTTCCATCTGGAGAAGAATCTAACCATATCACTTAAAATTTCAGACTCCCAACATCAATTTCTAGTGCTTAATGTGAGTCTACAGGGACATATAAGCGAAGAGAGAAATTCAATTCAAAATTTTCAAATAAGAAATTTGTCTTACCTTTCAAAGGCAGGCCATGAGGTTTCTTCACTAAGCTCAGACCCATCACTGCTACCTAAAAACAAAAATTATTGTTTTTAAAAAAGTCAAAACAAGTTTTCATCCAGTTTGAATATAATCATCACCAACATCATCATTTATAAATTAGTTTCTATGGGCTAAGTACTGTGCTAAGCTCTTTGCAAAGATTATCTCATTTGATCCCCATAATAACCTTGGGAGGTGGATGCTACTATTAGCCCCATTTCATAGTTGAAGAAACTGATGCAGACAGCTATTATTAAGTGACTTATCCGATATTACTTCAGCCACTATGTGTTTTGAGGATGGTTTTGAATTCAGAGCTTTCTGACTCAAGGCACAGAGTTCTACCTAGCTGCTTATAGAATAAGTTCTGTAATTGTAGTCATAAAATGAATACATGCATCCAAATATCCTAGTATAGCTCTAAAAACAAAATTCTTGCCTACTCTGAAACAGACATACTACATGAATTTCTTAAAATATTAGAGTGGAATCATGCGTCGGCTATGGGAGAGGGAAAGGCGGGGGGGGGGGGGGGGAGTGGAGGAAAAGAAAAAGATCTTTATTTCCAATGAATAATGTATGAAAATGACCAAATAAAATAATGTTTAAATAAAAAAAATTAGAATACAGGTTTTATATAGAGAATATATAAATGACATGAAAAAATCTGGGCTGACTTTCATTTTCAAAATGTTAATATCTATCAAATTTTTTGAAAAATTAAAGTTAGATACTTTCATATCAATAATGTGAACTGAGAATATGAAAATAATTAAAAAATTATTATATTTGAGTTTGCAGAAGCCACTTGGTTCTTCTTTGGTACAAGAGCAATTAAATTAAAATCTCTAGAAGAACCCCCAAATGAGTATATTTTGTAATGATTACGAAGGCACATTCCTTACCTATTGATATTCCACTAGACAAAGTAGAGCTTTCCGCCTGTCCTCGGGATGGTGCATGGGGCTCCATGACACTGTCATCCAGTAGATGTCTTGGCCCTGCATTGGGGAATGTTGCACTCTTAAATTCTGCTGTGTTCATTTTATGAATGAAACTGGAAAGAGAAAAAAATTAGTCTTGTATTTTATTACACTTACTTTAGGGCAATGAAGACACAGAAGATTTAAGTTGTGCTTGTACCCATTACCAGACATTAACTAATTTGATTTATTTTTATGAAAAATTTAAAGAGTTCCAACTTTAAAATACTATATACTTATACATATACAAATAATAATGAAAGATCAGGAGAGTAAAAAGAACAATGGCTCTAGGCAGAGGCCCTGGGTTCAAATCTACCTCTAACACTTAATACCTGTGTGACCTTCGGCAAGTCACAATTTCCACAGGACTGAGTTTCCTCATCTATAAAATAAGTGGAGTTGATGGTCTCTGAAGGTCCCTTTCCAGCCCTAGACTATGGTTTTATAAATCTCTGGATCTATTAAAGACCAAGGGAAAGAACTGATGAAAAATGGCAATATCTATCCAATAAAGCAAAGCAAAATAAACCAAAATTTTAAAAAGAAAGCTTTAAATGTACTTTAACTTTAAACTTAGATTTACTTTTATTGTGACTGATTCTTATCCAAATAAATTTAGTTGTACTTTAAGTTGGGAGAGTAGGGGTGGGGACAGGTGGGAGTAAATAGTTAAAAATTCACAAAAGATATATATCAGGGCTAACTAATAAGTTCAAATCCTAAAGGCAAATTTTCTGGAATAAGTGAGAACCAGATTCTCTTTTCCTTTAAGATTTAGCAGTGAAGTTGAAAATTCTCCAGCCTGAGAGCATAATTAAAGATACCTTGTTTTGACAGTAGAAAAATGACATATGAAACAGAAAACCTACAGGCTGAGACTTTTAAGAAAGTAAATTTGTAACTGATGAGGGAAGTATTTGCTGTGATTTTATTTGTACCAGGTTAGCTGCACAAGTCATTCCTTGTAAAAAATTAAAATTTTTTTAATTGAATGTCTTTTAAAAAGATTTCTGAATTGAGAATACCTACCTCAAAATGTATGCAAATATATATCAGTGAGAAATTCTTTACCCACATTTAGGCAAACTAATAATTTTAGGCAAACTAGGTATTCCACTGATGTAGAAATCACAAATTTTGGTAATTCATGTGCAAGAAAACTAATGATCACTAAAATTCACAGAAAATAAGTCCAACTGATAAGCAATTTTAATTATCTGAATGTTTAAAAAAATGCTAACTTATAACCAAGGCTATGGCACTTCCTGTGTCCATGTGGTATCAGATTCCTAGGTGATGGAGGTGTTTGTGGTAGCAAGGCTCCTTCTGCTGCTATGTTTTTTCTTCCACCTTGAGGAGATGCTCCTACTTCTGGACCTGTGGTTAAGAGAAGAAAACAGTCATTTCCAAGGATGTATTTTCATTAACAAAATTTCAAAAGATAACATAATGTTCCTATTAGTCCCATAAAACATGCAAGATAGGCTTAAAATACTGATGTCAACTTCATTTTAGCATACACTATAAAAAGTGATAATTATCTAATAATAAAGAATTTCTTTTTTATTAGGAGAAAATAATTTCTTGATGATGAAAACAAATTGGACGTTACCTACTAAATCTTCTCTGGAAGCAGCAGAACGTGGTGTGCTTGTCCCTGGCTCTATCTTTAATGAAAGCCTATATTTAAAAAGGAAACAATAAAATTCATTTAAAATAATTATAAATGACTTTAAAGATAAATATTTATGAAATAAACTTTTAATGTCTCATTTCTAAAGATATTTTTACAAAATAATTTCAATAACTTACTTCTCCAATAAAACATGACACATACAAACAAAACCAGAAATCTAAATTTTCTAGAGGACCTAAGTTAGGTTAATTGTTTGCAAAAGCAATCTTCTAGGAAAAAAGTCATCAGAAAGGCAAAAACATTTAAAAACTCTTTTAGAAGGGGGCAGCTGTGTGATTCGGTGGATTGAGAGCCAGTTCTAGTGATGAGAGGTCCTGGGTTCAAATATGGCCTTGGATACTTCCTAGCTGTGTGACTGGGCAAATCGCTTAACCCCCATTGCCCAGTCTTTATTGCAATTCTGCAATGGAACCAAGATATAGTATTGACTCTAAGATGGAAAGTAAGGGCTTAAACATTTTTTTTTTCTTATAGAAAACATAATTAAAGGTTGGAAACATTGCTGCCTCCCTAAAAGTTAAATTGGAGGCAGCTAGGTAGGTGGCACAGGGGATAGAGCACTGGGCCTGAAGTCAGAAATACTTCCTTTCAAATCCAACCTCTGATACTTAACTGGGTATATGACCCTGGGCAAGTCACTTAATCTGTTTGTTTTAGTTTCCTCAACTGTGAAATGAAGCACTTAACTTTTAGGGTTGTTGTGAGGAAAAAATGAGAGTATTTATAAATTGCTGAGCACAGTGGCTGGCACATAATAGGTGTTGTGCAAATGCTAACTATGATGATGTTTGTGCCATGAATAAGAAGGTATGAAGGGATTTGTAGAATTTTCTTTCTTTTATAACTTTAAGTTTGAGATGGATAATCATTTTTCTAGTATGAAAGGCAAGAAGATTATGTGTTTGGATACTGTCAGTAATGATATTTAGAGATTCTTTCTTCCCCTGATGTTTATGATTATAAACACGGAGAAGCAAAAGATTCCTAGGAGTTTTGTAATTTGTATATATTTGTAATAATTTGTATAAATGAGGGATATAAAATGTTCTATTATATAAAATTTAAAAATTACACACGGAAAATTTCTCTTTAAGAAGAATATTTGGATAACTATTGTTGCATTCCTTAACAAATCAATGATAATACTAAAGAGGCAATAATAATAATCACTGGCTGTAGCAGTCCACCCCTAGCTATGGGCAAGGGAAACAGTTGGTATGTACAGAGAGTCTTAGAAGAGAGCATGCTCAGTATTGCACGTGGCTGGGAAAGCCTCTGACCCTTGACCCCAGCTTCCCCCAGGTTAGGCGGGAACACAGGTTTCTTTGTGCTCACCTGGTTAAGAGAAACCACACCTATACCTTGTCATTAACCAATGATCATCATCCCTATGTACTGTGTATATTTGCATATCAAAGATTATATATAGCCCAGCAAGCTCCGCCTCTATCTCTCTCTTTCAGGTTAGCTGATGGCTGTCCTTGCTGGAGCCTGGCCTTGGGTCAGGCTCCATTTCTAATCTTTCTCTATCATCTCTCTGACCTGTGTGGTATTGAATCTGGATCTCTGGACTGGTAAAAGCCTTCGGAAGGGTCCTTTGATCAAAGCTTGGCTGTGGCTTATTGATAATTAATAAAGACTCATTCCTGCCACCTCATATCTCTACTTCGACTCCGTCATCCCCCTCATGGTATCTAAAACTTCTATCCTGTTTCTATCTTCCTACCTTAAAGCTTCTCTCCCCTCTGAGGAAGCTTTACTGGCCCTTATGATGGGTTCCAGAGAGGATAGCTAATGAACAGCCCTTCAACTTGGCTGGTTCTAGTTGGTTTTCCAAAAAGGCTGAATACTGTAGGCTTCATTCAAACTATTCTTTTTCTATGGAAAAGGGGGCAAGAAATGAAATCTTTTAGGAAGATTCTAACAAAGGAAGATGGGAACTATTTCTCAAGTAAAGGATATTCATCTGTGTGTTTTATTCAAAATACATCTGGTGGCAGAGTAGCAAATCTTTAAGATAAGGTGCATTTTTTTTTCATCTCTAGAATAAGAAGTCAATCAACAAACAAAGGATTTACTTCAAGGTTAGATTTAAAAATCTTGGAGACTCGTAGAGTTCTTTGAAGTTGCTTCTTTTTAAGTTAAAATACAGAACTGACTTCTCTGTAATCAATGGAAAGTAAAGTGTTCTATATTCTTGAATTCTACAAGTAACTTATTTAGCCCCTAAGTGTAAAACCCTTTTATTTGAACCATTTTGTATATAAATAATTTTAAAATGTATTAAATGTTTCTGTACTTTATGAAGAGTATAGTAAACATTTTTAAATTTTATTCACAGACGTGATTGAGTTCAATTCTCTTATTTTACAGATATGGAAACTAAGGCCTAGGGGAATAAAGGAATTAATCCAAGGTCACACACTATTAAATCTCTGAGGCAGGCAATATACCCAGGTATTCCTAACACCAAATCCAAAATGTTTTACAATATATCATGATTTGTTTCACAGTTCATTAAGGAATATCAATTTCCCTGTCTTCCTTATGTGCTCTTACCGAGGTCTACAGGGCTGCCTGTCCTCAGAACGAATGGCAGAGACTGCTATGACTTTTGACTTAGGTATACTTTTTATAGGTTTTGTTTTTCCCTCTCTGTTAGCTATAATTCCTTATTGATGTTAATGTATGGGGGAAATGAGGCCATTTGCTAATTGCTCCTTTTTCTCTTCTCATCTCTGTATCATTTAGATATCTTTCCTGTTTCCTTCTAGAACCCATCTCACATGAAGATTGGCCCTTCCCCTTCACAAGGTCAACTTCATTATAAGCACTCGATGTCCTTTTCTCCAACAGATTGCTCTCATCATTCCTACTCTCTAATCATGAATCTCCTTCCTATCTACTGACTTCTTTCCTTGCTGCTTACAAATACACTTGTGAGCTCTCCCATTCTCAAAAGCCCTTCCATATTCTTCCCATTCCTGCTAGCTGTTATAATATCTCATTTCTCCTCAGTTAAACTTTCTGAGAAAATCATTTATACTAAGTGACTCCATTTCCTCTCTTATTTATTCTTGACTAAATTGTCTACAATCTGGTTTCTAATTTCATTATTCAACAGAAACTGTCACCAATGATCTCTTAACTCCAACTGCCTTTTCTAAGCAGCATCAGGGAAGTTAGACTGAGAGGATTTGGGGGGTTAGGGTCTAATGAATTCTGATTTGGGCATATTTGAAATGCCATGAAATCAGAGGCAACTAGGTAGCACAGTGGAGATATTCCTTGACTTTTCTGGAAACTCGGACACTTTCCCTGCTAGATACTGTCTCCTCCCTGGGTTTCCATGACATCACTTATCTTTGGCTCTCCTATCTGCCTGACCACTCTTTGTTCTGAGTCTTCTTAGTTATATCATCATTCATGCCATACCCACTAACCTTACATGTGCCCCAAGGCTCTGTCCTGGGCCCTCTTCTTTTCCCCCTCTATACTTCTTCACTTGGTAATGTTATCAACTCTCCTTTCTAGGTAGATAATATCCTTTCTCTCCTGAACACCACCTGTTTTTTGGAGTTCTCAAAATGGATGTCCCCATAGCATTGCTTTCTTTCTTTAAAAATAACAAACAACCCTTTCCTTTTGTCTCAGAAACAGAAATATGTATTGGTTCCAAGACAGAAGAGCAGTAAGGGATAGGCAAAGGGGGTCAAGTGACTTGCCCAGCCTTGCACAGCTAGGAAGGGTCTGAGGTCAGATTTGAACCCAGGACCTTCTGTCTCTAGAGCTGGCTCTCCACTGTGCTACCTAGTTGCCTCTGATTTCATGGCATTTTAAATATGCCCAAATCAGAATTCATTAGACCCTTGCTCCCCAAATCCTCTCAGTCTAACTTCTCTGTTGCTGCTGAGAGTCCCACCATGCACCTAATCACTGAGGATCCCAACTTTGTCATAACTGATTCTTTGCTTTTACTTGACTTGTTCAACCATGGCCATTTTTTGTTTCTACCTTCCTAATGTCTTTTGTATTAATTCATTTTTCTATTCACACAGACACAACCCTAATTGAAACCTTCATTACCTCTTGCAAGGACCATTGCAATAGCCTAATTGTTTTCTCTGCCTCAGGGTCTCCTTACTTTGATCCATCTTCCATGCAGTTTCCAGTGTGACTGTCCTGAAGTGTTTAGTGTCTGATCATGTCACTCTCCTCCCTTATTTAGTCAATACATACTAGTGCTTTCCTATCATCTCTGGGATCAACTAGAGTGTCCTTTGTTTGGAATTTAAAGGTCTTTGTGATTTGGCCTCTTTCTACCATTTTTGTCTTCTCAAACTTACTGCTCTCTAAGCACTCACTTTATGGTTCAGTGATACAGGACAACTTTCTGGGTGTAGGGGGGCTTTTGCATATGATCCTCCAACTTTGTGCTTTGCACTGGATTCACTTGATTCCTGGGGTGCTCTCTGTCTTCATCTATAACTCTTAGATTCCCTGGCTTCCTTCATAGCTTCAAAACTTGCCTTCTCTAAGAGGCCTTTTCCTGTCTCCTCGAAGATATCAGGCAATAAGCATTTACTATGTGCTACTGTGCTAAGTCCTGGGGATACCAACACACACAAAAAAAGACAGTCCCTGTCCTCAAGGGTTTCATACTCTAAGGGGCAAAAGGATGAAGGTACCTAATACAAGGGCAGATTTTCAAGTCTGAAAACAGGACCCAGAGGAAATGAAGGCCAGTCTGGGCCCCTCTACAAAATGGTGTCTCCAGGAAGAGCTTACCATTTTATTCTTGCTGACTTACTGACTCAATGAATTTATTTGGGGAAATCTCCCCTTCTCCCAATTAAAGGAGTTAAATTATTAATTCAGATCAATTTGTGAACTATATTATCTTGAGGAAGCATAGCATAGTGGATAGAGAAGTGGTCTTTGAGTCAGGAAGATCTAGGTCCAAAGTTTTGCCTCTGACCCATCCTGGTTATGTACCTCCAGGCAACTCTCTTGAGGCTTTCCGTTGTAGAAGGTGCCAATCTGAAAAGCCTTTCATTTGGTGTTCCCTAGACCAATCAAATTTTAAGTTTATTCCCTATCTTTTCTGATGGCGAACTTTTTTGGCGTCAGATTTACTACTGCTAATAACTCATTAAACTTATTTCATTTACAAGTTCAGAAACTCAATAATAATTTTCTTTTTTAGCAAAGGCAAAATTATGACGAAAATCAACTGAATTCTATGTTATTGTATTGAGGGAAAATAAGCTTCCTGTTGGCTATATCTTTGCAGATATTTTAAAGAAATTTATATCACAATCAAATAAGCTGACTTTTAGCAAAGAAGTTTTCTTGGGCCAAATAATATATGTAAGCTTTAATGAGTTTTAGAACCATTACTTTTATCCCTTTCCTTTAATAAACCACCACTAAAAATTCCATGCTTACTTTTATGGGACTAGGGCAGAAAGGTGAAGACACCAAATATCTTTCCAAAATTTGTGGTATTTTAAATATATATGATTAAATTACCATAGACTGTTATTTAGACTATATTATCTTAAGACTGCATTACTAGTTATTTTCAAAACTTTTGACATGAGGGAAAAAAAGCAGGTTATTTTCTTAACTTAAAGAAAATAAGGCAGTAATCCTCACCTTTCATTTTGAAGCATTTAGAAAAAAACATTATATTTTAGCATCAATAGTACAATAAAGTACTTCAGTCATTTCTATTACTGCTAGAACTGATTATTTCAAAACAACTATTTTTATGACTTCAGTGCTTAAATAAACACAAAAGCAATAAATTATGGTAGTAACCTCTTACACCATCAAAAATTTTGGAAGTATAAAAGATATTCTAATAAGGAATGGAGAGCATTATATAGTAATTTCAACTTCTTAAATGAAATTAAATTTACATAAAGACAATCAATAATAAGTTTGCCACTCTAAAGCAACAAAAAAGTAAATGGGAAGAAAAGTTACATCTATGTACAGCATACTTTTGAAGACCACACATACTTGTAATTATCATCTTCCACAAATTTTTGTAGTTCTTCTATATACTGAACGGAGTTCAGATATTTCTGGACATGAGGCAACATGGGAATATCTATGAAAAAATGAGATACTACTAATTATTTTATAAAAGTCCTTAGAAAGATAAACTTGGAAACATTTCTAAAAATCAATTAAGAAGATCTGCATCATTTCTGAATGGGAAATTTTGAAGTACATATCTGTTGTTATATTTGTAAGAACACATGGACATTTCACCAAAACATAACAAGCAAAATGATTATGAAATATTTATGCAGGACAAAATTATAACTGTTTAACTACTGACCATTTTGCCTTTATAAACAGTTTCATCTTGTCTTCAAGTGATTCATACTTAAAATTTCAATAGAAACATTTGGGAATTCTGTATATATGTGAAATACTTAAACAATATTTAACTTTGTGACAAATGTAGTTGGAAAACTAAAACTTCCAAAGCATCTTTAGAAGTGTATGTTTAAGATTTTAAAATTCGTCATACAAAATATGTCCATTTCTCTATAAACGTTCAATACTACCTTGTGATTTACTAAAAGGCATATTTTTATATCATCATGAAAAAAAAAACACATGAGTGAAGGTAAAAGCACTCCTCTCAGTAGGTACATTCCAATAAAGTCTGTGTAATTAAAATTAATCTTGGGTAAAAAAATTTTTTTTGCCAATTAGGGATAGGCACTTCTAGAAAATATTTTGGCAACTGGCTATAACAAAAAAGGCTAACACAATCATAAATCTTCTAAAATCTTTTAAAGTCAAAATTTTATGAAACATTAGTCAAATTATTAAAAATAAACCAAAAAATAAAAATACAAGGAATTTGATCTCGTGATAATGTTCCTTCCATTGTTTGATAATATTTTTTTAGTAGAGTCAAAATACTTCAACACATTTGATTATACCCATTAGACTCCTCTTTTTAATGAATTAGACTCCTCTTTTTAATGAATAGATTTGCTGCCCTATTCCAATAAATTGGTTAGAAGGAGAAAGGAGGGCAAAAAGCTAAAAAACTAAAAGTCTCATCTTTGTTCTGTGGCTAACTTGAATGCTTATTGGGATATATAGGTGTCTGACAACTAGCTAATGTACCATGCTAGGTAGAACTATATTAACTCAACAAAACCAGTCATTGCCAACTTCTAATATCTCATCTTAAATCAAACTCCTTGAAGAAGCAGGCCACTGCTGCTTATTCTTGACTGGAAAAAAGGGTTCTGTTTCATAGGCAGTACCTTTGAGTAGTATAACATTGGAGATAGGTAAGCATATCTGTTATACCATAAACTGTAGAAAGTTTTAAGGGATATAAAATGAAGAGTTGAAACAGTCTTGGAAACATCAAATGAGGGGTTCTTAATCTTGTGTATGTTTTTTAATAGATCTTTTTGTTATCATCTGCTTTTAAATATATAGGATGAAATTATGAAAGATACCAATTAAGTTGAAATATAGTCAATAAAATATTTTTAAAAATAAGTTCATGAATGTTAAGTGAAGAATAATAACTGTTCTAAATAAACAATCAATTAGCAAATAAGCAACAATTCTTTCTTCACCAGTTGACAGATTAAATATATTAAGAAATTTATGTAGTAGGTTATTTGACTAATACAAATTGGTCAACTCAAAGAGTATGGCAATTACAGAATCATGAAATATTTAAAATGGAAAGGATTCTTGGAGGCTATTAATTCCCATCTGTGCCCCTCCCAAAGAATAGCCACTAAGACTTAAATTTATCCTGGAAAGAGTAGTGAATCAACCTTTGTTTGAAGGCCTCCTGTGAAGGAAAATCCACTATTTACTGAGGAAGCCCATTCTACTTTTGAACATTTCTGTTAGGAAGTTTTTCTTATATCAATCATCAATTTGTTGTTTGTAATATCCATTCATTGCTCCTAGTACTACTGTCTATTACCAAAGAGACTATGTCAAATCCCCTTTTCACACATTATCAAATTTCCTTTGGTGGCAGAGAAGGGATGAGTGGAATCTTCTCCAGTCCAAATATTCCTGTTTGATTCAATTGACGCTCATAGGGCACAGACTCTAGGTCCTTCACAATTCTGGCTGGCCTCCTTGGGCTTGTCTATTAGTCTATAAATGTCCTTTTTAAGATGTGGTAGCTAGATCTGAAAACAATATACCAGATAAAAGTCTAACCGGGCCACACAATGTAGCCCTGGGCTGCATTAGTTTTTAAATAATTTATTTATTTATATTTAATATACTTTTATTTTAATATACTTTTAATATCAAATATATATTATTTATTTATACCATAAATTATTTATTTATTTAAATCATTTTCAGATAAACTGCTCAAGGTTCATCTGAAAGTTTGATTAATATGCCATTTATATCTACATAAATCATTGAGAAAAAGATAGTAGACATCAATGATAGAACCTTGGGAGCATTCCACTGCAGATGTCTTGTTGTCACATAAAGTCAGGAGTTCTATAATTTCTTATAATTTCCATAATGCAAAAAAAAAAAAAACCAACTAGTCAAACACCTACCATATTCACAAGACTGCTGTAAATCAGAGATTATGCGAAGGATGTTATTCATTAAATTTGATCTCTGCTCATTTTCTAGAATGCTTCCAGTTGATGGATATGCAGAATCAATATAAGTCAGATCTGATAGATAGATGCCTGAAACAAAATGAAGATTACAATGAAGTTTCCTTATTTATAATCATAAATAGAATGAAAAGATACATTCTAAATGTGTTAGGTGATTGTGTTCTTCAAATTTCTCCATATTTAAGGCATAGCATTATGAATACTATTTTTGTCCTGGTATATCATAGAATATGCTATAGCATGGTGCAGTTTTGGAAGGATGAGTTCTAACATAATGTATGCTTTCTTGAGCTGGGGTTAACAATGAGAGACCATTGTATGAACATTTCAAAAGCCTTATATGACCAGTGTCAACAATCTATACTGACCACACAAAAAAGTGAAAAACCTTTAGTGACAGACTAATACCTCTATGAAAGTAGAATATGAACACAATGGGGATTCAAGGCACTAAATTCAGCCTCTTCCTAGGCATAATACCCTATATACATAGCAATAGTCACTTTGAAGAACCAACATCTACATAATTGGAAGAAAATGCAAAAGGAAGTATCTATAAAACAGTGGCCATAGAAATAGAAATTAGTTTGATTTACAAATTGAACCCAATTATTTGTTTTTAAATTTAAGTTTAAGTGGGTATTTTATGATGTTAAAAAGATCAACAATTTTTGAAACACTTAAGTTGAACAAATTAGTAGTCTTTGCTCACTCTTACCTCATAAACAAAACCAGAACTACCAGATTATGTGCAATAGTTCTAATCACAATTTAATATATCTGCATTAATTACTTATGATGAGCACTGTAAGAAACATAACAGAAAAGTTCTTGCTCTGCAGATCAAAGCTGGTGAGAAAGGGACTTATTTCCCTTTATTTTCCATACCAATCCAATTGCATTGATGTATTCACAAAATTTCATACCTTACAAGACCAACCAATGCAGTCCATCCCATTTTCTGACATTATGGTTCCTTATGTCAAGCCTAAATTTGAATCTGCCTCTTTAAAACTCCTCAGTTCTCTTCACTGGGATCAAGCAGAATAAACCTTCTTGGTTTTCTGTACTTGAGCTTCAGTTTAAGACAATTTTTCTGGTTAGAGGGAACTTTCCCAGCCTCTATTCTGATCTGTCTTATGCATCCAAGACTAGTTGAAGTCTTATTGCTGTGAATTTTTTACCGTAACTACCCTGGCTTCAATTAATTTTTGCTTTACTTTCAGTTCTATGCCATTCATTTCATAACTGAACAGATATTCCTTGTGCTAGGTTTTTTTTAAATTTTCATTTTTAATTTCAAACACTGTTCCTTGGTTACAAAAATCATTTTCTTTTCCTCCCTTCCCTTTCCCCACCCCTCCCATAGCCTATGTGCAATATAGCATGAGTTCTTGATCAGAAGCTCTTTCAATGTTGTTGGTATTTGCACTAGGATGTTCATTTAGAGTATATTTCCCTATTCATATCCCCTTCGACACATGTCATTAAGCAGTAGTTTTTCTTTTCTTTCTTTTTAAAAAATTTTATTTAAAACCCTTACCTTCCGTCTTGGAGTCAATACTGTGTATTGGCTCCAAGGCAGAAGAGTGATAAGAACTAGGCAATGGGGGTCAAGTGACTTGCCCAGGGTCACACAGCTGGGAAGTGTCTGAGGCCAGATTTGAACCTAGGACCTCCCGTCTCTAGGCCTGGCTCTCAATCCACTGAGCCACCCAACTGCCCCCAGTAGTTTTTCTTTAGTTTTTTACTCCCACAGTTTTTCCTCTGGATGTGGGTAGTGTTTTTTCTCCTGTAACCCTCTGGTTTGTTCAGGATTGATGCATTACCACCAATGGAGGAGCCCATTACATTCGATTGTACCACAGTGTGTCAGTCTCTGTGTACAATGTTCTCCTGGTTCTGCTCCTTTCACTCTGCATCAATTCCTGGAGGTTGTTCCAGTCTCCATGGAATTCCTCCACTTTATTATTCCTTTTAGCACAATAGTATTCCATCACCAACATATACCACAATTTGTTCAGCCATTCCCTAATTGATGGGCATCCCCTCGTTTTCCAATTTTTGGCCACCACAAAGAGTGCAGCTATGAATATTCTTGTACAAGTCTTTTTCCTTATTATCTCTTTAGGGTACAAACCCAGCAGTGCTTTAGCTGGATCAAAGGACAGACTTTCCTTTGTCACCCTTTGGGCATAGTTCCAAATTGCCCTCCAGAATGGTTGGATCAGTTCACAACTCCACCAGCAATGAATTAGTGTCCCTACTTTGCCACATCCCCTCCAGGATTCATTACTTTCCATAGCTGTCATGTTAGCCACTCTGCTAGGTGTGAGGTGATACCTCAGAGTTGTTTTGATCTTGTGCTAGGTTTTTAATCCTATTTCCTTATAATGCTATTTAACCATTATATGGTTATTTAACTTATCATACATTTACATATTGTCTCTTTAACCAGAGTTTAAGTGCCTGATACAGGGATTATGAGCCTCATTTTTTTGCAAAAGAAAAAAGTAGTATCTAGATTACTCATTTCACCCAATGAATATTTAATATCTGTTGATGACAAAAACAGTTCACCAAACAGTTAAACAGAAAGGAAATATATTAGAATACAAGCTTTCAGAGGGCAGGAAATTGCCTTCTTATTGTATCTTCTTGGTAGACTATCAAAAATGTAAGCTCCTTGAGGACAGGGACAATTTTCTTATTTTCATCTCTGGACATGTCATCTGCATGGACTCACAGCGAATACCAAGACAGGTATTCTACGGTGAACTGTCAGCTGGACTCAGCAAACAAGGCTGACCAAAGAAAAGATTCAAGGATCAGCTAAAGTCCAACTTGAAGTGGGCTGGCATTACACCAAAGCAACTAGAACTCGCTGCCTCTGACAGAAGCAGCTGGAGAACCCACATTAACCGTGCCGCCGCCACCTTTGAAGATGAGCGACATCGACGTCTTGCCGCTGCGCGTGAACGCTGACACCAGGCCACAACCGCACCTCCCGTAACACCTGGCGTCCCAGGCCCCATGTGCCACACACTCTGCGCCTCAGCCTTGGGACTCCAAAGCCACATGAGGGTACATCAATAGATGATAATGCACAAAGACAATCGTCATTCTAGGTAACAAAGAGACTACCACTACATCTCATATATTCAGTTCTGGGCAGATAGTAGGCATTTAACAAATGTTAAATGAGTCTGAATTGCTGATTAAGGGCCAAAATGAATAGAAAAAGCTGTATTATAAAGGGAAACTTGATAGTTATGACATTCCACATGGTTTAAACTGAGTCCAGAAGTATGTTTGAATTAAATAGGTACAAAAGGGGGGGATGCTGGATAAAGATTTGAGTTAAGTCTGATTAAAGAAGTTGTTTGGATCATCAATCTGATTTGAATCAGTAGAAAGGTGATTATTTGAAATCCATTTACTTTGTAATATGCCATTTACTCCACACTAGATATGGAGTTAGGGATACCCAAGTTCGAATCCTACCTTAGATACATACTAGCTGTGTACACTGAGTAAAGTCTCAGTCTTAGTTTCCTCCTCTGTAAAATGGGGATAATAACAGCACCTACCTCACAGAGTTGTGAGGATTAAATGAAATAATACATGTGAAAGTGCTCTTCAAACCTTAAAGAGCTTTATAAATGCTAGTTATAATGACCAAAATCCTATGAGTCAAGTAATTTCATTGCTTCCATTTTCTTGATGATGAAAATTAATACCAGTTGATTTGTCCATAGTCGTAAAACTACTAAGAGGAAGGGGTTAGGAAAAATGCCATGAAAGAAGTTCAAAGATCCAGGAAATGTAGGAGATAGAATTGTAGAATTTTAACTAATAATTATAGTGTAAAAATGTAAAAAGTATCCATTTTATTGATGGCTAGTAAAAAAAACCTCAGTCATTTTGGGAAATATTCTCCTCCCATCTACCTTGTAACAAAGAAAAAGTGAAGTTAAAAAAAAAAACAGTACTGTGAATATAGTGACTCTGTATGACAATCCCCCACCTCTCTTTAGTAAAGAGGGAGATATATTTCAATACTGGCCAGAGGTCACTACTGTCATTTTTCTAGTTACTCAAGACCTCAGCCTCCTCTTAGGGATCATTCAATTTTTCACTGCCCAAGACCTAATTTTACAAATGAAGAAATAGAGGATCTATTTTCTCTTAATAAGATAACTGGGCAAATTAAAGCAGAAAATTCATGGAGGGAAGTATACAGATTAGTTTTACAGTGAAACAGTGAAGTTCATATTTAAAAGTATTATGTTTCTGAAATAATTTCATCTACCACAGATCATGATATGTGAAATAATCTAATATACAGTACTGCTATATTGATGTGTTAATATTATAAAACATTAAAAGTTCTTAATAAGTTTAGTAACTGCTAAACTATCAACCTATCAAACAAACTTCATTAACCTATGATTTTTCTAGGTTGCCTGTTGATGTCTGGTCTTCATTCTTGGCTAACAAAAAAAGGCAAATTTTCTTCTAAATGGAGTCAAATATAACATTTGTTTCAGGACTTGACTTAAAAAGACATCTTTAGCTGGAAGGCTAGAATGTTTATTTTGTAATTGCCCACTGGACTATTTCAGTCTGTTTCCAGATGGTGCCCTTCCTTCAACCTGGGTACAATCTCCCCTTGTTTGTGGCTTTTTCAACCTCCTACTGTCCCTCCCCCAACTCTCCTCTCATTCTCTTTATTTTTAAGGCCATTGGGAGGAAATCCTAAGGAGAAGATTTTTTTCCCTACTCTCCAGCAACTTCTTGGTGATGTAATATGTGGGCTGAACTTCCAGAGCTGGGAGAGCGAAGGGAAAGAAACACCAGTCAAGGGTACTATATACACAATCTGGGTCAGCTGCAGCTGGTTACTACTGCATTTTTGCATGAAGCAGACACAGGAACGCCACAATACTTTCTCTGCTGGAATAAAAAGACATCTCACAGATGGAAATTTACATTGTACCATCTAAAACTATGTAGGTTTGTTTTCTAACTCAATTAATCTATGTAGTTAGAAGGAAAGCTCTTTAATGAATCCTGGTTCTAATAGTTCAAATAAAAAATGCAGTTGCTACCAGAACCACAGATGAACAAATGTCTACATGGACAATTCATAATTTAAAGCAAGATATAAAGGCAGCAAATTTGTTTCTGGATTCACTCTGCTCAGAAAACAACAATAAGGTACTTCCTCCCTCCCTTTATTTTCATTGATTAAGAAATGAGTTTGTATGTTGATATTCATATTTGCTTTAACGAGAGTACATATGATTTGCTGTGTGATTATTTTTAATTTTCATAGATTTCTAAGATTAACAATAAAGAACAAAGAAAGTAGGAACCAAATAGGTTATAATTTAATCTCATTTAAGGATCAGTGGGAAGTGTTCGAAATGACATGTTATGTGTTATTGAAGCAATTTATATAAGTTTTTTTTGTTTATAGCTAGCAAAGATGAACTTTACTTTTGTTTCCTTCTGAGAATAAAAACTTTTATAAAAGATTTATAATTCAGAATATAACATTTTTGTATTAATAGTAATTTGAAAATCTTAACTGGGTTTAAATATATTTGATTAAAATTAAAATTTTGTAGCAAGATTAAAAATGAGCTGATATGTATTCAAAAAAACAAGATAATTTATAATCTCTTATTCAAGAGCCTGGTACATGCTGAAGGTTTTTCTATATGTGCATTGGTGACTCACCAAAGTGTATCTACAAAAAAGCAAGGTGACAAATTATGAAAATGAGGAAGAGGTGTAAATCACTGAACAAAAGATAAAATGGATAAAATGTTTTCAGAGATGATACACCTTAAAACTGTAGTATTAACTTCGATGATAAGATTTTCTAAGTAAATCAGAAGGTTGAAAAAGATTTATCTTTAGGAAATCAAAACTAGGAAAAATGCCAGTAGAGTTTAAATGACCTGGCAAATTTCAATTGTAACAACTGTTTTCAGATGAGTTACAGATGAGTAACAAGCTGAAACTGTTACAGCTGGAATTGCCATTAAAAAGCATAAAGGTATTAGAATATACGAAACTAAGCTCTTGCTTAGAATGGTGGCTTCAAGGAAAGTCAAGTAAAATAAGATGTGATAGAAATATTCTGAGGTAGAGAGCAATGACATGAAATAATACACAAGTTGTCTTGAGAGAGAGAGAGAGAGAGAGAGAGAGAGAGAGAGAGAGAGAGAGAGAGAGAGAGAGAGAGAGAGAGAGAGAGAGAGAGAGAGAGAGAGAGAGAGAGAGAGAGAGACAGAAGGTGATTCAAATTCTGCTTCCTAGCTTACTATCCTATTGATAAAATTGAACAAACGTCTCACCCTTGGATAGACGGTCCATTGGGAGATTATAGTTGGGCAAATGGACTTTCTTGTTACCACACACATCAAAGATTCCTCATTGCTTGTTTAGGATTCCTTTGACATATTTAAGTGACACATTTTCTATGTTTAAGCATCAAAAAAAAAAAAAAGGAATACTAAATCTTATGCATTCACTGGTTACCAACCAGCAGTGAGTTATTCTATAGAAATTTAGGTGTGTTTAATTAGTTGAGCCCCCAAACTCTTAATAATAGTCTAAAAAACATAGTCCAAAAAACTAAAATTTTACAAGATGGCTTTCATATAATTTTATTAATGAACCATGAGAAAATTAATACTTTACAGACTATACAAGTTATATATTGAATTTCTCAACATTACTGAATTTGAAATGTTTTTCATTAAATCAGATCACTAGGATTAATCATTCAAAACTTGTCTTTAGTTAGGTTTGTATTTAAAAATGAACTATTTCTCCTTCCCAAACCTGTCACTTATGCTAACTCCTATTTGTGTTGATGGATGCATTATTCCAGAAACTCTGACATGAAACTTCAAAATCATCCGATTTCTTTCCTGCTTATCCTCATCCAAATACTTGCTATATTCTATAAATACTATCTCTATAGGAAGTCCCAGTCTTTCCATTTTCATCATCATTCTCTTAGTTCAAGGACTCATTACTTTAGAACTATTACAGAATCTTCCTAACTGGTCTTGGCTCCAATTTCCCCATCCCAATTCAATCCATACCATGCCAACTCTCCTGTTAAAAAACCTTCTATGGTTCCCCACTGTCTAATGAAGAAAGTCCAGATTCCTTAGTTTGATATTAAGCAATAATCTGGTTCCAATTTATCTTTTCCACCTTATTTAGAATTACTTTACTTTATGTACTCTGTGGTGCAGTTAAATAGGATTTATTATTCTCAGAATAAGCCTTGCCTTTTCATATCTCTATTCTTCTACTCACATTGAACCCTATGCCTGGAATGTTCTTCCTGTTGAAATTTAAATCTTTTCCATCTGTTGACACTCAGCTAAGTTGACATCTCTTCCATGAAGTCTTCCTTGATCTTCCCCACCTGGAAGGAATCTAAGTCTGTGGTCTCCCATGGCATTGTGCAACACTTATTTCTCTGTATTTAGATTCTAATTATATATATGTATTTGTGTTCCCATTCCCCACCTCCTCAAACACCACTGTGTGCCCTTTGAGGCCAGAGATGGAACTTATGCTAAGTTTGTAAGAATAGTGTCTTGTAAGCAGTCAATGAATGTTAAAATTGACTGTAAAACCTGAGACAAGTGCATATCTTTTGCTTAGATATCTGTATTAATGCAACATAATTAATTAACCTCATTTGATGAACCATCTTTATATACTAACAGATTTTAAAGATAAGATATTTTTATCCCATTCACACTTCTCTGATTACAATGTGGTGCTACACCCTTACACTTGGCCATCAGCAAAAATCTAACCATTCATATTGCTCTGAAGTTTACCATCTGAAAGGAAGTCAATTTTGACTTGTATTTCCTCTCTGCACCAGCCAGTAGTGTTGTAAATCAGCAGACAAATATTAGCAATAAAATTAGCCCAATACATGGAAGGAATTGTTTTTTTAAAAACAAAACAACCATGTACAGATGTGGATTTAAACTTAAGTATATTGTAACTAATTTATAACATTCTCCTGGGGCTAAGGAAAATTTTAACATATAAAAAAATTTTATGAGGTAACATAGATTTATGGGTCCTTGACTTTTAATACTGAACATATGTGGAAAAAATATTAAATGAGGGAATGTTTTAGGAAATTTAACAGTAGATGCATTTTTAAATCAGGTCTTTACCTGTCAAGACCTGAATTTAGAATTTAAGCAACCTATTTTTTTTCCTTGTCAAAAGTAAATGATGTAACTAGTCCACTAATATAAAAAATGTGGTACCCTGTTCTGCTTTAGGTGTTAGTGAGGTCATTACTTTTTAAAGGAAAAAATAATCTGAATTTAGGCTCAGGCAGGTAAAACAAACTAAACTTTTAACTCAAATCTGCAAGAGAGTTACAAAATGTTTCTTCCCTAAAATAATTACTCTTTATACATATGTATCAGGTCTCCAATTCTCTCCTTGTGTGGTAGTTCAAGTGATTTTTCACATCATTTGAGTCCTATATTGGCCAGAGGTAACCATAATGAACTGTACTTGTAGATGTACACACATATTTTGGATGTTTTTTGGTTTTATTTGAATATAAAACAAGTTATCTGATACTTCTGAAAATCTTGCAGAGGCACAACTAAAGTTTTAGGTGGAAATGATTTAGTAGTCTATAAAACTCATTTGTCAGAGATGACAAGAGGATGCTTATAAAATAAATGTGATTTATTCTGAAGTGCATTGGCATTTTAGAGATGTTCCTTAATCTGTTTAGTAGACAAGTTATGTTCAGTTTGAGTTACAAAAGGAAGTTTTTATGTTGTTACAATGATGAAATTAGCAGTTAAAACTTTAAACAAATTAAGTGTATTTCAACATTTCTTTCATTTAGTCAACTGGGATGCTGATTATTTACATTTTAGTTTGCTGCACTGAGATCTATACTGGTAGTCCATGACCAAGTATCTAATTACATGGACTTAAATGTAAATGGGAGCTTCTCTACAGATTTTTTATAGATTTTGCAGTAGTTTTCACAAAGAGTTGTTTATCCTAAAAAAAAAAAAATCAATCTGATAGCTAATGTTCATGCCAGAGCTCCCTAATAAGAGTAGTGTAGTATGATGGAAAGATGCTGTTCAAGGAGTTAGAAGATTCCAGAAGTAGCTCTTGGACTTACTAGTTGGGTGATCAAGTAATAACTTTAATGACTCTAAGATTCCTCACTGGAAAATGGATACAAAAGTTGTAACTACTCATTTTACAGGGCTGTTGTAAGGATCAAATAAGATCATATATGTGAAAACACTATTTAATCATGAAACACTATGTAAACATGAGTCATAACTGTTCATGTCAGAAAGCAAACTATGTCTTCTGAATTTACCTTGAAAAAATATTTACATTCATGAGTATTTCAGGTTTTCAATAAATGGCTTCTTTATAGGAGTAAACAAAGCTTGAATGAGTAGCTTTTCAATACCAGAAAACAAATGGAAGTGTAAAATTTCAATGGAAAAGCCAAGGTTCTTTCATTTTGTTTTAGTAATTAGCAGCAATTGTTTTTTTTAAATAGTTTTTTATTTCTTTTCAATATTATCTTCATGAAAACGTAATGCAATTCTACCTATAGTGCTCACTTAATGACTACATTAACTCCTATAATTATCCCTGGGGGGAAAAAAACAAAAAAAATTTGTCTGTATCACAGGAAAACTAAGCTAGGAAGATCTTTATTCCCTTGCCTCTGATGTGACTTTGGGTAAGTCACAGTCTCCTGGGTGGGGAGCTTTTTCCTTATCTTTAAAAGGAACTGGATTGGACTAGATTATCTCTGAGGTGCTTTCCAACTCTAAATCTATGATCCTGTGCCTATTTTAAGATATTTTTCTTCAGTAGCATTCTGGCTTGCAGCATTGTTCAAACTATTTAAATGGGAGAATTTGTATCATCTGTGCCTATTTAGTTATATAAACCTTATAGATTGAATCGGGACCCCCAAGAAAGTATTGGATTTATCACTGTTTGCTTTGGGTTTTCCCTCTAATTTATTACTTCAAAGCATAGAATTCTGAAATAAAATGAGTGAACTCTTTGCCATGGAAACAAAACCTTATAAGAATGACCCAGTGATATCCTTTCTTGACAGTGAAAGAAAAAAGAATCAAGAAACATTAACTAGGAAGAAAGCTTTCATAGTCTTGATTTTGAACATATTGAGTCTCTTAGTGTTATGATTGTGTCTTCTTAGCAGAGGATCCACTTGGCCCAAATAATAAAACCAAGAATAGGTGGATGGCCATTATTGATTCTTATTTCCTGTAATGTGTGAGTAGAGGTAGTACAAGTTTCTCTACTACAGTGGTTCCTTACGGATATAGTTAAAGAAAAGACAGTGGTGGGTTTCTGTTGTTGTTTTAAGGTATAACAGTAATGTATTACAATAAAAGCAGCACTATTATCCAGGCATGCTTAACAGTAGTTTGAAGACTATAGTATTTTGAGGTAGCCAGGTAGCACAATAGATAAAGTGTCAGGCTTGGAGTTGGGAGGATCAGGGTTCAAATCTGGACTTAGACACTTCCCTGGACAAGTCACTCAACCATAAATGCTTACTCCTTATTACTCTTCTGCCTTGGAACCAATTCTTAGGATTAATTCTAAGACAGAAGGTAAGATTAAAAAAAAAGATTCCATTTTAACCAACAATGAAAAATTCTTACTAAAAAAAAAACACATACCCAATACACACACATGTATATAAAAATGACTCAAAATTTGAAGATTGAAATAACACCTTTCGGAGGTGCATATTAGCTGAAAGGATAGGAAAGGAAAGGAAAATAAATTTCCTAAATTACACTTATTTGGAATTAAAATGAAAAAAAAAAAGTGGCACAGTCTATTCTAAAGGAAAATGAAACAGTCCACAGAGCATTTAGATATTTCTAGTGTTCTGAGGTTCTGTAGTGGAATTACATTATTGCACATGAAAACTTTGTGACACTAGCTCCATTTTTTTCTCACCAGTCACAAAACATCAGCCTAATTTTCAGACCCATATTTTTAGACTGCCTAAGTCTAGGATTCTCCTCATAGTTTCTTTCCTTCATATAGTAAGTGGCTACGTCTGTAGCCAATCTTTCCAAACGAGTCAGATCTACTAAAGATGCTTTTTTCTGGGATGGCCTTTTAGAAGCCATTCACATTTAGGCCACATTGTAACATATGAGAAGCATTTTAATGGGTTATGACATTGCTAAAGAATAAATCCACTGTGTCTGTACCCTGTTTTGTTTTCAGTTTACTACATTTTATAGAAATTTACTAATATCAAATTAAAAAAAAAAAACCAAACCATACTCTGGGCAAGTCATTTAACCTCAACTATGTAACTCTTACTACAATTCTGCCTTGGAAGCCATACCTAGTATCCATTCTATGACAAAAAGGATTTAAAAACAAACAAACAAACAAACAAACAAAACCCCTCCATACTTTTCAGTTTTTAATACTATATGAAAATAACCCAATGATAGAAGATGTAAAATGACTCATCATCAGAAAGTATGAAAATTTTGCTACAGCAACTTACAAATAGAGCCTACTGAAGTGCTGTGGGATTTGTGACACACCTGGGTTACAGAGTTTCTGTACCAGTGAAATCATGGATCCTTGAATTCCCAAAAGGGAAAAAAGTTCATACATTTTCCTGAATATCAGGACAAGAGAACTTCTCAGTATTGTGCTAACACCTCATCATTTCATCATAGTTCAGAGAATATGATATACCTTCCAGTAAAACTACAACTGTAGAATAAGCAAGTTAAATAGTATTTCTTCTCCCTTTCATTAGAAAAAACATGCTCAAAAAAAAAATGACTTGCCCAGAACATGTCTTATATTTTAGAAATATAATTTTAAGCCTCTTTAATCTAGCTGTCAGTTTCCTTAATAAACAATTTATATGATTTTGAAAGAAGGACCTCAAGTATTAAGGTAAAGCATCAGGTGAACTGTAACAATAAGATCAGGCAAAGACTAACATAAAAGTTGACTAAATGACAAAAATTTAAAGGTTGACTTATTTGTTTACAATTTAGTGTTAGCAAAGTTTCCTTTTTTAGAATGCTTTAATTATGCTGCATCTAAGAAAAATGGGATCATTTCATAATACACTTTCATAGTACACATACACTGACAAATGTGTCAATAGCTTTTTCAAAGGTGGTGAGCTGGTAAAGCTACTCTTTAAATCTGTTTTGTAAAAAAAAATTCAATTAATATTGCTTTAAGGGAACTTGAAGCCAAGAAAAGGTAATTTTAAATAGGAAAATAGAGCTATAGATACATTTTTCTTATCAATAAATCTTCATTTTCTCTGTAGCATATTCTTATGTATTACAGACCTCAAAAATGAATTCATATTAATTATTTTTACTTTTTTCTCCTCTCGATTAGTTTTTCAAAAGACATCACTACTACACAACCTCATTTCAAAATGAAGGCTTTCATCTGGACTCTAGGTGTGTTATTCTTCTTATTAACGCCCACTGGACGATGCACAAAAGGACAGTACAAAACCAAAAAAATAACCCAGAGGAGGTACCCTCGCGCAGCAGACGGTAGAGAGGAAGGAAAGAAATGTGGTTACACATTCCTGGTACCTGAACAAAAAATAACAGGGCCAATTTGTGTCAACACCAAAGGGCAAGATTCAGGCAACATAAAAGACATGATCACGAGGATGGACATAGAGAACCTGAAGGATGTACTCTCCAAGCAGAAGCGGGAGATAGATATTTTGCAGTTGGTTGTAGATGTAGATGGAAATATTGTGAATGAGGTAAAGCTGCTGAGAAAAGAAAGCCGTAACATGAACTCCCGGGTCACTCAACTCTATATGCAACTCTTGCATGAGATTATTCGAAAGAGGGATAATTCACTTGAGCTTTCCCAATTAGAAAACAAAATCCTCAATATCACGACAGAAATGTTGAAGATGGCAACAAGGTACAGGGAGCTAGAGGTGAAATATGCTTCTCTGACTGACCTTGTAAATAATCAATCAGTAATGATCACTCTGTTGGAGGAGCAGTGCCTGCGGATATTTTCTAGACAGGACACCCATGTGTCTCCTCCTCTTGTTCAGGTGGTGCCACAGCGTATTCCTAACAGCCAACAGTATACTCCTGGTTTGTTGGGAGGTAATGAGATACAGAGAGACCCAAGCTATCCTAGAGATCTAAGGCCGCCACCTGATCCAGCAACTTCTCCTACCAAAAGTCCTTTCAAGATACCTCCAGTAACATTCATCAATGAAGGTGAGTTACCCAATCACATTAAAGATATACAGGGTAGAAGTTTTATTGTTTGAGGTATAAGGATATATATCATAAAGACAGAAAAAATCTTAATCCTCATGATTCATAATTTTTATCACTGTAACAAACACTGCAGTAGGTATAAAATGGAAAGCTGGCTTAGAGTCAGGAAGATCTGAGTTGGGGTTATTAAATACCTCAGAACATCCCTTCCTTCCACCCCCCACTCTCCACCTCACCCCTTTAAGACTAAAATTAAAAGTTGTAGAGAAGGTGCAGTCTGCCCTGGTAGAAGATCCTCACTAGGTAGACCCCCTCCACCCCCCCAGCATCAGTGAAATTTCAGGTCTAATCCAAAAAACAAAAAACAAGGAAAAATAGAAGAATTCTTAAGTTTTAAAATAACATCTGTTTTGAACAGCAATAGCAAATTCAACTTGGTAAATAACATAAGCAAGTTCTATTATTTTTTCTAGTTCTAAATTTCCCCTTTAAAAAATAGAAATATTTTAACAACTTCAGAGAACTGTTAAGATTGAGTAAGATTCATGTAATGTGATTTGTAACTGTCACATATTAATATATATGGTTGGTTTTTGTCTCATTTATCAAGGTTTAGAGTTTCACTCATGAGTTTTCTTAAATTCCAGCTTTGCCTCTAAATCTATGTCTACTTAAGCTTGTTTCATTCCTATGGTGTCCTCCCACTTTTCAAGGTGAATCTTCCTACAGGCACTTTTATTATTATAAAAGCTCTTCAGAATAGGGATTGTTTTATTTTTTTGCATAGTGCCTAGCACCTACTAGGTTTGTTTATTGATCAGTTCAACCCTCTGGAATGAATAGGATTCAGTGAATGACAGCAGGCCCTTCGCTTTAACAACAACAAAAAAACAAACCCAAAAAACCTTTCTCTCTTGAGTTTTTATATCCATTTGTTACTTCAATAACTTGATTTGGATGACCTCCCAAATTATAAGTAGTAATATATAAATAAGCAAATTTGCATATAGTGTTTTAAAATTAAGTATATATTATTTCATTAGAACTTTACAACAATTTGATGAGGTTAAGTGACTGAACAATGAATGATGAGGAAGCCAGTAAGATAGCAGGGTCTATATCATTAATAATTTAATAATAAAATTAGTTAAATAGAAGAAAAATACAGTAATTTAAAGAAAAAGTAAAATTTGCTTTCAATTATTACATTCTAATAACTCTACAGCCTATTTTTCTAGGTTGTTGCAATACAACAAATGACCAAACATAGACAAGTATTAAAGCAAAAGAAAGCTAATGATTATTTTGGGACTCTTAATTTTCTGAAAATTTGGCACATTTTTTTGGTAATCCAATAACTATCCATTTGTACTCATGCATATGAGAGTACAAATTTTTAATTGTATTGCTTCTTTTTAAATCTTTTTGTCATAAACCTTTTCTCAGAATGTTTTTAAATGTATAAAACACATAAGATCACAAAAGAAATTAATTATACCAAAATGTAATTATCAAAATATTAAAAATAAATTTAAGGATCCCAGGTTAAGAATCCTGGAGATTTATTAGGTACCAGAGAAAATAGAAAAATGTAAACAACTAATGTAATCAACAGCAATTAGGGTCTGACTGCTGGGGTCTCTTTTAGCTTTGGAGCTATGATGCTAAATTTAAGATTGTATTTATTTACAAACCCTTCCGAGTATATGCATATACACATAAAAATGAACAATATGAACTGTAATAGATGCATTTTTTGACCAAAGAAAAATTTTAAAATGTATTCTTTTCAAGGAATTCTTTTTCAAATTTTATTACGGATTTTTTAAAAAAGCACACTTAAATAATTGTTATCAGGCACCAACAAATGTGAATGAGATAGTATGTTTAATTTTGAGGAATTATATAATTTAAGAGTATCAAATTAAAAAAACAAATTAAGAGATTCAATGGTTGCTAGATAATGACGATGTTCAGTTTTCAAGCAGTGCACTAGTCTTATTAGCAAAATTATATAAAGCTTCCTACCATTCATACAATAATTTTTTAAAAAGAAAAATTTTGGAACAAATTAATATCATTTGTTAAATTTGTCAAATTCACAATTGTCAAAAAATGTTTGCATATAAAGTTTTACGAAGAGGAACTAAAGTATTCCATCTTGATATTTTAAAACATGTGAAACTCTTTTCTTTTGTCCTACAAATATTAGCTATTTTAGGCCAAATTTCAAATTTTTGGGGGTTTGTTTTCCATGAGAAGACTTTAATATAGAAGTTATACAACTTAATTAGAGGATTCTAAGTTCTTAAAAAAGGACATTTGATACAGTACAAGTTATATAGTTAAAGGAAAACAGCTGTTTATCAAGTGAAGTGAATATAAACTTTACCTATAATTATTTTTTTTCAGCAATTTTAACCAGTCAGATGGATTGATTCAATTGTTGATGTTTTTGTGAGATTTGCCCATTCAGGATCAAGCTTACAGCTTTCTCTAAATTCAACAGAATTGGTGAAAGGGTACAAAAAACATGAAGTTAAGTGACTTGGACTCAAACTCTGGCATTGCTTGCCAGTTAATCTTCTTGTCCTTCAGTATCATTAAGCTTGAATGATGATACTATGAATAATCACAGATGACACTGAAATAACATGCAGAATTGTTGTCAGGAAAATATTTCGTAAATATTAGAAGTACTATATGAAATGTCAGCTTGTCATAATTATTCATTTTATAGCATCATAAAACTTTAGAGCAAGAAGGGAAATTTTAGTAGTTCAACTTCCTTATTTTATGGATGAAGAAAATTAGGCCCACAGATAGGAAATGATTTGTTTATGAACACAAAGCTAATTCATGGCAGAGCTAAATCTAGAACTTAGGTCTTTAGATTATCCAGTTCAATGTTACTTTGGTTCTTGAGCCATCTTACTATATTTAGTTTGGGATACTGTTTTTTAATATCAACCACTTAATGTTAAAAAAAAAAACCCAAACAAACCAATTTACTAATATCTTTAAAATGATTAGGTTAAACTGAATAATTATTATGATCTTTTACTGCTTGAAATCTAAATCCTATGGTTGTCATATTCTGTAAACTATAAAATCTCCTGCTCCTTCCCTCTAGTTGAAATGGAACAATCCTCTTGTATTCAAATAAGACTATCTACTCTTTGAAGGAAATTTAAGAGAAAAATAAATTTTGATCTTTGAATTTGAAGTTTCTTAAATTGCTTCTCTTACACCTGATATTGAGAAATATTCTTATTAAATATACAACTGTTTATAATTCTACTTTTTGGGAGTAGATAACATCTTTTCTCTCTTAAATTGTTTATACATTATTATTTTGTATAATTTAGAAAACATCCAGCATTATTGGTTATTTAAATCTTCTTTGATGCCTGCTTACTGCATTACTCTAAAACAGAATACAAATTGTTACTTGGATACTTTTTATATGCAAGCAAAAGATCAAAACATCTATTCGAGAGTGGCTTGAGAGAAACCAAATCAAATTAATTGCTTTAAAGAGTTGCATTTTGCTAAATAATCTGTCTAGAACTTAATAAAATTTTATTTCCATGCTCTATCTAGGTAATATATTTTAGTACTTTTTATAATTCTAGCACTTTTTAATCCACAGAAGAAAATTAAAAAGCTAACAATCACACATATTGACTGAAATTGCTTAACTGCAAGAAATTTGTTTATTAACTGCCAGGCATTGTGCTAAACAAGAGGTTATCTGAGAATGAATTACATTTTCCATACGAGGATGTCACTCCCTCTCTCCTGCATTCTTCTACAAGCAGGGTTGGGCCTTTCCAGTCCTAAAAAATATTTTCCTATTCCTTTTGATTAACTAGCTACCACTCCATTTCTTCCCTTTCATTTATAATCTAACTTCTTTAAAAAGTTTTCTACTCTGAATATCTCTTATTTCTCATTACCTATTCCCATTTCAACTCAAAGTATGGCTTCTACTACCAATCTATTGAAAATGGCCCAAAGGTCACAAATGACCTTCTAATTCAATAGCATCTGCAATCTTTAAATTCTCTGATCTCTTTGTTATGCTTGACATTATTGACCATCAACTCCAATTCAATAAATGAGGTTATAAACCATATATATGTTATAGGTGCTCTGTTAGGCATACATTAACAAACTCCAACCCCTAGTTCTTTAACTGCTTTTTATGGTTGAATGACCGTAATAATCATTCTACTATGACTGTTATACGTAGTAATACTGACTAATGATGCCAGCTTGCTAAAAGGTCTCCAGTGGAGTGCTCCAGGGGTCCAAGCTTGTCTCTGTGTTAATGAACACTTAGCAATCTAAGTTTCATTAAATTTGCAGATGACAAAGCTAAAAAGAACAGGGCATAATATTTAGGCAACTGCAATAGGATAAAATTTAGTAGGGATGAATATAAAGCTTCATACTTTGGTAAAAGAAATGGATGGTATAAATACAAAAAGGATGAGACATGGGTAGATAGTTTTTTTCTGGTGGACGATGTGTTCAACAGTATGCTGTGGAAGTCTATAAGGTCTTGCCATCTATATTTTAAATAGATTTAAAATCTTTTTAATTGATCTTTTGTTTTAATATCATCCTCATTTCTGAATATATCCTTCCTCTTTTTCCTTCTCCAGGAAGTCATACCTTGTAACAAAGATTAAAAGAAAACGGGGAGGAGGGGCAGGAATCCTCATAAAGACCAAGCAACATGAGAGCTTTATGTGACAGTATATATAGTAGGCAAATCAGTCTTAAGCAGCATTAGAAGACACAAGAGTGTCTACACTCTAGACACATGTCAAAAAAAATCTTAAAACATAAATCAAGTCAGTATCCTGTCAAAGATTCTTTACTGCACTTAGGATAAAGTACAAATTCCTCCGCTTAAGATTTTTTAAAAGATTCTTTATCTGCAAAATAAGTGGGTTATGCTATATCAAGTGTTCTTAATCTAGAGTTTATGAATTAAAAAAGATATATTTTGATAACTGTATTTAAATATACTTCACTTCCTTTTTATTTTGTTTATATGATTCTGAGAAGGGGTCTCATAGGCTCTACCAGAATTTTGGTAACAATTATTGTGTGAAGTCTTAGGGGCAATTTGTTACCTGCCAGTTCAGATATGTCCTGATATATACAATGACTATGACATAAAAATGAAAGTTATCCAAGTCACAGAATTAGAGATTATGGAGATCTTCAAAATCATCTAGCCCAGGGATTCTTCACTTTTTATATGTATGTCATGCAAAAGATTTGAACCCAGTCCCTCCCTCATCCAGGCCTAGCTTTCTATCCATAGAGTTCTTTAATACTTCTTTCCTACATACTGTACATATAAAATAGTTTGGATAAAACAAAAGAATATGGCAAGAAAGTTGGAAACTACTTAAATAGAGCTTACTGTGAGCAATTCAAGTCTCCTATAGTGGACTGCACTGTTTCTCATGAATAAATTCTTTAGAAACAGTTAGCTTTAATGTAGACTAAACATTAGTATGATGTATGTATCCAAAAGAAATGTTCAGCATTCACGTTGTTGGAATTGTGCTTATTAAAGGTATTTTTATTGATCAGCAAGATTTGTTGGTAAGGAAAAAAATTTTTATCTGTTGCTGAGTTTAATGTATTATTGGAAACCACTCCTCACCCCCCAAAAAACCAAACTACAATTTTGACTATCAAATAGAAGCAAACTATTCTAGAAATCACCATACCTTGAAAAGGCTAAATTTATTTCTCTAGCTATTTCAGGGAATAAATAGATATAGAATATGAGAAAAGGATAATAAAAGATAACCATAGTAAGGAAAAGAAATGACAGTAAAGGAAAGAAACTAAATGATAACCTGATTAGTGAGATGGCTCAGTGGATAGAGTGCTGATCCTGAAGTCAGAAAGACTCATCTTCCTGAGTTCAAATCTGGCCTCAAACATTTACTAGTTGTTTGACCCTGGGCAAGTCACTTAACACTGTATCCATTATTTTCTTCATTTATAAAATAAACTAGAGGAAAAAAATGGCAAACCATTTCAGTATTTTTACCAAGAAAAGCTCACATGAGGTCACAAAATGTCAGACATGATTGAAATGATTAAACAACAAATGATAGCTTTAGAATAGGAGATCTTGCATCTTCATAATAGAGAAAGTAAAAACTTTGGTATAAGGATGCAAAATACTGATTTTCAGTAAAGGTGCCCTTGAGACAAAAACCAAAAACATGATAGTTTCATTAAAAATACTAAACTTGGCCAAGATTTTAATCAGAAATCTGGATCATTAAAATTATATGAACATTTATTAAACTACTTACTGGATAACAAGAAAACAAATACAAAGTTTAGATAAGGAATATTGACTAACTTCAAGGAGAAAATCCAATAGAGTTTAAAGAATATGATGTGATATCATATTAAGGCATAAAGAATTATAAATCAAAATGCCATGTGAGTCACTAAAGGTCACTAAAGGATTTAGCATGGTTACGCCAGGGTGCCACGTAAGACACAGGTAGAGAAAAAAGTCAAATGGAATTCCAAGTCCTCCCTTCAGAAGGCTTGTTAGAGATAAACTAAGAAGCAAGGATCTTGGACTAGCAACTTTCTTACAGTTCTCTAATTCAAGGAAGATCAGTTTAATTGAAGAAAAATAATTTGAAGACAACATCAAATTTATTTAAAAAGAGCTTAAATTTCTGCATCAAAATGAAGTGATACCTTGGTTCTTTTTCTTCTTTATAATGTTCATAGCCACTTCCTTTGGATATATTTGAGTTGATAGAGAATGACAAGATTTTTGAAATGGAAGAGAACCTTTGGGATTATTTAAATTCAAGCTGACTTTTTTTACAAATATTTTATAATTTGTGTTTGTTTACATGTATATGTTATTGCTTCTCGTAGAATGTTAAGCTCCTATAGAAGCCAGGGACTACTTTGTTCGGCTTTGTATCCCCAGAATTTAGCAGAATACATATGCAGTGCTTAATAAATAGTGACTGATTACAGATAGAGAAGAACAGTGAAATGATATGCACAAGGTCACAAAGATTGGGGGGAAAGCCAGAATTAAATTGAATTTTTTCCCACCATAACATCGTGGTCCATATGTGTGTATATATATATATATATAGCCTGATGAAACTGAACAAATTAGCAACAAAATATTAAACATAAACAGAAAACTGAAAATTTTCAGTTTGCCTTGCTGAAAATACAAATGGATGTCAACAGTAAGCAAACAAGAAACTAAAGCATTTATTTAAGTTTCTTAGTAAAATGGGGGAGTCAGGAGACCTAGGTTTAATCCCACTTTCACCACCTACTAGCTCTAAGTACAATTTTTCAAGTCTCAGTTTACCTTCAAAGTGGAGATACCAACACTTACATTGCCTACCTCAATGGGCAGTTATATAATATTAGGTTACCTGTGTGTAAACTATTATCAACATCAGCAGGGCAACAAATCTAATTTTTTATAAGTGACACTTGAAACTTAGGAATTTCTTAATGAGCAATGTTTTATTTATTCCTGCTCCCTTTCTTCTGTCTAAATGAGGAAACCAAATGAAATGAATCACCGAAGTCATACAGCAAATTAATAACAGGTCATTAGAAATGAATGACAAGATCCTTAAATAAGGCCCAAATAGGATTACAAATATGAACTTTCATAAATAGAGAAATGTTAAAAACATTCTAAAAGCACATGTGAACATTTCTTGTATTTTCTGGTTAAAGAAAGGAATATTCAAAATGAATTTTAATTATATGCTTTAGATTGGTATTTCAAAAAAACAGTTCCACAGAGCATTGTTCAAGTTAAGCCAATCTAACAGACATGAAGGCTGAGAACAAAAATTTCATGAAAAAATCCAGATTCAGAACACTGGAATCTGAAAAGAAAAAATTCACCACTAAAATATTTTTTTCATTTTTTTCTTCATTTAAAAATTTTCTCTTATTTGAAAATTTTATTTAATTTTGAATATTTTTCCATGGTAATAAGATTCATGTTCTTTCCCTCACCCCCCCCCCCCCCAACTCCCTCTTGGAGCTGACATGCAATTCCACTGGGTTTTACATGTGTCATTGATCAAGACGTATTTCTGTACTATTGATAATTGCACTAGGGTGATCATTTAGAGTCTATGTCCCCAATCATATCCCCATTGAGCCATGTGATCAAGCAGCTGTTTTTCTTCTGTGTTTCTACTCCCACATTTCTTTCTCTGAATGTGGATAGCATTCTTTCTCATAAGGCCTCTGAATTGTTCTGGATCATTGCATTGCTCTTAGTAGAGAAGTCCATTACGTTCGATAGTACCACAGTGTATCCATCTCTGTGTACAATGTTCTCCTGGTTATGCTCCTTTCACTCTGCATCAATTCCTGGAGGTTGTTCCAGTCTCCATGGAATTCCTCCAGTTCATTATTCCTTTGAGCACAATAGTATTCCATCACCAACAGATACCACAATTTGTTCAGCCATTCCCCAATTGGAGGGCATCCCCTCATTTTCCATTTTTTTGCCACCACAAAGAGCGCAGCTATGAATATTCTTGTACAAGTCTTTTTCCTTATTATCTCTTTGGGGTATAAATCCAGCAGTGTTATTTGCCACTAAAATCTTAATGATTCAGACTCCACCTCTACAAGGCTACTACAAATTGAGTACATATCTAGAGAGAACAAAGAATGGTATGGTCCAAATACGACAGGTCACTACTTAAAAGTTCCTTCAGGTGTTTAACAAAATTGTGGAATTTTCATTTATTTAAAGGAATATAATGGATATTGAAGTAAAAGAAATCCATTAAAATAGCTGATTATTTTACAAAAGAAAACAAGATCAAAGACCATATGGAAAAGAATATTTATGCATAATGCGACAACTGTGACTTCATGTTAACTGAGTCATTAGTAGGGTATAAATAATAGGTTAATTCTCAGGAGGAAAAGATGAACATTTTTCTTTCTTTGCTAATGTTACATTGCAAGTGATTTTTTTTTTGGCTTCATTAGACAGAAAGCTAAGTAGGGTCCTAAAAGGTAATTCCATATGGCTCCAAAGAAAGAAAGAAACATTTTGAAGAAATTTTACACGATGTCAATTTTGATGGAACACATCTACTGATTCCCCCAGACTAAAGATTTACCTTAATTTACGTTATTTAATGGTTTAATTTAAGCCCATTAAATAAATTAATATACAGTCCTTTCCCAGCCCTTTCTCATGCCTCATTGTAAAGTGGAAGTAACCCTGGGTTGTGAAGCTCTACTGCCATCCAAGTTTAAGCCCTAGTAGGTTCTACCATTCTGGAAAGGTTTCAAGTATGGCCTTCACAGTGGACTGAGTGCTTTCTAAAAATCAGTTCAAGTAAAATAGGTAGAAGCACATTAACAACAGGCTGGGGCTTGGTGATGAATTTTTGGGCTAAAGCAATTCATGGAATAAAGAAAAATACAAAATAGCCCTCAGTACTATCCCCTCCCCCCCACTTCTGCAGTGATGGTGACAAAGCACATGGAAAGGGGGTAAGAGAGTGCTAAGAAACATACAGCTTTCAAACTAACTAAAATCTCTGCTGTTCTAAATGTGAGCTCTAAATATGAGCCCCCAAAGACCAACCTGTGGACTAGATGGATGCTGAGGTCCCTTCCAACTCTAAAACTCTGTGATTCTGTGTGGACATATTGTTGGAGAAGCTGAATCATATCAATCTTGGTATTCTTTCTATAAAAGAAACCAGAAGAAAGAAGGAAGTTGCAGCTAAATGAAAGGTTGGGCAATAGGGTACTCCTTAGAGAAGCCAAGAGAGAAAATGATAGAGTTAAGTTTTATCACACAGGCAAAGGCAGAAAGAAAAATGATTTCATTGAGTATTTGGTCAGCTTGTATTACAGTAATAATGACTGGTATTTGGAAAAAGCAATATGAAAGTAACTGCAGTTTATTCCACCAAAAATAATTAGTTTGACAATACTTGGAAAGAAAATTTTGACAAATTCTCTGAAAAACCTGATATGACCTTCCAAATTATGTCAACATATATTCTGACTTCAATGAAGAGCTGGGAAAATATGAGAATGCCAGTAAATATTAGAAAACACATTATAGGAAAAAAGGAATCCAAGTAGTGAAGGACTTATAGACTATACAGAAGCTTTGTACTTTCATATCATGAATCTTTCTTTAAGAAAATAATGGCTAAGTGATGAACATGAAATAATATTTTTAAAAACTGACAGAAAATTTCTTGTTCCTGATGAGAGAATTAGTTGTTTCTATAGTCAAATTAATGATTTATTAGGATAAAGATCAGAATCAGTAAAAAAAGTAAGAATGATAATAGATACAATGTACAGAAAGACAATTTAAACTTGAACTATTAAAGCAATTTGTGTTTAAAAATAGGAAATCAATATCAGAAATCCTACTGACCCATTATAATTATTTCATTCAGATGTTTAGACAATGCCAATCTATCATAATAACATGATAAAGGGCCCAGAAAGTCAGAAGGTTAATATAATTTATTAACCACTTATGTATCAGACATTGCGCCAAATGTTACAAAAGTATAAAAGCATGGTTCCCTACTCTAAAGAAGCTGACATTTTAAAGGAGAGACAAACACGTGATAAAATCTGAACATACAAAATGCAGACAGAGTAGATGAATGGTTATCTCTTAAGTAGTTAGAGGTGATGTAAGAAAGGGGAGTTAGGAAGGCAGAGATGAGGAGGGACAATATTTCACGCACTGAAAAAGCATGGAGTATAGAGATGGAGATGGAAAGTCTTGTTCATGAATGACAAAGAGAACACTGCCACTGGATCATAAAGAATGTGGAAGGATTAAGGTTTAAAAAGACTGGAAACATAGGAAGGGGCAAAGTTGTAAAGGGCTTTAAATACCAAACAGAGCATTTTTATATTTGATTCTGGAGATAATAGGCATATACACTGGAGTTTATGGAGTGAGTGACTGTGTAGTCCTCAATACCAATAAGATAGTTGGGAAGAGGTATAGGTTTGGAAAGGGAAAGATAAAGAATTTTGTTTTAGAAACACTGAGTTTGAGTGAGCTACATATGGGGTATCTAGTTTGAAATGTCCCAAAAGAAGTCTGTGATATGAAACAGGACCTCAGAAGACAAAGTAGGGCTGGACATAAAAATCTGAGAATCATCTGCATAGTGATAATAATTGAAGTAATGAGAATTAATGAGATCACCAGTCAAGAAAGCAGAGGAAAAAGATTAAGAGAGATATGGCTAATGAGAGTAATTTAGAATGGTAAAATAGGTGGGAGGAACTAAGAAACTATGGGAAAGCAGTGACATGAACCTACAGCTATGTTCAGCAGAAGAGATCCACATTGTCAAACACTGCAGAAAGATGAGGGCTTTTTTTTTTTAAACTTATTTTCTGTCTTAGTAACAACTCTAAGACAGAAGAACAAGGGCTAGGCAAATGGAGTTAAGTGACTTGCCCAGGGTCACACAACTAAGAAGTGTCTGAGGTCAGATTTGAACACAGGTCCTCCCAACTCCAGGCTTGGTGCTCTATCCACTGTGTCATTTAATTGCCCCAAGGATGAGGTATAAGAATAGGTCAATGGATTTGACAATTACGAGATCGTTGATGACTTTGGAAAGAATAGTTCAATAGAATGAAGAGAACGAAAGTCAGATTGTAAAGGGCTTAGAAGTGTATGAGAAAAGTAAGTAGAGCCATCTATCATAGGAAGTGTTTTTAAAGAGTTTCACTAAGAAGAAGAAAAATAAAGATATAAGAAGAGAGCTAGCAGGGATGGTCAGATCAAGTGATGATTAAGAATGAGTGAGACATGGGTGAGGTGGTAGGGAGTAGGGAAGGAGCCAGCAGACAGAAAGATTAAAGATTTTATGTGCAGAAACTTGTTTCTTTTCTTCAGTTCCAAGTCCCCCCTTCTTTTTACTCTCTCCCTAACAGGGATGATTGACAATTAAAAAGTGGATATCAGAGGGTACAATATGCTAGAGAAGAAAGGATAAGATGGCATCACAGATACACATGGAATGGTTTGGTTTGGTTTGGTAAGAAGTGCCAAACCTCTAAGAGAAATAATATGAAGGAGGAGTTAGTAAAAGAAGATTCCTGAGTGACATAAAATGAGGAATATGAGGGACTTCTGGGTGAATTGTCTAAACCTGGAAGCATGGTCCTTAGTTGCAAATGTTGGGGGGGGGAGGAGAATGGAGAGGAGAGGAGAAGTGCTGGGACAAGACTGAGGAGGTATGAAGGGTTTGGAATTGTCACTGTACTGAGCGGGGAAACAGATTGATTGGGGAGGTATAAAACTGGATGGAGTTAAGGCCTATTTGAAATTTTGTAATTACCTTTTCAACTAGGAACCTCTGAGACACACTGCTAAATTATTGCATTGTGGAAAGAGTACTACTTATTTATCAGGTCCTTTGGAAACAGAACCTCATTTGCAATGAAATCACAGATCCTTCTGTCTTATTTAAGCTGAATTTTTATTAATATTATTAAATTTAATAGACATTTTCTCATTGCTTTAGATATTTTCTTTAATGGCTAGCATTGTAATTTATTCATGACTTTGCATCCTGCTGGATATCCATGTTCTCTCATACCTCTTTTACAGAAGGCTGACATACTTGGACCTTTCTCTAGGTCTTTTGCTGTTACCTCCTTTTTGAATATTGTTCATGGTAAGACCAGATGGCCTGAGGTGTCTTCTGACTCTAATGTTCTCTAATTTTAATAGTTTAGTTTTTTCTTTTATATCTCATGTTCATTAAAATATTATACACACTCTTCAAACAATAATATTTAAAAAACCCAGAAATTCAGAGCTTTAAAAAGACCTTAGATAATATCTAATCTCTTTGGACAATCAGAAAATGAAATGAAGTTTCAATGAAGTGAAGAAACAAACAATGGAAGAAAAATATGGTTCATAAAGAGCAAAAAAAGACAAAGAATAAATGAAAACATTTCTAGAGAATATTTTCTGACTAAATTGTTAAGGATGAATTAAAATTACTTTAAGTGCTTCTTGAATGGCAACATCTGAGTTGAATCTGCAACAAATGAAAAACTTTTGAGGGTTCTTCAGAAATTTCTCTTGAGTGGATAGTGGGAAGATTTGTTTTCTAATCCAAGAAAGAACCAAATAACAAGTAATCTAAAACTATTAATCCACTACTCTAATACTAGAAATATAAGCCTTAAGAAGGAACCATAGGATAGTAAAGAGCTAAACTAAAGGCCTATGGACAGTAATACTCACACAAAATTCTCTACAAGTGGCTAAAAAAGAACTAAATTTATAAGCAAATGCTTTGTTTAAATTAGTAAACACAAAAATTTCCATCTTTACAATCTAATGGATAAGATATGCATATATATATAGATATAGATAACACACACATAGATAGATACACATAGTAAATGGAAAAATTATCTTAATGTAGAAGATTTTATTGAGTAAAAGAGGTGGCTGAGAAGAAGGGTAGTGGGTAACATGGCCAGACACACTCTGGAGGCTCGGTGTTAGATGGTTTGAAACAGTGAAAAGTATAGAAGTAGGGAGAAATGAATTAGGAGGCTTCCAATTGCAAAAGTATAGGATGAGAGATAATGATGGCTTGAAGTGGGGGAGATGGTGGTGTGAGTAGAAAAAAGATAAAATAACAAAGAAGAGAAGTTGTAGGAAAAAAAGAAATAAAATCTAGCATCTGACTGAATATGTGGAATGCTTTTGCATGAATTATTTCAGTGAATCATAAGAGCTTAAAGTTAAATTGTAGCACCAGGTGAATATTTTTTTAAAGAACTAAAAGCTAAAAGTTGAACAAGAGTAGCAGAAATGTTAATAAGTTGTAAATTATGAAATTTTGAGTAATATATGACTTTGCAAGAACAAAAATTCAGAATTGGTTCAATAGCGCTGAGCTACTATAGGCTAGGTCCTCATTATACTGTTATTGGATAATGGAGGATAATATAAGGATATTGGAGGCTTTCTAATACAAACCTCTCACCTCACAGATGAACAAATTGATATTTAAAAGACCAAGTGTCTTGCCCAAGGTCATACAGATAGTAAGAGTAGAGAATGATTCAATCTCAGTTCCTTTGGAAACAGATCATTCTCTTCTCTTCCCTTACTACTACCTTTCCTCTCAAAAAAACCCTCCCTTCTTCCAAACTTCTGTAAGTGCTCTATTATCACTCATATTCACCCCATGAATCCAATCTGGTGTCAAGGCTTGTTTCTACCTTCACAATATCTCATATGTGTACATACACACACATAAAGATATATACAAATATATATACAAATAAATATACTTCCCTTTCTTTTCACTCACAGAGATGCCACCCTAGTGCAGGCACTCATTTTATCTTATATCTTGGCATCCCTACCTCAAACCTTTCCCCATTCTAATTCACTGTTCTCTCGATTACCAAAGCAGTTTTTCTTAAAATGAGGATCTGATCATAACATCCTCCTTACTTAGTAAACTTTGGTGGATCCCTATTACCTTCATTTGGCTTTTCAATCCTTCCACACACTTCCTTCCCTGTTACCCCTTCTATCTTTCCAGTCTACTTCCTCTTTTCTCCCTTTCATGTACTCTGTGATGAGTGACACAGGTATTCTTGTTCTTCTCACTAAACACTCTCCTTATTCTATGCCTATAGTGCTCCTCTCTTCCCACATTTGTTTGTCTCCTCTCCCAGCTTTCTTCAATTTATCTTAAATCTCACCTTCTGAAGTAGGCCTTTCCTTTTGAGATTAATTTCCATTTGCTCTCTATATATTCTGGATTTATATAATTATTTGTATGCTTGCTCCCCGATTAGAATGTGAGGTTTTTGAAGGCTTGGGACCATCTTTTTGCCCTTTGTTTTTGTATTGCCAACACTGCCCTGTGCCTGGTACCCAGCAAGAATTTAATATATACTTATTGATCAACTGAATCTCAACCTCACACTCTTTCCAAAGTGAAATGTAAGATTTAAATTTAATATCCATTAACTCCAAGTATTATATTTTATAAGATTTATTAATGATCACTTGAAGTAGAAGAAATAAAAGTACAAAACTAAAAGTCTGAGTAAAGAAAAGTTTTCCTAGCCATGTTCATGGGCAAAGAGCAAGGGACGGGGTCACAAACAAACTTTATATCCAAAACGTAATGTGAGAACAAAAATGGGATGCTAGGATTTCGAGTGTTGGGGAGCAGATTCTAATTATACAGAAAGAAACATCTCTGATTAGAAGCCTTAATAGAAGTGATAAAAAATGATGATAATGACTTGTAGTTCATAATATTTTCTAAATTTAGTAGGCTAACATTCAATGCTTCATTAGGCCAGGCCCTTATCCCTTCTCCTCTAAACTACTGCATCAACTTTTTCATTAGTCTCTGTCTCAAGTTTTTCCTCACTTTAATTCATCCCCCTAAATGTAGTTAAATTATTTTTTTCTAAAGCGCATGTTGAATCAAGTGAATTCCCTTCATCCTATTCAAAAACCTCTGAAAGCCTCTTAAAACTGGCAAGATCACATATGAACTCTCATTTGGCATTTATAAGACTTTGTATCCTGGCTCAGTTTTATTTCCCATCATTCCCCTCAGCACATTATCAGGTCCAATCAAATGGGGCTTTGAGGTAGTTTTTCCTCCACACAACATTCTAATTCCCATTTCTGTGCCTTTACATAGGCAGTCACCAATCCTATCCCCCCTGTCCTGGCATTCACTCCTTTCTTACCACTGTCCTTTGGAATCTCTCATCACTCTCAAGACTCAGATCAAAGTTCCCCTTTCCTCATGAAGTTTTTCCTGGCCCCTCAGTTGTTAGTGCTTTACCTGCCATGGCTACCAGGTATCTGTTTTATGTGTGTATTCTGCATGTACTTACACATGTGCATGCCATTTCTGGCAATAGCAGAACTCTTTAGCTTTTGTCTTTGAATCTGTAATACTTAGTAATTCACCTACCATAAAAAGGGACTTAATAAATGCTTTTTGATCAATAGATTCTATTGCTAAAGAGTACACTATATAGCATCTTATACTTTCTATTATCCAAACTTCAAACTTCTTTGCTTTTCTGCTTACTATTTAACTTAATTTTCATCATCACAACCATCATTACCTTTTGCATAACTGGTACACAGGGAATCTGTTTTTGTGCTATTTTCTTCAGTCAGTATCCTCTTCTTTCTATCCAACCTTCAAAGACTTATGTAAAATTTTATCCTTTCCATAAAGCCTTTCTCGACTACTCCTATGCATGAGTACTTTTTACCTTCTTTCAAAGGTTACCAGAAGAATGATTACACCCTGAATCTGCTTATTTCCTAAATTTATATGTGTAACCTGTTTTGCTTGCTGAAATCCACAGCAAACTCTCTGAGTAAAGGTATCATAATATCTTATACCTTTTCTGTATTCTACATATTCCACATATTCCAAGGTCGAAAATCACTACTTGCTGATGAATTAAAGAGATATTCTTGAATTGATTAATTGCCTGGCTAGTAAACTTCCACTATACCACATCACACATTTACTAGTTATTGAAATATATGAAAACTATTTTTATTGCCCAATAGCAAGGATTAAATCCAACATTTTATATGCCCTTACCTGTCATTCCCAAATCCTTTCACTTCAATATAGCAATCTGCACTGCTGTTCATTCATATTCATTTCTGGTCTCATATCTTTCCTTCTCTTATGATCTCTACTTTATAACTTCTCACTTACTTCAGACCGAGATACTTCAAACATCTCCTCTGATACCTTCAAGCTTTTTCTGAGATTTCCTTTCTGTCTTAAGAAATAGATGATGTGTCACAAACTTAAAAAGCCAGTAATGGAAACTTTTAGGGTTATATCTACACAAACTAAATTGGTAAACGTGTTAGGATCATAACCCATGAAGATATAAAGGAATATCTTGAGATAAAAACCATCTCTAATATCTCTATTTCACCAATATGATCTAACATGATGCCTAACAGTGATAATAGCAAAAATTTATGTAGTGCCTTGAGGTTTGGTGCCCATTTTAGGTATATTATCTCATTTAATTCTCACAATTTGTTATCTCTGATATATAAGAAAAGAAATGGAAGATTCAAGGAAGTCAAGAGGCTTCCTGTAGTAAAAAATTGAATTTGATCCTGGGTTTCTTCTATTTTTCAGTCTAAAAGGCTATACTTCTTTGCATTTGTGCTCAATCAATTTTTGGTCATAATCCTGGAGCTAAAAGAAACTATGGACATTATTTAATGTATTTATTTTACTAATGAGAAAACTAAGTACAGAGATGATATGGCCTGCTTAAGACCATATAACATGGCAATATTAGAATGGTGACCAGAGCCCAGGTTCAACTTCCTGGCTAGTGATCTTCTAATATAATACAAGTTATAGTAATAAAAGGAAAATAATTTGTATTTTATAACAATTGAGTTTATTTCATATTCCTCACACCCTTCTTCCCTGTGATCCTATATTTTGTTTAAAAGAACTTCTAAGACTTAAGGGAACATGAAATTCACAGGAGACAATCCCAGTGATGTTTGTATAGCTGTTTTAACACTTGCTTCTCCTCCCTTCTAACTGGACAGTGATATAGATGGCTTGAATACCCCAGCAGAGAATCCCAGAATAAAATCATAAAGAATAACAGATTACTTCCAGTAACTTAATTCTTCACAGTGAGGGATTGAAGAACTACTGATTTCAATCACAGGCTTTTAAAAATTTATGTGTCATTATGGCAATTTATAAAGCATAGGGTATTTTAAAATTTGTTATAAAAATTAATGTAGGGGAAATGAACCTTAATAGAAACTATATGTTAACACAATGTTCCAAAACAGTGATTTTTAACCTTTATTTTAATTATAACGAATTGTTTTCAAAACATAGGACCATTCAAAGACTGTCAGCAAGCCAAAGAAGCTGGTCATTCTGTTAATGGCATTTATATGATCAAACCTGAAAACAGCAATGGGCCGATGCAGTTATGGTGTGAGAACAGTCTGGATCCTGGGGGCTGGACTGTTATTCAAAAAAGGACAGATGGGTCAGTCAACTTCTTCAGAAACTGGGAAAATTATAAGGTAAATAAAAACATTCAGAATTTGGGGAGGTCAGGCAGCATACTTTTTGTAATAATGACCATTCTGTGTCATAATCAAGAGGCATATTTATTACTTACTTCCTATATTTTATTTTATGTAACACTGACATTTGCCAAACTCATAATCATGTTAATTGCTTCAGTTTTAAAAAGTAAAATTATAATTGAGAAAAAGAAGTAGAATAATAACATTTCTGAAGAGATATTTAATCCATGTCTCCTTATTTACAAGTTAATCATAGTCTTTATGCACTCATATAGGAACAGAATAATGATATGTATGAATTTTAGAAAGGTTACATATTAGACTTTATTACCTAATACCTTGACATATTGTTGCATCATATTAATTTTCTGTGTAGTACATACAATAGTCTTTCATAGTTTAAGGAAAAAGTCAACAATAAAAGTCAACAAGAATCCTGCAAAAAATTCAAGCCTGTTTTATAACTACTAACTTTAAAAAAACATTTAATCTTCTCTAAATCTCTAAGAATAAAATGAGTGAATGTATTTTAGCAGACATTTCTGTTAACATGAAATAAAATGTTCAGTTCATTCCAATTTTACATTTGTTTTTAAAAATAAGTAATTTCAGAAATGGGTAGAACAGTTATTGAATGGCTAAAAAAACACAGGGAAATTTCCATGAAAGAGGTTGTGTGCATTAATTATGAACAATAAGGAACTATAATAAAAAAGAAAATAGTCTACAAATGGAATTCTTTTGGTGGTACATAATTTAAAATATTAGATGATGTCTGTCAAGACTTTCATACAACTAGCTGTATATTCTAAAAAGATGCAACAATGTGGGTCAATGCTTTGCTTATATGGTTTACTTTACAATTATGATAATAGAAACAAAGAAGGATATTTAATCTTTTTGAATTAATAATTTCCCTAATGCTTAGAACTAACAAATGTATTGATAAAGGAACAAGATAAACTTAAAACACATCTATAGTAAGCTATGCTGTGCTAAATATCCTGGCTAACCTTAAATGGTTAAAAATTTTAAGTAAATCCAGTTTAAGAAAACTAAAGTTTGGCAAACTGATTAAGCAAAAAAGAATTCATTCCAAATGTCAGATAGCAGTATATCAGGCTAAGTGGTTCATCAAATTAATGTCATTAGGTGCCATACTATGATCCAGAGAAACAAACATTTTTGTTTGAAGGGAAATGGGTATATTCACCTTTCTTTGTAGTTCTGAAGATACTTCATAAATGTTTTCAAATCCATAGTCATATTATCATTCCTTCCTTGTCCTAATCTCCATCCTTACTCCCCTTTCTTCCTTCTCCTATCCAACTTATGATATATGATATATATATATCTGATAGAGGGAGTACCTATGTGGATATATTTAAGGAAACTTGAAATACTGAAAAGTTTACATATAACTACAATTCTGTGGGATAAACACACACACACATATTCCTTCTATGTACATATATATTTGTGCATTATCTACAAACAGAAAGGATTTGGAAACATCGATGGAGAATACTGGCTGGGCCTGGAAAATATCTATCTGCTCACTAATCAAGATAATTATAGGCTGTTAATTGAATTAGAAGATTGGAGTGATAAGAAAGTCTATGCAGAATATAGTAGCTTTCGTCTGGAGGCCGAAAATGAATTCTATAGACTACGTTTGGGAACTTATCAAGGAAATGCAGGGGATTCCATGATGTGGCACAATGGGAAACAGTTCACTACGCTGGACAGAGACAAAGACATGTATACAGGTAAGGCATTTTATTGCTTGATGCACAAAGTACCTGATATAGACTCTGACTGCACAGACTCTAACATTCTCTTCCAAGTGTTTCGCTGGAACTTTGCTTTGAAAGCACTGGTTGCAGGATAAAAGTCAGTGGAAGGTCAGGCCTTCCTGACTTCTCAAGAGTTTGAGTTTAGTTAATGAGTTCTCAGGTCTAAGGAGGTCTTTGGTGCATGGGCTTGAAGCATAACAGGGTTCCAGTGCACTAATTCAGATAAGCAGGATTTCTTTTCTGGAAAAGGACAGTTCTAAGAAACCTACTTAACAATAATGAATATATGTAGATTTCATGTACAAATACTTGTGCCCTCAATTCTAACTCTTTGGGCATAGGTGACTACAGATATCTGGAAGGTGATATAAATTTTAATTAAGCAGGTCCACTGTGCACATAAGTACTATCTTCAAAAATGCTAATAGTTTTCAGCTGCTGTTCCACAATGGCAAGAGTTTCAAAATCCAATTAACTTCTGTTGGTGTTTATTATTATTTAGTATCTGAAAATGCAGTATTTTTTTGCCTCTTCTCCAAAAGGAAAAGCTGGTTCTTTGCCTTATTACTTTTAAGTCTCTAAAAATTGCATTTCACACATTGGTACAAATACTACTTTCCATTTATTTGCCTTGTTGACTGAAAAAAGCTATTTAAAAGTTGAAATGATAAAGCAGTAATAAGCAAGAATAAATTGAAGTAAAAACTAAAGGTGTGTACATATCTTTACTTTGTAAGACTTCAAAAAAAGAAAAGCTCTTTAAAATATAAAAGGCATTCATAAGGGGGGGGGAAGTTCAATAGACATCTTGCTGAAATAAAATGAAATCTGAAATATCTATCAAATACAATAGACTACTATGTATAGTTTTACAGAATAGCATTCCTTTAAGAACAAAAATTTCACTCTAACATTTTTGTTATTTTATTTCAAAGGAAACTGTGCCCACTTTCATAAAGGAGGCTGGTGGTACAATGCTTGTGCACATTCTAACCTGAATGGAGTGTGGTACAGAGGTGGTCATTACAGAAGCAAGCACCAAGATGGGATTTTTTGGGCTGAGTACCGAGGAGGTTCATACTCTCTGAGGGCAGTTCAAATGATGATTAGACCAATTGAATGAAGAGGAAACCTTCCATTTAAAGAGCACAAAATTTTAATGCTCTAGTTCCCAAAATTTTAAATGTTAAGTGTACATTTTTATTTTGCACAATTTATACCTGTAAATGCAGGACTACAATTATTTTTAAAACTATTTTTAACTGTGATACAAAAAATATGCTTCTCATGAATTAACAGGGCTTAAATATGTGTGTGTGTATGTATGTATGTGTGCATGTGCTGCAAATGGTTACTTCTTAAGCCCATTACTTAAAAAGAAAAGTTCTTCAAAGTACAAAGATTGTTTTCTAAAATGTAAATATTTGCTACATCTTAAAACAAATATTTGTTTTATTTTAAAGCAAAATTAAATACATGTTCTGATATTTAACAACTTATTTAAAATCTTCATAAGATTACTTTAACTTCCAGTGGGAAAAATTTTAAATTTTTCAATCATGACTTTGATTCCTAAAAGTATGGACAGGAAATTGGAGAGAAAACTCTAGTTTTGCCAAAAGAAATATATTTTCCACCAAATAAAGTATAAAAGTTATTTCAAACTGCAGTTGTACCTTTTACATAACATAATTAAATCTAAGCTCCTGACCAGACAAATTATGAATATTATCTTTGCCTACAGCACAAGTAGGTGACTATCTTTCTATGTAAATGATATAATTCAGAAGAATACTGTGATATTTTATGGGTAGCATATTTTAGCAAAGACAATTACAAGTTAAAAAGCACATTGGAAGAAGGTGAATGGCAACAGTTAGTGGCCTACAGATGATTCCAGGTCAGTCAAAGATCCTGGGAATATATAGCCTCAAAAACCAAAACCAAAACCAAACCAAACCACCAGAATTGGGTATGGGGAAAAACCTCAAAATAGGGATATGATGACAACCCTCCTACAAACTCTGTAGTGAAAATTGGCTTTATTCTTGTCCTAATAATTCAGAACTATGAGCAAGTGGGTACAAGCAGCAAGGAGACAGATCCAATCACAGAATTTCCTAGTTGTAAGGTATTTCAGCAGCCCTAGTTCCCTATGGGATACCCTACAAATGATATAGCAATCTTTGCCTAAAGACCCATCAAGGAGAGCCCAGGGCATCCTGACATAGCAGTACTATTTTTTAACAGTCATAAGTTCTCATTTATATTACCTCTAAATTTGTGCCTATTATTTCCATTTATTATATCTCCTAGAGATAAGTACAAAAATTCTTATCACTTTCCCAGATGATAACATTTCAAATACTTGAAAATAACTATAATGCTCATCTCAAGTCCTCTCTAGGCTAACTATCCTCAAGACCTTTGGTTGATCTTCATATGAAATAAGCACTAAACTATTCACCTTCTTGGTTTCTCTCCTCTTGATGTTTTTAAGTTTTTTTTTTCTTCCAAAAACCACTCCTAAAATTCCTTCTTGACAGACGCAGGAACAAGGTCTAAATCTGTCATTTCACAGTATAGGGAGCTGAAACTTTCTCTAATAAAGTAGATTGATACTTTCTCTGCAATTTTCAGTCTTAGAAAGTTGTTTAGGGTCCTGTGAGATTATGTGTTTACCCAGAGTTCTATAACTGGCCTGTGCCAAGAGGTAGAACCTGAATCCAGGTCTTCCCTGTTGGCTCTCTGGTCACTATATTATGCTGCCTCTTGAAATCAATATGATACTTTCAGATGGTCTGACTGGGCACAGTGAGCTCATCTTCACTTTCCTTATTCCTCAAATTATACCTGTGTGTGTGTGTGTGTATATGTATATATATACATATACACACACACACACACACCATGTATATATGTTTATATACATGTTGATGACATGACAGCTTACACTGAAAATCTTCGAAAATGAACAAAGAAACTGAAATAATTGTTTCAATAATGAAAAGAGAACATAAAAAAGCATACAAAAATTACCAGCATTTCTTATGGCAACAACAAAATCCACAAGGTGATGATAAAAATTACTATACTAAGAAAATTATTACTTCTTTAATATGATAGAAAATTATCATGAGAATATCTTAATAATAAGTTGATTTAGAGGAACAAAGGAACTAGAACCCTGAGGGACAAGAAGAAAAATGTAGAAATGAAGGAAGAATAGCATTTATAGATTTTAAAGCAGATATCATCAAAACTATTTGGTACTAGTTATAAAACAAAAAAAGTAGGTCACTGAATTAGACTAGATAAGGCAGAATCAGAAACAAATGGATATGCTGTATGATAACCCTCAAAAAATTACTTAGAGAAGAACTCCCTATTTGATAAGAATAAAATATCCTGAGGTTTCATGTCATAACCAAAATTATAGTGAAGATGAAAAAAGAGACAGTTAACATTGGAGGGACTGTGGAAAGAGGTATACTGATGCAGTCTCTGTCAATCTGTGAAAGGGACCAGAAAGACACTTGAGTTTGTTAGTGTACATAGTGTAGTAAGATTCTACTGAAAATCTTTCATAAAACAAAGAAAAAAAATTAAAAGACTGCTATTAAAAAGTGGCATAATATTTGCTGACAGAATGTTACTATGGAATAAAATGTTCTTTTGGATTAGCATTCAAACACATCTTTCCTTATAGTCTAATTGTAAAATATTTTATATTTATTCAACAAACAACTTCGAAAGAACCACTGTGCATACCTTGTGGTAAGATTTTGCTGAAACAGATTTAAAGTCTGATATGTGTCCCATATGGTCTGACCTTAGTCATTAGGATACCTCTTTGAAATAACTTAGTACTCACTTCTTATGAATTGCTGATTAGACTTTAATGTCATAATATTATTTCCTTTCTTACAGCATTGCTATAAGAATTAGGATATGGAAACTACTATTCCACTTAAAGTCAGGCTAAAATTAGACATGAAGAGACTAAAAGGTATCAGAGAATTGGAAATCAGGTCCCTGAAATTCCAGCTTTATTGTGGTAATCATGTAAATGAATACAACCCAAATTCCTAGGAATTAAAGGAGCAAGCAAAATGGTAAGTAAAAGGAAAAACAAGACATTTCTCATATCTTTAATGACCATATTTTCCAAACCAATAAAACCCGAGACACATAGTCTGACAATGGATATCTATTAACAAAGCATCATTAAAAATATTTTTTCTTTTACCGAAATTAGAACTGTATTAGGAAATTCTGGATTTATAGTTGCTCTGTCTATGCTCCACCAGCTGTGTGACCATGGTAGAGTGACTCATTTAATGTCACAGTACCCTATGGAACTGTTTAAGACGAGGAGCTAGATGTCCATATGCATCACTGGAGGTAATTTTGATACCAGTGGTTCCCTACAATGTAGAGAACGATTGTAGACCAAGAAAGAAAAAAAAAACACTTAAAGCTGGTAAGTACACAGAAGATGCTAAAAATATAATGGTTCAATAATGCCTGAAAATGTCTTAATTCTGTCTATGAAACAATTATAAAAATACTATGATAAATGCTATTCTATGACCTGGACATTTAAATGTACCTGAAAATAATAACTTACCTCCTCCTTAACAATCATATGAGGACCACCATGTTTTACAGATTAATAATCATCTTATATAGTAGCTTCTGTAAACTTTCTTTTCCTGAGTCTATAATAACTCTGCTAGCACTGCCATAAAAAAATTCCAAAAAAATTTAGAAAAATAAATCTATATCCATTGCCTTCATCAGTCATACAGACGACATTAGAGATTAGTCTGATTAGAGATCAGTCCTCTGATGAGAAATTATGAAAAAATATACTCAAACTAGAAACCACAATTTAAAAGGGAAAAGAGTAGATATTCATATTTTGTAAGGTTGCTTACCGATGCTGTCTGAAACACATGTAAAATGTTTAGATTTTGTACTTAAGTACTTCAGTATCAGATTAAGTTCATTTCTCATTATTTTTATTTAAAACTTTTATAAAACTTGCTTAACATATAAAGAGGAAGAATGACTGAAAGCAAGAGTACTTAAGAGAAATCTAAAGAAACTGAAATTAGAATGAAATTCATTCAACAATTGGTATTTTTAGTATAATAATTCTTAACATAGATCAAAATCTCAAAGGAATATAAAATTAAAGAAAATTAAAAGAATTACAAACATGTAGAAAGGAACACATGCAAAAAAAAAAAAAATCCCAAATCTAAAACCCAACAACCCACCCCAAAGGAAATGAAGTCATGGAAAATAAGGATGTAATTTCTGTCTTAAAAAAAAAAAAAGGTATGGCTAGTTGCCATTTAGTTACAGCTCATTTTTCATGTGCTTTCTTCCATCTCTCAATTATGAGGCCCAAGGCAGATTAGTGAGCGCAGCAAGGTTAGAGGAACTATGCCCATGACAAATAAGTTTGTCTTGGAAAGTATATAAGGAAAAAAGAGTAAAGAATTAAAAAATGCCCATGTAACAGAAAGAAATGAAGAGGAGAATTAAATACATTTTTTGGAAGGGTCAAGAAAGGTTGAAAGGACTGTTAAGTAAGAGCTCCTCCATCTTTAAAAAAACTTTTTTAATCCATTGCTTTGAAAAATTTCCCCCCAAAGTGGGAAGTAGAAGAAACAGAAAAACCCAACTTGTTCTAAACATGTTAAACTCTTCTTCAATTTAAAACAAAGCTACATTTAAATACAGGAATCATTTAAAAATATACTATGGAATTTGTTGTTCCAAATCTTTTCCATATGACTGTTGTGAGTTAATAGATAAGAATATATAGAACTATTGCTGCTTAGTATTTTGGGTAGTTTAAAACATTTTTTTTTTCTTTCTCAGAGCAACATACAGTTTGAACTACTATAGCCTCCCATTACATAAGTGAAAGAGGAATGATGACAAGAATCTCAAATGAAAGAATATCTATCATATTCCATTCTAGTATAAAGCACACGGTTTATTTTCTCCTCCCCTAGCAGCAAAATGAAAACTTTCTGTGCCAAATCCCTCCACATAGCATCTTAGGATTGTTCTCCAATGACAATAACAAATGCGTATTGTTAATGATTTTCAGATTTAGGGCAATAATTCTCACATAAAGCAATTTTTTCCTTGAGATGTGCCAAACTACTACTCTCCAGACAAATGTTTGCACCCTTATTCTAGGAATTTTCCTCCATATTATCCAAGACAACTGATCCTACCTTGAGTATAAACCAACAGAAGAGGCCATTTTTCAGAGTAAATTATGGTGAAAGCCAAGAAAACATCTTCTTTTTCTTGTAACTGATTCCATTTTGAATTAGTTAAGATGGACAAAACTATGAATTTTGTCAGTAGTTCAGGCTGTATTCTGGGGGAGGGCAGACAGAGGAGAGGCCAAGGCAAGGCCACAATGCTTTATTAAGTGCCTATTACTGTGTTACATACACTAGGGATATTGAGAGGCAAAAACAGCCTTTTTCCTCAAGAAGCTCAAAACTGAAAGGAAGAGAATACATGTAAACCAATGTGTACAAAAAAGATAGACATAGATATAGGAAAACTTGTAGGTGATCTTAGAGAGAAGGCATCAACATTAAAGGGGACTGGGAAAAATTGTGCAGAAGGGGAGATTTTAGCTGACACTTGTGACAGAGGCTGGCACATAAGAAAAGTGCCAGGCTGAAGAGTAAGTGAAACTGATCATCTCGACGGGGGAGGGGCCCCAGGAGAGTGGAATCTGGAGGAGGAGAAGACTTGGCTGGTAGAAGAGTTAGGCTCTCAGTCTTGAGAAGCTGAAGACAGAAGGTGGGAAAAGACTTTCTCCTGAGGGTTACCCACTTTTCCTGCTGGTGACTAGAAATCTTTCCCCCCAACACTTCTCAATTGAAGGGACTTTCTGAAGAGAAACATGAGCAGACTTTATCTCAGCTCCTGTTGCCCAGGGGTGAGTCAACCTGACTTTCTCTCAGGGGGCTCAGGCTTCCAAAGCCTGAGTTCCCCCAAACTCGAGGAGGGAGGGGAAAGGGTTTAGAGACAGGGACCTCCTTCCCCCACTTTCCTTGTCCCATTCTTTCTGTGCTAGTTATTTTTTGTATTACCTGATTGAGATGACATTAAAAGTTATCTGTTCCCCAAGCTGTGAACAAGTGTGAGTGAACAGATCAAGGGGAGACTCTTTTGGTCTCGAATAGGGGAAGAGGGACAAGAGGGGCAAGAAAGAATCTGGGAGAGCAACCTTAGCTAAAGAGGGAAGGCAGAAGTGGGAAAACCTTCAAACCCCATCTCCTCTCTCTGAGCCAACCCATTATATCTCTTGTGTTCCCTGAACCCTGCTTTGAGAGAAGGGAGGTTCCCCTCTCTTTCCCCCTCTCTATACTGAAAGACTGAACCCCTCAAATACAAATTAACCTTCCCTTTTAATACACACTTGGAGTAAACTGGGGAAGCTAGGAGCCAGAGGTGAGGAGGGAAACTATTCCAAGTATGAATGGAAGCCAGTTAAAATGCAGATAGTTCAGAGAAGTAGTATCATCTTTGAGGAACAGCAATCAGGTCACTGTCATTAGATTGAGGAATACATGGAGGTGAGTAAGGTATAAGACTGGGAAGTGGTTAGGTTATGAAGGGTTTTAGATTCGAACCCATTTCCATGTTGTTGGTATTTGCATTAGAGTGTTCATTTAGAGTCTCTCCTCAGACATGTCCCCTCAACCCCTGTAGTCAAGCAGTTGCTTTTCCTCAGTGTTTTTACTCCAACAGTTTGTCCTCTGCTTGTGGATAATGTTTTTCTCCTAGATCCCTGCAGATTGTTCAGGGACATTGCATTGCCACTAATGGAAAAGTCTATTATGTTCGAATGTACCACAGTGTATCAGTCTCTGTGTACAATGTTTTCTTGGTTCTGCTCCTCTCGCTCTGCATCACTTCCTGGAGGTTGTTCCAGTCTCCATGGAATTCCTCCACTTTATTATTCCTTTTAGCACAATAGTATTCCATCACCAACATATACCACAATTTGTTCAGCCATTCCCCAATTGATGGGCATCCCCTATAAAGGGTTTTAGAAAACAAGATTTTATATTCAATCTGGTGGTGACAGAGAGCTGTGGAGCTCTTTGAATGGGAAATGATATGGTGAGACTTGCTTTTTAGGGAGATGATATGGATTGCTAAGTGGATGATGGACTGAAGTGGAGAGAGACTGGTGACAGGGAGATCAATCAATGGGCTACTGCCAACAGTTGAGGTGATGAGGGTTTATACCAGTAGGGTGGCAGTATCAAAGGAGAGAAAAGAACCTAGACAAGAGATGTTATGAAAGTAGAAGCTATAGAAATTGGCAACAAATTGGATATAGGGGATAAAAGAGTAAAGAGTCAAGGATGATATCCTAGGATATCTAGGAGGATAGGGATACCCTTCATAATAATAGGAAAGTCAGGAAGAGGAGGATAGGGGGATGGAAAGATAATGAGTTTAGTTTTAATCACTTTTAAATTTAAGATGTTTATGGGACATCTAGTTGAGCAAATGCAAGAGCTGGGCGATGGTTGGATAAATAAACCTAAGAATTAGCTACACACACACACACACACACACACACACACACACACACACACACAGCTTTGGTCAGGTCAGAGCTTTGAGGGATACCCATGATAAGAGGGAATGGTCTGGATATAGAGAAAGAATTATGTAGTGATGGTCTTTTTGTATTTAGCTGTGAAAGGAATAAGATATATAAGGCAATGGAGAAATAGATCAAATGCATGTTTTTTGAGGATGGGGGGATATGAATGTTTGAGGGGAATAAGGAAATAGCCAGTAAACAGGAAGAGACTGAAGATTACTGAAATAGTAGAGATGATAGAGGAGGGAACATGAGGGAGACTATCAGAAGAAATGGGGTGGTCACTTGAAAATGTAGAGGGATTTGCCTTGGCAAGAAGAATACCACCTATTCGTATGAGACAATGGTGAAGGAGGAGGCAATTGTAGAAAGAACAAATGACATGATGAATAGGAGAGAAGAGGGAACCCTCAGTGAATGGCTTTGATATTTCAGTGAAATATTAAGCAAGATTCTCAGCTGAGAGGATGGGGCAGGGAGAACAATGGGAGATTTGAGGAGGTTTGAAAAGGAGGTATGGAAACACTGCTGTGGTGAGTAGAACAGTGAAATGATTAGGGAAGTATGAAAAGATTGCCTTGCCAAAGTGAGGGGCTGGTTGAGGTAATGTAACATACATTTGGAGTGGATCCAGTCCACATGGTATTATGGTTTTCTCCAGCTTCATTTAACTATGCAAGAATAGGAGTAAAGGCAATGAATTGGTGAGAGAGGATTGTTCAATTTTTTCCAAGCAAAAATATTTAGTTTTTATCATATTTTATAGAAAAATAATTAGTACTACCTGGGATTGCAAATGTTATTTAATTGAACACTTTTTTTGCCTTTTATTTCCTGTGGCTTCGTTGGTTGAAGTTATTTATTTAACCAAAGACTTGACATCCTGCTTCTTTTATCCACAATCTTACTCAACTAGGCACAAACCTCTTTCTTCTACCACCCTTGCCACCATCTTAGATAATCAAATTTTCAAGCTTTACTCTTTCCAAAATTTCTGTTTTACCCCTACCCTCTACTGTATTTTGGGACTCCTTTTAAAAAGATGCAAACGTCTAAAAAAATTCCTCCAGTTCTTATCACGAAAAATGCTTATTTATCATAACTGGAAACCAGTTTTGCCTGACCCACCTAACTTTCTTAGAAACCTTCTCTTCCACTTCCATTTAACATACCCCCTTCTCTTCACTTACAAGCCTTGCAAGAGGGATTAGCACTCTTTCCTTACTTCTACTTCAAAGAATTCCCCTCTTGCTTTAACTCTTGCCCCTTCTAATTACCTTTTATTAACTATTTTTAATCTATTTATTAATTTCATATTTATGCTTTTACTTGTCATGTTAACCATTAGAAAACAGATATCCCTTCCAAAAAACAAAGGTTAGTGGGACTGAACCCCCCAATATAAGTTTTTTTTGGCTTTTGCGTTCTTTTAGCAAACTAACTTTTTACTTATTTTAAAAAAGAAATTGTATATATTTGTGATATTAAAAGATAAGATGTATTGATATTATATAATACTATACACATATTTAATGCATTCTTGAATTTCTAAACTTTTTCTGTGTTGTTTGCTGGCCTTTGCATATCATCTTTGGCTTTTGCAAAATTCCCCCAAATTTCCATATAATTCCTTAGGTTGATGTGCCTTGATATATCAACAGTGTTGAGATGCTGAAATATGGAAGGGACATCTGTATAATCTTATTTTGAGAAGGGATTGTTTCATTTTTTGTACTTGTATCCCCAGCATGGTGCAGTGCTTGGCACATAATAGGTACTTCATAATTGTTGATTTATGGCTTGACATTACTGTTTCCAGATTATTGTGTCCACTATCAAGTATCTTCTTCCTTCTGAAACAACTACTATTCCCAATACCCTCTCTTAGGGTCCTTTAGGAAATTCTCTGATCTTTCTAAATGCCTTCCACATCTTGTTCTTGGTCCTACCCCACCCTCCCCACCCCCGCCTGTAATCTTCTGACTTTTTACTTAATTCTGCCACTCTTGCAGACATCATTTTTGTCTTAATTCACTCTTAGATTATAATCTTATGTTGTTCAAGATAATTTCTATAGTTCCTTCAAGTTGTAAATTTACAGAATCTGTCTACCAGTACTCAGTATCTGTACACCATAGGTGTTTAAAAACTGTTAAATAAATTACCACTTCCAGGGCAAGGAAGCCTGCTTGCCCAAAGTAGAAGATATCCTAAAGGAGATATAGTAGGTGACATGCTCCAGGCAAGTCAATTTCACTTCACCATCACTTTAACCACTACCATCTCTTAATCGCCAATGGAGCCAACTCATGAACCTGAACCTAAGAGCTTTGGGAATAGGAATGCCTCTCAGACCTGGGTCCCACAGCCATAACTAAGGGAAGTAGTTACAATATAGAAGGGGCCCACTTTCCTTTCCATCACTGTGATTATTTGCAATATGCAACCAACAGGCATGTAAGTCTAGGAGCCTAGAGAACGGCAGCACTCCTAAGACCACTGATCCTGATTTCGCTACACCCCGCCAAGGTCATAATCCCTATGAAGATATGATGTGGTTCCTGTTTCTGTGCACTAAAACATAGCTACTAAAGACCTTGAAAATTAAGGCCCTAGGCATCAAAGCCCATGGCATTCAGTAATGAAGACGATTTGTATCATTAGAATTGACATTAAAGAGAATTTGTTACTATTTGCCTTCCTACTGTACCCTCTGAGTCATGGGGCTGGCAAGGGCTGTTTTGCTTTTCTGTTTGTATTCCAGTGCTTTGCACATAATTAACAGCCTACTGTCTGTCTTTATTTTCCTATCTGGAAAGACTACAATTAATGTTCAGTCATTTCAACGATATTTTCACAGATTTCGAATCTTAGAATTTAGCTAGCTCAACATGTATCTGAGCAGCAATCTCTCTTTACTACATTCTTCAAGAAGGGGTGTTGTACCTCCATTATTCCCTCTGAAATTTTGTGATTACTATATAGAAATGTTGATTTTTGTGGGTTTATTTGGAATCTTTTATTTTTTTATCTTGCTACTTTTGCTGAATGTTTGTCTAATAATGTGGTCATTCTCCAATAGATAAATTATATTAGGAAATTAATAAGTAGCTCTCAAAAGAATTATAAACTGTTAACAACACTGTGAAATCACGAATAGCAAGAGAAATACAAATACAATAACTGTAGCTACATCTCACATCAAGAAAGCTGGCAAACGGGACTAGACAATATTAGAAAGGTTACAAAAAAAAAAATAAACACACCAATATACTGCTGGTGTAGCTGTAACCAATTTAACCATTTCAGAAAGTGATATGTAATTGTGCTAAGAAAAAGACAAAAATGTCCATACTCTTGGACAAAAAAAATCTTGGTTAGGCATATACCTCAAAATAATCAAAGCAGCACATTTTGTGGCAGAAAAGAAGTAAAAAAGGAGATGCCTATTGACTCACTAAAATACTACTTCAGTGTAAGAATGAGTTATTAAGAACTTAGAGAAGAATAGGAAAACTTAGAGGAGTCGATGGCAACAGACAACAGTAACTAGTGAGTAGAAAGAGGAAAACAATGCACAAAGCAATAAAATGAAAACTAATCACCGTAATTCTAGTGACCAAGCTTGTCCCTGTAGAAGAGATGAGGAAGTACGGTTCTCATGATTCTTTGTAGAAATGGAAGACTGTTGGTATGGAGTAGTTCAATCTCACTCAGCTGACATGTTGGTCAGGTGTACTGTGAACTATGAAATTCATTTTTTTCTTTTCTTTTTATTCTTTGGTACAAAGGATGACTTGCTAAATAGAATGGGGTGGAGTCTGTTATATATTGGGAAATGAAGGTGCAACATGTGCAAAACATGTTAATAAAAATTTATATAGTTGATGTACTATTATTTGCTAATGGGTCAAATATTCCTTTTTGAAAGAAAAAATGAAATGTCATCTCCTTAGGGTCGATGAATATTGTATTTTTGTCTTTATATCTCCAATGCCTAGCATGTAGTAGGTGTACAACAAATGCTAATTGAATTGAACTGGGGTGGTGGGGAATAACCACTGATACAAAATAAGCTGTGAGGTAATGGATTTTCTTGTTCAGTCGTTTCAACAGTACCTGGCTCTTTGTGACTCCATTTGAGTTTTTTTGACAAAGATACTGGAGTCATTTACCATTTTCTTCTCCAAATCATTTTACAGAAAAGGAATGGAGGTAAACAAGGTTAAGTGACTTGCTTGGGATCACATAGCCAATAAATGTCTGAGGCCAAATTTGAACTCAGGAAAATGAGTCTTCCTGACTCCAGGCCCGACATTCCATCCACTGTATCATCTAGCTGCCCAAAATACTATCTCAATGTAGAGCACACACAACCAAATTTTTGCATATTAATATCATTTTCTAACTTTCATAGGAAAAAATAGTACGTAATACTTTGAAAGGATTAACATGTTTAAAGCCCCTTCAATGAAGGAAATGAATAAAACCATCAGTAAACATAAGTGTTCATATTATAATACACTTCACTTAGGTAATAATAATAGAATTATTAGGGACATTTCCTTTTCCCTTTAGTAATCTAGCCTATTTCATTTCCCTCCCCCACACCTGTGATTTCTTCTTCCAATTCTAGTTAGCAACTCTTTTGCAACTTACAGTTTTAGAGAGCTGTCTGATGGACTGTACCTAAGGGCCACAAAGCAATAATATGTTAGAGGCAGGATCTGAACTCAGTTTTTCCTGGCTCTGAAAGTTACATATCTAAAACACCATATGGATTACAATTTACCACACAGACACACATTTTCACACGTTAGGATTATTTTCTCATGAAAGGTAGATTTTATTTTATAACCTATTTCAGTATAGTACTACTACCTGTTATGATCCTAAGCAAAACTCATATAGCAATCAGACCACATATGAAGGGAATATTACATAACCCAAATCTGTTAATCCTCACAAACTCTTAAAATTAATACTTTTAATAATTATTCACTTTAATATTCCTGAAGGATTAATGGTTATACCTATGCAAAAACATTTTGAAAATAATGAAAAGGGAAACTCTGAACAAAAACCTCTGGTTTATTGGAGATTTCTAGGCGAAACAGGGTGGAGAGGGCCTGTTGGAATTTAACATGGGGTCGAAGCTTTGCTTGTATGTCCACAGAGAATGGACATGTTTGATTAGCTATGAGACTCCTCAAGCCATGCAGAAGAAATCCACATCACCACACAGATGCAGCAGATGACACTCGAGGACAACAGGGTGGCGAGGACACAAGTGGTGACAAGCCAAGAAGACAGTCCAGATGGCAGAGCAATCCCTGGAAGCAGCACACCCGCCTAAAACTACTACTAATTTACTCAGAGCTGCATTTACTATTATCTATTACTATTATAAATAAATGCAAATAAAAGCTGAAGCTCTAAGTCCCAAGTTGAAGAGGCTTTAAGTTGAAGAGGCTTTAAAGCTTGTTCCAAAACCTATCTGTGGATGTGGTTTTTCCTGCCTTTCCTCTTTCTCTCACTCTTTTTCCATATTTCATGTAAGCAGTTTCCCTCATAGGTTAAGAACCCAGGTTGCTTATTGTGTTGTGCGGGCTGCAACATAGCAAAAAGTCTTCCTAACAATGTATTCTTAGACTTTTATTAAACACACTAATTTGAATTAAAAACAAAAAGCAACAATAACAACAAAAAAACACAACCTAGTATGTATTTAGTATCTACTCTGAACAGAGCATTATGGGAAATAGATTCAAGAAGACACATTCCAATGTAGAGGAAAAAGCAATGAATGCAAGTTCTGTTCCTGACTTCAACACTTAGTAGCACTATACACTTGATTAACTCATTTGCTGAGGCAAGAGGATTGAAATAAATTATTTCTAAGCCCTTCTTTGCCTGTTCTAACATTCTATCATCTAATAAGCTTTCACTCCTGGCAAAAACCAGACAATGATCTTAGGTGGCTAGGTTGTGCATGGAGTGCTGGGTTTGAAGTCAGGAAGACCCCAGTTCAAATCTGACTTCAGACACTTACTAGCCATGTGACTTCTAGGCAAGTCTAGAGTCTCTGTCTCAGTTTCCTCAACTACAAAATGGGGATAACATTAGCACTTACTTTACAGGGTTGCTATGAGGCTCAAATGAGATAATATTTATAAAGTGCTTTGTAGCATGTGTTTGGCATATAGTAGATGTTTAATATATTCTTGTTCTCTTCCTCCTTCCTTCTCTCCATACTGACCTTCAATATGCCTTCTGTATGAATTCAAGGTCTTCCTATTTCCTTACAGAATTTCTATGTTCAGTGTTCTATTCGTGCATAAATTTACAATATGGGGAGTTAGATAATTCACTAAATTCTTTGAACTAATATACAATGAATAATAATAGTTCATGTTTTAACTTCACCTAGATGTTTTCATTTTAATAGCTGCCTTCAAATATATTAACCCAAAGGAATGGCAACCTACAGTCACCTCAGACACTATGGCCTCATCAGTGGAGGGACTGTTTTATTTTGTAGGGAGCTTTCCTGGAACCTTTCCAATCATTTAATATGGACTATTCTGCTTATAAGTAAAGTCAGCACCAAAATTTACCTGCCTATGTTTCCGGCAGGATGGGGGTGATAGTGGGAGGAGTATGTAAGGGAGGGGTTGTATTTCTCCTTTAAAATAAAAACAAAACTAGAATCAGGACCTAGATAGCATTGGCAGGTACAAGTATTCAAAATGTTTGGTTTTGAAAATTTTCTGTGGACTAAGACTTTAACTTTTTTGTTTTGAAAAGTGAAAAAGCTAACATTTCATTTTAAACAGTAGAATACTTATAATTTTTATGGGAGACAGATTCTCATTAACAATATTCAAATTGAAAAACATTTGTGGTTTCCAATTTTATTTACTACTTTTTAAAATAAAGAAATAGGGGAACAAAATGAATTGAAAAAAATTATTCAGAGGCAGAGCTGGTATTTGAACCCATGCTTCCTGACTTCCAATTCAATAACCTTTTTTTAACCCTATGTTTTAAATCTTGTGTAATTGTGGGGAATTAGTTTTAAATCATCCTTACCAACCTACCCACAAAGCATTTTTACAACTGAATATAATACATCAAATGGCAAAATAGAAGATGCTAGTACCAAAATTCCCAGACTCTAAGATCAAATAAAGTGTCTTTTTAATATTCTTAGCTCTACCTTATTCCTAGTATAATTCTTGATTTAGGAGCATGCTTTAGTCTTTTTCCTTCATACATTCCTCAATAATTAAATGTCTAAAGAAGACACACTAGTATATAGGTGACTACTGTGGAATCAAACAGTAACAAATTAAGTACTTACTTTGTAGTTCTGGAATTTTGTGGGAGCTATAAAATCTACATTCTTTTAGGAGAAATACCCTGTTGCCTTCCCTTTGGGGATAGTATAAGAAATCCTTCCACTACTTAGAGAAGTCCTGAAGATAGGACAGAATGTTTAACTGTCAAATAGTTCTTCTCTATCTCTAAGGTTGACAATTTAATAGATGGAAGGGATGTAAAGGTATACATTTCTGCTATTACTTGAATAAATAATAGCAGTTATATAGCACCTAAAGTTTAACAAATCACTTACAATATTTATATGAAAAAAGTATAAGTATTATCCCCATTTTCCAGATGAGGAAATTAAAGCAGAGAGATTATGTAAACTGCCCATCATCATACCTCTAGGAAATGTCAGACCTGAATATATGACTGAGAATTTACACTCAATCTAATGTTCTTTCTATGAGACCGTACTATTCAGTCCCTATGTTGCCATCTAATCACTTGGAAAAATCAAGATTTATGAATACACAGGTCTAGTGGCTAACAACTTTTAACTGCTTATATAGCTTCTTTAAAAAAATGCTTACCTTCTGCCTTAGAAGTGATACTACTAATAGCTGATATATATCAATAATTAATAATAATTGATAATTATAATATTAAATATCATTCTAAAGCAGAAGAATGGCAAAGGATTGACTATCCAGATTAAGTGACTTTCCCAGGGTCACACAACTAGAAAGTGTGTGACACCAATTTTATACCTAGGTACTTCCAACTCTGGGTCTGGTACTCTATATTCACTGTGTTATTTAGCTATCCCTGATTATATAGCTTCTGTCAGAAAAGTCAGTATTAAAACCCAGCACCATGTTTAGTTATGTTACTTATTTGAAGGATAGGACTTTCATTTCCCAAAAGAAGACAGTATATAGAGGGAAGAGAAGTGAAGGTATATCTTTATATTATTTTCTCTATATAAGAAATTAAATTATTTCACAAATATACTACAAATTTTATAACTAACATATAAAGCACATTAAGGTTTTCTAAGGGATAAATATATGTTATCTCATTTAATCCTCATCAACGACCTGTGAAATGCTTTTATTATCCTCGTTATACAGATGAGGAAATTTGAGATTGAGTTTAAGTGACTTGCCCAAGGTAACATAGTCAGCAAGTGTTTGAGATGGGACTGTAATTCTGGTCTGACTCCAAATTCAATATTTGCATACAAATTTAAGTGTAGTAAGTATTCAGAACATCCTTACTCTAACAGAAAGTATACAACATGCATATCTTCAGATTTACTGAAGGTGGGGGAGGATATACTTTTTTACTTTACAGATAGAAATATATTGCTAGAAATTCATAATTATAGCAATAAACACTAAAAAGGCAGACATTAAATTTTTAGTCAGATTACACACAATGGTATTCTTTGAACCAAGGTTAAGAGATCCCTTTTAAGTAGCAATAGCAATAGCAATAACTATATAACTCAAAACCCCAAAATTAATAACTGTTGATAATCAAATTACACGCCCACAAAAATGTTAGGCAACACAAGATAGCATAATTAATCAATTTAAAAAATGTCATTAAGATAGTATGACACAGCATTCTGCCTCAGTAAGTGGTAAGTATGCTTAAACTTAGGTTAAAGTCAAAAAATAATAATTTGATTCTTGAAGAATATTATTTAAATACTAGAGTTTATGCTTTGTCACAAGCTTAATATAAAGATCATAATGTAAAATAGTACCAGGAAAATGGATACTCCATACAAATCTCAGAACCTATTTAATAAGATAGAAATTAATATAAATGCACAAACATATAGAAAATGTTTGAACAGTGAATATATTTTAAACTGGAGAACAAGTTTTAGCCAGTAATTCTTTTAATGTTTCCTTATTTTTGATTCTAGCATTTTAATATACTGAACAAGTCAGATTGTAACTAAGGGATAAACATATGAATAAAATGGTACATCTTACCTAAATATGGAATGCAAGGTGTCATCTTCAAACTACTAATATAGTCTCTAAGTCTTTTGTAATTATCTTCTTTACTCATTACATATTCCAATTTTTCAAAAGTAGTTTTATCTTTTCGACTCAATAACTAAAAAAGAAAAAATCGTAACATGTTAATTATGTACTGAATTTCACATTTACTGATGCTTTCACTTAAGTATGAACTAAAGTGAATACATAAAAATTTCAATTCCAAAACATTATAAAATTCTCTTGTTATGTTAAATAATTTCTCATCCATGACACTGTGCTTCATTTATTGTTTTCCTGTTATATTCTTTTAAGATATCAGAGTACTCTGATTAAACATTCAATTTTCATAAGATTTTCAGAAATTGGTAAAGAAGAAAAACAATTACATACTAATGTCAACCTTTGAGATGTAAATAACACTGAATTTTTGACAAACTGATTCATTATAATATGTTCATCTTCACAAGTGGACAGTAAGTCCAGGGATATCTCACTTTTGTAAATGATGGGTAGGAATTATTGGCACATTGAATCAAAACCTCAAGGTTTAAAACAAGAGTCTACAGCTGTGGTTCTCAAGATTCCTTTATACTTTTGAACATTATCAAAGACCTATTAAAATCAAAATATTTTAATACTTTATAAAAATGGTTTTGACCTGGTGGAGCTCTTGAAAGGACGTTGGAAACTCTAAGGGTCCCTTGGAAATGGATCATACTTTCAGAATTAGTGTTCTAGAGAATTTTACATTATGAATTGAAGTTAAATGCTCCTAGCTAAACATAATAAAAGGAGAGAAATAAATCAATTATTTCAACTGAAATAAATCAATTATATTCTCAAACAAAAGAAGCATTTTTTTGGATCCTCTTTAAATTTTCTTCTATCTTTCCAAAAGTAATGCTGTAACATCTTGCACAAGTGAAAGAAAATAAGGAGAGGCAGCTACTGCTTTTAGCATTTACATAGGGTTTTAAGAAACTTAGTATAATGGGGTTGACAAGTAAATAAATGAACCAAAGACACTTACAGAAAAGATGGCAAGTAACCTTCCAGGGGAAGGCTCTAGCAGCTGAAGGCCCCAAGAAAGCCTTCATGCAGAAGGTAGCATCTGAGTGAGTTTAGAATGTAGCCAGAGATTTTAAGAGACAAAGGTAAGGAGGGAAAACACTCTAAACATTGGAAAGAGCCAATATAAAGGTATGGAGACAGCAGCTGGACTGCTGAGTGTGAGGAACAGCAAGGAGACCAATGAAGTTACATTACAGAGTACTTGGAGGGGGCATCAAGTGTAAGACTAGTACTCTAAGGTCTGATCAGCAGGTGAAGGAGGGTCTTGGTTCTCCAAGTTTTTTAGAGCACAAGCTCTAGTAAGTCCTGCCAAGAGAAAAGAATTTCAGATAGAAGTCATTCATATGCCTGTTTCCAAGAGCATATGTAGCTAAAGACCAGAGTTTAATGACTAGGTTGGCTACAGGGTGATGAAATTTTAGGGTAAAAGAATTTCTCTAAGACTATCATCATGCCAAGAATTGATCAGTAGAGGAAGTAAGTAGGCTGATTAAATCACAGATCATTGAAGTAATGAAGTATAGTTTTAAAAAATACTCACTGCCCACGTTTTAGTTAGCCTGAAGATGGGGGCACTTTGTAAACCAGACACCACTGCCATAAGTGCATGGAGGTTATTTAATTCATACAATTTCTGAAAAATAAAAAAGATAAAAATGAAAAATAAATGGCATCAATAAAACCATTTAAAATTACATATATGAGATGATCCTTTAAGTCAAGTATCATTAGCTTTGCAGAAGTTTAAAATTGTAAAGCTTCCCATTTTCACAGTGAAAAATGGCTATCTGGTAAAATACAGCATGTCCATTAACAATAATCAGTAAAATAAAGAAACATACACAATTTTTTTAAAAATTGAAGGAACCAAAGGACAATTCTGTCACCATATTAAATTTAATATATATTTTAAAAAGCCTAACAAATTCACTGTTTCATGTAATACTTATTTTTGTTCACTGTAAACTAGAATACTGATAACAAGTTCACAATAAAAAGTAATTAAAAAAAAACACCTCTTAGGTGACACAGTCTTTAATTACATGGTAATGTAATATTCTAAGTATCATACCAAAATAAAGATAGAAGTCAGAGAATTGAAAAGGATAGCAGTCTGTTTTCTTGTAGCTCTGAAGAAAAAGAAATTCTGCAGTCTCAAATGTTTCACCATTATAGGTGCTCAGTTAGATTTATTGATTTAAATTGTATTTTCTCAATGTAGAGCGGTAGGAGGCTATATAGAAAGATAGAGAGTTGGCCTGGAAGGCAGGAGGGCCTGGCTTTATTAAGTACCTATGATGTGCTAAGTTATGCCAAGTGCTATAATAAAAAGAAAGGCAAAAGATAGTTTTTTTCTCCCAGAGAATTCAAAAGTCTAATGGGAGAGAAAACACATAAACAATGTACAAAAAAAGCTATGCATAAGATAAGCTGGAAATAATCCATAGAAGGAAATCATTAGAATTAAGGAGTGTCAGGAAAGGTCACCTATAAAATGGGATCTGAAGGAAGTCAGGGAAAATGGGTGGTAGAAATGAAGAAGGGGAGCATTTCAAGTACGGGGGATAGTTAGAAAGAATGCCTAGGTCTGAAACAGTATCTTGATGAAGGAATAGGTAGGAGCCCAGTGTCCCTGGATTGAAGAGTGTGTTGGGAAAGAAGAGATGGTATAAGAAATGAGAGAGACTGAGAGAGTGAGAGGTGAGTGTATGGGAGAAGGTTTCAAAGGACTCTGAATAGAGAGGTTGAGGATTTTATACTTCTATCCTGGAGATAAAAAGGTAAATGAAAAAGGAAATGGTCAGACCTGCACTTTAGAAAGATCAATTTCACAACAGATCAGTGGATGGATTGGAATGGGAAGAGACTTACAGTAGGGAGAGACTAATGCAATTCTACAGCTCTGAGGTGATGAGGGCCAGCATTAAGGGGGTGGTAAGAGAAGGGGGCATATATGAGGTATTACAAAGGTAGAATCAACAGGCTTTGACTACATATTGGATTTGTGGGGTGACAGGGTGAGGAGTCAAGAACTGTCATCTAGTTTGTAAAACTGGGTGACTGAAATTAAGAAGAGGGGAGGGTTTGAGAAAAAGAATAAATTTGGTTTTGGACATGCTGAGATTAGGATGCCTAAAAGGCATTTTGAGATGCAAGTCTGGAGGTTAGTCAGCAGAGTTTTAAGGGTAGATGACAAGAGAATCATCAATTTAGAAGTAAAGATTAAATCCATGGGAGCTGATGTGATTGCCAAGGTAGAGGGAAAAGAGAGATCAGCCCAGAGCCATGTAAGACAATTACATTAGCATATGAATCCTTCCTTAATCTCTTGTAGTTGGCTCATATTTCCTCTCTGAAGAGGACCAATGATATTATAGAGTAATGCTGTCTTACACATGAATTGGATTTAAGTGAGGCAGAGTTGTACAAAGTCTTCAGCTTTGATCTCTCTTCCAGTTATCAAAGGCCAGTGGCAAGACAAAAGTCAGGATGGCTGTTGATAGTCTGGGATGCAGTGGATGACTTTGGTATTTCCAATGTCTGGCCAAGCTCTGGCATTCCATCATACCTGCTCTGGTTGCCTTCATGGCTTTTGGAACAAACTGTTTTCATCTACTCATTCCAAAAAGAGGAGATTTTTCATATGCTTGGGGTAGTTATCCCCCTAAGTCACTGATGTGTCTGAGACCTGTCAGTTACTCTCAACCCTGGTGTAACTCATCTTTCTGGATGGTTTTACTGGAGTGTGGCCACTGTGCATGCAACAGGTTCTTGAAACCACAGGTGAAGTTGGGTGACAGGAAGACTCGGGAGGTGGATAAGCAGCCCTAAAAAAGGCTTGGCAAGCTCTCAAATGAGAGATGCTAGTTTTCCTGCATACTCCATACTTCCCTTAACTTCTTAGTTCTATAAGCAACTCTAAGACACATTTGGTAGTTGTATATTCTACTGTATTATGCATCACCTGAGAGTTCCCTTCCAAGTAAGTAACTATATGGAAGAGAAGGGATTAAGCACTTGCTATGGGTTTTTTATGTGCTGGGTACTTTGCTAAGCACTTTACACATTATCTTATTTGATTCTCACAACAACCCTGGGAGGTAGGTGCTATTATTATTATCCCTATTTTATAAGTAAGGAACCAAGGCAGAGCGGGGCTAAGTGACTTTTTCAGAGTCACACAGCTAGTAAATATCTAAGGATGAATGTGAACTCAGGTTTTCCTGACTTCAGGCCCAGTGTTCTATTGTGAATCTTAAAACTGTTCAGACTCTACTTCAGAAGATTTGATTAAGTTATTCCCCATTTCTAACACTGAAGGTACTTAATCAGGAATGTATTGAGAACTTTTAAAATTACTCCACCCTGCTCAGACTGTGCATTAGGGGAAGATAAAGTTGAAAACTCCTGATTGATTGGTAGATGTGAAAATTTAGGGGAGGTGACATGAGAGAAGTTTTCTTTAAAAGGAGAAGGAGTGAATTCAGTTGGGGAGTTCAGGAGTTCAGTGGAGGATTGGAGCTTGCTTGAAGACAATCTTGTGGCGAGTGCTAAAGACTGACTCTCTCTCCCTTAGGCTCAGGCCTAGGTCAAGGTCATTTGGCCAAGTGTCTGTCTGTCTCTCTGTCTCTCTCTCTCCTTCCCTTAATTCCTTCATTTATATTAATTTAAATCTCCATAAAACCCAGCTGACCTGGGAATATTTGGGAATTTTTCCCATGGTGACCACTTAGTTTTAGATTTTAAATCAAGACACCAAAAATTATCTTTACAGTTTAGCCAAAACCTTTACAGTTTTGGCAATTCACAGTCTTGGCAAACCACATTTTCGCGGTTACACTATCCACTGTGTCACTAGCTGCCATACTTGATAAATCCTCTCAGAAATACACATTTATAAGCAATAATGTTTCTAAAGGAATATCATTTTCTGACTGAACAGAAATAAAATAGAGCAAAATGATATTGATGTGAAGTTTTATAAATATGTATTTTGAAGTAGGCTTTAAGAAAATCTCTTCCCCTATTTTTGTAATTTTTACATTTACATTGTATTTCATAACTTATTATCAAGCATACATTCTCACCTATAAGATGGTGGTAAATTAATACTTTGATGGAATCAATTGCAATTTGTGTGATTTTTATCCATATCCTCCCATAAAGTCACAGATTTATCAAAGGTGCTAGAAGCTTAATTCTAGATCTTTCTAATTGAGAGGCATCTTGCTATATAGTGAAAGACTACTGAACTTGCAAAAGAAAGACCTGGATTCAGATATCCCTTTAAATATTCACTAGCTATTTATGCCTGGATAAATCTCTGAGCCTTGGTTCTCTCATCTGTAAGTCAGGGCTAACAACATCTATAGCATTTTCTTCACAGTTAATAAGTGAAACAAATGAGAATGTATGAAATGTACTTTGAAAACTCTAAAGCACCTTGTAAATATCAATAATTATTACTTTCAACAAAGGTCAATACATCATTTGAGTTGTCCATTTATTATGCCTTACTAATTAACTATGACATCCATTTATATTCATACATTTCCTGTAAATTATTCCTTATTATATTCCACCTACAGTAATCTGGAGATTGTGGTTGTTTCCCACATGATTTGAAAAGGCCTCAAACTAGTGTTTAAAAAAATATGGATTTTTGTGTGAAGGAAAAATTTAGAATCTTTATTGTGTCAAGAATACAATCATCTTCATAAGCAGAGGATAAACTGTGGGAGTAGAAACACCAAGGAAAAGCAACTGCCTGAATACAGCGGTTGAGGGGACATGACAGAGGAGAGACTCTAAATGAACACTCTAATGCAAATATTATCAACATAGCAATGGGTTCAAATCAAGAAAACATGTAATGCCCAGTGGATTTACGCATCGGCTACAGGGGGTGGAGGGGAGGAAAAGAAAATGATCTATGTCTTTAATGAATAATGCTTGGAAATGATCAAATAAAATTTAAAGAAAAGAGAGAGAAAAAAAAGAATACAATCATCTTACCAGTCACCCAGATTGATAGTTTCAGAGTTATCCTCACTTCACTCAGTCCACATAGTCAGATGCCAAGTCATATAATTTTGTAGTGTCTGTCCCTTTCTCTCAGTTTAAAGAGCTACAGAAGTTTGGGGAGGAATTTTTTGCCAGTATTTGGGAAAAGACAATGAATTTGGTTATGGATATGATAAGATGAGGCTGCTTCTAGACAAGAATTGAGGTCAGCAGAGTTTAGGGCTAGAAAAGTAGATGTGAGAATCATAAAAGTGATAAATAAATTAAAAAAAAAAACCTCTGTAACAGCTCTCCTTTACTCTGTTTAAATAAAATCTACCTGTTTCAATCTCCTGCCCCAAGTCTCTCCCTGCCTCCATCCGTTCTCCACAAAATTGCCTGTGATTTTCCTAAAGACAGGTCTAACCATGTTGCTTCTTTATTCAATAAATTCTATCAGCTTTCAGTTACTTCCAGGATCAAATATAAAGGCCCTTGTTTGACATTTTAAAGCTTTTTATTGCCTGGCCTCTTCTTACCATTCCAGTTTCCTTTAATTCCTTTCCTTTCCAAGCACTCTAGAGCCAAGACTTTCTGTCCTACAAAATTAACAAAATCCTGCCATATCACACACTACCCTCCTGTTTCTATGCCTTTGCATTGGCTGTTTCCCATGTGTAAAATGCTTTCTCTTCTAATCTCCAACTCTAAAAATGCCTGGATGAGGATTAAAATTCTCTGGAGATGGTATATTAATTTATATTTATTTATTATATATACTGAAAGCAAGTTGGAGAGAGTACCAGGCACATATTCACATGGCTGGGCATAGCTGATCTTGGTTTGCTACTCAACTCACATCTCTCTGTTCAGGGTCTCTGTTCACTCCCACTGCTTCCTAACCAAGAGACCATGCTTGAACTGCCCTACAGACAAGCCCAAGAGACCTTATCCTCAATCCCTAATTTATATCCCCGGTGATGTCACTCCTTCTGGGTCTCCCTGGTTGGACAGACTTGACCTCTGACCAGATGGTCTGGATCAGAAGCCAGTCAGCCATGAGGTCTCTGGCATTTCTTCCATAGTACACATGTGTGCCCAATCAAAGAGTGAGGTTGAGACTGGAACAAATTTGTTTTAAATTCACATACCTAGTTTCTTTTAGGAAACAGTTGAATGCTGCTTCTTTCAGGAAGACATTCCCAGTTTCTGTTATCCCCTATGGGGTTACTTTCTATCTAATCTGCTTTTACACTGAATGCACTAATTTATATATGTTGTTTATCCTATTATAAAATCCTTATAATAAAAAAATATATACATAAGATACTTCTTATTTGTATTCCCAGGACCTAACATAGTGCTTATCACTTAACAAAAAAGTTTAATGACTCATTAGAAAGTGTCTCATCATAAAAGGGATTCTGCTTGCTTCCTCCTAATTCTAGGCTCAGATCATTGTCCAAACATAGTAACAGTCTTAAGTATTTATGCTAATGGATAAATTAAATAGGTTGATTATCCAAATGTATGCCAGTCTGGCTATTCGGTATTATTCAGCCATTTTTTCTACCCCCCTTCCATCTGGATTAGGCCAATCTCTTTTAAAGTGTATATGAATCTCATGGAGTGGGCTCTACAGTACTCTGAGATTTGGGAAATGAGTAAAATGCCAATTAAAAATAGCATCACTTAAAGAACTGCCCAAAATTTATAAGACCTCCCTCATCTTCCATTTAAATTCTCCATAGCTCTCCCTCTAACAGTGGGCAATCTCTTTGATGTGCATTCATTCTGTTGCTTTGTCCTTTACCATATGCTGATATGAGCTTTGTTGATTAGTCTGTCTGTCTGTCTGTCTGTCTGTCTCTCCCAAAACAAATACTTTCTTATAAATAACAATAAGCATCAGAGTTTTTTATAATCTCTACAATTTATTATGGTGAATTGTGTTGACTGTAAAAAATGTTGGTTGCTACTGAAAATCATTTTCCAAAGGTCTGCTTTTCTCCTATTTTTTTTAAACAGAAACTCCCAAAATATATCTCATCATTATAAGGATGAGACAGTAGGCATAGCAGTCATAGATCTGTGTTTGAATTCCAATTAAGCAACATGAGAAAAGTTACTTTGTAGGTTTTTGATTCTTTATTTTGTGGAGTAAAGAGTTTGAACTGGATAATTTCTGAACTTGGATATTTACATTGTAAGGGTTCTTAAATCCATGATCATCTATATTCAAATAGTCTATGAGACAATGATTTTCTCTATTCTTCTGATGAAGTCTCTTATCTGAGATATCATAAACCTATCCCTTCAAAACTTTTGATAAATTCATTGTTTTTAACACAAATTTCCTCTCTCTACACTTGGCCTACATCTGGAGACTTAGGAGTCACATAACCAATAAAAGATAAAAGTATCAGACATTTTCTCAAGTTCTTCTTACTAACTTTGAAAAAGCAAAAAAAAAAAATCCCAAACCAACCAAAAGGAATGCCACAAAGTTGAAGCAATTACAATTGAATCTACAAAGTGAATGAACTGACACTGGAGAATGATGATCCTTAGTGTGCTCATTCAGAACTACTTTCCCCATCAGGGGGCCACTCTGCAGAGACTCACCAGTGGTCCTTCTCCACTCTCAGCTGCAACAAACAATGAACCTTGACTCTAACCAGCTAGGGGAGTTGGTAGCAAGAACATAAAGGATGCTCGTTCTGTCTAGGGCATCCCATACAAGAGGGAATCCCAAAAATGCAGAGACCAATTTCCAATCCTATATGAAGTAATAAAGCAAAAGGTGCTGATTCAGCCCAGCTGGAGAGCTAAAAAACAGATGGAACTGAGTTGCAGGAAGGGGTATTGTGAGCAGCTAAATTGGGCCTAATGAAAAGAGAACTGAAATCCTACTGGGACTAGTGTTGAATCTTCCAGAAGCAGGGAGGAAGGACCAAATGAAGTTAAAATTAAAATCTCTGATGTGGGAGAAAGTTGAGCTGCTTCATTGGGGTTATATTGATTGAAAGGTAGGGAGGAGAGGGAGAAGGAGAGTGGAGAAAGAGAGAGAATAGAAAAACTTTGGCTCCATGGTGAATATCTCCAAAGAAGCTACAGTCAAGTGGGAATAAGAGAAACAAAAGGCAATAATGCTAAAAGGACATGATGCCTAGAGACACAGAGACGAGACAATAAAAGAGCATAAGTATTACAGAAGAACATGGCAAATCAAAAATCCTGAACACCACAATTCAGGAAATAATATAAAGAAAACTGCCTAGAACTTCATAATCATAAAAATAGCCAATCAAAAGAATTGATGGATTGTCTCTAGAAAAAAAACAAACCCGGCTGATGCTTTGAATTCCAATAAGCCCAGTAGTTAAACTTTTTAATTACAAAGACAAGGAGCAAAATCTGCAAGTGACTAGGAAAAAGACTTTCAAACAGAAAGGAAAAGAAATTTGAGTAACACAAAACTAATTTGCATACACTAGAAATTGCAGAAAGGAATGGAATAAATCAAAAAGCAAAAGAGCTCAAGATGAAACACAAAATTTTATGTCCTGAAAATCTGAGCCTCAAAGTGAAAAAAAGTTCAATAAGAGAGGCACTTGGAATATTCTTACATACATTCACAAACATCTAAACAAGTGGAAATTATCCAATTTACAAACACCCCAAACAACAGAAACACAAGGTAAATAAATACAACTGCCAAAGAAAGAGTAAACAATGAAAAGAATTACCTCATTTCTAGAGATTATTTTTAACATATACACAAATGGAGAAATATATTTGGATAAAAAAAAAGGTTCCATTAAGATATATTTTTAAAATACACATAGGGATAAAGAAGAAAGTAGAATTTAATAAACAGGATAAGTGGCAGTGGAGGAACAGGTACATCAGACTAAAGAGCAAAATACTCCTACCAGTAAATCAATATATTTCATGGGCCTAAATTGCCGACTAGAAGGGAACATAAAATAAAGGAGTGTGGAAGATAGATGGGATTGGGGAAGATAACTCAAGTAGATGGGTAAATAACAAAAGGAAACTAACTCCTGTTGTCTCTCTGCAAGACTACAGGAACTACAGGAGAATAGGAAAGTGAAGTATTCAAATTGAGGAAATCAAAGTGGAAGTTTTCAAAACAATGGAGGAAAGGGATCCTACTGAAGAATACTTCAAAAGGAAAGAAGTATAAGTCTTTCATTGGAGATGGGGACCTTAAAATGAGCCTTAATGTGGGGAGGTAGAAGAGAGAATCGATAGACAAGGAGACCACTTCCTTTGGCAACAGAAAGCCAAACTGGAATGAAAATGTATGGGATGAAGCACATGTAAAGAATTGATAATTAACTTTAAACTTGACAATAGCATGATGAAAAAGAAAATGAATTCAAGAAAAATTGTTATAAACATTTTTTTCAGGTGCTTACTAGGTGTTAGGCATTAGGTTAGGAACTGGGAATACAAATACATTCTAATGGGGGAAGATGACATTAAAAAGAAAGCTGAAAAAGGTAGTAGGGTTGAATAGAGAAAAATACTCAAATGGGGATGACTGAGAAAAAAGTCTGAAAAGTTAATACTAAATCCCAGAGAAGAATGAAAACATTGCTGACTTGGGCATTTTCCTCAAATGAGAAGAACCAGTCACAAGAAGGGAATAATATGGCAGAATAAATTTCTAGTGTGACTAGTTCAGGGATAAAGTAAACTTCTGCACTAAGGAGTCTTAGCATGGTAGAGAAAGTAGAAAGAATCAAGAATGAAGCCTAGAGAGAAATGAAGCCATGGCTAACCTTAGCACTTTCCTTAAGATGAAGATTCTGAGAGGAAGCAGACAGTCAAAGGAATAGTACACGGGCAGAGTATCCTTCTGGTGTGAGAAGTCTGGGGTGACATGGCCTTCCAGGGTGAGAAGGCCATCAACTATCATATACCTGTCATTTCTTTTCAATGCAAAGATGATACCACTCTAGAAAGGAAGTAGTCTAACTCTTAGGTTTTTTTTTAGGGAAAAAAATAAAAGTAAAAAATAAATTTGGCTTTTGAATTTATTATTCAAATGAGAATTTTTAAGTTTAAGAGACTATTTTGTAATATGTATGCTACACATATGTTTACCTTCCGTGGAAGCCAGAAGTGGGGGACACTTACCCATCACACTGAACTCAGACTTATACATGATTCAAGGATACACTAGTTTAAGGTCTTGACATAGGTTAATTCAAGTTAGCAATGGGACCAAAACTAAATTATTTTTATGGGTTCATAATTTACTGGAATAATTAAAATTACTCCAATGCATTCATTTTTTAAAACATATACAAATAATACCTAGAATTAACTGATGAAGAAGGGAAGATCATTCTGAATTTACCTCTTTATAAATATAAATGGAAACTTTCTGGAATTGAAGATCTTCTCCAATACGGCTCCTTTCTACAAGACTAGATGATTTTCAAGGTCACTTCTAAGCCTAAAATTTGGTGATTTTCTGATCTTTTCTAGTCATCTTTTTTGAAAAAATAAAATTTTCAGTTCTGAATTCTCTTCTTTCCTTCTGTCCCCCCAATGGAGAAGGAAAGAAGGATGATACTCATGTATATGAATTCATGTAAAACATTTCCTCATTAGCTTCATTTATTTGTTCGTTCATTCATTCATTCATTCATTCATTCATTCATTCATTCATTCATTCATTCATTCATTTGTTTACTAAACCCCTACCTTCTGTCTGGCAGACGAGTGGTAAGGGCTAGGAAATGGGGGTTAAGTGACTTGCCCAGGGTCACACAGCTGGTAAGTGTCTGAGGCCAGATTTGAATCTAGTACCTCCTGTAGCCACTGAGCCACCCAGCTGCTCCCTCATTAGCTTTATTGAAGGTGAAAGAAATTATGCTTCAATTTGCAGTCAGAGTTCATCAATTCTCTCTCTGGAGGTAGAAAGCATTTTTCATCATAAGTCCTTTGAAATTATCATGGATCAGTGTACTGATTACTATAGCTACGTCTTTTACAGTCAATTACAATACTTACAATACAACGTATTGATGTTACAGAGTACAATATTCTCTTAGCTCTGCTTGCTTACCTTTGTGTTGGTTCATAAAGGTTTTCCAGGTTTTTCTAAAACCATTCTGTTCATCATTTTTTTATAGTACAACTATTCTATCATAGTCATACACAATTTCTTCAGCTACTCCCAAATTGATAGGCATCTTCTCAGTTTACAACTCTTTACTATCTATCACAAAACAAGCTACCACAAATTTTTACTTTACTATCTCTTTGGGATATAGACATAAAAGTGGCACTGGTGCTAGGTCAAAGCGTGTGGAATTTAAAAAATTTTTGGATATAGTTTCAAATTTTTTCCCAGTGTGTTTGAATCAGTTCACAGTTCCAGGAACAGTGAATTAGTGTTCCCATCTTTCTATATTTCCTAGAGCATTTGTCATTTTGAGTTTCAGTCAGTTAGCCAATCTGATAGGTGTGAAATATTACCTTAGAGTTGTTTTAATTTGCATTTTTCTAATTATTAGTGCTTTAGAGCATTTTATATGACTATTGACAGAGTCTATTTCTTCTTCTAAAAACTGATTTCATTTCCTTTGACTACTTATCAAGTGGGAAATGGCTTTTATTTTTTATAAATAGGGTTCATTTCCCCACATTATTGACAAAGGAGATTTTTATCAAAGAACCTTGCTGTAAAATGTTTTCTCCTGGTTCTTGTTTTCCTTCTGATTTTGTGTGAGAAAGATTATTCTATTAAGTTCCCCCCACCCCCATTTCTTTGAGTATATCTTAGTACCACCAACAATTACCCCCTCCCTTTTCTTTTCTATCCCCCTTTCTCCATATCATCTTGATGCCCCAAATATTCCCTATGCGTAATTCTTCTTACTACTCTAATGATGCATATAATTTTTGAGTTACACATTACATTTTCCCCACATATTAATATATATAAATTGATATAAATGTAGTCCTTATAGAAGAGTTTGAATAAAAGAAAAAGATAACATTTTTCTCCTTTTCCCTTTCCTTCATATTTACCTTTTCAGGTATTCCATGCTCTTTTTTCGATATCAAACTTTCCACAGAGCTCTGGTCTTTTCTTTGCAAAAACTTGGAAATCTTCTATTTTGTTGAATGCCCATACTTTCCCCTGGAAGTATATAGTCAGTTTTGATGGATAGCCAATTCTTGGTTGAAGACCCAGCTCTCTTGCCTTTCTGAAAATCATGTTCCATGCCTTACGGTCATTCAGAGTGGAAATTGCAAGGTCTTGTGTGACCCTGATTGACATTCCTTTATACCTAAATTGTCTTTTTCTGGCTTCTTGTAAGATTTTTTCTTTTGCTTGAAAGCTTTGGAATTTGTTAATTACATTCCTGGGGGTTTTCTTTTGGGGATTTAGTGTAGAGGGTGTTCTGTGAACTCTTTCAATGCCTGTATTGCCCCCTTGTTCTAGGGCAGTTTTCTTTGATGATATCTTGTATTATAATGTCAAGATTACTATTTATTTCTGGCAGGCTAATTATTCTCAGATTGTCTCTCCTTCCTCTATTTTCCAAGTCTATCACTTTGTCAGTGAGATATTTTATGTTCTCTTCTAATTTCTTGGTCTTTTGGCTTTGCTTTATTAATTCTTGCTTTTTTTGCAAGATTATTGTCTTCCAGTTGCCTGATTCTGACCTAAATTTAAAGCCTGGTTTTCCTTTTCAGTTTGGTCAAGCTGTTTCTGTAGTTGCGTTTTTTCGTGCTTCATATTGTTGAGTTCCTTTTGCATTATTTCCCACTTTTCCTGCCAGAAGGCTTCCATCTTTTTGATCATTTCCGATTTAAATTCTTCAAGAGTTTGTGGAGAGTTTCCATTTCCTTTGGAGGGTTTCAGAGTATTTGCTTGTGTTTCCTCTTCTATCTCCTCTGTATTTTGTATTTTTTGCTCCATAAAATGTATCCAGTCACCCCCTTCTTCTTGATTTTCTTGGTGTTTGGAGGCTTTTGCACTTCTGTACTGTTTGTCATCTCTATCTGAGTGAGGAGGACTGGCTCTTAGTGTATCTGTCTGATGGTCTGAGGCTTTAGCCCCAGGCAAATTGTCTGTTCTCAGCAGCTACGCTGTCTTCCCGGGAAAGCCCAGGGTCTGCCCGCCCCTGCCTGCTGGCTTTTCAGGTGTTACTGCTCTCAGTTCCCTCCAGTTGCTTCTCCGCTGCCTTACTTCCACGCTCCGAGCCTGGCACAGCATTGTCCTCAAAGTACCTCAGTGCCTTTGCCGGCCCTGAGGTTTCTGTTCTTTCAGAAAACCCTGCACTGTAACCTCTGCAGTCTGTGTTGGATGCCCTGAGACTGGCCCAGGTTACTTTCAAGGTAAGCCCTTCGCCCTTTGGAGCAACCCCTTTGCCGGCCCTGAGGTTTCTGTCCTTTCAGAAGCTCTGAGGGCTCCTGATGGGATTAGGTTCAACTGGTGCCCTGAAGCTGGAACCTCCCTTGAGACTCAGATGGAAGGACCCAGCCAGGGGGCTACAGGCTTCCCCTGTCTCTCTCTGTTTCCCTGCCATCTGTGTTGGGTGCCCCCTGAGACTGGCTCAGGTTGCTTTCAACATGTGCCCTTCAGAATAGCCGGCCCTGAGGCCCTTTTGCCAGCCCTGAGGTTCCCGCTGCTGCCGTGCTCTGGGTTGGAGGGGGATGGGTTCTAGGACCTTCCTTCTGCCTTCCCCTTAGATCCCAGTGATCTAGGATTCTGGCTTTTGGGGGGGCGTACCTTTTGATCTGAGTCCAGAAGGAGGGTTCCCCAGGTCTGTCCTGTTGTTCAGTTTGAATTTCAGTGCCCTAGGAGCATTCAGTTTGTGATTACTAAGGAAGGGTTTTCAGAGGTCTGAACTTTTGCTGCCTCTAAGCTGCCATCTTGACCGGAAGTACCCTTTCCTTCTGATTTTGGCTACAGATGAAACTGAGCATTTCTATTGATTTCTCCCAACTTTGATCCTCTAAAAAACTTTTAAAAAATAACTCAAATAAAATTCTTTTTTTTTTTTAAACCCTTACCTTCCGTCTTGGAGTCAATACTGTGTATTGGCTCCAAGGCAGAAGAATGGTAAAGGCTAGGCAATGGGGGTCAAGTGTCATACAACTGGGAAGTGTCTGAGGCCAGATCTGAACCTAGGACCTCACATCTCTAGGCCTAGCTCTCAATCCACTGAGCTACCCAGCTGCCCCCTCAAATAAAATTCTTAATGGGATAAAAACAACAAAAGTCACAGCCACAGCATTTCATTTTTCTAGCCCAAAACAGCTTAGGAGTATTGAAAGAAAGGTACAGTCTTACCTCAAAGGATCAGAGAATCATATATTTTAAGTTGGGATCTTAAAGGTTATCTAATTCCATCCTCTAATCTTAGAGATAAGGAAACTGAAGACCAAAAAGGTTAAGTTATTTATAGGAAGTTACACAGAAAATAATTGATAATGTATTTGAATTTCGGTTCCCTGACTTTAAATCTGGTGATTTTTCTTATTTGGTTTTATTTGAAGTAAAATTACTACTTTAATTGGAAAAGATTTGGGGTTTCAGGAACATTATTAGTTGCTGCATGGTTCTTTCAAAAGTGTACTTTTAAGAATGCATACCATTTGATCCAGCAATACCACTACAAGGTCTGTATTCCAAAGATTAAAAAAAAAATGGGAAAGGACCTGTTTGTAAAAAAATATTTATAGCTATTCTTTCTGTGCTGGCAAAGAATTAGAAATTAAAGGGATGTCCTCAATTAGGAAATGGTTGAACAAACTGTGGTATATGATAGTGATGGAAAACTATTATGCTATAAGAAATGATGAACAAGATGATTTAAGAAAGAGCTGGAAAGACCTATTAGAATTGATGCAGAGTGAAATTAGCAGAACCAGGACATTACCCACAGTAACAGCAGTATTGTGGAGCTATTAAATGTGACGGACTTTGCTACTAACAGCAATACAATAACCCAGGACAATTCTGAGGGACAAATGAAAAAGAATGCTATCCACTTCCAAAGAAATAACTGTTAGAATATAAATGCAGATGAAAACATATGGTTTATCACTTTGTTTATTTGGGGTTTTTGTTTTATAAGATTATTCATTTACAAAAATGAATAATATAGGAATATGTTTTGTACATGTACAGCCCAGATTGAATTGCTTGTCAATTCTGGGAGGGGGAAGGGAGACAACATGAATCATAAAAATTTGGAAAACTTATGTGCAAGTTTGTTATTAAAATAAAATAAAGATTCAACTAAAAAAAGTATGCTTTTACACTACCAAAACAAAATGCTTTAAAGTCATTTAGTGGTTAGAGAAAAACACATGGTCGGGTCTTTGAATTAAAATAATTAAAAGAGATAAATAATTCTAACTAATAAAATTGAGATTTAAAAAAACCTACAAATTTATATGAATTCTACAGTAGTATACAAATCATACAATCAAATGGGAATTTCATAGTATGAGGGGGGAACAATTTAAATTTGTAGGAAAAAGAGGTCTAGAATCTTAAGGGAGATGATAGAAAAAAGTAGATATGAAGGAACTAGCACTTTCAGATTTCAAATTATCATATAAAACAGTAAAAGCAGATCAGTGAAATAGGTTAGATATCAAATTCAGTAACATATTTGTCAACAATCCTAAAAATATAGCCTACTATGGAAATAACTGCTTATTCAACAAGATCATATATGAAAGTTAGAAAACAATTTGGCAGAAATTATATTTTGACCAGCATCTATACTATATATAGCACAAAAGCCTCAAAATGGAAGTATAACCTGAATAATATAAAGATCAGATCATTTTAAAATATGAAAGAGAAGCAAATCAAGTACTTTTCACAGTTAAAGCAACAGGGTGTATTAACTAAATAAGGAAAAGAGGCAAATACAAAAGATAAAAGACAATATTTTGATTTTACATAAAATCAAAAAGTTCTTGTACTAACAAAATCAATGAAAATGGTACATAAGGGGTGAAAAAAAATCTCTGGATCAAATATTCCGATAAGGGTCTGATATCCAAGATATCTAGGGAGCTAACATAAAACATAAAAGATGAAGAACTAGGCCTCAGGATATAAATAAAAGGTATGAACAAATAATTCTCAAAAGAAGAATCTCTATCAACAACCATATAAAACATTGTTCCAAATGTTAATAATAAGAAAAATTCAAAACAAAACAGATCTGTAGATGAGTTTCATCTCATACCCAGCAAATTGGCAAAGATGACAAAAGAGAGAAATGTTTGAAGGGCTGGTTGTTAATGGAATTGTGAATTTGTCCAACTATTCTGGAAAGGAATTTTTATTATGCTAATAAAGTAACTAAAAGGCTCCTACGCTTTGATCTAAAGAGTCTACTAACAGGCATATATTCAAGGACTGAAAGTAAGAAAAAAATGTTTCACATATTCCAAAATATTATATGGTACTGTAAATATATCTTTTAAGTAAATGGGAAGAGAGAGAGAGAAGAGTTCTGAAAGTAGACAGGAAGCCACAAGGTAGACAGTAGAGTAAGGATTTGTTCATAAATAGAATGGCTTGAGATAGTGGACTAGTATACTACCATTTTAGGTCTCAAGATACAGACCATTTCAGGAAGAAATACAACATTTCTATAATTAGCAGTTGTACATTAAAATAGAACCCAAAAGTGCCTTATAAAGTTTCTTCTGTTAAAACAAACATCAAATTATTAGAAAAAATGACAAAACAAACATACCAACTGTAAAATGTAAGATGAATTAAGTAAAAGAATTTTATTTAAGAAACATGTATCAAAATGAATTTGTATTAGAAATCACCCTAAAATATTGGTACTAGAAGAGACCTTAGAAATCATGTGTTCCAACTTCCTTATTTTTCAGATTAGGAAATTGATGCCCAAAGCAGTGAGTAACCAAGGCCAGAGCTCCTACAATGTACCAAATCTACCATGAAAAACAGTCAATGAAAGCCTAAGTTCTAACTGGCAAACAAAAAGAGATGTAAACAGAAGTGTATCTATAAAAATATTTCTAAGATTCAACTCAAAAATAAGGAAACTCTCATGTTTTCCTTTTCTAAAGCAAAGAAAAAGGTTTCTTACCTTAGCAGTTTTAATATAGTGACTCAAAACTTCTGCTCTGATTTTTAATGTCTGTGCATGAAGGATCTCTCTAACCACCCAAAAGCTTACCTAAAACAAAAACAAAGACAGTTGCAGAGAAAGACTTTTATTCAATGCATATAAGATTAAATCCTAAAAATTAATCTATTTCCTAAATAATGATATAATCTAACACAAAAAGCTTTGTAGTTGGTTGGGGTCAAAGAGTTTAGGTTTGAATTCCTTCTGCTTTACCTACCTGAAAGTCATATATTTACCAACCTTGGACCACAGATTTAGGTATAGAAAGGATCTCGGAGATCATTTAGGTCAGTCTATTAATTTTACAAATGAAGATATGGGAGACCCAGTAGGTCAAGTGATTTCCCCAAGGTTACAAAGGAAGTCTTTAAGGTGTGATTGAATTTAGGTTCTCTGATTCCACAGCCAGTGTCCCTTCTATCAGACCACATATTCTACCTTGTTAGAAGCAATAATAATAATAGCTCTATATAGCATTTCAAGGTTTGCAAAGCACTTTAAAAATATTTCCTCATTTTATTTTTTCAATCGTCCTAGGACAAGAATTGTATTATCCTAATTTTACAGTTGAGGAAATTGAGATAGACAGCAATTAAGTGATATAGTCAGTCTCACAACTCACTTAACACTTAAAGTGTCTGATGATGGATCTAAACTTAAATCTTCCTAAATTTAGGCCAAACACTATTATCCATGTGCTACCTAACCACTGCTAGACAAACAAAATAATGTATATGAAAACTGTCAACTGCAAGTCACAATTTAAATGTGATAGACTAAAGAATCACAGAATCTCAAAGTTTGAAGGGACCTGAGCAACGATTACATTTCAACACAGAATTCTCTCTTCTTCTTCATCAATTAATAATCATCCACACTGTTGTTAAAGACCTCTGATGCTGAGGAACCCATTAATTCAAAAGGCAGCTCATTCTGATTTTGCAATGCTCTCTTAAAAGGGCATTCCTTACAGTGAATTTAAATTTGCCTCTTAGCAGAGTTTCTAGTTCTGCCTTCTTGGGGAAGGGGGGGGGGGTCAAGCAAAACAAGTCAAGTTTCTTGAAGAAACTTATCCCACTTCCAAATGTCCCTACTAAAATTTCCTTTTTTTAAATTAAACATCCCCTGTTCTTCTCCCAATCCTTAAATGGCAGAGGCCCTTCGGGAGTCTAACTGCTTTCTTTTGGGATGTTCTACAAATTATTGAGGCTCTTCCTTAAATTCAATGCTCAGAAATGAACACAACATTCTAGACTCAACATAAACATGACCATAGTAAGGAAGATTGGGACTCTCATTCTCATTGCTCTTAGATACTACTCCTTTTGTAATGTAGCCTAACCTCCTCTTAGTTTTTTTGGCTACCTTGTTTTTTTGGCTACTCTTTAATCATACAGAGCATGCAATCTACTAAAACACTCTTTAGATGAATTGCTGTCGGGCCACCCCTTCCTGTGCCCCTTTCTCCTACTGGTGAATTCTTGCCACAACTTCATTTTGGGGGAGAGGCCCTAGGAGAGTCATCCTTTCTTCTGGTTCTGCTTTTCTTTGGCCTTTACCATTGAACCTCAGCTGCCTTCTTATCTTGGAACTTCCCTCAGAATTTGTGCGGCCTTTTATTCCTGGAACTTCTCTGTTCTTCTGTATTCCTACTGTTTCTCCTACTGATGAATTTCTCTCAGAGTCCTTATTTTGGGGAGAGGCCCAAGTCACAATCCTTAATTTCTACTGATTCTGCTTCTCACTCTCCAACCTTTTCCAACATGCTCCCAAGTGAGTACTTTCCCCTTCTCTTTTTAACTCTTTTATTTGTTTTCCTCTTAGAATACAAGCTCATTAAGGAAAGGGAATTGCTTTCTGCTTGGATTTGAATCCCCATTACTTCCCTACAGTACCTGGCACAGAGTTGACACTTAATAAATGCTTTGCTGACCAATTGACTATATACCCAATTATCCATATTATATAACTCAAAATTTCTCACTAAAGCTGAATAGAATGAACAGTTTTACAAATATTTTCAAACATGAATATTTACCCTTAGAATGATGGTTAATGATATTAAAGGGAACTCAAATGATTAGTCCAAGACAACTTAACTAAGTTCATCTGCTGAATGTTTATCATTTTCCTCTTCTAAGTTTTAATCAAAAGGAAATAAAATTATATTCAAATAAAATGTTTTGAAGAGTAATAAATGAGATTATAAACTCTTACATTTGTCTCTATGGAATATCCATTTTTTCATTGTTATTTACATGTTTACAATGAGAAATATGAATATGAAATAGTTTTCTTTTCAAGTATAACTAGTTGGTACAGTCAATTGATCTCTGGGTTTGGAAATGGGAAGACCTGAGTTCAAATCCAGATTTAAATACTTACAGGCTCTGCAACCCTGGGCAAGTCACTTAACCTCTCTTTGCATTCATTTCTTCAATCATAAAATGAGAATATTAATAATAGCACCTACCTCTACCAGGGTTGTCATGAGAAATCAAATGGAGCTTATTTAACACAGAGCCTAGTACATAACAAGTGCTATAAAAATCCTTATTTACTTTCTTACTTAATTTTTAAATGCAACTTCTTATTTGAGGCTTGATTGCTTATCTGTCAACCTCAGTTATTTGGAATATAAGTAGTTAACTGGAAATAGACAAAAGAGATAAATTTTTATATCCAAATTAAATGCTACAAATTCTATTCTGAAAAGGTCTTTATTCTTTACTTTTAGTAGAGACCTCTAGCATTCCTTCTCAACTTTTACTAGACAGTGAGTGCTGCTTTACAAATAGACTATATTTGCAAAGACTGTTGTGAACATAATAGCATTGCAGTAAAACTAGGTGTTTTTAGAAGCAATCCCCATTAATGATGTGAATGAAATTTTATTGTTGGCTAATACCTTGCAAGTTCTAAAACAAAAACTAAAATGTTGATAAAATAATAGCTCCATATTTATATATTACTGAACTATATAAGTTCCTATATATATATAAATTTATATGAAGCACTTATATTAAGCTAATATTAATGTTTTTCAACTTTTAAATTTCTAAATGCCATAGTATGTCTTTGGCTACTCTAAAGTAACAGTAATATATAATTGGGGGTGGGGGGAGTCCTGGTTTTCTGATATTATAGTAAATTCTGACTTTTGCTCAAAACAAAATATGGCATCTTCTAATTAATACCTGATAACTTATTAGATTCTATATGACATCTCTTCCTTGAATCACCAGCCAAGGAGATGCATGAAATCTTGTTATAACACTGTATAACCCAAAGCATGAACATTTGTCACAATCTTAACAATATTATAATAAGATGTCAATATGTATGTATAATGCTGTGCACATTATAGATATTTAAATATTTATTGAATAAAAAAATTTATTAAGCACTTACTATATGCTAAGCACAGGAGATACATTCTCAAAAAGCTCATCCTCTAACCAGGATGATAAAAGATATAGAGAATTCAGATTAAAGGTGAATGGCAAAACCTCTAATGTTCTAAGGGTTCACCAACAGGATGGAATCAAAGTCCAGGGCTATTTAGGTTGTCATGACATGCCCCAAAATAGTAGTTTGGGGTCAATGGGCACAGTGACAAAGGCTGATGGTAGTAAGACCTAGTGGTCCTCCATTTTACTGGAAATTGGTGGTTGTCCACTCATCTATGTAGTATGAAGATTTATGTCCACTGCCCACAGCATAGGCCAGGCCCATCACCACTGGGGCAAGAGGGCCTGAGAGTTTAAGTGGCTTGGCGTTCAAGGTTCCTTGCCACCGGAGGGAGACTTTTTGTAAGGGCTTCAGTGTCTAGCCAGGAGGAAAAGAAGAAGTAAATGGGATATTGAATTAAAAGCAGTTGACAAAGGTTCTAGTTCTAGCACTTGAATTAATGAGTTATATAACTACAAATCACTTAACTTCTCAACTCCTTAGGTTTATCACCTGAAAAACGAGAGATCAGTTGAATTCTAACATCTCATCCAATATCTCATCCAATAAATCTAATATTTATGTTATAAGGTGAATGAGATTTTAATATTCATGGCACTCATATGATAATTGGATTTTGTATATTCAGAATTACAACCAAAGGACAAAACAGAAACCAAGATATTTTTAGCTTCTAAAATATTTTAGGTTCTATCACCAATTAAAATTTTTCTACAAAATTTCTTTGAATGAATGATGAAATAGCACATTCTTTAAAAAGAAGATGCCACTTTAACAATGTTTACTTTAGGAAAAGCTCAATAAACATTTCTTAATGAAAACTTTCACTTAAAGAACTGTATTTTTTGAGAATATCATAATTTTAGAGAAGACTTACATGATTAAATCTTCTTGTGAAGGCAACTGCATTTGGTGCAGAACTGTACTTCTCTTTTTTATTCCATCCACAACTTGAAAGCTCCTAGAAAATTAACAATTAAATGTAATATGAATTAAATAAGTAGATGTTAGTGCTACAATAATAAAATCCAGAGTCATAATATATAAATACACATAGACATATATGAATGTATGTATGTATGTGAGTAAAAAAATATTTTTACTTCTCCCTCATCTACAGTTCAAAATAAATATTAAAATCATGTATTTATTTCATACTGTATCATCAAAACTGAATTCACCAAATAAAAAGATACTAAATTTTCTGATTTTATTAAATATTATGTCATATTTGCCTCCCCTCTTTTTCTTTTATTTTTATACTTCATGTTTCTAAACCACTGTTTTATTTTCTAGAATAGAAATAATATTTTAAGTTTTTAGTTTATTGGTATAAGATTTAGGTGTAAGATTTAGAAATGGAAGGGACCTAAGAAACCATCTAGTCTTAACTCATTCATTGTACAGATTAGGAAAGCGAGGCACTATATTAACTTTTATGTACAGTAGGGTCCTCATATCCACTGATTTGGTATCTACTGATTCAGTATCTGCTGATTCAATTATCTGAGGTAACAGGAAAAAAATGAAAAAAGTTCAAAATCTGAAAAATTCCAGAAAATACCCCAAAACAGCCAACTTTCAAATTGCTCAGCAAATGAGTACAGGCTGTAGTTACTGAAGTCTGTCAGCCCAGTACAGGACTAGAACAAAAGCAAAAAGAGATGATGTTCTTTATTTTCAAATTAGATCAATGACATCACAGGGTGACAGTCTTGACCTCTGCATGAACTGGGTTTAAATGACGCTGAGTTGTAAAAAGTCATCAGTCTCATTCTCTCTTCCAGAATCATCTAACAGCAGTGTCAAGACAGAAGTCAGAAGGACTGGTGATGCAGTGGATGACCATGGTGTCTGATGTCTTCCCAAGCTTTAAGAACTCCAGAGGGCCTGCTTCAAGCTGCCTTCATAGCTTTTGGAACAATTTGTGCTTATCCATCCATTCCACTGGGGGAAGTCTCCAATACTTGGAGTAGATACCCCCTCTAATATCAATGGTTTATGGTCCCATTGGTTATATCCTACCTGGTTGAGCCTATCTGCTAAGATGATTTTACTAGGGTGTGGATACTGCACATGCTATAGCTTCTTGGAGCCTCAAGTGAGAACTGAGTGCCCGGTGGCCACTAAAACTAAGCGAGCAGCCTTGAAAAGGGCTCAGCAAGCCCTCAGATCAAAGGTGCTAATCTTCCTTAAATCTCCATATACACCAAGAGAGTATAATACTGTATTATACAATGTACTTAAAGCTGATAATGTCTTACTGTGCATTTATCAATAAAACCTATGTATGTTTATATGTAGAAGAAAATCATATTATTTATGGGGCCAGCAGGTATTCAACCAGCTGGGGTAAGTCTTGGGATATATCCCCCATGGATACAGGGCCTTCCTGTACTCAAATACACACACACACACACACACACACACACACACACACACACACACACACACACACACACAATGTACACATATGCATATACAGACAGACACATATAAACACACATATGTGGGTCAGCATAATATTATTATATAGTATAGCATGTTATTTATGTATTTTAGATGAATGATTAAACACCTGAATGGAAAATAACAAAAATTCATCAAAGCAATATAATATGTGTACATTTCCAAAATTAAATTATTTATCCCTGTAAAATATATTTAGGCCTAGAGAACTTTTAAAATGTTTTGATGGAATCCTGAATAAAAGGGATACACAGTTTCCTAAAGCTCTGCATAAATTTTAAGAAATAAAACTTGTCATTGCAAAGATACGATAAATAAACTATTTCAAGGTTTATTCCCACAAGTGAAGCCCATCATCATCATCATCATCATCATCATCATCATCATCATCATCATCATTTTTTACATTTTTCTTTTCTTACACATAGGCTGTCCAGCAATTTACTCCTCCACCCAGGAATTTTAGAAGATATTTAGATAAAATTGTGCAGTAGTACTTTCTAGAATCAAATGTGTGATGATTTTATTTTTGCAGCAGCAAAATGACTGCTGCTTTTCAAATATACAAATTATTTTGTACAAATATACAAATATTTGTCTCCTGGACAAAGTGAAGATATTCATGGTATCCTTCTCCAGATTCTAGGAGATTAGATAGAATTAAACTTTCTTTTTTTTTAATTGAAAAAACTTATTTAATTAATTAAATTAGAATATTTTCCCATGGTTTGAAACTTTCTTAAAGAAAACAGATTGTGGGGGAGAGGGCATGAGAAAATGCATATGGTATAGGTTAGGAAATAACTTTCATCAGAGCTTTTGAAAAGAGGAAGATTTCATGGAGAAAGGGAGAAAAGGACAGAGATACACTTAGAGCTTAAAACAACCAAAATTCTTCCTAAAGAGAGAGATATGTTCTAAAGAAGAAGAAGGTGCTTGTTCTCCAAAAAAATAATGCTTTAGAAGTATATAAGTTATATCTCAATAGAAAATATAGAACGAAAAAAGCTAGCTGGTGGTTCCTTGGCCTTGTTCTGATCCAGCTATTTCTTAATCTAATAATTATATAGAAGGCAGGTGTTTTCACTTGGTAATATAATGAAGACCTAATAGAAGAGAACAAATACTTGTAGGGAGATTGGACCTCCCTGTCTTGCTCAAGTTGGAAGTACTAATCACAGACTCAATTCCAATACTGATAAGAATAGGAGCTTTGACTTACTACATTTCTGACTCTGGCAGAATGTCCTTTCTTAGGCAGCCTTGTGACCTTCCACTTCAAAGAGCTCACCATACTGGTAACTTGCACCAGTTTTAGCCCTACTATACTTCAGAACTCTTAAGCTCAACTGATTCACCAGCCTCATGCCTAGTACCTTTCTGGTATTCTTATACTTTATTCTGGGGTGTATGGGGTGCTCAGGGAGGGGTAGTATCTCTGGTATGGAGGGCTTGTCGTGCCCTGCTAGGGCAGCTCTCCAGCCTCTGACCCCCACCTGACACCCAGCTCTCACTTGTGGCTCCCAGTAGCTGATAGCATGCGGCAGCGGCTACACCCAAGGCAACGGCTTCAACAGGCCGGCCAAACCTTGTGAGGGTAGCCATCGGGTCGTCGACCCCTGGTGAACCAGGGCTTTGCTCACCCAGCATGTGAAGACTGCTTCGGCTGAACAGACGGAAGAAACCAATAAGAAGGTTCAACGGCTGAGAGGGCGACGCAGCAAAGTACTGTGGAGTGCTTAGGGCGTGTTGGAGCACAAAGGACAACACGGCCATCCAATGCAGCTGAGGAAGTCTCCAGGTGTAACGACTTTTCGTGCCACTGGACCCAGGCTTCCAACGCCAAGAGAGTGGGACTGTCTCTGTGCATCGGCTTTTCCACTTAAATTTCTTTCAGCACAAGTATCTTTGTGCACACTCATCTATCCTAACCCCGTCCACCCTCTTCAAGACCTGCGGCGATGGGGGAGTGGTGACGCAACAGGTAGAGGTGACCACTGGCAGTTGTAGTTACGATCCTGCACGTAGGCGGCCCACGGACCAGTGGTCGCTCGGCCCTGTGGGCAGCAGGGACGTTCGGCAGCATCCTGGGCGACTGAGCAGCCCTCTCTAGGACAGCACTGCTCACCCTAATCAAGGGAGGGGACTAGAAAAGGTGTCCCAAACATTGCCTGCCCTACAAACACCCAGTCAGCACACCGCAGCTGGTGGGTCATCCCCTTTAAGCAGTCAAAATCAAAGAAAAAATACAAAGAAACTCCTACTAGGAGCATGGAACATCAGGACATTACTTGATAGAGAGAATACCCCAAGACCTGAGAGAAGAACAGCTCTAATCGGTAAAGAACTGGCGCGATATAACATCGACATCGTAGCCTTAAGCAAAACACGCTTACCAGAAGAGGGATCACTCAGCGAACCCACCACTGGATACACCTTCTTCTGGAAAGGTAGAGCCACAAATGAAGACAGAATTCACGGTGTTGGCCTGGCCATCAAGACCAGTTTGCTCAAACAGCTGCCAGACTTGCCTGTGGGCATCAGCAAGAGGCTCATGAAGATCCGTTTGCCTCTCAGCAAAGACCGGTATGCCACAATCATCAGCGCATATGCCCCAACACTGACCAGCACAGAGGAGACCATCGAGCAGTTCTATTCTGACCTGAGTGCCGTCCTGCACTCAGTGCCCACAAATGACAAGCTGATACTACTGGGAGACTTCAACGCCCACATTGTCCAGGACCATGAAAGATGGAAATTAGTGCTCGGCAAACACGGCGTGGGCAAAATGAACAACAACAGCCTACTGCTACTCAGAAAATGCTCAGAGTTCGAACTCACCATCACGAACACTGTGTTCAGAATGGCGAACAAATATAAAACAACGTGGATGCACCCAAGATCAAAATAGTGGCATCTCATTGACTACATCATTGTACGCCGGCGAGACATCCAGGATGTAAAGATCACCAGAGCCATGAGAGGAGCTGAATGCTGGACAGACCACCAATTGGTTAGAGGGACTCTTCAAATGCGCATTGCGCCTCGACATCCAAAACGCGCCCAGACAGTTCGCGCATTTTACAACATGAGTCATCTTAGAGATCCATCTTATTTGCAAACATTCCAGTCCTGCCTGGACAACAAGCTGTCTGCCAAGGGACCACTCACTGGAAGTTCAACCGAGAAATGGAACCAGTTCAGAGACACAGTGAAGGAAACATCAAAGGCAGTCCTAGGCCCAAAACAACGCAACCACCAGGACTGGTTCGACGAGAACAACACTGCTATTGAAGACCTATTGAGCAAGAAGAACAAAGCCTTTATGGAGTGGCAAAATAACCCAAACTCTGCTCCTAAAAAGGACAGATTCAAGTCTCTCCAAGCCACGGCACAGCGTGAGATCAGGAAGTTGCAAGACCGATGGTGGGAAAAAAAGGCAGAAGAAATCCAGTGGTTTGCTGATATGAAAAACTATAAACAATTTTTCAGTGCCCTCAAGACTGTCTATGGGCCATCAAAACCCACCACCACTCCCTTGCTATCCTCTGATGGTGACACTCTCATAAAAGATAAAAAAGGCATCAGCAATAGGTGGAAAGAACACTTCAGTCAGCTTCTCAACCGACCCTCTTCAGTCGACCAAAGCACCCTTGACCAGATCCCCCAAACCACTCCATTGAACAACTTGATGTCCCTCCTTCAATAGCGGAAGTCCAAAAAGCCATTAAACAAATGAGTGCAGGCAAGGCACCCAGTAAAGATGGGATCCCAACCGAGGTGTACAAGGCTATAAATGGAAAGGCACTCCAGGCATTCCACATAGTGCTGACCAGCATATGGGAAGAGGAAGACATGCCCCCAGAACTCAGAGATGCCTCCATCGTAGCCCTATACAAGAACAAAGGCTCACGAGCAGCCTGTGACAACTACAGAGGCATCTCATTACTCTCCACTGCCGGAAAGATCCTCGCCCGTGTTATACTCAACAGACTCCTGTCATCTGTTTCAGAGCAGAACCTGCCTGAATCACAATTTGGCTTCCGACCAGATCACAGCACCATCGACATGGTCTTCACGGTGAGGCAAATGCAGGAAAAATGCCTTGAGCAGAACCTGAGTCTCTACATTGCCTTCATAGACCTGACAAAGGCATTCAACACAGTGAACAGGGACCCATTGTGGGTGATCCTCAGCAAGCTCGGTTGCCCAGCAAAATTTGTCAAACTGATCCAGCTCTTTCATGTCGACATGACAGGGGAAGTCCTATCTGGTGGAGAGACTTCCGATCGCTTCAACATCTCCAATGGAGTGAAACAAGGCTGTGTCCTCGCTCCAGTACTATTCAACCTATTTTTCAACCAAGTATTATGACATGCTGTGATGGATCTAGACCTGGGCATCTACATCAAATACCGACTGGATGGCTCACTATTTGACCTTCGCCGCCTGACTGCAAAAACAAAGACAACAGAAAGACTCATCCTGGAAGCTCTCTATGCAGATGACTGTGCTCTCATGGCCTACCAAGAAAATCATCTCCAAACCATTGTGGACAGGTTCTCTACCGCAACAAAACTGTTTGGCCTGACCATTAGCCTCAGCAAAACAGAGGTGCTGTTCCAACCTGCACCAGGGAGGCCAACTAACCAGCCGTGCATTACAATCGATGGCACGCAGCTTTCTAACGTCAACACCTTCAAGTACCTGGGCAGCACCATCGCCAACGATGGGTCCCTAGATCACGAGATTAATGCCAGGATCCAAAAGGCCAGCCAGGCACTCGGGCGGCTGCGCTCCAAAGTCCTCCAACACAGAGGTGTAAGCACTGCGACGAAGCTCAAAGTGTATAACGCAGTGGTCCTCAGCTTGCTCCTGTACGGTTGTGAAACATGGACACTGTACCGGAAGCACATGAAACAGCTGGAATGGCAGGACCTAATCGCCAACCAGGAAATCCTCGATAGAGCCAAGTCCACCAGCATCGAAGTAATGGTCCTCAAAACCCAGGTACGATGGTCTGGACATGTCATCCGCATGGACCCACAGCGAATACCAAGACAGGTATTCTATGGTGAACTGTCAGCTGGACTCAGGAAACAAGGCTGACCAAAGAAAAGATTCAAGGATCAGCTAAAGTCCAACTTGAAGTGGGCTGGCATTACACCAAAGCAACTCGCTGCCTCTGACAGAAGCAGCTGGCGAACCCACATTCACCAGGCCCCCATCACCTTTGAAGATAAGTGACATCGACGTCTTGCCGCTGCGCGCGAACTCCGACACCAGGCCACAACCGCACTTCCCATAACAACTGGCGTCCCATGCCCCATGTGCCACAAAATTTGCGCCTCAGCCTTTGGACTCCAAAGCCACATGAGGGTACACCGTAGATCATAATGCACAAAGACAATAGTCATTCTCGATCACCGAGAGACTACTATACTATACTACTATACTTTATTCATCTCTTTACACTATAGTTCTAATGGTCTATGTGCTACTTCTCATGTAACATGTAATTCTGTACCTTTGCACTAGCTAGAAGGGAATATCTGCAATGTTTCCCTTTCTCACTTTGCCTTCCAATCTTTATTCAAGAATCAGCTCAAATCCCAACTTCTGCAGGAGGTCTTCTGGTTTCATCATCTCCTTATTCCTTACTAATGCTTTCTCTCTGAAACTACCTTCCAAAATATTGCATATATCTCTTATGTACACAGTTATTCTTGTCTCTCCCACTATAATGCAAGTTTTCTGGGGGCAGATAACACATTTTAGTCTTTCTTTGTATCTTCCTATTTATCTTGGGTATCAATTCATTTTGCTTTGTCTTTCTCAGATCAAAAACCTTGGCAAAGAAAACAATCAAAATAAAGTAGAGCAGCATTTCCCTCTCTCCATTATCATCAAAGATGAATCACTCTGTCTAGGCCTACCGGTCCTATGCATATATGATCTTCTTTTCCCCAATACAGCTTTGAAAAAACCCCACCCTTTTTATTACTCTTAACTAGACTTCATGCAGGATGATCTTTAGACCTTAGGCTCTTTAATTAAATCATCTTCTCTACACTGTACTATGCCAGATAACTCACTATGTGGAGTCTAAACCAACAAGCCTATAACAGATGCTTTAAATACACCCTAACAATCCCTTCTTTAAAGAAATTTCTACTATAATAGATATACACTTTCTTGCCTTTCATATTTTCTAGTTCAGTAAGGTGTCTATATGCTGTGGCCCTTCTGAGAAGTCATCTGGACATAGGCTTCCTTGAAGCCTAGAAGTCCTGGCTCTGAGTCTTACTTCAAACCATGTAACCTGAAGCCAATTACTTACCTGTTCTCATCTCTAACTATACTGGCTAATAAACCTAACATTCATGGAGAGCAAATTCTTAAAGTCACCATGTAACATAATAGTGGAAATATAATATTAAAACAAAATAATAAGTGAACATCTCGATCTCTCAAGACCTAAATTTCTTCATTTGCGAAATGAGATTAGATCATCTCTAAGGTCCTACTGTAAACTCTGTCATTCCATGTTAGCATTTAAAAAACAATTATTTCTTTAATTTGGAAATTTTTATTTAAATGATTAATTTAGAATATTTGCCCATGGTTACATGATTCATGTTCTTTTCCTCTCCTACCTTCTGTAGCCAACGAGCAATTCCACTGGGTTTTATTTTATGTGTGTTCTATTTCCATATAATTAATATTTGCATAGGGTGATAGCTTAGAGTCTATATCCCCAATCATATTCCCATCAACCCATGTGATGAAGCAGTTGTTTTTCTTCTGTGTTTCTACTCCCACAGTTCTTTCTTTGAATGTGGATAGTGTTCATTCTGATAAGTCCCTCAGAATTGTCCTAGATCATTGCATTGCTGTTAGTAGAGAAGTCCATTACATTCAATTGCACCACAGTGTATAAGTCTCTGTGTATAATGTTCTGGTTTGGCTCCATTCACACTGCATCAATTCCTGAAGGTCATTCCAGTTCGCATGGAATTCCTCCAGTTTGTTATTCCTTTGAGCACAATAGTATTCTATCACCAACATGTATCACAATTTGTTCAGCCAATCCTTAATTGAAGGGCATCCCCATAACTTCCAAATTTTTTTGCTACCACAAAGAGCAAAGCTATATTCTTGTACAAGGCTTTCTCCCTATTATCTATCTGGGGTACAAACCCAGCAGAACTATGGCTGGATTTTTGCTAGTATTCTTTTCAAGATTTTTGCATCTATGTTCATTAAGGAGATTGTTCTCTGTTTTTTACCTGCCTGGCTTTGGGATCAGTACCATATCTGTGTCATAAAAGGAATTTGGTAGAATTCCTTTTTTGCTTATTATGTCAAATAGTTTGTATAATATTGGGATTAGTTCTTCTTTGAATGTTTGATACAATTCACTTGTAAATCCATCAGGCCCTGGGGATTTTTTTTCTTAGGGAGTTCTATGATGGCTTGTTCAATTTCTTTTTCTGATACGGGATTATTTAAGAATTCTATTTCTTCTTCTGCTAATCTAGGAAATTTATATTTTTGTAAATATTAACCAAAATCACCTAAATTGCCATATTTATTGCCATGTAATTAGGCAAAATACTTTTTAATGATTTCCTTAATTTCCTCTTCATTAGAGGTGAGATTTCCTTTTTCATCTTTGATACAGTTAATTTGGTTTTCTGCTTTCCTTTTTTTTTTATTAGATTGACCAGTGCTTTGTCTATTTTGTTTGTTTTTTCAAAGTACTAGCTTCTGGTCTTATTTATTAATTCAATAATTCCTTTACTTTCAATTTTAATTTCTCCTTTAATTTTTAGGATCTCTAATTTAGTTTTCATCTGGGGATTTTTAATTTGTTCACTTTCTAGTCTTTTAATTTGCATGCCCAATTCATTGACTTCTGTCCTCCCTAATTTGTTAATATGCACTTAAGGATATAAATTTTCTCCCAAATACTGGTTTGGCTGCATCCAATAGACTTTGAAAGGATGTCTCATCATTGTCATTTTCGTCAATGAAATTGTTTCTAAGATTTGTTCTTTAGTTAACTGATTTTCCAGAATCATATTATTTAATTTCCAATTAATTTTTATTTGCCTTTCCATGTACACTCACTAATTATTATTTTTTATTGCATTATGATATGAAAATGTTGCATTTATTATTTCTGTTCTTTTGTATTTGTTTGCCATGTTTTCATGCCCTAGTACATGGTCAATCTTTGTGAATGTACCATGTGCTGCTGAAAAGGTGTATTCCTTTTTGTCCCTATTTATTTTCCCCACATATCTATTAACTCTAATTTTTCAAGATTTCATTAATATTTCTTACCCTTTTCTTATTTACTTTTTGGTTTGATTTATCTAGATCTGATAGAGGAAAGTTCAGATTTCCCAGTAGTAAAGTTTTACTATCTATTTCCTCATTAAATTCCACTAGTTTCTCCTTTAGAAATCTGTATGCTATACCATTTGGTGCATACATGTTGAGTGCTGTTATTTCCTCATTGTCTATACTGCCTTTTATAAGGATGTAACTACCTTCCCTGTATCTTTTAACTAGATCTATTTTTACTTTGGATTTGTCAGATATCATGATTGAGACTCTTGTCTTTTTTTTTTCTCAGTTGATGCTCAATAGATTTTGCTCCAGTCTTTTACCTTTACCCTGTGTGTGTCTACCTTCCTCATGTGTGTTTCTTGTGGGCAACATATGGCAGGATTTTGGTTTCTAATCCACTCTGCTATTTGCTTCCATTTTATGAGTGATTTCATCCGATTCACATTCAGAGTTATGATTACCACCTGGGTATTCCCCAACATTTTGATTTTGTCTCCTAGTCCTGCCCTTTCTTCTTTCACTATTTCCTTCTACACCAGTGTTTTGCTTTTAATCAGTCTCCCTAATTGCCACTCTTATTTTACTTCCTTTTCTCCCCCCTCCATTCTTGTTCCCCTCTTTTTTAAACTACCCCCCACACACTCTATCCTTACCAGTCTTTTTGTTACCCTTCCATTTCTCTATAGGACAAAAATCAATTCTCTGCCCCGATAGATTTGATTGTTCTTCTCTCTTTGAATCAATTTCAATGCACTGAAGAATTAAGTATTTCCTGTCTTTAACCTCTTTATCCTTATAGTATATTGGTGTTCTTCCCTGCTCCCATCTTTCACTTCTTTATGAAATAAAAATTTATCCCATTTTGTCGCTTCCCATTTCTTTTAGTATTGACCTATTTTTTCCTCTAGCTTTATATATATATTTATGTATACCTATATATATATATATATATATATATATATATATATATATATATATATCTTGACATTTCATCCTATACAGTTTGTCATTGTTCCCTCTAAGTATAGTTCTTCTAGCTACCCAGTTGATAATAACAATTTTTAAGAGTTACTAATATAATCTTTTCTCATAGGAATACAAATCATTTGAGCTTATTTTGTCCCTTAAAAAAAGTTGTTCCCCCATCCCCTCTCTTAATTACCTTTTGGTGATTCCCTTGAGTTATAGAAGTGTTTGGGCATCACATTTTCTGTTTAAATCTGTTCTTTTTCTTTATGAATGCTTGGCAGTCTTCTATTTTATTAAATGACCATACTTTCTCCTGTAAGAATATACGGTTTTGCTGGGTAGTTTGTTCTTTGTGGTAGACCCAGTTCCCTTGCTTTCTGGAATATCATTCCATGCCTTCTGGTCCTTCAGTATAGATGCAGTCAGATCCTGAGTTATCCTAACTGTGGTACCATGATATATGAATGACTTTTTCTTAGCAGCATGTAATATTTTTTCTTTGGTCTGGTAGTTAATGAATTTAGCCATAACATTCCTGGACATTGTCAACTGGGAATTAAAAACAGGAGGTTATCTGTGGATTCTTCCAATCTCCACTTTTCCCTCTTCTTTGGGAATGTCAGGGCAGTTTTCTTAGATAATTTCCTCTAGAATAATGTCCAGGCTTTTTCTTTTATCATGATCTTTTGGTAGTCCAATAATTCTTAAATTGCCTCTCCTGGATCTGTTTTCAAGGTCTGATGTTTTGTCAAAGAGATGTTTCATGTTTTCCTCAGTTTTTTTCATTCTTATGATTTGGGTTTTATAGATTCTTGTTACCTTGTGAAATCATTTGCCTCTAGTTGTTGGATTTTAATTTTTAAAGACTGAATTTCACCCCTGGCTTTTTGGTCATCCTTCTCCTTCTGGGATGATTTTCTTTGTAGGTCATTTTTCATCTTTGCCTTGTTTTCAAGCTGGTTAACTTTGACTTTCAAGATATTATTTTCTGTTTCCAGAACTTATTTTGCTTTTTAAGTTCTTTTCTCAATTTTCTTCAGTCTCTCTCAATTGTTTTTTGAATTGTGTTTTGAGTTCTTCCAAAGACTGTGTCTAATTCACTGGAGTTTCTGTGTTTTTGCTTGGTGTTCCTTGGTCCTCCTCTGTTCCATTTGCTCTTTGTTCATTACCTGGATAAAAGCTGTAGATTGTAATTTCTTTTTTTTCCTGTTGTTTACTCATATTTTTTCCTTCTCTCCCCTCACCCCTATAAAATTTGCTATAATCTTGCTCCTCTCATTATTTGCTGGATTTGTGGGTTTGGGCTATTTGGTCCTGAAAGGACTTCACTGCTCTGCTGATTGACTAGGTTAGACTGATGGTATTGATGAGACGTGAAGTCAGATCTTCCCCAGGTGGTAGAAGAAGCTGAAGGTATAGGTGAAGGTGTAGGTGAAGGGAGCTGTGCTTCTAAGCCCTGTTAGCAAGGTATTCTACAGCCTTTGCCCTGGGATAGGAGTCAGTTGGATTCTTATAGCTGCTCTCAGCGCAGTTTTTGGGGGAGAGGTATTGGAGTGTGAGGTTCCCTGCCCACTGAAGGCTTCTTATCTGCCTTATTGATAAGATTTAGCCAAGGCAGAGTTGATCTGCAGCGCTGGATGTTCCCTGAGAGAAAAACCTCGAGAAGGGGGGGAGGGCAAGATGGAGTGTTTCAGCTGCATCTAGGCTACCCTCTCTGAACTTCTCCTCCAGCTGCCTCCCATCTGCCTGTGTTCAACGCTTTGAGTCTGGCACAGTTGTGCCAGCAAGGATCTCCTTCCAAACTAGCACCCATTCCCAGAGATTCTCTCCACCACTGGAGACTTAGCACTATAGGTGGGGGAGGCATCTTGGGACCTTCCTTCTTTCCCTTGAACCTGAGAGTTCAAGAATTCAGGCGTTTTTTTGGTGTAGCTTTTAAGTTGAATCCAGCAGGAGGGTCCCCCAACTCTGTCCTGTTGTTAGATTTGGTTTTCTGTCCCCTCATACCACTTTGTTTTTGACTGGTGTTGAAGGGTTTTGAGAGAGGTCTGGACTTTTGCTGTGTCTAAGTCACCATCTTGACTCTGCCTATCCCCATGTTAGCTTTTACCACATCAAGAACACATGATATTTTCAAATTCATATAAAGCAATTTTACTTCATATCTACAAATTAATTAATGAAATATATTTAACTGTTTTAAGTTCAAAAAATAAAATCCAAGTATTACTCACATCAGGTTGAATAGCCTTAAATACTGGGACATCCATTAATGTTATCTGACCCTGAAATGAAAAATAATAAATCACATTAAGAAGTAATACTTTGTGATCCTATATACATAACTTGTCAGGCTCATAAGATTTTAATAAAATGACACTTGCAAAATTTCAAATATTCTATTTGTTAGAATACTTTTAACTATTAAATAATATCACAAGAAATTTACATTAAAATCATACAATGTGCATATGTGTACACATACACTTCAAATTTTAATTATTTTTAATTATTTCATTTCAATGTAACCAAATTAATTTTTAAAGCATTCTTGACTGTGTTCTGGACATATAAATTAGTGAAATACTCAAGAACAGATTTCATGTGACCCAGTTCAAAGAATGGTATTCTTTGTATGAGTATCCTGCCATATGACCTGAATAATACATACTTGACAATTATAAAATAATAGTCTCTACTTAATTTTGAGAAGAAAAAAATCTGGCACCTTGCCATTAGTTCCAATTCACCACATTAGTCCTCTTTAAAGACTTCCATTAAAAATTTGCAAACCTGCAGCTGAAAATATGAATTTTAATATAGGACTACTAATCATCTGTTCTAGGTCCCAATATGATAGTTATTGCTTCCACCTTAATAATTATTCTTTCTTACCAAAAGAAGAGAAACTATATAGAATAAATTTCAATGATTGACAAAAATGGTAATTGCATTTTATAGATCCTATTGTCACATCTGTGGGAAAATGTATTCGAGTATTAAAAATGTATAAATTAACTGAAATAATTATTTGTAGTGTTGAAATATTTCCTTCCAAAATTGTTATCTAATACCACACCACCAAATGATATTTATCTACATGTAAAACTATATCTATGTAGAGTTCCACATATTTATGACTACAATATATCTTATAACTTGGAAAAGGGAAAAGCCTTCTGATAATTCACCTTTATTTCTAAAGTTAGGTTATAATACATGTGAAGATTGGGTTTGGCTCTCCCCTGATTGTAACAATGAAGGAACTTAGCTCTTCCCTGACTGTGAAGATTTAAATTGTAACTCATGCCTATTTTTAGATTTTAATCCCCATAAGTGTAAACACCCTACTTATTAAAAGTTAAGTATGGAGACCTGCCTATTTTTAGATTCAATCACAAAAAGTGCAAACATGGTACTTAAAAGTTAAGTATGAAGATCTGCCCATTTAGATCTAATCTGATCACCAAGAGTTCAAATATCCCACTTAATCATGAAATGGGATATTCTAGGACTGCCCAGAAGGCAGTTAATCAAATCTGATTTTTACCCATGTGTGTGATAATGGGTAAGAAATCAGAATTGATTAACTGCCTTCTGTGCCTTCCTAGAATAGCGTGTCAGCTATGCTTGGTAGATGTGGAATTGGTAGAGGAAGGCACAGGAAGTGACATACGAGAAAATGTCTATAAAAGAGGCTGTCACTTCCTGTGAGACCGAGTTCTTCATTTTTGAAAGTGGAGACAGAATTTCTTAGAGCAGAGTTCAACTTGGACTTCCACTTATCCTGGATTCAATTCTTCAAGCTTTCCAGTTGAGGCTGGTGAAGAGGGGCAGAAGAATCTGCTGACTGGACTGACACTTGGTAAGTGAAAAACTGACTCTAAAGTGTTGGATTTTTCTGAAGAGACTTCCCCGGGTCCTGGGCTCCAAGGGTTGAGGTCTATCTGGTTAAGAACTAAACTCCCCTGCCTGGTTTTTGAGCCAGGGGTCAGAGTATATTAGTGTTCAGGCTAGATATCTTACCTTACTCTCTGAATTCTTGCTTCACTCTTTCTACATTTTGTAAATACATTGTAAATAAAATCTCTTTGAAATTAATTAAATTCCTTGCAACCAAACTCTTAAATAATCAAGTCCAACCCTTTAAAAATTAACCCCTTTTCATCCTTACACAGTTAAAATTTCAATTACTTGACAATATAAAATGGTTCCTTAACAGTTTCACTTTAAAAAAATGCCTCAGTGTTCCTATAGACATTTGGTTTAATCTCCTCTATCAGTTTTCATGGGAGGTAGGGGAAAGGAAAGAATGATTTCTAAGGATATAATGAACAAAACTCGTATTCAACTGGTAACAGTGAGCAACTACGGACATTATCATTCACCAAAGGAATATTTATTCATATGTATGTGTAAAGTATTGTGCTAAGCACCATATGGGAAATAAACAGATTCCCATCTTGACAATACATACAAGTCATTTGCTATTAACTGACAAATGTACTGAAAAAGATTACTCTTATGGCAATGTCTACAAAGAAGATTTATGGATTTCGTTTTAAATTCTGGCATTCACCCAACCAACTACTTTTGTAAATGTATTTCACAGAACCACATATTTCTAAAATTACCAAAGAAGAATGGAAGACCTTCAAATTGTCTCAGATCATTAACCTTCTTGAATCTCATCTCAATACAAGCACTCTCACAAATGTTCAACTTGCCAGTGTCCCATAGATTAATAATACACTTTATACTTTTACCATCTCTTAACCTTCTGAAACTGTATCCACTCTGCCTAGACAGGGAAAAGAATGCTTAGACTGACCTGCCATCTAGTGGCTAAGCCTGGAAACAATCTTATGAGCAACATTTCCTTCCCTTGGGGGAATGGCTTATGTACACACAGTGCTTATCTTTCATTGATCCCAATTCACCCAATGGCACCTCAAGTCAGCTCTCAAAAATAGCCAAATAAACTCCTGCACAAATTGGCAGGTTCTATCAGTCTTAAAAGACATCAGGTGTAGACTGAGTGACAAAATATCTGCAACTTGGCTCCTTCCTACCTTTCCAGTCTTTAACTTTATGTATTCTACAATCCAACTACATTGGCCTTTTTTTAATTGACAATTTTTATTTAATTAATTTAGAATATTTTCCCATGGTTACATGATTCACATTCTTTCCCTCCCCTACCTTCTGTAGCCAACAAACAATTCCACTGGGTTTCATTTTACATGTGTCATTTATCAAGACCGATTTCCATATTATTAATATTTGCATTAGGATGATTGCTTATAGTCTACATCTCCAATCATATCCCCATTAACCCATGTGATCAAGTAGTTGTTTTTCTTCTGTGTTTCTACTCCGACAGTTCTTTCTCTGAATGTGGATAGCATTCATTCTCATAAGTCCCTCAGAATTATCCTGATCATTGCATTGCTGTAGTAGAGAAGTCCATTATATTCAATTGTGCCACAGTGTTTCAGTCTCCTGGTTCTGCTCCTTTCACTCAGTATCAATTCCAGGAGATTGTTCCATTTCACATGGAATTCCTCCAGTTTATTATTCCCTTGAGCACAATAGTATTCCATTACCAACATGTTCTACAATTTGTTCAGCCATTCCCCAATTGAAGGGCATCCCCTCATTTTCCACTTTTTTGCCACCACAAAGAATGTGGCTATAAATATTTTTGTACAAATCCTTTCCCTTATTATCTCTTTGGGGTATAAACCCAGCAATATATGGCTGGATCAAAGGGCAGACAGTCTTAAAAGCCCTTTGGGCATAATTCCAAATTGTCATCCAGAATGACTAGATCAATTCACAACTACAATAGCTACATTGACCTTCTTGCTGTTCCTCACATATGACATTCAATCTCGATATTTCATGCCTGTTCACTGTCTGTACCCTATGCCTGGAATGCTCTTCCCCTTCCTACCTTTATTCAAATCCTGCTTAAATCTCACTTTCAGCAAGTTATTTTTTCTAGCTATTCCCAACCCATCATCCCATTACCTCCCATTTATTAAGTATATATTTTGCACAAACATGTTTTGCAGTTGGATGTTGTCTCTCCCTCCAGAAGGCTCTTTCAGGGTGGGGGAAAAGTCTTATTTTGTATCTCTAATGCTTAGCACAATGCTAGGCACAAAGCATATACTTAACAAAAATGTGTCTTAATTTGCTGTCTTAACCAATACAAAAGTTACCACAATGATGAGTCCTAGAGAACTTAGGAAATACCTTAGTTAGAAAATATTTTAACTCCTTGGCAGGAGTATGATAGTATCAACAATGTCACTTTAATAATATCACCTCATAAAACTGATAAATAGTAGAGGAGAACCTAAAACTGGCAAAAAACTTGACTCAATTAAATCTGATCAATTCAGTAATATTAAAAGAGAAACCTGAAACGAGGGCATTAAATAGACTAGTATAAATTTGTTTCCAAAGCAACCTATTTTCATTACTGATGACAAAGGAACTACTTCAGTACAAGATATTCAGTATTTGTGAGTAGAAATCTAGTAACAAAGAAAATCAATTTGGAAAGAATGGCTGGAAATGATCAAAGAAGAAATCATGCTATGGGACATAATTCTGAAAGCACTTTTAGTTTGTGTTTTTAAGAATTTTCAAGTAGTATATTTTCCAAAAGGAGGAAAAACCAGAGATGATATATTTCTTCTACCCAAATAAAAAAGGAAATGAGAATTGGCAAATAATCCAAACCATGTGCTTATTTTTCAAGTTGTATTGCTGACTAAAAAGGTGATAAAAATAAAAAAATCTTGTTTTTAAAAACCTGTTAAAATTAAATCCACAAATAGTTAAATGATAAAACAGATCTAAGATTTTGTTGAATTGGATGTTTCCATTTAATATTGCAAACTGATGCCTATTCACCCTGCGTGATTTTTTTTTTAATATATCCTCTCATTCCTCTCTTTCTCTTGATATCAGCAGGATATCACTGGGGCATTGGTTATATACCAATCAATCCCTTGCTCTTCCAATTACTAGCACTTTTTTTTTCTAACATGCATTTTCATAAAAACATCTTTTATTCCTGTTCTTCAAAGTTTGTTACATATATGGAAGCCCACTCAAAGCCAATATTCATTTCTTTTTTGATTTCTTTCTTTAGATTATGTTCCATGCCTTCCAGTTAAAGGAGAAAAACAATCCAAGAATACCACAGAACAGATGGTCTCAATCACTACTGAAAAACTGATTCTAGATACCCCTTCCCCTTTCCTGTACCTGCAGAGGGGCACCAGAAAGTTAAAAAACTTTCTGTAAGATCACCTCCTCTTTGCCTTCTTGGAACAAAAGGCTCTAATAACAACAGTGAAACTGTATGTTCTCATCTCCTCAGTATTGTCTTCCCAGAGGTTATCTTGACATCCAAAAATCATTCTTGCCAATTACAATGACAAATGGGCCCTCAGAAACCATACCCTTCTCCAATGTTGGTTTCTCTGCCTTTGAAAGGTATCCTTTCAAAGACCTAAACTTCCACAAAAGGTTGCTACATAGGAACACAAACTTTACTAAAAACAAGACTACAACTTGGCTCTGAGAGTCACTTTCTAATGAATAGGTCCTATTTCTATTACTATTTCCTTTTTAGTCAGTGTTTTAGTTATTAAGCTCCCAACAGTGGATCCAGCTTGTAGGTGATATTCCCCAAGATCCCTTGAAATTTAGATTAGAAATTCCGTAACACTACCACACAAAACAAGCAGAATATTGGTACTAGAAAAGATATTAATACAAAAAAAAAATACAAAACTTTTGTTTCTGGGAAAAGATTATAGTCATTAAAGGATATATGCAATTTCCTGAAGGTGTCCTAAGCCGGCTCTCCTCCTGTTTAATTCTGGATCCAAATGTACTGTTCATACAAGATGTAATTTATTTGTATTCAGGTTCCTTTTGCGTGTTGTCTTCCCTTATTAGATTGTAAGCTCCTCAAAGTCAGGGACTATCTTGCACTGTGCTAAGCAAACTTTGAAAGGCTTAGGGACTCTGATCAAAATGCAGTGACCAATCATGACTCCAGAGAAGAAACATGCTACATTGTATTAGAGAGGTGACAGACTAAAACTTTTTTGAATCATGGGAGATGAATTTGCTTTGCTTGTTTTCACTTTTATGCCCAATAAATATTGGTAGATGGGAAGGAGAAAAAAAACCTAAATTTTAATTTAAAATTCAAATTCCATAATAGTTTTAATTGAGAAAAAGTAAGATCACATGTAAACCACCACTCCCCATAACTTTATGCAAATACTGATTTACGTATGAATCACACTGTTGATATCATGACAAAAGTGAAGTGGTGTTTGCACTCAAGAGCTTATGTTCTATCAGGGGAAATAATAACTCCTACAAAAATATGTACAAAATATACAAGAAGGCAAAACTAAATATACAAGAAAGGGGGGGGGGGGGGAGGAAGGGAGGCACATGCAGTTGGAGAGATCAGGAAAGTGTTATTTTAGCACAGAGATCCTTAACCTAGGGTTTACAGACCACCTCACTAAGAGATTCATGCATCCACTTCAAGGGATCTGTGAAGCTGGAAGGGGAAAATATTTTATCGAATCTTATAAAATATATGCACTTTGTTTTATGCATTTAAAACCATTATTCTGAGGAGGGTTTCATAGATTTTTACCATAATTACAAAGGATCCATACTCCCATCCTAAACCTCCCCAAAATTTTAAGAATTTCTGGTTTAGTAGTTTTTAAGAGATTTTTTTAAAAGCAGAGGTGAGGGGAAGGTATATTCTATGTATGGAGGACATGTAGTATCAATGAGTACAGAGAAAGAGATGGAATGTCATGTGTGAGGGCTGGTTTGACCAGACTATAGCACATGGGAAAAGGAATTATATACCAAGGTAGAAGGTCAGTTTGGGGCCAAGTTGTGAGGGTGGTTCAGCTAATAGACCACTAGAGTTGGAATTAGTTAGGAAGACTTGACTTCAAATCCTGACTTGAACACAAGTCATCTAACCTGTCTACCTCTGTTTCTTCATCTGTAAAATGAGGATAATAATAACACCTACCTCCCAGGGTTGTTGTGAGGATCAAATGAGGTATTTATAAAGTGTGTTGCAAAGAACTATATAAACATTAGTTATTTTTGCAGCAGAGTAATTCATGACTGATCATAGATATAATAGGGTGTCACTAAGTAGAAGTTACATGATCATCCTTGCACTTAAGCAAGAGCAATGTATCAGTTGTGTAGAAGATAGCCTGGATTAGGGAGAAACTTAAAGACAATCTAAGCAAGAGATAAACACCTGAAAAAGAATCTGATATCTGTTTAAGTAGTGAAAGGGAAATGGATGAAAAATTATAATAAAAGCAGAAATGAGATGATTTGACTAAGTGATTGGATATGTACATTAAAGCATAAAACATGGGGGATATAGGTTTTCAGTGTTTACTACTATCACACAATACATTATCATGTCAAGTTCAAATGAAAGAGGAATGAATTTACTTCTGCCTACAGGGCAAGCAAGGTAGCAAGACAGGACTCAAAATGTGCCAAATCAATCAAACCACCTCCATTCCAACTCTCTCCTGAGTAGTCAAAGCTAATGAAAAATTGTTACAATGTTCTTGTCACTAAATTTCTTGGCACTCTCAAATGGTTCAATATTAGAAATGGATGTGATTTAATTTGTGGAAATAACATTAAAAAAAGCTGTATTATCATATGCATTTGCCACTGTGTCAGAAAGACTCATCAGGCTTTTTCATGTGACGTTCAGCTGAAAATTCTTCTATATATTGTTTCCCCATTAGAATGTGAACTTTGCAAGCTGGCTTCTGATTTCATCACTCAAATGAACATACTTTCTCCAAAGCTACTGTAAAAATTGTATGTATTTAGTTTGCAATGTTTGAAATGATCCATTGGGGAGACTGGCCTCCCAAAGGATCACAAGTGTGTGTGTGTGTGTGTGTGTGTGTGTGTGTGTGTGTGTGTGTTAAAAAATTTGTAACCTGGGGACTTGATTTCCCAGCATTCTTTACTCTTCCCAGGGTTCCCTTGTCTTGCATTGCTGTTTTGAGTCCTGGCATGGGTTTGGTTATAAATTTGCTGAAGTCCACGCTGCAGGGGCTTTTGGGCTTTTGCTGTGGCTCAAGTACGGCAGGTGTAGGTCTCTGGCTTTTTGCTCTGCTTACCTGGCTGAAGGAACTCCTTTCTATCTCACTTTGTTGTTAAATCCTACAAATTTAAATTCTTGGAAAATTCATTCATTTTTAGTCTTACACTACCAATGACCTCTACATTGCCAAACTGATGACTTGAATCTCAGTATTCATCTTTCTCGATCTCCCTGTAGATGGAAATGCTGATCTCTCTTCCCATGACACTCTCCTTTCCCATGATACTCTACTTTCATGTTACTTCTGTTTCCTGGTATTCCTTCTACTTATCTAGCCATTTCTAGTAAGTCTGTTTAATTGGATTATCATTCAAGTCTCATTCTCTGTGAGTTGTCCTCAAAACTTCTATTCTGGACACTTTTCAGTCACTGTTTAGACCTTCTGTGATCTATTACCATTTCAATTGTTATTTCTATAAAATAACTCACATTGATAAATCTTCTTCCTCTCTACCCTGAGCTCTAGTCCTACATCATGAACTTCCTAGTAAACATTTCAACTGGATCTCTCTCTTTCTCTCTCTCTTCCCCCCTCCCCCTAATAAGTATTTCAAAAGACCTGCAAATTCTTTTTTCCTATTTCTTCCCATACTCATAACTCTCATTCCTTCTCATCAAAACTATTTATAACAGCCTCCAAATTGGTCTCCCTGCCTTGTTACTTTTATGCTACTCAGAAACCCTATACCTGTACATCACTGAGTCAGAAGCTAAATTTTGCACAATGCCTGGCACTTAATAGATGCTTAATAAATCTTGAACGATTAAAGGTATTAGACTTAATAAACACTAAACATCAAAAACTGTCATCTTAAAATAAAGTGATTATTAATTCTTAGATCAAGCATAACTAATGAAGGAAAATAAACATAATGGAATAAAAAGCAAAAGGTGTTATCCAGTAATTATTAATCTATAGAAAAATATAACTGATGAAGAAGAGTGAACATAATGGAATAGAGCCTTAAAAGTTCTCACAAAGGATAACTCCCAAAGAAATGTTAAAATCATTAAGGGATTTTATTAGGTATGAGCTCAGAAATAACTTGGTTCATAAAATCTGCTGACTACTGCTATTCAATGCCTAGCCTGAACAGGAGCTAAAAAATGGATAATTATGTCTACAATTGAAAAGATGAGCTTGGATTACATTTGGGAAAATATGCAGAACCTTTGAACTACTCCATGATATAAAAGTTTATCTTTTTTTGTAAAATTTTTATTTAAAAGTTTATTTAAAAAAAACATATATTCTTGTCAATGCTAAAAGGACAACAGTGGGTATAAATAGGCTAAAGCACATTATTAGCTATACTTTGCATATGAAAAACATAAAAGACAGCAATACTCAATTAGTCAATAAGAATTTATTAAGGATGTAACAGGCAATATGCTGGATATATAGGAAATAATTAACAAAAGGAAGGCACTGAAATTAAGAGGGATTGTGAAAGGTTTTCTACAGAACTTGGTTAACCTATGGCACACAGAGCCTTCTCTGTGGGCATGGATATTGTCCCCCCCCCAGAGTCAGTTCATAGAAAGGCAGAGGGACTCTGGCAGAGCTGCTCCCTTCCCCCTCTCTCCACCATTCCTGAGTGGAATGTTCAGGCCACTCTGCTCCCTTTCTCCCTTCCCTGTCTGGGCTAAGGCAACTGGGGGGGGGGGCAGAACTGCACATAGTTAGGGGGGAGGAACAGCACGTGGTTTCTAAAAGATCCACCATCACTACTATACAAGGTAGGATTTTAGCCGGTACTTGAAGGAAGTTTGGGAAGCCAGGAAACAGATGAGGAAGCAAAGCATTCTGGGAATGGGGAGGCAGCTAGAGAAAATGTCTTGGTCAGAGAGGAGTGTCTTGTATGAGGGAACAACAAGGAGACCAGTATGACTAAATCAAAGAGTATGTGGAGAGGGTGGTAGTAAAGGATATAAGGTATAAGAAGACTAGAAAGATGGGGTATGAGGGAACCTAGGCTTTGATGGGCTTTGGATACCAAACAAATGGTATTATATTTTACTTTGGAGGTGGTAGAAAACCACTAGATTTTACTGAGTATGGAGCTAATATGGTTGGACATGCACTTTTAAGAAAATCACTTTGATGAAAGAATAGAAGATGCAAACAAAATCGAGATATGCTATTATGCTGAAATATTTGTGAAAAACAAGGAGCAAAAATAGCAAATGATAAAGATAGAACAATTGCAGATTACAAGAGTGAAGGGCATATCCACACCAGTAAGATCACAGATAAGAAGTAATTACAGACAAGTAGTAGATATTTTTAAAATTACAACTTTTGACCATATAATGAGGACTCTAAAGGGAAATCATAGGAACATATATAGTATATTAAAACATATTAAGTAACTACAAAAGGGGCTGCATGAAATCTGAAGAGATACTACTGGCATGGAGGATTAAAAGGTGAGAAATTAACGACATGAAACCATGTTTAGGAATTACATGGGAAAAAAAGCATTATAAACATGAAGAATAATATAAATAAAACAACAGAGCTAAGAAAGATCAGTGTGCATTCGAGGATATGAAATGTCCAAATACAGATTCTGAATATAGTAATGAATAGTAACATAGTACAAAACTAGAAAGGGAGAGTAGTAACTGATTTTATAAGCCCTCAAACGTTAGGCAGGAGTTTAAATTTTAAACAGTAGCAAATAAAACCACTGAAGACCTGGGGGGATAAATGAAACAATCAAATTTATTCATGAACAAAATTCTCTGACAACAATTGGAAGGACAGATTGGAGAGGAAAGAATTACAGCTAGAAAGATGTTTAAAATAATAATATAGCAATGAATATATATATTGTGCAGTAATGTTTACAAAATGCTTTATATACATTAACTCATTTGAGTCACCTCATTTGATCCCCCAAACTTGCGAGATAGCAGCTTTTATTACCCCCAATCTATATTTGGAAAAGAGTTCCAGAGTTTTTGGTATGGCATACTTAACAAAAGGGTACTCTAGACTTTACTCAAAGACCACTAAAATAAGGGGAAACCCACTACATCCCAACATAGTTCAATCTACATTGAGAGTTCAGTTTACAATTTTTCTTTAATTGAAGTATAAATTTGTTTATTCTTTACTCCTACTTTTTATCTTTTTGATCCAAAAAGAACAAGTTTAATACCTCCTGAAAGTGACAGTCTTTCAAATATTTGGAGATAGCTTTCATGTCTTCCTTGAGTCTCTTTTTCTTTAGATCAAACATTATAAATTCCTTCAAAAATATTTTCTTGGCATGAATTTTATTCTATGAATCTGGATGATTTCATCAGAAACGAAATCAGAAGGCAAATGGAAGTTACAGCCAATCGGAAGCCTGCTTCCCTTGGAAAAGGAAATAAGTTGACAGAGTTGGTTTTATCATGGGTCCAAAGGCAACAAGAAAAATTTCAGTGACTAATATTAATAGCTAGCATTTGTAGAATGCTTTATGGTTTGTGAAGCACTTAATTCTCATTTTATCGTTACACATCTCTGGGAGGTGTTATGTGCTATTATGAGGCAGACAGAAGTGCCTTGCCCAGATATTTAAAATTGTGTCCTGTCCTGGTACCCCTGACTATCCTCCACTCCCTTCTAGTTGGTTTAGTAAGTTTTAATTAGTCAGTATAAAGTAGCAATAGCAAGAAGACTGCAAAGACGAATTTAGAAGCCCCAAAGACTAAAGGAACATATAGCGAATTGTATTCTATGTTAAAAATTACATCCTGGTCTATTGACAGCCAAAGGAAACACTGATTTGGAATATAAACTTATTTGTAAAATCTTACCCAAAAAAGTGACAGGTAGGGTGTAAACTTAACTCCCAAAACACATTTCAAAATCAACAAATGATGCACGACATATATAACAATTGAAATTAGGACAAACAACCTATTGGGCTAAAAATCACACTATACGTCACAAAACCGAAGGAGGTCCAAAGACAAGAAATCTCATGTACAACAAAATATTTTTATCAGCACTTTTTCGAGTAACAAAAAACTAGAAACAAAGTGGATTCCATCTGAATGGCTAAACAAATTATAACATGAAATAGAAAAGTAAATAATTGAACAGAATACATAAACAATTTAAAAAATAAACCAATGAGCATTTATTAAACACCTACTATGTTCCAGGTACTGTGGAGGATGTTTAAGAAGCAGGGAATACAAGAATAATGAATGAAAAAATCCTTTCTCTTAAGAAGCTTCCATTCAAGAAAGAGACAAAAAATGCATCAATAAATATATTCTGAATAGACAAAAAGTAATTAAATACCAAGAAGTCTAGGGAAGAGTACTAAATTGGGGTGGAAGGAGGAATGAGGAAAGGCTTATTGTGGAAGATGATTTCTGCAGATTGGTCTTGAAAGAAGAAAGGGATTCTAAGAGATAGAAGTAAGGAAGGCGGCCCTGCAAGTATGGAGGGCAGTAAGGGCAAAGGCAAAGGTGGGAGATAAAGTGTTATGTAGGAATGGGGACAGAGAAAAGGAGTCCACTTTGGACAGATCACAAGGCATGGAAAGTGGAGTTCATCACAAAGCTAGAAAGCTAGGCTAGAGCTTAGTTTGGGTTTTAAAAGTCAAACAAAATTGTGTATATTTGATCTTAGCAATACTGAACCACTAGAGCATACTGAGTAAGGGAGGAACAAGGTAGATTTGTGCTTAATGAAATTACTTTAGAATATTTCAAGGACTTTAAGGAAGAAGATAAATTAGGAGGCAAATGTCATAGTCCAGGCAAGAACTGGGGAGGGCCCTAACTCATGTGCTTGATTGTAGAAGTCAGACACTTAAAGAAGTGAGAGTAGAAACTGTAACATTTAACAAATGTTTGGATGTGTAAGGGAAGATGAGTGAGAACTAGGAGAAAGAGGAAAGTTAAATATAAGGGATGATTTTGGAGGGAAAACAATGAGTAGTACTATTTTCAACTTGCTAAATTTTGAGTTGTTTCTGCTATATGTCTGAATGCCTAATAGGCAGTTAGTGATATGGGAATTAATCTCAGGAGATGGCATTGGTCTAGATATACAGATCTATGACTCATATGCAAAAAAATAATAAAATTCATGGAAAAAGATGAGCTCACCAATAGAGTACAGAGAAAAGAAGAGTTCAGGAAGAATCTTGAGGTACATGCACAGAAAGTGTAATACTGACGAAAACCCAGCAAATGAGAAGTCAAACAGGCTGAGAAATAAGGAAGAGTACTATAATTTAAAAAAGAGTACTATAATAAATTTAAAAAAAAAGAATACCCAGGAGGAAAAAGGAGAGGGGGTTGGTGGGAGTGTAAACAATGCTAAATATGGTAGAGAGGTAAAAAAGGATGAAGACTGAAAACAGGTCATTAGATTTGACAATTAAGTTTTGGTTGATAAATTTGAAGAGAAAAATCTGTCAAGTTATGAGATCAGAAGCCATAATACAGAGGAATGAGAAATGAATAAAAGGGATACAAATTCAGACAGCTTTTTTTCTAGCAGTTTAGTCAAGCATGGGAAGAGAGACACAGGACAAAAGCCTGTGAAGAGAGTAGGGTCAATTGAAAGACTTTTAAGAACAGAAGTGATGTGTGAGCATGCTTTATGGTAGTAGTGAAGGAATCAGTAGACAGAAAAAGATGAAAGATGAAAGGAGGCAGAGATGTTTGGTTGAGTTCCCTATGCACTCATGTCAGTTATGTCAGATAATCCCAACTGTTTTCCAAATAACATCCCTTTGTGTTTTCAAGATTTTATCCCTAAAGATATTTCATTTTTCCTTCATTGACTTCCTTTGAAAAATTTTAATCACGAAAACCTTTGTACTTTGCTCTAAAACATGTTTCCTCAAAATCTAAGGTAAATGCCAAATTAGATTTCCTCTTCTCTCTAACCACACCAAGATAGAATTGTTACTTTTACCCAAAGTTTCCATCATTTCCAACCTTGTAACCAGGTCCTTCCCATCAATGATAGAGATAGAGAATGTAATTCTCACTTCTTGGCTTTTCTGCCTTTTGAAGGTTGAAATTTTCACTAAGGCAAGTCAAGAATTAGCTCCTCTGCTTTTGGTAGAGAAAGACAGTGGCCGCAGATACTTTGGTATCATCCTCAGGATATTGTCATGCCTCTGTGAAAGGCTTATAAATATAGTTCCCATTCCCCTATTCTGTTTCTGTACAAGTAGTCTCTAGTTTACAACAATGTTATATCTGGATCCTGAGGACAATAGACCTTTGTTGTTGTTATCAGATGGGCAAAATGGCTGTTTTTATTACCTCTAAGTAGGAAACTGCCAATTATTACTATTCTTTTCTTCTTCCTCTGTCCTTAACTGATGACTTCTGTGGACCTATTATATATTTTCTTTTTTAAATTCCAAAACCTACCCTAAAAAACCTGAGCATTTACATAAACAAAATAGAAGAGGGATTAATCTCTGCCTAGAGTCAGGAAGACACTGCAGTTAAAATCAGGCTTCAGATACCTGATAGCTAATTGACTCTTGAGTTTGTCATTTAACCTCTGCCTGCCTTAGTTTCCCCTCTTCTCTATAAAATGAGGATAATAATAATAGCACCTACCTGCTAAGACTGTTATGAGGATATACCAATTACACAAAAGCTCATAATATAATGTAAGTTTTCCCCCAAGATTGCCATTAGGTTCATACTCACAAAGGTTTGGTAACTGATCCAAAGTAGTATTAGTTTGGAGTTAAAGAGAAATGAGTATAACATTCTTGGAAGTAGGGCCAAGACAGAATGAGGAGTTCTTTGCTCCTTACAACTCCCTTTCCAGTCAGTCATACATAATTAAGAGGCTGAGCCATGATTTGGAACCATGTCCTCTGACTCTAAATATAATAATTATAAATGAAACTTATATAAACATAATATCTAATTTTATTCTAAATTACATCATTATTAACCTAATTTTGTAATTGGGAAACCAAGGCTAGGAGAAGTTAAGCATTGTTGCATGGATTGTTCTGATTCTAAGGCCATATAAACGTAATCTCTTCTGTTTCTACTGACATTGACTCTTCAGGAGCAAGCCAAATCTTTGGCTAAGTTCTTACCTAATGTGGCTAGCACTGATAGATGAGTAATTAGTCTCCATTTCTGAGAAAATCCCCCCTCCTCCTTTTGCAGAAGTGGGGGCTATGAGTGTAGAATAATATGCTATCAGACTTGATTGATGTGCTGGGTTTTATGAACTGATTTGTAGAATGTCTTTTTAAAAATTCTTTTTTTTTTTACAACAAACAGCTGGTACAGTAGTAGAGGGTCAGATATACTCAGAAATAAAGATAACATAAAAACAAGATTGGTAAAAAAACGTTACAATAAAGACATTTATATCAAAACCCATGAAAACCACAAGATACTGATTGCTTATGTATCATGTTAGAAGCTTCAAGGTTTCCACTTTCTTTACCTCTCAATTCCTAAGCCAAACCTGTCTATGAAGACACTCATTACCAAGCAAAAGGTTTAAGAAAAAAGATGCCACAAATAGTTAGATCTAAATAATTGGAGAAATGTTAATTGTTCATGGATGGGCAGAATCAAAATTATTAAAATTATAATTCTACCAAAACTAATCTACTTATTCAATGCCACCCCAATTAAATTATCAAAAAATTGTCTTTTTGAACTAGAAAAAAATAATAAAATTAATTGAGAAGAAAAGATCAAGAATATCAAAAGAATTAATGAAAAAATGTAATGGAAGTCTAGCAGTATCAGATTTTTAAACTGTATTATAAAGCAGTAATTATGAAAACTATTTGGTATTGATTAAGAAATAGAAAAGGCAGACCAGTGGAACAGAATAAACCTACAACAAACAGCAGTAAAATATTAGAGTAACCTTATATTTGACAAAAAGCACAGATCCAAGTTTTTTTGGATAAAGAAATCACTATTTGGAAAAAATGGCTGAGACAACTAGACACAGACCATTATCTTAATCCATTCATTAAGATAAGTTCAAAATGGATACATGATTTAGACATAAAAAGAGATCTCATAGGCAAATCAGAAGAAAAGGGAATATATTACCTATTAGATTTATGGAGAGGAGAGGAATTTATGAATAAACAAGAGATGGAGAACACTGTGAGATATAAAATGGATAAGTTTTGAGTACATCAATTGAAAAGTTTTTGTACAAATAAAATAAATGTGGCCAATATTAGAAGGAAAGCAGAAAATTGAGAAAATATTTTCATAGACAATCTCTCAGATAGAAGACACATCTAAAATATAAAGAGTACTCTGTCAAATTTTTAAGAATAAGAGCCATCCCCCAATTGATATATAAGCAAAAGATATGAATAGAGTTTTCTGATGAAGAAGTTAAAGCCATATACAAGTATATGAGAAAATGCTCCAAAACACCAGATTAGAGAAATGTAAATAAAACAATTCTGAGGCATCTCATAACCATCAGATTGGCTAAAATGACAAGAGGGCAAAATGACAAATGATGGAGGGGATGTGGAAAAGTAAGGACACTGATACACTGTTGGAATCATGAACTAATCCAACCATTTTGGAGAACAATTTGGAATTAAGCCCAAAGAGTTATAAAACTAAATATACCCTTAAATCCTGTAATAATGTTATTGCTGGGTCTGTTTCCTAAAGAGAACAGGTAAAAATGAAAAGAACCTATATATTCCAAAACATTTATAGCAGCTCTCTTTGTGGTGGCAAAGAACTGGAAATCAAAGGGACACCCAACAACTGGGCAGTGGTTGAATGAACCGTGGTATGTGATTCTGATGGAATACTGCTGTGGTATAAGAATGATGAGCAGATTAATTTTTTTGAAAACTTGGAACAAACTACATGGGATAATGAAGAGTGAAATGAGTAGATCTGAGAGAACATTATATAGAGCTATAAACAACATTTGAAGAATATCTTGTGAATGTTTACCTCCAGAAAAATAATTGAGAAGTGGAAACACTAAAGGCACAATTAATTATCTATGTACCGGATAATGCTTTCTATGGTGCAGAGCTGATACACTTGTAAATAAATTTTATTAATAAAAAAGAGAAAAAGAAAATCCAAAGATACTTTAAATCTAGTCAACACAGAACTTATTTGAATAAATCTGATTTTCTGTTTAAAAAAGAAAGAAAAAAGGAAAAAACTGCTAACCCATTGCTTACCGCATATTCTTCTGGGGTAACCTTAAGAACATCGAATACCACAGCATCAAAACTCTTCTTTAGTTCAGAGCCTTTGTCACTTAATGATTCGGAACTGCTACTTTTCTGTTAATATAAAAGCAAACACCATCGCCAGTTTAATATATAGCGACTACTGTTGTGATGGAAACCAAGAGGAACAATACAATTAACAACATTTTGAAGGTGTTGGACAATTATATACTGCAAAAACGTGCTGTTTAGAGTATATTTGAGTCATTTTTTCCTTTATTTTTAAAGGCTTTGATCTAGGAACCAGAAAACTAACTTTGCAATTCATTTTAAGTCATTCATTTGTTATCTGTCCCTGAGCCAGTTTTGACATATATATATATATTAAAAAAAACTGCAAGATTAGTCAATATAATTTCTTAAGGTACATTCTGGATAACCACTGTGTGACTAAATGATATTAATAAATAAGCTAATCTTTTTATGCAAGTTAAAATCCCACCATATAGGAATTTGGATGACACTAGGACAATAATTAAAATAATTAAAATTCAATGAAACATGGATTTAAAAGATTATAAACAAAAATAAAACCATTTTAGCACAGAGGCAAAGGGTCTGCAGGTAACTTTAAAGTTATATAGTCCAACTCCTTACCCAATTCAAAATCTAGTGGTGTATAAAATATGGAATCCAGTCCTAGTTCACCTATATATTCTTGGCCAACCCACTTAACCTCTATGGGCCTTACTTTTCTCATCTTAAAATTCAGAGACTTTTTATGGAGAATATGGAGTATGTTTCAGTTCTAAATGTATCTGAAATAAAAAGTTTGAACTTCTGTGACACCATCCAGCTCTAATCTTCATTTCTTGTTGATACTCAACAAGACACTTCAGGGAAAGAGGTGAATGAATTACTCTTAAATTAAAACAAATTAATCAGTTATGATTTGCTAAACAATTGTAACAAAGATACAGCAAAAGTTAAACCTAAGACATCTTAAAAAATAAATATTTTAAATAGTTTTAAATTCAAAATTACAATGTAAGCCAATTTAGAAATTCTAAAATAGAATTTCAAACTGGACATCCCAGAATCAGTCTTTAACTTAACTTGTCTAAAACTTGGCACCACTACCCTTTTAATATCTCAAGTTTATAATCTCAGTACTTTTGTAGACAATTCCTTCTCAATCCTACATATTTAATCAATCACCAAATATCAATGTTTCTATTTTCATAACATCTGTCACATGTAAATCTTTCTTTACTTAGTTAAGGGTCCTATTATCTAAATTATTGTAGCAACCTCCCAGACTAGTTTATGCAATATAGCCAGGTGATAGAATGGATAGAACACTGGGACTGCAGTTAGGAAGATCATTCCTAACTGAATTCACAATCAGCCTTAGATATTTGTCAGCTGTATGACTGACAATGGGCCAATCATTTAACCTCTATTTGACTTAGTTTTCTCAACTGTAAAATGAGGATAATAACAGCATTTAATTTCTAGGGTGATTGTGAGTATCAAATGACATAATTCTTATAAAGTGCTTAGTAAATGCACAGGACATAGTTAAATACTATTATCACATATTATTGCCAAAATAACAAGGAAACTTAAGTGTGGATCTTATCACATGGATACAAACTCCTCTGTTTAGATTTTAAAGTCCAATACAACATGGGCCCAAACTAGCATTCTAGTCCCGCGGGATTTCATTCCTCTTGCCTCCTTCTGTCATCTAGGCCAGCAGACCTTTCTGTCTTTACATATCATACAGCACCTCCTATTTCCATGCATTTGCCTTGCCTATTCCTTATGGCTAAAATGCACTCCCTATCTATTATTCTATCTCATAGAATTCTTCTTTTCCTTTAAGATTTTTAGAGTTTATGCATTATGCTCTACATGAAGCCTTTGATGACCTTCCCCTCATCTGCTAGTGTTATTTCTCTAAAAATGCCTTCTAATTAACTACTTTGTGCATACAGGGTGGTCCCAAAGTTTTGGTGCAATTTTAAACTACTAATCTAAAAAAATATATGCATATATATGTATATACACACATATAAAATTTACTCCTTTTATATTTTATATGGATTTGTTTTCCCCATTAGAATAAATAGCTCTAACAGTTGGATTTATATAGCATTTAATGGTTTAAATATGCTTTATAAATGTTATTTCATTTGATCCTCACAACAACCCTGAAAGGAGGTACTATTATTATTATTATTATTATAACTAAGGAAAATAGTGACTCATGGGGGTCACACAGAGTAAATGTTTGAGGACAGATATTAACCCAGGTATTCCTGACTTCAGTTCCAGCAATCTAGCCATTGTACCAACAAAGTTCATTGTAAATAGGGTTTCTTTTTTTTTTTTGTACATATATCCCCAGTTTGAGGAATATACTAGGTACCTAAAGCTAATTTATTGATTGTTTGTAACTGATTAGGCCTTTAACTAATCAGTCAAATATTAAGAAGCTGCTATTATCACCATTTTAATTATTTTGTCTAGTCACTTGCTTTTACATCATCAATAGATGCTGAATGTTTGTAGCTTATAAAGCAGGCTCAAACAAGAGATTATTATAGTGCCTGGTATTATACAGGAGCTTAATAAATGTTTATTCCATTTTCTTCCCTTTTGCACAGTTTATGTCCTTGCACAATCAAGAATGATCAATAAGGTCTAGAATTATTAAGGATAACCTTTGTGAAATTTCCAGTAGCAATGATCTCATTTTATGTTGCTATCACAAAACACTCCATTTCTGTAAACAAATCTGTATGATTTAAATCATTTGTCTAATGCTTCTTTGTTGTCATACTGTTGAATGAGTTCATGTTTGATTTCACTGTTAGATTTGTATGACCAGACATAATGAACAGAATAACAAAAACAAGTTGTACAATAACAAAAATACTGTAAAGAAAAACAACTCTGAAAGACTTAAAAACTCTGATCAAATGCAATAACCAATCACAATTCCTGAATATTGATGATAAAACATTTTACATGTATTCTTTCAATGAGAAATTAATATTGAATTTGTTATCTGTTAGTAATATTTCTAGGTGAAATCATTCTTCCCATAACCTCCCAAGGTCGGGGCTGAAAAACATCCTGCTTTCAAATTGAGGTCACTGGGGCAGAGGGAAGTAGGGGAATTGCACCATCAAACTAGGCTAGAACTTTTGTCTTTTTTTAAGATCTTAAAAGAATTAAAGGCAGGGCCGATGAGCCATGGTGAACTCTGACCCATCTGAAAGTAAGGTAGGCCAGCCAAGTGATTGGGGTATGCTGGCTTCTTCCTAGTCTAGACAAAGACCCACCTTCCCAGTGATGGAGTAATGAGGAAAAGTTGAGGTCTCTAAAGTCTACCTGCCTTTCAAAGTATCTGCTAATAGGAACTGTCAGAGGAAGTCCAAGGGGAAAACTGTTAGGTCAATCAGAAAGAAGATACACTTCCCTTTAAAGGAGAGAATCAAGGCTCACTCCTGGTCTTTTCACTTCGGAGACTAAGAAAAGACCCATTCTTTGTTAATTGGATCATATGCCCCCATTAACAGACAATGTTATCTTGGGGAAATGGCCTTATTTTTTTTTTATTTGTTAAAATCTGGACCTTACACAGGGAGGTTATATATTCAAGTTACAGAATAAGACATTTTTGCACATAGCCAATGTGGGGTAGTTTTCTTAACTGTATATATTTGTTACAAAGATTTATTTTTCTTTTTTTTTCAGTGAGAGTTTCCAAAAAAAGAAAGAAAATTTGGTCACTGAAGTATTTTTTGTGTGTGTGGGAGAGAAGAAAGCACAGAAGGAATCACAGGTCAGCAGGCCGGCTTTGAAAATTACATGCTGGACGCATCATAAATTAAAAAGAAAAGCCAGCAAAAACTGAATTAATGAATAAAAAAAGTGTGCCAAGTACTGTGATAAGCCCTGTGGACATTAAAGGAGATATCTTATTCACAAGGACTCACATTCTTTTTTTTTTAAGCTCTCACCGTCTGTCTTGGCATCAACACTGTGCATTGGTTCCAAGGCAGAAGAGTGGTAAGGGCTAGGCAATGGGGGTTAATTGACTTTCCCAGGGTCACATAGCTGGGAAGTGTCTGAGGCCAAATTTGAACCTAGAACCTCCCATTTCTAGGCCTGGCTCTCAATCCATTGAACCACCCAGCTGCCTCCAAGGACTCACATTCTTAATGAAGATACGAAGTTCTTCATTAAACAGGATGGATGGGAAAACCCAAGGTGAGCATCTGTGTAGCAGATAGGATTGCCCATTGGTCATTAGGGTCTATGAGGAGATCAGAAGAAAGCATCATGGGTTTAAAGGGCATAGACAAAAGGCAGATGATGTTAAGTCATGGATGACCTTAGGAAGAAATTGCAGTATAGATGGAAATGCCTTATGATCTTCCATTTTACTGGAAGTAATAATGATTTCTCTCTTTATAAGCCAGGTGAGTAATCAGTCCAGGTGGTTTCTAGGTAGCCCTGGGAAGGCTACCTAGTATACCTTACTGCCAACCAGCTATCCCAAATGAGTCCTAGAATGATTATGGGGGTGGAGGAAAGGAAAAGGATTCATAATTTCTTGAATAATCCTTTGGTTTTCTAGTCAACTAAAGTTTTTCTAGTCAACTAAATCTATGGAGAGGCTCTCACTCTTAGGTTTGTTAAGTTCAGAATTTTTTTTTAACTAAAACAGTTTTTTTTTGTCTATGTCTTTTTTTTTGCAAGAAAAATTAACTTTTCTAAACCACTCATGGGTGATAGGCCTTGTATTTAATTAATATTGCTGGCATTTTCTTTATAAGGATACTTTCCAAATATGTTACAGTTCACTTTCTAATGCCAAAAATATATTTTAAGACTGGCAATTTGCTGCTTTAACTTCAGTTTGCCAGTAAATCAATCCTATGTAGCCATAGCTTTTTCTTTGATGTCTTTATGTTCAACATGTCTTGCTTGGAGGAGACTAACAAATTTATCCATTGATTCATTACAACTTGTCCTCATTCAAGCAAGTCCAAATGATATTAAAGCCACAAGTTGAAAAAGCTGTTAATATATCACTTAAATACTCAAGAACCACTGACTAAACACCTACTATATGCCACGCACTGCATTAGGTACTTAGGATTCAAATACCAAGAATGGAAAGCTTACCAAAAAACAGTAGCAATCTAGAATCCTAGATTACCTATTAGAATACCCCCAGGGGAGCTAATAAAAACATTAGTCTCAAAATAAATAAAAAGAATTAGTTGTAGACTCCTCCATCCAGCACAGAAAGCCACCAATCAGAGTCCTACAGAAATCCTCAAATGGACAAATCAGGGAAGGTGCAAAGCAGAGCACAGAATGGCTAGAAGGTCTCTAAGCCCATGGGGTCCAATCAGGTACTAATGGCCCTGAGCCTAGTAATGGGTAAAAAATACTAAGCAAAGAGCAATCTGAGATATCCCTAAAGCTCATGGTTTGTAGGAGTTTAGTACAAGAGATCAACCCTGGGGAGATTCTGGTGGTAATGCCAAAAGGCAAAGGTCAATAAGACATCTCTGATTCTGGTGGGAGCAGTCCCTGAGACCAGCAGCAGAAATAAAAAGACCCCAGGTAAAAACTCTAAAATACACAGCTCTGTGTCAAGAGAAAATCCACAGGCATGACTAAGCTTCATAGCAAGCACAGCAACAGAAATCCCTTGAAGGAGAAGCCTCAGTTTGATCACCATAACTAAGACCTGGATGATGCTGAGGCTGAGATGAAGAAACCACGGAAAACTCCAGATACCATGAGGAAATGGGATAGTATTATATAATTGCAACTACCTCCAAGCTTGGTGTGAGACCAAGGAATAAATTGAGGTAAGACTGCAATTCAACAACAAATCCACTGAGAAAAAAATATATTCTGGCCACAAGGATATAAAAGTGGCTGGAAGAAATGAAAAAAGAGATACAAAATAGAATAGCTAGAAAGAAAACTTGACAATGAGAATCAATGCCTTATAATAGAAGGTGGAGAATCTGAACCAAGAACTGAATGAACTGAAAATAAAAATAATTATTATTTTCTGAAACTGAAAATGACTTAGTAAGATGAGAAATATGAAACAGAAATCCAAATACTGAAAGAAAAACAAGCACAGAGAAAACCTAGAAGAGATGATATCAAAAACAACTAAGCTAGAAAACAAAGTCAAGGAAGGAAAATCTAAGAATTATTGAACTTTATGGAAATTATGACAAGAAAAAATATGATAATCAAATAGGAAAACTGCCAAGAACTCTCAAAATCAGAGTAAATTTTAAAATAGAAAGAATTTTCTAGTCACTTCTTAAAAACATGTCAAAATAAAAATTAACAGGAATGTCACAATCAAAATCCACATCATCCAGATTGAACAGAAAGACCACAAACAATCAAAAGAGAATAAGTTTAAGTACAAAGGAACTAAATATAAGGATCAAGACTTGATAGAAGATATTTCAAAGGAGAAGAGAGCCTGGAATGTGACATATCAAACGACAAAAAGGCTTACAACTGAGGAAAACATATCCAGAAAAACTAAGTAAAATCCTACAGAGGAAAAAAATAGATACTTTTAGTGTAGTAGATGATTTGTTATTTATATATCCACTAATGAAATGAAAAAAGAAGTAGATTCTCTGAACCCATTTGAATCTTAGAGTCACAGACAACAAGAAAAATGACAAAGGACTTCTGTATGATTTTGCTCTATTTTAATGGTCTTGGGAGAAGATAAAAATGAGAGTATGAAATAGGCTATTTTTATTTGTAGATAACAAGTATCAAGAACATTCCCTACCTTTAACCCATTTCCTTACTTGCAATGGGCAAAGTAGCAAAGAAAGGAAAAATTACAAAAAGATAAGAAAGAGGGAGATACATATTTAATAAACATAATACTGAATATGAATGGGATGAATTTTATCTATAAAATGGAAAAGAAAAGAAATAGAATACAGAAAACAATACAATAATATACTGCTTAAAAGAAATATGCTTGAAACACAAACGATACAGAGTTTCAATGAAAGGCTGGGGTAAAGCCTACTATCTTCAGCTGAATTTAAAAAAAGCAGAGGTAGCAAACATTTCAAATAAGGTTACAGTCAATACAGATATACTCAAAAGGAAAATCTAGCAAATCTTGTGCTTAAAGGCACCATAGATAAATTACTATAATTACTTAATACATAATATACCTAATAGTATAATATCTAAGTACTGAAAAGTTAATCAAACTGGAGGGAAAAAAGATAGTAAAGCTATAATAGTTGGTGAACTTAATGTACTCTTTTCAGACCTACATGAATTGACCAAAGCCTAAAGAAGAAAGAAGTTAAGGACCTGAATACAGAACTTCAGAAAAATCAGAGATGAATCTTTACAATTACTAAAAGGAACAGAAAGAAATTTACATACTTCTAAGCTGTATATGGTAGAATTATAAATATTTGTCATATATTGGGATACAAAAACCTTATGGTGAAAACCCAAACGTAGAAAAACAAGAAATATTAAACATAATATATTGGTAACATACTTATGAACTGGTAGGTCAAAGAACAGATTGTAGAAATAGAAATTTTCACCTTAGAAAATTACAATGATGAATACAAAAACTCATGGGATTCAGCTAAAACAGGCCTGAGGGTAAAAATTGTATCTCTACATACTATTCAAAAAGAAACAAAACACAACCACCATTGCCTAGCCCTTACTGCTCTTCTGCCTTAGAACCAATTTAGAGTATTGATTCTAAAAAGGAAGGTAAGGGTTAAAAAAAATAGAAATGAGATGAAATCGATGAACCGTAAGCAATGAAAAAAAGCTTAAAAGAATAAGCTAAGCAATAAAGTAGATTCTAAAAATCAGAATTATAAGTAAAATTAAAAACACCCCAAAAAACTGATAAATAAAACTAGGAACCACTATTTTTTAAAGAAAATAATTGAAAAATAATGAAACTAACATTTTTTGAGAGGAAAAACAAATTATCCATTTCAAAAATGAAAAAGCAGTACTAACGACTGGAAAGAAAATAAAGAAAATCAATACTAATAAAATGGATAGCTTAAGAACAAATAAGACTTGTATTTAAATAAGCTAACATCAGAAAAAGAATTGAAAAAGCCAAAAATTAACCTCGAAGAAAAAAATTCCGGGACGAATCTGCAAGTGAGTTCCATCAAACACTCAAAGAAAAATTAAATGCAGCATTATATAAACTGTTGCAGTAATTAAAAGAAAAAGACTATAACATTATACACAGAGACTGATACACTGTGGTACAATCGAATGTAATGGACTTCTCCATTAGTGGCAATGCAGTGATCCTGAACAACTTGGAGGAATCTACGAGAAAACACCATCCACATTCAGAGGAAAAACTGTGGGAGTAGAAACACAGAAGAAAAACAATTGCTTGAATACATGGGTCGAGGGGATATGGCTGGGGACATAGACTTTAAATGAACATCCTAGTGCAAACATCAACAACACAGAAATAGGTTCTGATCAAGGACACAAGTAATACCCAATGAAATTGTGCGTTGGCTGCGGGAAGGGTGGGTGGAGGGGAAGGAAGGAAATAATGTGATTATTGTAACCAAGGAATAATGTTCTAAATTGACTAAATAAATTAATTCAAATTAAAAGAAAAAGACTATACTCTTCCAATTCTCTATGCTATAAATATAGTCTAAATATCTAAACCTGAGAAGGACAAAGCACAGAAAAGAATTATAGATCAATATAACCAGTGAACAATTACAATAGAAATTTTAAATAAAATATTATCAAGAATGTAAAAATGGAGATTTGAACCCCAGACTTCAATCCCCAGAAGTCCTTGGCCACTTCCCAGAATGCTTTGTAACCTCACCTGAATTCCCACCTAGGCCGAGAACAGAAATTGTATTTAAACTGACTCTCTGCCTACTTCTGATCTCTCAGTTTCCACTTCTAGGGACACATGTCTCCCAAGATGTAGTGAGTGAAACTGAATGGGCCTTTTGGCCCTCCTAGCCACATGCTTTCTATATTAGTATTTTCTTTATTTCTTAATCGTTAATAAACCTCTAAAAAGATAATACCTTTAGCAGAGAAACTAATTTTTTTACTTAACAGTTTGGCTAACCACGTCAGAAAGATGAAATATCCTCAAATTTCTGATTCATTTTTAAGCTCAGCTTTTCATAGCTACTGCCTAGAATTTTTTTAAGCCACGTTTCTCTGGCAAAATGTTTTTTACCCTTGCAAAGCTGTTGATGATTCAGCTCATTCCAGGCATTAGATCACCTGGTCCTGGCCCTGCCCGCCTTGGCTGCTGCCTGCCTATTTCTGCGCTCCATTTTCACCTGGTGCCCGCTCTCCCGCCTACCTGCTTCTGCTCCCCAGCAATCTCTCTCTCACCTGGACCAGCCCCGGCATGGCCTCTGACCTAGATGGCTCATTGCCCCAGGCCCAGCCCCAGGAGTCAGGCTGCTGGTAGCAGACCCAATTTCTTCAGGATCAAAAACCAGCTGGTAAAAAACAGGGGTGATCCTCCTTAGGCTATGATTAGCCTCCATATGGACTGGGGGCAGGGGATCATAGGGAGGGAGAAAGAAAGAAAAGAAGGAAGAGGCTTTTCCAAACAGGAACTTACAAGCATGGGGTATTTAAAAGGATATCTTTTGATTGTACTGATAATTTCATTGATTTCACCTGTGCGCCAGGGGAAAAATTCAGCTACCTGCAACTCTTTAGCCAAATTTGAGATACCTCACTATGGGAAGCAGCTCAGCGGCTCAGTGAATTGAGAGCCAGGACTAGAGACAGGAGGTCCTGGGTTGAAATCTGGCCTCAGACACTTCCTGGCGGTGTGGCCCTGGACAGGTCATTTAAACCCCATTGCCTAACCATTACCAATCTTCTGCCTTCTGACAATAGACATCTAAATGGATAAAAAAAAAAAAAAAACCAAGGAACTTTAGAGACTTGAGGTTATATTTTTAAGGCATTTCAGACTCCATATTCTATAAAAATCTCTGTATTCTATTGTATTTTGCTGATTGTTTTGTTTAAGGTTTAACTTTGTGATTTTAAGTTCATATATTACTGCATTCAATACTATTCTGTTACATTGGGTCATTTCAATGTACTGGGTTTTAACTACTGTTATATTCTGTTGCTTTTCCCCTATAACCATACTGAACAAACATTATTGAGTAAGCCCATATAAAACAGCTTTTCTATTTTTGACTTTGTAAACTGTCACATAGAGGATAGATGGACTCCATCAGAAAATTGCTATAACAACCTTTGGAAAATTTAATGAGCTAAATATCTCAAATTGATTTTAAGGGTTCTTTAGACATGATTTTTAGAATTTTTCTTAACAATCTCTGGTCATTTTGCCACACGAGGTAAGGCCCATTTTAGTAGCTGAAGTGAAATACAATTATAAACCCCAACTCCTGCATTTATAAGAATGTGAATGGAAGTTGGGAAGGTAATCCCAGGGCATGTACCCCAAGAAGCCTCCCAAAGAAAAAAAGGGAGTATCTCTCATTTATACTCTTCAGCTCATTATTTACTTCCACCAGAATGATATCTAGATTTCTTGATGATGTTCTAGACCCAAAATAAGTTTTACTTTGTTTAAAAATGTTTATCAAGGTTGAAAGATTTGCTATGTTTGTAAAAATTGTGACAAATATCCATCAGTTCATAGGCTTTAAAATGCCATATAGCAACTTATGTAAAAATGATAGTGTGTTTGTTTGTTATTGTAATTAATTGGGCTATTGAGAATTTTGGGGATATTGATAACTTCATATTTGTACTACTTTTCAATTCATTTGCTTATACTCACAGTGGATCATGGCCAGATATGAAGAGGAAATGGATCTCATTTTTGGTGAGAAAGCCTTGTATTCTATATTTTCTTAGCTGACACAGATTATAAGCTATATTTTTGAATTCTTAAAACTGTTTTATTATATTTTTCTTGCATGTGCAATATACTATTTCAGTTTTTTAATTTTTTCTCTCCTTTTTATATTTGAAGCACATGTCAGCAGTATTAAGATTTTCTTTAATTTTTTGATTTTGCAGTAATATAAGTTTAAAATACGTTTGCTATAATGTCAATGCATGCCCCAAAAGCTTGAGACTATAAAAATGATGCCACTAATTGTTTTTTTTAAAAAATTATGGGACTTTGCTTAATGATTCTGTCTGATTCCAGGACAAGATATACAAAAGAGCCATTGCACAGGGCCAAAGACAAACCAATCCAGGACGGATTGATGCACTTCTAAGCCAATACAAAGGACTTGAACCTAGTGTGAAGACTCAAGGTTGCTATGCTTAACATATGTTAAGACATAGGCCTTCCTTGTATCCACGCTCACTCTAAAAATACTTACAGACGAGTATCCCAAACTTGGCTCCTATAATCTAGTCCCTTTTTCTTCTAGTGTGGCAACTTTCTGTAGTCCTGGCTACTAACAGGGTAAATGCTTACTTGCTTAGATCATTTTAATTGGGCTCTGATTCAAGGACCTGTTATAGATTTACTTTTCCTTTACTTGGAATTTTTACACATAAGACTTTGATAGTTTATATTTTCATGCAGAAATTATCTTTTTTATTTGGATTTTTCTGATGTCTTTTTAATTTCTCTTATCAATTGATTCATATACCTCATAACTCAGCCATGCATTCCTAAGTGATCCTGTGTTTTTCAATCACCCTCTTCATGGGGAAATGTAAAAATATTATTATTTTAAATTGCAAAGTTTAAATTCCTTTTAAGAAGAATTTTAGGTAAAGAAACATGATACCTCTCCGAATTCAGAAGCTGAACTGTTTGGAGAAGACACCATGAAGATGCCTCCAGACAACAAGATGCACGAGAAGATCAAGAATGAACTTTGGGTGTGGTTGATTGAACATTTATTTGTATGTATACTTTCATGCCAAAGGGGACTGTCCCCTAACTAGTTTTTTGTCAATGCATCTAGCAATTATTGGTTTTTTCTTTTTTCCTCTTATCCTCAAATTATTGTAATCTTTAAGTTGATTATGTTTTCATGATCTTTTTGGGGAAAATCTTTCACAAGAAGGATCAAACAGAGGAATGTAAAAATGGAGATTTGAACCCCAGACTTCAATCCCCAGAAGTCCTTGGCCACTTCCCAGAATGCTTTGTAACCTCACCTGAATTCCCACCTGGGCAGAGAACAGAAATTGTATTTAAGCTGACTCTCTGCCTACTTCAGGTCTCTCGGCTTTCGCTTCTAGGGACACCCATCTCCCAAGATGTAGTGAGTGAAGTTGAATGGGCCTTTCGGCCCTCCTAGCCACGTGCTTTCTATATTTGTATTTTCTTTATTTCTTAATCTTTAATAAACCTCTAAAATATAATACCTTTAGCAGAGAAACTAATTTTTTCACTTAACAAGAAAGCTACAACAACATATTAACAATGCTGGTATACCATGAATAGAAGCATTTACACCAGGAATGCAAAATTCATTCGACCTAAGGAAGACCACAAATATAAATCTTATTAATATTATAAATAATAAAAGTTTTACTATATCAATAAATGTTTTGAAAATGCTTTTCACAGAAACCAGAACCTGAGTTTCTTTTTAAAACTCTAGGAAGCAAAGAAATAAATGAACCTTTCCTTAATATACTAATTAACATTTATATGTATCCAAGAACAATTATTATATGTAATGGAAAAGAGCTAGAAGCCTTTTGAATAAGATCGAGAGTAAAGCAAGATAAGTCTTTATTACCACTATAATTTAACAAATGCTTAAAATGATAGCTTAAGAGCAAGCTAGATGGTACAGTCGATAGAATGTCAGGCCTATAATCAAGAAGACTCATCTTCATGAGTTCAAATTTGGCCTCAGAAACTTAGTAGCTATGTTACCCTGGGCAAGTCACTTAACCTTATTTGCCTCGGTTTCCTTACCTGTAAAATGGGCTAGAGAAGGAAATGGCAAACCACTTTAGAATCCTTGCCAAGAAAACCCCAAATGGGATCATGAAGAGTCAGACACAACTGACGAAGATGACTCAACAACAAAATTACAGTTATACCATGGGCAAAAGAAGAAACACAATTGTTTCTTTTTTGCAGATGATATAACATACTTGGAAAATGCTAAAGAATCAACCAAAAATTATTTAAATAATAAATTCAACCAAGTTGCAAGATATTAAAAAAAATTCACAAAAATCACCATTTCTGTTTATTACCAACAAAACCTAGCAGGAAGAACTAGAAAGAGAAATTTCATTTAAAAAACAGAAGCTATAAAATATCTGAAAGTATATCTACTAACATGCACCTAGAAACTCTAGAAATTCAATGATAAAACACAGTTAACAAAAATAAAGGAAGACCTAAATAACTGGAGAACATTACTCATAGATAGGTAGAACCAATATTATAAAAATACTAACAAAACCAATTTATTACTGATTCAATGTTTTAACCAACTACTAATTGAGTATTTTATAGAGCTAGAAAAATTCATAAAGAACAATCTAAAGGATAATAACAAAAGAAAGGGGCTCCAACAATACCAGATCTGTCTCAAATTGTACTACAAAGTGTAATCATTAAGATTATTTGCTACTGGTTAAAAAATGAGATGTCAAGCAGTGGGCAGAATAAAACATCCAGAAGAAGGAAATAAACAAAATCATTTAATATTCTATAAATTGAAAGATTCTTGTTAAAGAGGAAAGAATTCACTATTTGACAAAAACTATTAAGGAAACTCTATATTTGTCTGGGAGACATTAGATTTAGAATAATACCTCATAATATATATCAAGATATGCTCCAAATATAATATGGCCTAGAAATAATACAAAAGGTCAAATGATAAGCAAGAAATTTCCTTTTAGATCTCTACATAGCAGAAAAGCTGATGACAAAACAAGCTATTGAGCAGATAGCTCACAAATAGATATTTTGCTCATGTAAAAGTTGTTTTTGCAATTAAATATAATGTAATTACAAAAGAAATAGATAAATAAAATAATCTTTGTTACAAGTTCCAAAGATAAAAGCCTCATGTCCAAGACAAATAAGCAAGTAACTTATAAGATTAAGAGCTATTCCATATGGAGAAATGATCAGTAGATATGAACAGGAAGTTTTGAAAGGAAATTTAAATTGCTGACAAGAAAAAAAATGCTTTAAATCACTAAAAATTAGAGAAATGCAAATGAAAGCAACTTTGGTCTCATCTCAAAGCCATCAGACTGGCAATGATGACAAAAGAGAATGAGAAATGTTGAAGGGCCTGTGGAAAACTGGTGTATTAATAATACACTGTTGATTGAGCTCTGAATCTAGCCATTCTGGAAAACAATTCTGAAGTATGCCAGCAAAGTTACTAAATTGTGTAAACTTTGACCCAGCTATAGCACCACTGGATCTATATACAAAAAAATTCAAAGAAAGGGGGAAAGAACCTATATATGAAAAAAATTATAGTATCTCTTCTTAAAGAAGCTAAATATTATAAGGGGCTGTCAATGATTAAACAAATTATGGTATAAAGCTAATGAAATACTATTGTGCAACAAGAAATATCTAAATGGACAGTTTCAGAGGAAACTGAGGATATCTTTATGAATTGAAAAAGAACAAAATGAACTAAACTAAGAATAATTTATACAATAAGAAAAACTTTGAAAGACTTTAGAGCTGACTTAATGAAGCAGTAAACCATAAACTCAGAAGACTGAAAATGAAACATCACTCAATTGATGAATATTAGAAAGACATATTTATAAGACATGATCAACAGAGATGTAGTTTTGATGGACTAAGCATTTATGTAGTTTTTTCACTTTCTTTTTTGATGTTTTTTTAAATTGGAAAATGCACATTTGGAGGGACAGATAATGAATATATGTAAAAATAAATATATTAATTTCTGAAAACCTCACAAAAACCACAAATGAAAACAATTCATACTCATAGCTTATATTGTAATGGAGAAAATATATACATATATATAACTATATAGAGAATATAAAAAGAATATTAAGTTCAAATAAATAAAGTTATTAAATATAAGGTGATTTAGGAAGGAAGGTATTAGCAGTTGTGGGGGAACCAGAAAAGACTTCGTGAGAGGGTGGTTACTCACATTTTCAGTCTATTTCATGTGCATTTGTGATGTGTGTATTTTAGGGGATAAGCACCTTTTCAAGTAAAGCATTTCCAGGAATTGAGTTATTAGTACCTTTAATTTGATCCAATATAGCTTTCCTTCTTGTGGTACCAAGCCATAAAGGAGCATAAAAGTCAAACTGATTTATCTGTAATGGTTTCAAGGAGGAAAAGCCTGCATCCCTACAATTATTTCTTAGATTTACCTGAGCAATTTGATCCCACTGCCCAGGGTAATAAACCAATCTCTAGTATTTCCAGAGCTCAAATGGCCAATGTTTCAAAATTCTTGCCAGGCCAGTCAACAAATATTCATTAATTACTTATGATGTGCCAAGCATTGTGCTATGCCCTGGGAATACCCCACCTCCCCCACAAAAAACCCCACACAAAACAAAAGAGAGACAATTCCTACCTTTAAAGTGTTTACATTTTAATAGAGGAAGACAACAAATCAAAGGAAATTGAAAAGTCATTGTAGGAAGAGAGAAGAAGTTATTAAAAGTTTTCAGTGCAGCCTAGAGAAATATGAAGGCACAGTGGTGTGGGCATACACCTTAAAATGGAGGTTCAGAGAGGAGTCATCCAATCAGAGGCGAAGGCCAAAGGGGAAGTGAGGACACCAAATTCTTGCTGCATAAAACCTAGGCTGGCATTCCCTTACTTAGCACTTGCTCCATCTCACCCATCCTACCCCGTGCAATATGAATGATTACTAGAAATCACAAAATTTCAAGATTTTGAGGGGAAATTTTAAATCCTAATTAGAGGGGCAGCTGGGTGGCTCAGTGGATTGAAAGCCAGGCCTAGAGATGGGAGGTACTAGGTTCAAACCTGGCCTCAGACATTTCCTAGCTGTATGATCCTTGATGAGTCACTTAACCCCAATTGCGTAGCCCCTGCACTCTTCTGTCTTGGATCCAATACTTCATATGGTTTCTAAGATAGAAAGGAAAGGTTTTTTTTAAAATCCGAAGTAGAGTTGTCCAATGGTGGCTCATGCTACTCTGATAGATACTGCATTCCCTATTTCAAGAAGACATTTAATTACAGGCTAGATGAGCATTTGTTAGTCATGTATAAACTTAATCCATGTTTTCAGTAAGTGATGTACTAAATGACTTTTGACATCCTTTTTGACTGGAATTTGATTATAGAGGGATACCCTACATTACTAAATGGTCTCAGGTTACTGGGCTTCTTAAGTTAGGTTTACCTTTGATATTTTTTCTTTCATCTCTAAAAGTAAAGGTAAAATCAGCTATCATTAGTTGCTGTTGTTCTGTCTTTGCAACAATCTATCTTGCATTTTAAAATGTATAGCCCTCATGGGGGGGTCGGGGGGGTGGGAATTAAACCATTAACTAAAGCTAAGAATTGTACTCAAAGGAATTTTAAGTTTGCTCTGAGATGAGACATAATAATGGCTAGTATATTTCCCCAAATAGCAAAGTTCTGTGAGACTATTTTGGATACTAATATAATATCAATTATATGATTTCTTGATTCTTGAGATTTCCACATTACTAAAGTTGCCAGGCTAATTGGGCAAACAGTTTGGTTTTTAAACTTCTGGAAGTTAAAAAAAAAAAACCTTTAATTAATAAAAAGTATCAATGTGCAAATGCTCATATGATACTTACTCAAAGAATACAGTGGCATTCTACTCACAAAACACAGCATTAAAATGCCTATATAAATTTTTTTATTTTCATTATTCATTATATATTCAATGAATTTATACATTCATTATTCATCACACACACACACAATATGAATAAAGCAATTTCACCAAAATATCTAAATCAGGCTATGGTTAGATGAGTGGTTCTCAAAGAATATGCCATAACACACTAATGTGCCCAGAAAATATGGATAAAAGAGAAAAGAATTATAGATTAAAGAAAATTTTCTGAAAAAAATCATTTAGTATAAATTTCTTCACTTAGCATACAATTATAGTAAGTATAGTAGCCACAAAATAAACGAAAACTGCCTATTACACATACATACTAATCTTAAGACACTTATCTTGAGCTTATAAAAAATAAAAATGGTTGCTCTTACTCATGAGAGCTATATGCATCAATCATCAGACTCTCCTTCAGTGCTATCAAATTAAAGTCAATATCCAATATAATTCATAAAGAAATCTAATTTCTCAAAGATGCTAAAAACCAACTACTTTCTGAATGTTTTAATCCTTCATGTTTATACTATCCTGATATCTTATCAATTTACAGCAATATTCCACTTTAAACAAAGGTAACATGAAAATTCAAACATAGAAAAAAGACTCAGATCCTTGAGATTAAGAACTATCTTCTGCCCTTTTTTTTTGAATCCAGTGTATAGCACAGGGTCTCACACTTAATAGGCACTTAATAATTTTAGCTTAAATGCAATCAGGCCAGCAAAACAGGACAACCAATCTGCTGCCTGATTTGATCATGCTTTCTCTTGCCTCCAGATATTCTTTTAAATGACTCTCCAGGCCAAGATTAACATTCTTCATTTCAGTGCCACCCTCCCAACCATATAATACTTCCTTTTAAAGCTTCTCTATATTATTCCTGAAGCCCCTACTTGAAAAAGATTTCTCCAGCATCATCTGGACTTCTCTTATACCATATTATCCTTTGTATCATACTTACTTAGGTCTATGCCATTGCATGATATATCAGGAAAAGTTCTGGATTTAGAGACAAGTAGATCTGCTTTCAAATCTCACCACTAACACATACTCTAAGACTAAGCAAGTCACTTAATATAACTAGACCTCAGTGTCTTTATCTCTACAATAATGGGGTTGGCCATGATGATCTCTAAGGTCCTGGTTCTAAATCTACAAAAATCCAATAAATTCCACTGTATTATGAGCTTCTTGAAAACAAAGATTCATTTTTCATCTTGTGCCCACCAGTATATCACAGAGTAGCTTTAATACATGCTTGTTAAATTGAAAGTTCTCATTTGATCTAGATTTTTAAAAAAAGGTTTTGTAATCTTCTGGTCTCTTTGATGCTGATTTAACTTAAGACAGTTTATATTTCATTTCCTTCCTCTTTCCACTATGAAATATGCATTGCATATACTATAAAAATAAGTGCTTTGTGAATTGAATTTACTGGGCTGCCCATGAATAAAGTGAAATAGTTTTCTTCAAAATAATGAGGGGGTGGAAAGGTAAACAGAGAAGGACTTGGTTGAGTTTCAAAAACCATTTTTTTTTACATCCCTCCTCAGCTTTCCTTAGGAACCATAAAATTTTGATTATAATTTTCAAAGGCAAGAAAAGTACAAAGAGATGTACACAACTGTCCTTTTTGGGATGTCATTATGATTATCCAATTGCAAAGTAAATCATTTAAGTCTATAACATCATAATTGTTGAAGTGTTAATAATCCTTAAGAATATATGTAATTGGGGCAGCTAGATGGCTCAGTAGATAGTGAGTCAGGCCTGGAGACAAGAGGTCCTGGGTTCAACTATGGCCTCAGATATTCCTAGCTGTGTGACCTTATATAAGTCACTTAACCCCAACTGCCTGACTCTAACCATTTTTATCCCTTGGAACAGATATTTAGTATTAATTCTATGACAGAAAACAAGGATTAAAAAAACCTCAAAACATATGTAATTATAATTCTTACCTCAGAAGCAGTAGCTGCAATGTTAATGTTGCTCGACTGCCCATTCATTAGGTCCATATTTCCCACATCAGTTCTTGGCCTTCTGTTTACAGTAGTAGGGCTCAGATTATTTCAAGTCCAAGGCAATAAATACATTATTCCTATAGATAAATGTTGAAAAAAGACAAAGTTAGAATGTTTGCCTCATTAAGATGATTAACAAGATTAACAAGAATTTTCCAAACCACTATGGGTAAGTTAAAATTTTGGGGAAACTGAGGCAGGTAGAAATTACTTTTTCTCTGCAAGGAGTATTATATTTTTAGAGGTTTACTGAAGATTAAAATATAAAGAAAATACAAGTAAGAAAGGCACGTGCCAGGTGGGCCGAGAGGCCCAATTCAATTTCACTCACATCATGAGAGACGCATCTACTCCGAAGCGAAGTAGAAAAGAGGCCCTCAGTAGGCGGAGAACTCCTTTAAATAATAATTTGTGTTCTCGCCCAGGTGAGAATTCAGTGAGATTACAAAGCATTCTGGGAAGTGAGCAAGGACTTCTGGGGACTGGAGTCCTGGATTCAAATTTCCATTTTTACATATGATAAAGAATGCAAATCCAAACAACCCTAAAATTCACATTTTAAAAACTGGCAATGATGACAAAAGAAGGGGATAGTCATTGCTGGAAGATCTGTAGGAAGATAGGTACACTATTGTGTAACTGAGGGAGCTGTGAAATCAGTACAACCATTTTGGGAAGCACTTTGTAATTGTGCAAATAAAGCAAACTAAAATGTCTATACCCTTTAATCTAAAGATTTAACAACTAGGTTAATTACATCAGGAGCTAACTGGTAATAAAGTACCCATATCTAAATATTCATAAATATAATTTTTTGTGATAGAAAAGGACTGGAAATAATGCATAAACATTGACCATGGAATGATTAAACAAATTGTGATATTATAAATGTAATAGAATATTACTGTTTGGTTGCAAATGATGAAACTATAATGAATCTAGATGGACTGACATATATGTAGAATAAAACAATATGCACAATGTCTGTCATAATATAAAGGAAAAAGAAACAAAAAAGACATCAAATTTGAGAATGGGCATAGTACTAGCAGTACGAGATTTCAAACTACATTATAAAGTAGTGTGAGCTTGTGCTTATAAAGCAGTAATTATCAAAACTATGTTGCCCTGGCTAAATATTGAAAAGTGGAACAGAACAGATATATAACTAAAAGTCCAAAAAGATTATAGAATTCTTTTGTTTGAAAAAGGTAAAGTTCCAAGTTTGGGGAATAAAAATTCACTATTTGGAAAAAATTGTTAGGAAATCTGGAAAGTGTCTGGCAGAAACTAGACAAACACCAACGTCTTACACCATTTACCAAATTAAGATTAAAATAGATACATAACCTGGGAAAATAAAGAGAGATATCACAAACAAATTAGAAGAACGGGGAACATACTACCAATCATATTTGTGGACAGGAGAAGAATTTATGAGTAAATGAGAGGAAAAATTATGAAACATAAAATGGATAATTTTGAAAACATTAAATTGAAAAATTTTGTACAAATAAAACTAAGGTAGATAATTTTAGAAGGAAAGCAGTGAGTTGGGAAAAATTTTATAGTTTCTCTTTGTCAAATATATCAGAATATGAATCATTCCCCAATTGATAAACAGTCCAAAAGATATAAATGGACAGTTTTATATGACTAGAAGAAAAAATTCTCTAAATTATTATTGATTAAAGAAATGCGAATAAAAACAATTCAGAGAAATCACCTCAAAATCAGAATGGCTAAAATGATAAATGGGCAAAATGACAAATGTTGGGGGGGATATGGAAAAATAAGGACAATAATACATTACTGGTGAAACTGGAAATTGATCCAACCATTTTGGAGAGCAATCTAGAATTATAGTCAAAGAGTTATAAAACTGGCTATATCAGCAATACTACTATTAGATTTCTTTCCTAAAATGATCAAGAAAAAAGGAAAAGAAACTATATGTTCTAAAATATTTATAGCATTTCTTTTTGTGATGGCAAAGAACTGGAAACTGAAGGGGTGTTCATTATTTGGGAATGACCAAACAAGTTGTGGAATAAGATTATGATGTTATGTGGTATATATAATATAAAAATAAATGGTAACTCAAAAAACGTAGGAGCTATAAAATCTAATTGCACAGTAGACTCTAAATACACTGAGTTGTTATACAGTATTAGAAAGCACCAATGCCATTTGAAAATCTTGTCTTATCCCAAGTCATATTTCATTCAAACTTAAAAAACAAAATGCTTCAAACGACAACATCAAAGAAAAGTCACAGCTTAAAAGAAGACATATGGGAAGATAACCTCTCTCCACCTTTTTACATATGTAGAAAAAATAAGTGTGGTTCACTGTATTCATTTGTAGTTATATTGATTTTCCTTCACTCCACCTTTTTTCTTTTTTTTTTAAACCCTTACCTTCCACTTTAGAATCAATACTATGTATTAGTTCCAAGGCAATAGAGTGGTAAGGGCTAGGCAATGGGGGTTAAGTGACTAGCCCAAGGTCACACAGCAAGGAAGTGTCTGAGGCCAGATTTGAACCTAGGACCGCCCATCTCTAGGCCTGGCTCTCAATTCACTGAGCTACACAACTGACACCTCCTCACCCGTTTTCTTAAAAAAAAAAAAGTTATGAGGGCTGATTCCTTTAATTGGGGCAGAGGAGGGATACTGTGAGAAATTATGGTGATATAAAACAGGAGTGTCAAACTAAAATAGAAATACAGAGGGGCAAGGGCAGGGGGCGGGGGGGGGGGGCGGGGGGGCACAGCACCAAGATGGCAGCATAGTAGCAGGGAAATCTTAAAACTGCTCTGAATAGCCTTTCAAACTGATCTTTGAAAAGTTCCTGAAAAGAACAGAAGTCAAAGCAGGACGAGCAAAGGGGCTCTCCCACTAAACAGAATGTGAAAGGTAGGCAGAAAGAATAAATTTATAAGATATAAGGGGGAACTGGAGGCAAACCTGCACTAGGAAAAACCAAAGGCTGACCAACAACCCCAACACACACACACACACACACCACCACCACCACCACCACCACCACCACCACCACCACCACCACCACCACCACCACCACCACCACCATCACCACCACCACCACCACCACCACCAGATGTAGAACCAAGAACAAGGCAACCTCGAAAGTCTGGGATGAAGGCTACACTAACCAAAAAGCACCACAGACCTACCCCTAGAGGTTCAGAGCTCCATTAGCACTGAACACACTAGGGTCTTCTGACAACTCAGCGAGGATAGTACCATGGCAAAACCCTGCAAGTCAGAAATGACCAGCAACTTGCAAGACTCTTAGTCCTCAAGCAGGAAAATGAGCAAATAGCAGCAAAGAAAGCTCTTTACCCTGGAAAATTTCTACGGGTAAAAAGAGTAAAAAACAGAAGCAACAGGAGATGATGAAAAACAAGCAAACACATGGCAACTCTCTAACAAAATGGAAACTGATCACAAACTCTTGAAGAACTCAAAGAGGAATTAAAAAAACAAATAAGACAAATAGAAGAAAAATGGGAAAAAGAAATGAAATTAATGCAAAAAGAAAATAGCTTAAAAAGCAAAATTTGTCAAATTGAAAAAGAGACACAGGAATCAAATGAAGAAATAAGCAGATTAAAAACCAGAATTGATCTACTGGAAGAATAGGCAAAAAATTCCATCATCCAATGATGAAAAGAGTGCCATGAAAAGTAGAATAGACCAAATGGAAAAGGAGGATCAAAAGATCATGGATGAAATTCAGTCTTTAAAAACTAGAATTGGGCAAGTAGAAGCTAATGATGTCACAAGTCATCAAGAAATAATAAAACAAAATCAAAAGAATGAAAAAATAGAAGAAAATATGATATTATCTCATTGAAAAAAAAAAAGAACTGGCCAGGAAAATAGATCCAGGAGAGACAATTTGAGAATTATTGAACTACCAGAAAGTCATGACCCCCCCCCCCCCAAAGGTAAGACATCATATTTCAAAAAATTATCCAAGAAAACTGCCTTGATATTCTTGAACAAGACAGTAAAGAAGAAATGGAAAGAATCTGCCTGTGCTCCTCAAATCACAACTTCTACGAATATTATAGCCAAGTTCAAGAGTTCCCAGTCCAATGAGAAAATACTGTAAGCAGCCAGAAAGAAACAATTCAAATATCATGAAGGCCTAAGTCAGGATTACACAGGATCTGGCAGCTTCCACACTGAAGGACCACAAGGCATAGAACATGATATTCCACAAGGCAAGGCAACTGGTTCTACAACCAAGAATTGCCTACCATTAAAATTGACTATATACTCTAAGGGGAAAATATAGGCATTTAATCAAATAGAAGATTTTCAAGCATTCCTCAAGAAAAGATCAGAATTAAATAGAAAATATGATGTTCAGATACAAAATGGTAAATAAAAAGAGAAAAAATTTAAGGACTTCAACGAGGTCAAATTGATTATATTCCTATATGAAAAGATGATATCTGTAATTCTTAAAAATTGTTAACATTATTAAAGTCGTTAGGATAAATATAAAAACAGAAGGTATGGTATTAAGCTATTTAGGGATATGTAAAAAAATTAGGGGGAAAAAGAGGATTGTACTAAGAGAAATGCAAAGGAAGGATTAAAATGGGGTAAATTATACCACATTAAAAAGGCATGTGGGAGGGGGGGGAATAATATTACAAGGAGGGGAGGATGAGAGTGGTGAAAGGTAACACTTAAACTTTATTCTCATTGTAATTAGTTCTGAGAGGGAAGAACAGCCAGATTCATTGGGGTATAGAATCTTATCTTACCCTTACAGAGAAGTAGAGGGATAGAGAAGTAGAGGGATAACAAGAAAGGGGGGGTGGGGTAGGGGATTAACAGAAGGGAGGGAGAAGTTGAGGGAGGGTGATAAAGAGAAGTGAGGGGGTCTAAGAAGGAAGGTGGTAGGAAGGGGAGTAAAATAAGGGAGGGGGAAATGGTGACTAATTAAAAGCAAAACACTGGTATGGAGAGAAAGAGTAAAAGAAGAAAGGGCAGGAATAAAAAAGAAAATAAAAATGATGGGGAATACACAAATGCTAATCATAACTATGAATGTGAATCAGATTAACTCACCCATAAAACAGAAGCAGAGAGCAGAGTGGATTAAAAACAAAAATTCTACCATATGTTGTTTACAAGAAACACAATTGAAACAAGTAGACATATAGAGTAAAGGCAAGATACTGACGCAGAATTTATTGGGCATCAACTGTGAAAAAGACAGGAGCAGCAATCAGACAAAGCTAAAGCAAAAATAGATCTGACTAAAAGAGCTAAGGAAGGTAATTATATCTTGATAAAAGTCAGTATAGACAATGAAGAAATAGCAGTACTCGACACATATAAACCAAATGGTATAGCATATAGATTTTTAAAGGAGAAATTAATGGAGCTTAAGGAGGAAATAGATAGTAAAACTATACTAGTGGAGAGCCTCAACCTCCCCCTATCAGATTTGGATAAATTGAACCAAAAAATAAATAAGAAATGTAATATTTAATTAATAATATTTAATACAAACCTCCCATTATCCCAGTTTTTCAATCTTCCATTTCCTTTCTAAATAAATATTACAGAAAGAAGTAATAGAAGTGAAAGAAAATTTAGGAAATTTGAGTTAATAGATATCTGGAGAAAATTGAATAGGGATAAAAAAGGAGTACGTAGTACATATTCAAAGACAGATCATGTACTAGGGCATGAAAACATTTCAAACAAATGCAGAAAAGCAGAAATAATAAATGTAACTTTTTTAGATCATAATGAGATAAAAATTATAATTAGTGAGGGTTAATGGAGAGGCAAATTAAAAATTAGAAATTAAATAATCAAATTCTTCAAAATTGGTGGGTTAAAGAACACATCATAGAAACAATTACCAATTTCATTGAAGAGAATGACAATGTGGAGACTACATATCAAAATTTATGGGATAGAGCCAAAGCAGTATTCAGGGGAAAATTTATATCCTTGAGTGTCTATATTCGCAAAAAAGAGAAAGAGGAGATCAACATATTGGGCATATAACTAAAAAAAAAAGCCTAGAAAAGAACAAATTAAAAGTCCTCAGAAAAAGATCAAATTGGAAATCCTAAAAGTCAAAAAAATTAAAAGAAAGGAACTATTGAACTAATAAATAAGACTAGGAGCTGGTTCTTTGGAGGGAAAAAACAAATAAAATAAAGTATTGGTTAATCTTATTAAAAATAGAAGAGATCAAATTAATAACATCAAAAATGAAAAGAGCAATCTCACCTCTAATGAAGAGGAAATTAAGACAATTATTAAGAGCTATTTCCCCAATTATATGACAATAAATATGATAATCTAGGTGAAATGGACAAATATTTACAAAAATATAAACTGCCCAAATTAATAAAAGAGGAATAAAATACTTAAATAACACCATAGCAGAGAAAGAAATTGAAAAAGCCATCAAGGAACTCCACAAGGAAAAATCCCCTGGGCCTGATGTATTCACATGTGGATTTTATCGAAAATTTAAAGAACAACTAATCCCAATATTACACAAACTATTTGACAAAATAAGGAAAGGAGTCTTACCAAATTCATTTTATGACACAAGTATGGTACTGATTTCCAAACCAAGAAGACCAAAAACAGAGAAAGAAAACTACAGATCAATCTCACTAATGAACATAGATGCAAAAATCTTAAATATAATACTAGCAATGAGATTAGAGCATGTCATCATAAGGATTATCCACTATGCCAAGGTGGGATTTATACCAGGAATGCAAGGCTGGCTTAACATTAGGAAAATCATCCACATAATCGACCATATTAATAACCAAACTAACAGAAATCATATGATATATAATCTTAATAGATGCAGAAAAAGTCTTTGACAAAATACAACATACATTCCAATTTAAAAACACTAGAAAATATAGGAATAGAAGGGCATTTTCTCAAAATAATAATAAATAGTATTTATTTAAAACCATCAGCAATGAGGATAAGTTAGGAGCCTTCCCAATAAGATCAGGTGTGAAGCAAGGATGCCCATTATCTCCATTATTATTTAATATTGTACTAGAAACGTTAACTATAGCAATTAGAGAAGAAAAAAATCAAAGGGATTAAAGTAGGCAATGAAGAAATGAAACTACCACTCTTTGCATATGATATGATAATATACTCAGAGAACCCAAGAAAATCAACTTAAAAGCTAGTGGAAACAATAATTTTATCAAAGTTGCAGGATACAAAATAAATCCACACAAATCATCAGCATTTTTATTTATTTATTTCCAATAAAAATCAGCAGCAAAAGTTAGAAAGAGAAACTCCATTTAAAATCATTCTAGGTAATACAAATTACTTGGGAATCTATCTGCCAACACAAACTAAGGAATTATATGAATACAACTACCAAACACTTTTCATTTGGGTTCTAGCTCCTATTTGCCAAAGTTCATAGTATAAAACAAAGAGGCTTAAGTGAAAAGATCTCTAAGGTGGTCCCTTCTAATTCTAAAATTCAACAATGTCAAGATTTTTCTTGCTAAAAAAACCTTGGTTTCCCCAAAGACATACAATGTAAAATAAGTTACACATTTAACAAATTTATAATATCTACATTATATCTTTTGTTTATGAATTGCCATCCTCCTTTTATTTTTTTCAATTATAAGGGTAATAAATAAAATTTTTAAATCTAAGTGAAGACTATAAAGAAGAACTTTGGTTCAATTCTCCAAATTCCAACATTCTCCCTCCTATCCCATTGCTCCCTGCCACCCATACCTTTCTTTCCTTCTCTCTTTTTCTTCCATCCATTTGTTATTTTATCCCATTAAAATATAAGATCTTTATTTTGGAAAGATGTACATGAACCGATGCAGAGTGAAAAAAGCAAAACCAGGAAAACACTGTACACAGTAACAGCAATATTGTGGAATGATCAAATGTGATAGACTTGGCTGCTCTCAGCCATACAATGATCCAGGACAATTCTGATAGACTTATGACAAAGAATGCTATCCACCTCCTGAGAAAGATCTATTGAAATAAGAATGCAGATGAAAGCATGCGATTTTTTTCTTGCTTATTAGGGTACATGTTAAGGGTTTCGTTTGCATAAGATTATTCACTTACAAAAGTGAATAATATGGAAATATGTTTTACATGATAATTCATGTAAAATCCAGATTAAATTATTTGTCAGCTCCAGGAGGAGGAAGGGAGAGAGGGAGGGAGATAATATGGGTCACATAATTTTGGAAAACTTAAGTGGAAATTTTCTGTTACATACAATTGGTATGAAATAAATGAATTTTTAAAAATATAAGCTCTTTGAAGGTAGTGGCTGTTTTTCTAACTTGCATTTGCATACTTAGTGCTCAGAATGGTTCCTGAAACATAGCTAAGTGTTTATGTTTAGTGCATACTCCTTCCCTCTCCCTTTCTCTCTCCATCCTCCCCCTCCTCCTGCCCTGCCCCATAACTATGTGAAGTAATGCAATTTTTATTACCTTGCCTCTCTATAGCTCTTTTAAAGTCAATTCTTCAAAGGCCAATCACTAAAATCTTTTCTCAGTTGCTAACCCCTCTTAATTATCCGATAATATGAGCTCACTTTTCTTTATACTTTCCTTGCCTTTCATGGCAGTGAAATATCATGCATGAATTCCTTCCCTAACCTTTCTCACCAATCCTTCTCTCTCTCCGCTTCTATGGTCTCTCTTTTTCTTCTGTCCCCTTAACACCAAAAGTTGGCCTGTGAACCTTTAGCCTTTTAATACATTCACTTTTGACTATTTTACTTTCACTTCTTAAATGGCTTTATCACAATCTATTTCTCCAGCAATAACTTCCATTCGAATGTCTTCCATCAGAACTTGGGTCAAGGGGGATATGATAGGGGATGTAGACTCTAAATGATAATCCTAGTGCAAACATCAACAACCTGGAAATAGATTCTGATCAAGGATACATGTAAAGCACAGTGGAATTGTATGTCGACTACGGGAAGGGGTGGGGGAGGTGAGGGAAAGAATATGATTCTTGTAACCAAGGAATAGTAGAACCACCTTTTTTTAGTTGGAAGAGACCTCTAGTATAGCTATCTAATATAACCCATAGCAGAGAGAAATGTTCACTATGACATATCTGCCAAGTGGTCAAATAAGGTCTGCTTGAAGGCCTCCAAGGAAGAGAAAAATATAATTTCCCAAGGAAGTTCATAGAATCAGGACAGAGCTGGAAGATCTAGGTTAATCCACCTCTGATGTTTACTACCTCTGGGGAAGCTACTTAATCTCCCCAGAGTTTCAGTTTCATCATCTGTAAAATAAGGAGGTTCAGGGGCAGGATTGGATTAGATGGTTTCTAAGGTTCCTTCCATTTCTAGATCTGATATAATTTTATACAACTCTAATTATTAAGAATTTTTTTCCAGATATTAAACCTAAATTAGACTCTTTGAAATATCTACTCATTATTCCTGATTCTGCCCTGGGGTAGGAGGGAAGGACAAACAGTGTAATCCACTTCCATAGAAATGTCCTTCAAATATTTAGCATCTATCAAGCACTCTTCCTCTCTTGACCCCACCTCCCTAAGTCCTTTCTTCTACAGCCTAATCATCCCCAGTGTTTTCCTATCAATTTCCATGTAACAGGGCCTCAAGGTTATTTACCACTTAGGCCCCTCCTAACTGTACTCTTATACTTCATCACACTTTCCAGTAACTCCTTATTCTGTAAGAGCACACCAACTCTGAAACTCATAGCTCCCCTCAGTATCCCAGGCCTCTGGGCCCCTCTCTCTCTTCCTCTGGAGATGTGGGAGGGAGTTTAGCAGAAAGCTTCTACCAAATTATCTAATTAAGGAGGGAGTCCATGGCATTACATCATTTCCCACCTGACTGCACTCCTCTGGACTTTATCATGCTCTGGTACTCTTCCCTACCCTCCCAATACCTCAGCTTCTTTTTATGTGATGATCTTACCCATTACATGATGAGCTCCTTGAGGGTTGTTTTTTTGTCTTTCTTTCAATCCCCACCAGTCTGGCATACAGTGGATGTTTAAAAAATGTTTAATGACTACTGACTACCTCAGCTGAAAACACTCCAATTTAACAATGTCCTACTGAAACTATAACACTAGGAATTACGATAATACTCCAAAGTGTAGAAGGTCTGCCATCTCCTTATTTCTGAATGCTATGCCTCTTTATGCTGCTCAAAATCACATTAAATTTTTGGTAGCCACTACTCACATTGATGACTCACACTGAACTTCAATCAGGTGACAACCTATGAAGCCTTTCCCAGATGAAGGCATTTTCTCTCTCGTGCAGTGATGGTGAACCTATGGCACAAGTGCCAAAGATGGCATGCAGAGCCAATGTTTTAAAAAATTATAAGATACGGATCTTCCTTCCTCCCTTCCTTTGACCCCTCCCAGAGATGGTAATCAATTTGATCTAGGTTATATATGTATTACCATGCAAATTTTACTTCCATATTGGTCATTGTTGTAAGAGAATACTCAATAAAGCCAAAACCCCAAAATAAAAACATAAATAAACTAATGTGAAAAGTAGCATACTTTGATCTTCATTCCAATTCCAGTTTTTTCTCTGAAGGTGAATAGCATTCTTTGTCATTAAGTTGTTCAGAACTGTCTTGGATCATTGTAATGGTAAGAGAAACAGTCTTTCAGAGCTGATCATATCCCATAATACTGAGGTTACTGCGTATAATGTTTCTGCTTATTTCACTCTGCATCAGTTTATCTAGAACTCTAGCTTTTTCTGAAATCATCCTGTTCATTGTTTCTTATAGCATAATAGTACTGCATCACCACTATATACCACAATTTGTTTAGCCATTCCCCAATTAAAGGGTGTCCCCTCAATTTCCAATTCTCTGCCACCTTAAAAGAAAGCTACTATAAATATTTTTGTACAAGTAGGTCTTTTCCTCTTTTGTTTTCGATCTCTTTGGGATATAGACCTAGTAGTGGTATTATTGATATGCATTGTTTTATAGTTCTCTGGGCACAGTACCAAACTGTCCTTCAAAATGGTTGGATCACCACAATGGTATCCCAAGTTTGCCATATCCTCTTCCAATGTTTATCACTTTCTTTTACTGTCATATTAGTCAATCTGATAGGTGTGAGGTGGTAACTCATAGGTATTTTAATTTGTATTTCTCCAATCAAGAGTGATTAGAACATTTTTTAAATGATGATTGATAGCTTTGATTTCTTCTTCTGACAACTTGACCACTTATCAACTGATGGATGGCTTGTAGTATTATAAATTTAATTTAGTTCTCTCTAGATGTCTGAGAAATTAGCCCTGTATCAGAGAAGTTTGCTATATAAATTTCCCCCAGTTTGTTGTTTCTCTTCTAATCTGTTACAGTCATGTTTGTACAAAAGTCTTTAAATTTAATACAATAAAAATTATTCACTTTATATTGCATAATACTCTCTATCTCTTATTTGGTCATAAATTCTTCCCTTCTCCATAATTCTAAAAGGCAAACTATTCCATATTCCCCTAATTTACTTATATATATATATATAAATATAATATCAACCTTTAAAACTAAATCATATACCCATTTCAACCGTATCTTGGTATAGCTGTGACATATTGGTCTATACCAAGTTTCTTACCATATTGTTTCCTAGAAGTTTTTGTCAAATAGTGAATTCTTATTCCAAAAGCTGGGGTCTTAGAGTTTATCAAACACTAGATTACTGTAGCTGCCTGCAGCCACAAATTAATATCTTCATGGGGGGACACCTGAGAAGGAAAGTTGGAAACCAAGGGAAACTGGGTTAAGGGGATAGAGAGAGAAAAAAACAATAAAGGAAAAAAGACTAAGAGACAAAGAGTTCAACAACATGGGCTCCAGCATGTGTGCTCCTCTGATGGTGGAAAAGAGAATGAACTACCCATGTCTCCAATCTTTAATTGGAGAATCAAGGAATGGGGAATGGGAGATAATGAACATGTGACATGAAATAAGATTTTACATTGTCTCAATTGACAACCACAAGATCAAAGAGGAGGAGGTTAATCAAACATGTGCCCCGATAGGGAATCTGGTTTGGCAAGGTAGGAGTTAGGACGCTGAGGCAGCTAATGTCTTACCCAGGAATTCTCCTGACCTCTAGACTGTAGGTTTGGAGAGTGGTCAGGATGAATAGAGTACCAATGAAATACAATGATTAAAAAATAATATGCCCATGTGTCTGGTACATGAGCACGTAGGTTGCAATATTAATACATCAATAATACTTTCAAGGTTAGAAGATACCTGTGATGCCACAATTACTACGGTCATTTACCCCTGTATGTTGTGTATCTAATCTATTCCATTGATCCACCATTCTATTTCTTAGTCAGTACTAAATTGTTTTGATGATTACTGCATTATAGCATAGTTGGAGATCTGGTATTGTTGGGCTACCTTCCTTTACACTTAAAAAAATTCTGTTGATATTCTTGACTTTTTTTTCTCCCAGATGAATTATTACTTTTTCTAGTTATATAAAATATTTTTTTTAGAGTTTGTAAGTAAACTTAACAGGTAAAATTGTCATTGTCATTACATGAATTTGGACTACCCATGAGCAATTAATATTTTTCCAACTGTTTAGATCTGACTTTATATGTGTGAAATGTTTTATAACGGTGTTCAGATAATTTCTGTGTATTTGCAAGTATATTACCAAGTATTTTATACTGCTTAGAGTTATTAAATGGAACTTCTCTTTCTATCTCTTAAGCTGGACTTTGTTGTAAATATATAGAAATACTGATGATTTATATGGATTTATTTAGTATCCTGCAACTTTGTTAAAAGTTTTAATTATTTTAACTAATTTTCTACTAGGAATCTCTAAGCATATCACCTGCAAAGTGAGTTTAAATTCCTCACTGCCTACTTTAATTCCTTTAATTTTCTTTTTTCTTATTGCTAAAGTAGCATTTCTAGTATGATATTAAATAACAGCGTTGATTCACCCCTGATCTCACTGGGAAGGCTTCTAACTTATCCTCATTGCAGATGATACTTGCTAATGGTTTTGGATAGATGCGACTTATTATTTTAAGGATTGGCTCATTTATTCCCATGCTTTTTAGTGTTTTTAATAGGAATTGGCATTTCGTATGAATATTTTGTCAAAGTTTTTTTCTATATCTATTGAGATAATCACATGATTTATATTAGTTTGGTTATTGATATGGTCAATTATGTTGCTAGTCTTCCTAATATTAAATCAGCCCTGCATTCCTGGTACAAATCCCACCAACTCAAAGTGAATGACCCTTGTGATCTATTGCTGTAGTCTCCTTGCTAGTTATTTCATTTAAAATTTTTGCGTCTATAGTCTTTAATGATTTTCATTTTCTAATCTTCTTGGTTTAGGTATCAGCACCATCTCTGTGCTATAAAAAGAATTTGGTAAGACTCCTACTTTGCCTATCTTACCAAATAGTTTTTATAGTACTGGAACTAATTGTTCTTTAAATGTTTGATGGAGTTCTGTAGCAGCCCACAGCTGTGTTTACTCAAGAGAGATAATTAAGCTATAAAGATGGTCTTAGGAGAGCGAATTCTCTATCCTGCACATGGCCAGTAAGGCACTGACCCTTGACCCCCACAGGTTTAGGCGCAAAATCAGGTTTCTTTGTTCTCACCAGGCTGTGAAAAGGCTACGCCCTTATCTTATGACAATTTACCTTTCTACCAATGATAATCCGCTATGTCTTTAATTAATATGTATTATGTATCTTTGCATGTGGAAATCAATAAAAGACAGCTCACAGACCCAGCCCAGCTTTTTACCACTTATCTCTCTTCCTTTGCTACTATCTCTTTTTCGGAGCTGGCCTCTGGCTGTGCTCAGTACCTTTGTTTCTCTAATCCCTATCATTAAGCCGTAACAGTCTGGGTTTAGGGACTGTGGCTTGTCTCTATTGATCTCTAAGCTTATTTCTGATGCCCATGATGTTGTGTTATGGTCTTCTCACTGTCTCATGTATCTATGAAGTAGAAGGCCGGAGCTAAAGTCTGTAGGCTCGATTTACGTATTTGGTGTCTGGTTCTCTCTCTTGCCATCCCTCCGGCTTCAGATTTTGTTCCTCCAAAGAGATAAACTTCTATCTTTCCTCTTGTGTGAGGGCTGCCGGCCAGTCCCTCTCACAAGTTTCCTTGTGAATCCAACTGGCCCTGGGGATTTTTTTTCTTAGGGAGTTCCCTGATTGCTTATTCAATTTCTTTTTCTGAGATGGGATTATTTAAAGCATTCTATTTCCTCCTTTGTTAATCTGGGCAATTTATATTTTTGTATTCATCCATTTTACTTAGGTTGTAGCATTTATTGGCAAACAATTGGGCAAAATAGCTCCTAATGATTGCTTTAATTTCCTCTTCATTGGTGGTGAATTCATCCTTTTCATTAATGATAATGGTAATCTGATCCTTTTTTAAATCAAATTAACCAATGCTGTCAGTTTTGTTTTTTCATAAAATCAACTCCTAACAGGTCCAATGGCTCTCTTTCAATTTTATTAATTTCTCCTTTAATCTTTAGTATTTATAATTTAGATTTACTTGAGGATAGTAGCTTGCCCAATTCACTGATCTGCTCCCCCCACTCCCGATTTTACTGATTTAGAGAGATACATTTCCCCCTACATACTGCTTTGGTTTTATCCCACAAATTTTCATATCCTCAATATCATTCTCTCTAATGAAATCATTGATTATATCTATAATTTATTCTTAGAATGATTATTTTGGTTCCAATTAATTTTTATTTCCATGGAGCTTTATTATAATTTTTATTGCATTATATTCTGAAAAGGTTGCATTTTTATTTCTGCTTTTTTGTATTCAGTTGTATAGTTTTTATGCCCTAATACATGGACAATTTTTGTGCAGGTGCTATGTACTGCTGAAAAGAATGTATATTCCTTTCTATTCTCATTCAATTTTCTCCAGATGTCTATTAAATCCAAATTTTCTAAAATTTCATTCACTTTTTTACTTCTTTCTTGTTTATTTTTGGTTAGATTTATCTCGACCTGGGAGGGGAAAAGTTGAGGTCCCTCACTAATAGAGTTTTACTGTCTATTGCCTCCTGAAGCTTATTTTCTCCTTTAAAAATCTGGAGGCTATGTCAAGTTGTTGCATATATGTTTAGTATTGATATTATCAAGATATAATTTCCTTAACTCTCTTTCTTAATTAGATCTATTTTTTTTAAACCCTTACCTTCCATCTTGGAGTCAATACTGTGTATTGGCTCCAAGGCAGAAAGAGTGGTAAGGGCTAGGCAATGGGGGTCAAGTGACTTGCCCAGGGTCACACAACTGGGAAGTGCCTGATGCCAGATTTGAACCTAGGACCTCCCGTCTCCATGCCTGGCTCTCAATCCACTGAGCTACCCAGCTTCCCCCTTAGATCTATTTTTTAACTTAGCTTTGCTTGACAACATTACTGTTATTCCTGCTTTTTTTTTTTTACCTCAGATGATGATGCACAATAAATTCTGCTCCAGTCCTTTACCTTTACTCTGCATGTGTCTTCCTGCCTCAAATGTTTCTTGTAAACAACATATTGTAAGATTCTGATTTTTAATCCACTTTGCTATCCACTTGTTTTTCTGATGTCTTCCCATTCACATTTAGTTATTATGATTACCAACTATATATTACCTATCATTTTATTTTCCCCTTTTGATTCTGCTCTTTCTCCTTTCACTTTGTCCCTCTTCACAAGCATTTTACTTTTAATCACCACTCCCCACTCCTTTCCCCTTCTATTGGCATCCCCTTGTCTTATTCCCCTCTAACTTCTCTATGGGGTAATATAGGATTCTATTCCCAAATGGTTATGGCTGTTATTCCCTCTTTGAACCAATTGCAATGAAAGCAAGGTTTAAGCAACACCCTTATACTTTCCTCCACTGTAGTAATTATTTTTGTGCTTCTTTAGGTGAAATAATTTACCCCATTTCTATCTCTCTCTTCCCTTTTCTCTCAGTACAATCCTCCTTTTCACCCTTTAATTTTTTTTTTTTGGAGGGGCATATCATATCCTAATCAACTTACTCTCTTGCCTTTGGTTGTGTCTGACTCTTTATGTCCCTATTAAGATTTTCTTGGCAAAGACACTAGAGTGGTTTGCCAGTTCCTTCTCCAGCTCATTTTACAGATAAGGAAACTGAGGCAAATGGAGTTAAGTGCTTTGCCCAGGGTCACATGGATAGTGTCTTATGCCAGACATCAACTCAGAAAGATGAGTCTTCCTGCATCATTCATACCTTTCTTCCTCCCTTCTAGATTGTTATCCCTTGTTGGGAGAATGTCTAAGACATAATATTCACTCAAGAAATGTTTGTTTTATATAAAATAGTTAAAATTCTAATTCTAGGATTAGAAGTCAATCAGCATAATGCTGAAAATCAGATTTGTAAAGCACTGAGCACATCACTGGCTTCTAAATACTTAAAAAAAACTTCCTGCCTTCAAATATTTTATAAGTTTATTGTCACTCTTTTGTTTTAATACTTTCTGCAGAGCTTCTAAATACAAGGAACTTAATTCTCTAAGAAATTTGGCTTCTATACATTTTTATTTTTATTCAGCCTTATAAAAAAGAAAATCAGAATAAAAACACGTTATAAGTAAAAGTGCTTTGATTTCATTTAATTATTATATACATCTATATTTAATGAAGTTTTATTTTGTCCCTGTTATCCCAGGCCTAATGTGGTCCTTGGCAAATCTATTATTTTACCTGAATGATATGAATGAACCTTACTCATAATTAAAACTGATCATATTTCTCCATTTGTGCTACTACACACCAAATTAATTCAGTAAATAAAACTTTACATAAGGGCAGCATTTTGGTTCAAAAAGTCAGTAATTTTAAAATAAATTACAATCTACCCAGTACTTAATACAAGATTAGTTCTCCCTTAAATTCTTAATTCAACAGTGCCTCCCAGTGTTGAGAAAAAGAATGCATTCAGATTTAGTTTGAGGAAGGGAGGAGAGAATATTGTTATTTGTGTACTATACCCAATGCCTGAAAGATAGCACCACAGATTGGAGAAAGTCATCTTTGGAGCCAGGAAGGCCTGGGTTTAAATCTTGCTTCTTTAAATATTGTATCTTAAAAATATCTTAAAATAGTTATATTTCCAGAAGAGCCTACTTTTTCTTATAACAAAAACAACTTTTCAGAAAACCTGAGAACTATACCATCTATAGAAATGTCAAGACTCCAATTTCATATCTATTGTCAGTTTAAAATAGAAGTCTTAATTAATCATAATAAAAATATTCAAAATATAATGCTAGGAGTCCATCGAGCAGAAAAAAAAAGAACTGATCTGCACAGGTGGAAAAAGTTTAGTTCCTCGCACTATTAGAATCACTATATTAATAGACCATTCCCACTCCAAAAATTGAATAGTACTTATTCTAATTCAAATGATCTTGGTTTAATCTGTCTTAGTTTTCTAATACATAGAATATTTGAATACTTATCTCAGAGGGTTTATATATAGAAGCACTACAAACCTTAAGACATTTTATATATATGGTGGTTATGTCAATAGGCAACTACGTGGGCAATGAAGACCTAAATTCAAATGAAGCCTAAGACATTTACTATCCATATGACCTTGGGGGTAAGATACTAAATCTGTTTGCCTCAGTTTCCTCAACTGTAAAAAGAGATGACAGTAGAATCTACCTCACAGGGTTACTGTGAAGATCAAATGAGATATTTGTAAAGTGCTCAGCACAATGCCTGGAGCCTGGAACATAGTTGACACTATATAAATATAGCTATGATAATAATGAGGAGGAGAATGATGGTGTTAACAATGTTTAAATCAGTTAATATCGAATATTATTAGCTGAGCAGCTAATTTCTATTTAACCCAAAACATAAGAAAGCATTCATTTTGGGTGAAAACGCTTGTAATTCTTTAAAAAGCATGTAATCTGGAAAACCCATCTGAAAAGAAATGCATACACATGCACATACATAAATGTAAGTATTTAAAGAGGTTCAAAATTTACAGTCACCAGAAAAAAAAGTGAATCCTCAACAAGAATAAAACGATGGGGGGCAGTTGGTTAGCTCAGTGGATTGAGAGCCAGGCCTAGAGACGGGAGGTCCTAGGTTCAAATCTGGCCTCAGACACTTCCCAGCTGTGTGACCCTGGGCAAGTCACTTAACCTCCATTGCCTAGCCCTTACCACTCTTCTGCCTTGGTGCCAATACACAGTATTGACTCCAAGACAGAAGGTAAGGGTTTAAAAAAAAAAAGAATGAAATGATGATAGCTAGCATTTATATATTGCTTTAAGATTTGAGAAGTGTTTTCCATAAATTAACTCATTTGATATTATCTCATCTGATTCTTACAACAACCCTGGGAGGTAGATGCTGTTATCTCCATTTGAGAGATATGGAAACTGAGACAGAGGTTAAGTGATTTGCCCAAGGTCACAAAGCTAGTAAATATGTGAAGTTGAATTTGAACTCAGCACTTCCTGACTTCACATCAAGTGTTCTTGCCACCCAGCTCTCTATCATATAAACACATATAATTTGTAACAGTGTATGAAGAAATGAAGATTTCTAAAACTAAGATGTCAGAGGATTTATAACAACATAATATTTGTTATTATTAAAAAAATTCAAGTTTATCAAATGATCAATCCATAGGACAACACTAACTAATTTAAAAGCACAGGCAGATACAAATATATTAGAATGTTATTTTTTTTTCACTGGATAGTCTAACTCTACAGAACTTGAATATTCAAGTAATTAAGACCACACTGGCTCTGACATTACTCTCATTTTATCCAGAAAGTTAATTCTTTATGGCTGATAGAAACAGAAAGGAGATATTTGAGACAGCTCAAATAACATGAATAGACCCCAACTTGAACTGAACAGTAAAAGGTTACTATTTCTTTAAAATGAGCTACCTAGAAATCTATAAAAGCTTGCTGCACCTAATGACTAACATATCAAAGAGATTCTAACAGCTCTGTTAAAGATAAGACCATTTGTCCTGAACCAGCAGAGATTTTTGTTGTCTGGCAAATTGAAATACTGGAATTAGAGATGCATCAGGCACCTGTCAAAATTTTATTGAATAACTTAATTTTTACTTTTGTTAGAGTATGCTCAAATTCAGGCTTTCCTGTATAGAACTAATTTGACAATTATTTTGTTTCTAAAGATGCCCACAACATTATTTACCATGTGGCTAAGTTTAAAGAATGGTATTTTAGTATTGCATGGTGGCTAGAATGTCAAAAAAAGATTAGCAGTCTATCAAAGCGCAGAAAAAGAAGGCCTTTGTATAGCCTTTTCTTAACTCTAGTCTGGAACCCCTGCTCTAGTTTATAGAAGAAGCACCTGGGATACATTTAAAAATCAAGGACAGAAATAACAGTGGCTTCCAAAGCCACCTATTCATTCAGATAAAACACAAACAATTTATCTAGGAACATGGTAGCAAATGTAGTAACTGACACATTTGTATATAGTATCTTGGTAATTTTTTTTTGCCTAACAAATTATGAACAGGTAGCTGACAACTTTACCAGTGGTTTAAGGTTGACTTTCCAAAAGTCAATCATAAGTAAAATGTATTACCCTCTTTAAATAGTCTTTAAAAACAATCAGATTTACAAATTAATGCTTTGTAAAAGCAATTATTACTTTATACTTTGCATGAAAGGCTAATAGTTTCCTGTGCTGAAATGCTATTTCATCACTTCTTACATCATTACTTGGGTAATAGTTAACTCGGTAGTCAACAGTAGTAGTACAGAAAACAGCCTACTTTTCCTCTCTTGTAACAAAAACTGTTCAAAACACAATGAGAACACTGACATCTATATAAAAATGTTAAGACTCCATTGTCATATCTATTGTCAGTTAAAACAAAAGCCTTAATCATAATAAAGTCAGAATTAACCGAGCATGTTATTTCCTAATTTTTTTAACTAATTTAATTTTGCCTTTCCTCCACCAATGTATTTTTTAAAAAAACCAATACACTGTAAATGCATTTATACAGCTATATAAAAGAAAATGTTAGAATTTTAAGATCTTAAAATTTTTGAAGTCTGAATTGGGGCCTGGACCTTTTGACTTTATCAGTAGAGAACTAAACAACTTTAATATTCTAAATTGGAAAACTAGTATGGGAAGTAATTGTACCAAGCAGAAAATTAATCAAAATGATAAGTTAAGAATCTAATTTGTACCTTTAACCAAACAATGGCATAATTCAAATATTTCCAAAGATCCATGATCTCACTGATATGGGTACTCATTCCACCAATGCACAGTACAACTCATCCACAGTATAAGTAGTTAACAGTAGTATTAATTAGAAATGTTAGACTGTCTAATTTAACCAGAAAGTGGTCAAATCTGTGCCAATTTCTCCATTTACTTTTAAGAGAGCAGAAACAAAAAACGGATGAGAGAATATAAAATAATCAACTACTAACGGTATAACATTTAATATTGGTTAATTATTCCTAAGGTCTGTCAGTAACAATTCATTAAACCTTAACTAAAAAAAAAATTCTCTTCCCTGCAAAAATACTCAATTTGCCACAAATTTATAATCATATTTCATTTACATATTACTTTGTAGTTATCTTTTATCCTCTTCTTTATGCACCAAAAATTGTATTATTCTTAAAAAAAAAAAAGATGAAGCCTCATAAAAGTGTCAGAGAGGCATCATGATGAAATCTCTTGACAGCAAGTCAGGAAGATTGAGTTCAACTCCCCAAATGCTTCTAGTATCTATTGACTATATTGCCAGCAGGATTTATGAGGTGTTCAGAGCTGCTTATTCACCTTTAGAATCCACCTTTCACCTAACCATGGCTCCAAGAAGCTATAACACATGCAGCAGTCACACTCTGATAAACCTCTCTCTGCATATGGGCTAAACCAGGAGGAGGATAACCAATAGACCTGAAACCCCAAGCATGTGCAGGCTTTCCCTAGCAGAATGGGTAGATGAAAACAATTTGTTCCAATAGTCATGAAGGTGTGTAATGGGGAAATTTAGGCTTTCCTAAATTTTAATCTTTACAGGTGCCTGAAGTGGGCTTTATGGAGTGCTTAGAGCTTGGTCAGCTATCAAAGATGCCAAGGTAATCTGATGCATCCCAAGTCATTGCCAGTCTTAACTTTTGTCTTGCCATTGGAATTTGATGACTCTAGAAGAGTGAAGCTGAGAACTTTGTGCACTCCTGCCACATTTTAATCCAACTCCCCCTGTAATGCCATTGGTCATCTTCAAAAAGGAAGGTAGAGAACAATCATTATTATCTGGGAAAAGTAACTGACCTCAGTGCCCCAGGCAAAGATGTTATAAATTGCAGAGAATATACCAATCTACATCAGTGGAAAAAGTTTACTTAATGGAAGAGTTCCTTATACCAATAAAATCATAATCTAATCCAAAAAGAAAATAAATACAAGTCATTATTAGTTATTATAATTAATTATATTTATTGTATTTATAAAAACTATGGCATCAATAATCATATGAAAAAATGTTCTAACTCACTTGATTAGAGAATTATTATTAAATATTAAATTTTAAAACATTAAATATTAAAATTTTTTTAAATCTATTAAAACAATGCTGAGGTACCACCTGAAATAACTAACTAGATGATACTTGGTGGTAAAGGGATGTTTGTAGATCAAGGAATATTATTAGGATCAGTAATCAGAAGGATCTCAGGGTTTGGGAAGGCCCACAGGATAACGATATACTATGTAAAAGGGTTTATTCCAGTTAAGGGAAGGGAATTAGGATGATCTATTTTAATAATATAAATAGCCCCCCCCCCCAATCCAGTTGTCATCTTATGACAGTTGATATCTGCACTCTCTATCACCTCTCTACCTAAAGTTCTAGTTCCTACAATAAATACCTTTCACTAACCTAATTAACCCCCCTTAGATGGTGAATAAAGGTGGTACGGTTTGAAGGTAAGCAGGAACAGGACAAAAGGGAAAGAGGTCTCACTGACAGTTGGCTCTTGGATGTCTTAAGCAGCTCTGTTGGAATATCACTCTATCAGCAACAACCGGATACACACAGGAACACAGGACCAAGCAGTTGAATCAGAAAGATAGCCACAGGAGAGGGAGACTAGTCAAACTCACAAGGCACACCCAAGGAGCTTAGACCAACCAACCTCCAGCTTCAACTGTCCCCAAGGAAAAGCAACTCTGTCCCTCTCCTAGAATTCTGGAACCTTCCTGCTTCTTCTTTTTCAGCAGCTACTCCTGCTCATTTCCTTATAACAGTTCCCCCCATTTGAACAGTCAAAATAGTGTTGAACACAATATTTTGGCATTACGCACTAACAAACTTATATCCCACCTAAACTAAAATTCTTACCCAAAATAATAAACAACCTCACTAATCTTATCCTATCTATTCTAGAGATTTAAATCAAGGAAAGGAAGAGAGAAAAAAAATTATACATTGAACAGTTAAAATGTTCAAAATTATAAATCAAACATATGCAAAAACAAAGTAAGCAAATCCATCAAAATAGAAATATAAACACAAAATTTCATGCAAAACATTAAAATCATAAAATACTATTCTTATAAATGAATACAGAAAAATTCTATTACTATTGTAATGCATAAATATAAAATTCAGAAAATTTTGAAAAAGTACAATTAACACAGCATTGCATAAGTTTTTACACCAAAGTTAAACCAATTCCATCAAACTTACTTTTGCAAAATACATTCAAAATTAGATGAAAATTTAACACACTGCTCTCTTCCTTATAACTCACCTCACATCTATCAGATTGGCCATTATGAGAGTAAAGGAAAGTGGTGAATGTTGGAGAGGATGTGGCAAAATTGGGATACTAATGTATTGCTGGTAGAGTTGTGTGAACTGATCCAACCATTCTGGAGGGCAATTTGGAATTATTCCCAAAGGGATTATAAAACTGTGCATACCTTTTGATACATTAACACCACAACTAGGTGATAAAAAAGGGAGAGGAACTACTTGTATAAGAGTATTTCTAGCAGCTCTTTTTGTAGTGGCAGTTGAATTAAATTGGAATTTGAGGAAATATTCCATCTATTGAGGAATGGCTGAACAAATTATGGTACATGTTGGTAATGGAATACTACTGTGTTATAAGAAATGATAAGCAGGATGGTTTCAGAAAAAGCTGGGAAGATCTGCAGAAACTAATGCAGAGTAAAATAAGCAGAAATGGGAAAACCCTGTACACAACAACAGCAATATTGGACAATGATTATATGTGAAAACTTGGCTACTCTCCACAATGCAATGATCTGGGACAATCCTGAAGGACCTATGACAGGGAATGCTATCTACCTCCAGAGAAAGAACTGTTAGAATTGTCTTTCACATCAGTGTATTTATGGTTTTAATTTGGGTTTCTGATTATGTATGAGGAGTTTGCTCTTGAAGCTATGACTAATATGGAAGTGTGTTTTGCAGGACAATATAAATTAAAATAAAAAACAATACAAAACAATGGCAAATGGCTAAGTAGGCACTGGGGATGCTTTGGGTTAGGATGGGGCCCAACAACCAGAAAGTGCATCTGAGGTCAGTTGAAATATTGGTAGAAACATTCTTCTCTATTGCTAACTTTTTGTGGGGAGATAGAAAGGCTGATATAGCTCATGTGGCTATTCTGGGACTAGCAGGAGGGGCCAGGGTTAAAAATGAAAAATTATGACTTATGGAAGACATGGATATCCTCATTCCCTGTAGTTGAACATCTATAATTTTACACACATCCCTAATGGGTTAAAAAAATCCTCATGGTCCCTATATTGTGATCCAACAGAAAGTAAACTTTTAACTACTATTTGGAAATTATTCTCAATGTTTGTACCTGTGCACATAACAGACATCCAACAAATGACTGGTTTACTGACTAAAGATCAGGCTTAATTAAGTCTGCTTATCACAAAAGGCGGATGATTGCGATTTCAAATATGTATACAGTCAATAATTTTATGCAATCTCAAATGTAAGTGACCTACAATGTTGGGACCAGATGGTAAAGGATTTTGCCCACAAACCCAAAACAGTCCTTTTCTGTGAACACACTTACATTTTTTGCAGTACATTGTAAAACCTACCAGAATTTGAAATTCATTCACATAGTTTTAAAGAATATATTCACATATATGTATACACATTATAATATCACAGTATTTCCCCATTCATGTAATAAACTCAGAGGGAAAGTGTTTTTTAAACTTTCAATGAAATATTTCATAAATTACACCTAAAAACATTCCTAGCTTTCCCTGTTCAGTAAAATAACACAAAATTTCATTAAAATTCTATTAAATTCTATTATTCTGAACTAGAATATATATTCATGTATAATAACATAAAATAAAAATATATATAAATATTCTATAATTCTATTAAAAACAATCCTTTAAAAATAGCAATGTCTAAGAATACTTCATGAAAACTGCATATTCAAAAATGCTGTGGATACCTCTAATACTTTAAATTACCTAAAAAGACAGCTTTGACAAATTCATATAACCCAAATTGGAAAAGAAATTAAACTGATAACATGCCTAAGTTAATTCTTTCATTTAGAAGTACTACTATACAGGAGCAGCTGGGTGGCTCAGTAGATTGAGAGCCAGGCCCAGAGATGAGAGGTTCTGGGTTAAAATTTGACTTCAGTTTCTTCCTAGCTGTGTGACCCCGGGCAAGTCACTTGACCCCCATTGCCTACCTAGCCCTTACCATTGTTCTGCCTTAGAATCAATACTTGATTCTAAAATGGAATTTTAGTAAGAGTTAAAAAAAAATCACCATGAAGGAATTAAATAAACCTTTTGTCAGAATAAGGTTTACTGGAATATTTTATTTAACCAAATTATTTTTAATTGTGTTTCATCTCTAGAATGCTTCCAGGTTACTTTGCATTTTTATCAATGAATATTTTAGATGCAAATATGGGTAGAAATAATAAGCTTCAAAAGAAATTCTGTAAAAAAACGTACAAATTGGGAGAAAAAATCACTAACTTACTATTTATTTCCTGCCAAATTACTTAAATTTAATCCCATTCATCTTTAACAAGATGGCATATGTTAAGCCCTATATACAGAAACTACCCTATTTCCAAATGTATTTCCCCATTCAGAAATTGAAGGAATTTCTCAGAGAAAATGTTCAATTCAAGAACTTAAAATAAATTGGGTAAATTTTAAGCTATTTTGAGACATAAAGGTAGTCACAAACCATTCACTTAAGAAATTAAAAATCTGTATAGGAACTTTTTATCAGCTGGTTATTTAGTTGGGATTGTAACAATCAGGGGAGAGGTAATAAGGGCCTGAACTAGGGTTGTGATTCTTTAAGTGGAGAGAAGGGGATATATAAAGTGAGATGTAGAAGTAAAAGCATTAAGATTCAGTAACAGGTTAAATAAATGGAATGAGAGTGAGGAGTTGACACTAGGGTTGCCAGTTTGAATAACTTGGGAAGATAGTGGCAATTTGGACAATAAATAGGGAAACTGGGAAGAGTAAAAAGATAATACATTCTGTTTTGGATGTGCTGAGTGAAATGCATACAGATATCCACCTCAAATGGTACAAGAGGCAGCTAACCATATGACTCAGGCTTCGATATATTAATCTGTAATCATCTGCATAGAAATATTATGAAAGAGGAAGATATCATCAAGCAATATTTGAGAAGCAAAATAGAAGAGAACAGTGGACAAAAAAGCCTTGGGGGGGGGGGGGGCACAAGGATGATATAGCAGAAGAGGCAGGAGACATCAGAATTCCATTCTCTTCCTGCAAACCAAGTCCTTGCAATGCAGTCTGTAATTCTCTCATCCATAGAGGATCACTTCTCTTTCTTTCTCCACATGTTCATACATGACTCACAATCTTGCTTTCCTCCTGAACTCCTGCCTTCATACTATAGGACTTCAATATACACAGAGATGCCCTTAAACATCCTAACTGCTCATTTCCTTCCTCAATCAACTCACTATGGCCTCATACAGTAAGATGATGATAACCTCAATCTTGCCAGCACCCATATAAACACTACCTCTATATTCAAGAACCCTGAAATCCAATTATTTGGCCATAATCTAATGACTTTCTACTTCTCCTGTCTTTCTAAATCATATCATAATCTTCCATCCACACTATGACTTCCAATCCCTTGTAATAACTAAATTAAACTCCTATCCTTAATTTCCATAGTTTATTAATATTTACTTGAATAGAGAAGGCAGAGAGACAAGAAATTTATTCTACCTAGCCATGTAAATGCAATCCACATAGCTCCCTCAGCCACCTTTCATTTGCTGGTCACCTGAGCAAATAGAGTGCTTCTACTTCTTAGAACCAACCCCCTCTTTTATTCCTTTGCTTCTACCCCAGATCCATATCCTAATCCTTTCTAGCCCAGGTGCTTATGCCTCTGCCCTATGACCCACCCTTGGTGGTGTGATGTAGGCAGGGCCCCAATGCGATCCTAAGAGAAGGCTCCCCCTTCACACAATTCCCCCCTTTGGATTCTTTGGGAGACCAGCATGTTAAATCTACTCATTTGGGTTTTTTAGGACATTAACATGTCAAGTCTCCCCAATGAATCATTTCATACATGTAGCTTATACCTCTAAAAGCTTCTCTTACTTGAGGTACATAAAATGTTGCCCTTTAAAAAGAGGGAATTACAATAATTTGAGGATAAGAAGGAAGAGAAAGAAAAAGGAAAAAATGATTGATAGATGCATTGACAAAAAGCCAATTGGAGGCACTCCCCTTTGGCATAAGAGTTTACATTCAAAATAAATGATAGATTCAATCCTCTTCAGTTCAGTTCATTATATTCCAAAATTCACTCTGGATCTTTTGATGTAGTATGTGGTTTCTGTAGACATTATTATAACATCTTCTCCAGAAGATCCACTTTCTTGATGCGGGGTGTTAGAGATTTTCTTTCCCTAAAATTGCTTTAAAAGATTTTGAACTTTGGAATTTAGGATAATTACACAATTTCCCCTTATGTGGGTGTTGACCAACACTAGAATCACCCCAGGATACATGGATGAGTTATGAGGTATATGAATCAATTCTCAAAAGAAAACCACTACCCACTCCCCAAAAAAAATTAGAAGAGGAAAAAATTAAATTGTGGATAAAAAAAATCTTCCTTTCATCATGTCTGAGCGAATAGAGAGAGCTCCTACTTCCTGGAACCCCCTCTTTTATTCCTTCTCTTCTACCCTGGATCTACATCCTAATCCTTTCCAGCTCAGGTGCTTATGTTTCTGCCCCATAAGCTACCTTCCGTGGTGTGATGTAGGTGCAATGTAATCCTGGGAGAAGGCTCCCCCTCACCCCCTCCACATCTCATTTTTCTTCTAGAACACTATCCAGGCACAATCTCTTTTCCTCATCTTGATCCCTTGGTGAACCAGCACTACAATGTTGTTGTTGTTTTTTAAAATCATACCAGCAATTGTGCCTTATCATGCTTTACCCTTAGGTGATTCCCACACATCTGCTAAAAGAAGATAGAGAAAATTATACAATCAGAGATGAAGAAAATCATGCAATTATTCTAACTGGGTTACAACAAATTTGTTGCACAACCTCAACTGGGCCCTCTATATCTCTTTTATCAACTCACTATCCCACTTTCCACAGAAGCTTTCATCAGACTTCCCATGGCTCTTTGAGAACCTTTTTTTTTTTTACTGAAAAAAATTGAAGTCATCTGCTCCTTTTCTCTTCTGGCACTATCTCTATCTCACAGAAGAAACACCTCAATTGCTTGTCATTTGATCCTTCTATCCATACTACCATCCTGTATCTCTCCTGTTTTTTTGTGGCTAAATCTCCCTTCCTGCCACCCTTAGGGTTCCTAACACACTTAGGAATGTTTAGAACTACACGGGCTGGCTATTTGACAGGTATGGCCTAGAGTAACCTGACAAGTTTAATACTTGACCTGAGTCACACAGAACTGAATCTAAATCTTCTGGCTTAATAGTTATCACTGAAAATTTAAGAGCTTTTGCAATACTCCAGGCCACAAATGATAAGGGAATAAATTAGGATAATAGTAATTTATACAGAAAATTGATGTGGGGTATTGTAGACTTAGAATTGATAAGAATAGTTAACTGATAAGTTATGTGGTACAAAAGAGGGTCAAAAGTTAAAGATCAGATTCAGAACCTCAATGACTAGAATGATTCACCAAAATAAAGAAGGTGGGAAGAAAAGTGTATTTTGGGGGACTAAATAATGAATTATGTTTTGAGCCTGATGAATTTCAAACATTTCCAAAAGTTAGCTGGTGATGTAGGATTGGAGATGAGGAAGGAGATTGAGAGTAGAAGACAGAAGGTATTTAGTATAGAGATAATAACTAAACTCATGGGATCTGATGAAGTCAATGAGAGAGAGCTTAAAGATACCCTTGAAGTATATTGTGGTTAGAGGCTAAATATAATAATGTGGCAAAACAGACTGAAGAGTAGGTAGGATGAGGAGAAACAGGTAGGAGGAGAGCTCAGCAATAAAATATAAATAAAACTAAATAAATAAATAAATAATAAAAAGAACAATGGGAGGCGGAGTCAAGATGGCAGTGTAGAAGCAGCAAAAGTTCAGACCTCTGAAAACCCTGCCTTACCAATCACAAATTGAATGCTCCTAGGGGACTGAAAATCAAACCTAACAACAAGACAGAGCCAAGGAACCTGCCTGTTGGACTTAATTCAAAACGTATGCCACCCCCCCCCCAAAAGCTGGAATCCGAGAACACTCAGGTTTAAGGGGAAGGCAGAAGAAAGGTCCCAGGACACCCCCCCCCCCCGCCCAGGCTCTAAGCCTCCAGCAGCAGTGGGAACCTCTGGGCCGGCAAAGATGCTGGTCTGGAGGGTGTACCCTGCGGGCAGGGCTGTGCCAGGCTCAGAGAATCGAACACAGGTGATGGGGAAGGAGTCATTCAGATACCACGGACCACAGTGAGGATAACGCAGGATCTGGCTACATCCGCACTGGACCTTAATCCAGTCAAAAAAGCCTCCAGAGGACAGGGAAGCTCAAAGTCCAACACCTCTCCCCCACAGACTGCAGGGAGAGATTTTCTGCCAAACCTCCAAGAGGGGAGAATGACAGAAAACCCCAAAACCAAAAACTGAGAGGAGCAAGAGAACAGACATATACGGGGAGTAAAGAAGGGGTAAATATGAGCAAACAACAGAAAAAGAAGATATAAATTACAATAGACAGCTTCTATACAGGCAACAAACAAAGAGCAAATTAAATAGAGCAGGAAAGACCATCAAATGATAAATCAGAAATCCCACCGAATTGGATACAGGCTTTGGAAGAACTCAAAATGCAATTCAAAACACAATTGGGAAAAGAACTTAAAAACTAAGGTAAGTCATCTGGAAACAGAAAATAGTGTCTTGAAAGCCAAAATCAACCAGCTGGAAAACGAGGCAAAGGAGATGAAAGATGAGATGAAGAAGATGAAAGATGAGGCAAAGGAGATGAGAGATGAGGTAAAGTGGATGAAAGATGACCTCCAAAGAAAATCAGAGCAGAAGGAGAAGGATAACCAAAAACTCAGGGATGAAATCCAGTCTTTAAGAACCCGAATACAACAACTAGAATTAAATGACCTCACAAAGCAGCAGAACACTATAAAACAAAACCAAAAGAATGAAAAAATTGAGGAAAATAAGAAGCATATCATTCACAAAACAAGATTTAGAAAATCGTTAAAGGAGAGACAATTTAAGAATCACTGGTCTACAAGAAGACCACGACAAAAGAAAAAGCCTGGACATAATACTACAGGAAATTATTCAAGAAAACTGCCCTGATATTCTAGAACAAAAAGGAAAAGTGGAGATTGAAGGAATCCACAGATCACCTCCTGTACTTAATCCCCAATTGACATCACCAAGGAATGTTATTGCCAAATTAAAGAACCATCAAACCAAAAAAAAAAAAAAATTTACAAGCTGCCAAGAAGTCATTCAGATACCATGGAACCACAGTGAGGATAACAAAGGATCTGACTTCATCTACACTGAAGGACCAAAAGGCATGGAATATGATATTCTGGAAAGCAAGAGAACTCGGTCTAAAACCAAGAATCAACTACCCAGCAAAACTGACTATATTCTTACAGAGGAAAATATGGTCATTCAACAAAATAGAAGAATTCCAATAATTTGTAAAGAAAAGACCAGACCTGAACAGAAAATTTGATGTCCAAGCACAGAACTCAAGAGAATCATCAAAAAGGTAATTAATAAGCAGGGGAAAAAGAAAAACAAAAAAAACAACAAAAAGCCAAACTTTTTTTTTAAGAGACTCAATAACTTAAAATGATATGTATCCCTATAAGAAAAGAGGTCATTGGTAACTCTTAAAAACTGTTGTTATCACCTGGGCAGCTAGAAGAATTACACTTAGAGGGTACAGTGACAAACTGTATAGGATGAAATAACAAGACATAAACAGGTATATAGAAATATGTATGCATAAATACATATACATGTATATATATGCATATATACACACAAATTGAGCTAAAAAAGAGGTTAATACTAAACAAAATGGGAAAACAAAAAAAGGGGGTAAATTTATGTCACAAAGAAGCTCATGGTGGGAGGGGGGAGAACATCAATACACTGAAAGGGTAAAGAGGTTGGAGATAGGAAATACTCAACTCTTTATGTGCGTTGAAATTGATCCAAATAGGGAAGAAAAATCCAATCCACTGGAGTAGAAAGGCAACAAACGGACTGGTGGGGAGGGAAACAGTATAAGGAAGGGAGAAGGTCGGGGGGGTAGTTTTTTTAAAAAAGTGCAAAGAAAATAAGGGGGGATAAGAAGGAAGGGGGTAGAAGGGAAGTAATATAAGGGTAAGAACTAGGGAGACTGATTAAAAACAAACATTGGTGTAGAAGGAAATAGTGAAAGAAGAAAAGGGAGGACTAGAAATAGAAATCAAAATGCTGGGAAATACACAGCTGGTAATCATAATTCTGAATGTGAATGGAATAAACTCACCCATAAAACGCAAGCGAATACCAGAGTGGATTAGAATCCAAAACCCTACCATATGCTGTCTACAAGAAACACACACGAGGAAGGTAGAAACACATAGGGTGAAAGTAAGAGGATGGAGCCATATCTATTGGGCATCAGCTGATAAAAAGAAGGCAGGAGTCGCAATCATGATATCTGACAAAGCCAAAGAAAAAATAAATCTTGTCAAAAGAGATAGGGAAGGTAATTACATCCTGATAAAAGGCAATATAGACAATGAGGAAATATCAGTATTCAACATGTATGCACCAAATGGCATAGCATCCCAATTTCTAAAGGAGAAACTAGTGGAGCTCAAAGATGAAATAGATAGAAAAACTACTACTAGTGGGAGACCAGAACCTTCCTCTTTCCGAACTAGATAAATCAAACCAAAAAATAAATAAGAAAGAGGTAAGAGAAGTGAATGAAATCTTAGAAAAATTAGAGTTAGTAGATATGTGGAGAAAAATAGGGACAAAAAGGAATACACCTTCTTTTCAGCAGCACATGGTACATTCACGAAAATTGACAATGTCTTAGGGCATAAAAACATTGCAAACAAGTGCAAAAGAGCAGAAATAATAAATGCAACCTTCTCAGATCACAATACAATGAAAATAATTAGTCAGGGTACATGGAGAGGTAAATCAAAAATTAATAGGAAATTAAACAATGATTCTCCAAAACAAGCTAGTCAAAGAACAAATCATAGAAACAATTAATAATTTCAATGAAGAAAATTACAATGATGAGACATCCTTTCAAAACCTATGGGATGCAGCCAAAGCCGTACTCAGGGAGAAATTTATATCCTTGAGTTCATATAGTAACAAATTATGGAGGGCAAAGGTCAAGAAATTGGACATGCAAATTAAAAAACTAGGAAGTGAACAAATTAAAAATCCTCAGATGAAAACTAAAATAGATCCTAAAAATCAAAAGAAAAATTAATAAAATTGAAAGTCAAAGAACTATTGATTTAGTAAGTTAACAATAGAAGCTGGTACTTTGAAAAAACAAATAAAATGGACAAAGAATTGGTCAGTCTAATTAAAAAAAGGAAAAAAGAAAACCAAATTGACAATATCCAAGATGAAAAGGGAGACAGCACATCTAATGAAGAGGAAATTAAGGTAATCATTAAAAACTATTTTGCCCAATTATATGGCAACAAATATGGCAATCTAGGAGATATGGATGAATACTTATAAAAATATAAATTGCCTAGACTAACAGAGGAAGAAATAGATTACCTAAACAACCCCATATTGGAAAAAGAAATTGAACAAGCCATCAAAGAACTCCCTAAGAAAAAATCCCCAGGTCCAGATGGATTCACAAATGAATTCTATTAAAACATTCAAAGAACAATTAACCCCAATATTATACAACTATTTGACAGAATAAGGGAAGGAGTTCTACCAAATTCGTTTTATAACACAAATATGGTACTGATCCCAAAACCAGGCAAGTCAAAAACAGAGAAAGAAAACTATAGACCAATTTTCCTAATGAATATAGATGCAAAAATCTTAAATAAGATACTAGCAAAAAGACTCCAGCAAGTCATCACAAGGATTAATCACTCTGGCCAGGTAGGATTCATACCAGGAATGCAAGGATGGTTCAATATTAGGAAAACCATCCACATAATTGACCATAGTAACAGGCAAACTGACAAAAATCATGATTGTTTCAATAGATGCAGAAAAAGCCTTTGATAAAATACAACACCCACAGAACTATTGAGCTAATAAACAAGACTAGAAGCTGGTACTTTGAAAAAACAGACAAAATAGACAAAGTACTGGTTAATTTAATTAAAAAAAGGAAAGAAGAAAGGCAAATTAATAGCATCAAGGATGAAAAGGGGGATCTCACCTCAAATGAAGAGGAAATTAAGGCAATCATTAAAAACTACTTTGCCCAACTATATGGCAATAAATTTACCAATCTAGGTGATATGGATGAATATTTACAAAAATATAAATTGCCTAGACTAACAGAAGAAGAAATAGTTTTCTTAAATAATCCCATATCAGAAATTGAAATCCATCAAGCCATCAAAGAACTGCCTAAGAAAAAATCCCCAGGGCCTGATGGATTCACCAGTGAATTCTATCAAACATTCAGAGAACAGTTAACCCCAATATTATACAAACTATTCGACATAATAAGCAAAGAGGGAGTCCTACCAAACTCCTTTTATGACACAAGCATGGTACTAATTCCAAAGCCAGGCAGGCCAAAAACAGAGAAAGAAAACTATAGGCCAATCTCCCTAATGAATATAGATGCAAAAATCTTAAATAGGATACTAGCAAAAAGACTCCAGCAAGTGATTAGAAGGGTCATCCACCATGATCAAGTAGGATTCATACCAGGGATGCAGGGCTGGTTCAACATTAGGAAAACTATCCACATAATTGACCACATCAACAAGCAAACCAACAAGAATCACATGATTATCTCAATAGATGCAGAAAAAGCCTTTGATAAAATACAACACCCATTCCTACTAAAAACACTAGAAAGCATAGGAATAGAAGGGTCATTCCTAAAAATAATAAACAGTATATATCTAAAACCATCAGCTAATATCATCTGCAATGGGGATAAACTAAATCCATTCCCATTAAGATCAGGAGTGAAACAAGGATGCCCATTATCACCTCTATTATTTGACATTGTATTAGAAACACTAGCAGTAGCAATTAGAGAAGAAAAAGAAATTGAAGGCATCAAAATAGGCAAGGAGGAGACCAAATTATCACTCTTTGCAGATGACATGATGGTCTACTTAAAGAATCCTAGAGATTCAACCAAAAAGCTAATTGAAATAATCAACAACTTTAGCAAAGTTGCAGGATACAAAATAAACCCACATAAGTCATCAGCATTTCTATATAATTCCAACACAGCTCAGCAGCAAGAACTAGAAAGAGAAATCCCATTCAAAATTACCCAAGACAAAATAAAATACTTAGGAATCTATCTCCCGAGACAAACACAGGATCTATATGAACACAACTACAAAACACTTTCCACACAACTAAAACTAGACTTGAACAATTGGAAGAACATTAACTGCTCATGGGTAGGACGAGCCAATATAATAAAAATGACCATCCTACTCAAACTCATCTATCTATTTAGTGCCATACCCATCGAACTCCCAAAAATTTTTTTTACTGATTTAGAAAAAAACATAACAAAGTTCATTTGGAAGAACAAAAGATCAAGGATACCCAGGGAATTAATGAAAAAAAATACAAAGGAAGGGGGTCTTGCAGTCCCAGATCTCAGACTATATTATAAAGCAGCGGTCATCAAAACAATTTGGTACTGGCTAAGAGACAGAAAGGAGGATCAGTGGAATAGACTGGGGGCAAGCAACCTCAGCAAGACAGTATATGACAAACCCAAAGATCCCAGCTTTTGGGACAAAAATCCACTATTTCATAAAAACTGTTGGGAAAATTGGAGGACAGTGTGGGAAAGATTAGGCTTAGATCAACACCTCACACCCTACACCAAGATAAATTCAAAATGGATGAATGACTTGAACATAAAGAAGGAAACTATAAGAAAATTAGGCGAACACAGAATAGTATACATGTCAGACCTTTGGGAAGGGAAATACTTCAAAACCAAGCAAGAATTAGAAAGAATTACAAAATGCAAAATAAATAATCTGGATTACATCAAATTAAAAAGTTTTTGTACAAACAAAACCAATGTAACCAAAATCAGAAGGGTAGCAACAAATTGGGAAACAATCTTCATAAAAACCTCTGACAAGGGTTTAATTACTAAAATTTATAAAGAACTAAATCAATTGTACAAAAAATCAAGCCATTCTCCAATTGACAAATGGGCAAGGGACATGAACAGGCAATTCTCAGCCAAAGAAATCAAAACTATTAATAAGCACATGAAAAAGTGCTCTACATCTCTTATAATCAGAGAGATGCAAATCAAAACAACTCTGAGGTATCATCTCACACCTAGCAGATTGGCTAACATGACAGCTATGCAAAGTAATGAATGCTGGAGGGGATGTGGCAAAGTGGGGACATTAATTCATTGCTGGTGGAGTTGTGAATTGATCCAACCATTCTGGAGGGCAATTTGGAACTATGCCCAAAGGGCGATAAAAGACTGTCTGCCCTTTGATCCAGCCATAGCACTGCTGGGCTTGTACCCCAAAGAGATAATGGACAAAAAGACTTGTACAAAAATATTCATAGCTGCGCTCTTTGTGGTGGCCAAAAATTGGAAAATGAGGGGATGCCCTTCAATTGGGGAATGGCTGAACAAATTGTGGTATATGTTGGTGATGGAATACTATTGTGCTAAAAGGAATAATAAAGTGGAGGAATTCCATGTGAACTGGAACAACCTCCAGGAAGTGATGCAGAGCGAAAGGAGCAGAACCAGGAAAACATTATACACAGAGACTGATACATTGTGGTACAATCGAAGGTGATGGACTTCTCCATAAGTATCAATGCAATTTCCCTGAACAATCTGCAGGGATCTAAAAAAAAAATACTACCCACAAGCAGAGGATAAACTGTGGGAGTAAAAACACCGCTGAAAAGCAACTGCTTGACCACAGGGTTGGAGGAGATAAGACCGAGGAGAGACTCTAAATGAACACTATAATGCAAACTCCAACATCAGGGAAATGGGTTCGAGTCAAGAACACATGTGATAACCAGTGGAATCATGTGTCGGCTATGGGAGAGGGAAAGGCGGGGGGGGGGGGGGGGGGAGGGGAGGAAAAGAAAACGATCTTTGTTTCCAGTGAATAATGTATGAAAACGACCAAATAAAATAATATTAAAATTAAAAAAAAAATACAACACCCATTCCTATTGAAAACACTAGAAAGTATAGGAATAGAAGGGCCTTCCCTAAAAATAATAAACAGTATATATCTAAAATCATCAGTAAACATCATTTGCAATGGGTATAAACTAGAAGCCTTCCCAATAAGATCAGGAGTGAAACAAGGATGCCCATTATCACCTCTATTATTTAACATTGTACTAGAAACACTAGCAGTAGTAATTAGAGAAGAAAAAGAAATTGAAGGTATTAAAATTGGCAATGAGGAGACCAAGCTATCACTCTTTGCGGATGATATGATGGTTTACTTAAAGAACCCCAGGGAATCAACCAAAGTTAGTTGAAATAATCAACAACTTTAGCAAAGTTTCAGGATACAAAATAAACCCGCATAAGTCATCAGCATTTCTATATTTCTCCAACCCATTTCAGCAGCAAGAATTAGAAAGAGAAATTCCATTTAAAATCACCCTAGACAATATAAAATACTTAGGAATCTATCTGCCGAGACAAACACAGGAATTAAATGAACACAACTACAAAACACTCTCCACCCAATTAAAACTAGATCTAAACAATTGGAAAAACATTGATTGCTCATGGATAGGATAAGCTAACATAATAAAAATGACAATCCTCCCCAAATTAATTTACTTATTTAGTGCCATACCCATTGAACTACCAAAAAACTTTTTTACTGAATTAGAAAAAACCATAACAAAGTTCATTTGGAAGAACAAAAGATCAAGGATATACAGGGAAATCATGAAAAAAAAAATGCAAAGAAAGGAGGACTTGCAGTCCCAGATCTCAAACTATACTATAAAGCAGTGGTCATCAAAACAATTTGGCACTGGCTAAGAGACAGAAAGGAGGATCAGTGGAATAGGCTAGGGGTAATTTACCTCAGCAAGACAGTCTATGACAAACCCAAAGACCCCAGCTTTTGGGACAAAAATCCATTATTTGATAAAAACTTCTGGGAAAATTGGAAGACAGTATGGGAGAGATTAGGTTTGGATCAACACCTCACACCCTACACCAAGATAAAGTCAGAATGGGTGAATGACCTGGGTGAATGACCTTGTAGTGGCAAAAATTTGGAAAATGAGGGGATGCCCTTCAATTGGTGAATGGCTGAACAAATTGTGGTATATGTTGGTGATGGAATACTTTTGTGCTCAAAGGAATAATAAAGTGGAGGAATTCCATATGAACTGGAATGACTTCCAGGCATTGATGCAGAGTGAAAGGAGCAGAACCAGGAAAACTAAGAATGGAGATTTGAAATCCGGACTTCAATCCCCAGAAGTCCTTGCTCTAGTTCCCAAGATGCCATCTAATCTCACCTAAATTCCCACCTGCGCCAAGAACAGAAATTGTTTTTAAACTGACTCTGCCTTCTGCTAGCTCTCTCTCTTCCTGCTTGCGTTTCCAGGGACACATGTCTCTCATGATGTAGTGTAAGTGAATTGACCATTCAGCCCATGCTTTCTTATTTTGTATTTTCTTTAATTCTTTATCTTTAATAAACCTCTAAAAAATATAATACTTCTAGCAGAGAAACTCATTTTAACTGCTACAGTTTTGGCTAACCACTTCGAGAAAATGAAATAACCTCTCTCTTCTGATCTTTTGTCTACTGTAACTAATAGTGCCTAGTTTATTTGTTTTTTTAAGCCATGTTTCTCCAAGATGCTTTTTTAGAAAACCATCTTGATCAGCTCTGGCCTGCAGCCATCTGTTTTGGACTTTCTTGAGCCCTTCCCGCTGGCCTGGCTTGGCTCGGCTTCTGCTTGCTTCTCCCTGCCTGCAATCCAGACCTGTTTATTAACCCAAATCTCGCTCACCTGGTCACTACCTGCCTGCCCAGCAAACTCTAGCCTCGGATTAGACCGCTCATCGCCCCAGGCCCAGCCCTGGCTGGCCCGCCTGCTGCCTGAAATCTGGACCCAAATGAACTGCCAGGCCCAGCAATTCTGATTCATCACCCCAGGCCCAGGACTCACTTCTACCGGCTGGTAAAAAACGGGGTGATGAGTTTTTCCTTAGTTTATGATTAGCCTCCACCTGGACTGGAGGCAGGGGATAACAGGAGGGGAGAAAGAAAGGGAAAGAAGGTAGAAGCTTTTCAAAACAGGAACTTACAAGCATGGGGTATTTAAAAGGATATCTTTTGACTGTATTGGTCCTTTCATTTATATCACATGAGATCCAGGAGAAAAATTCAACTCCCTGCAACTCTTTAGACAACTTTGGGAAGGCAGCTGGGTGGCTCAGTGGATTGAGAGCCAGGCCTAGAGAGAGGGAGGTCCTCATTTGAAATCTGGCCTCAGAAACTTCCTAGCTGTGTGGCCCTGGGCAGTTCGCTTAACCCCCATTGCCTACCCATTACCAATCTCCTGCCTTCTGACAATAGACATCTAAATGGATAATTGAAACTGAAGGTTATATTTTTAAGGCGTTTCATAAACCGTGTTTTATTTTTAAAAATCTCTGTATTTTATTGCATTTTGCTGATTGTTTTGTTTAAGGTTTGACTTTGTGACTTTAAGTTCATATATTACTGCATTCAATACTGTTCTGTTATACTGAATAATTTTAATGTACTGGGTTTTAACTACTGTTAAAATTCTATTGCTTTTCCCCTATAACCATACTTGAATAGGCCCATATGAAAAACAGCTTTTCTATTTTTGACTTTGTAAATTGTCATATAGCGGATAGATGGACTCCATCAGAAAAGTGCTACAACAATCTTTGGAAAATTTAAAGAGCTAATTATCTCAAACTGATTTTAAGGGTTCTTTAGACATGATTTTTAGAATTTTTCTTAACAATCTTTGGTCATTTTTGCCTGCCCCTAACACGAGGTAAGGCCCATTTTAATACCTGAAGTGAAATACATTCACAACCCCCACCTCCCGCATTAAAAAAAAAATGTGAATGGAAGCTGGGCAGTTAATCCCAGGGCATGTGCCCCTAGAATCCTTCCAAAAGAACAAAAAATAAGGGAGCATCTCTCATTTATACTCTTCAGCTCATTTTACTTCCACCAGAATGATCTCTAGATTTCTTGATGATGTTCAAAACCTGAAATAAGTTTTACTTTGTTTAAAAATATGTTTACCAAGGTTGAAAGATTTGCTGTTTGTAAAAATTGTGACAGATATCCCTCAATTCATAGGCTTTTTAAAAATGCCATAAAGCAACTCATGTGAAATATGATAGTGTGTTTGTTTGCTATTGTACTTAATTGGGCTATTGAGAATTTTGGGGATACTGATATGTACATATTTATACTACTGTTCTTCATAAAAAAAAACAAACTGTTATCTTGTGAAATTCAGTGGATCATGGCCAGATATGAAGAGGAAATGGATCTCAGTTTTGGTGAGAAAGCCTGTATTCTATATTTTCTTAGCTGACACAGCGTGTCAATTATTATAAGCTACATTTTTGAATTTTTAAAACTCTTTTTATTATATTTTTCTTGCATGTGCAATAAACTATTTCAGTATTTTTTCTCTCCTTTTCTATATTTGAAGCACATGTCACCAGTATTAAGATTTTCTTTAACTTTTTGATTTTGCAGTAATATAACTTTAAAATACATTTGCCATAATGCATGCCCCCAAAAGCTTGAGACTATAAAAATGATGCCACTAATTGTTTAAAAAAATTTATGGGACTTTACTTAATAATTCTGTCTGATTCCAGGACAAGATATACACAAAAGAGCCATTGCACAGGGCCAAAGATAAGCCGATCCAGGAAGGATTGATGCACTTCTAAGCCAATACAAAGGTCGTGAACCTAGTGTGAAGACTCAGGGTTGTGATGTTTAACATTTGTTAAGACATAGGCCTTCATCGTGTCCACACTCACTCTGAAAATACAGACGAGTATCCCCAAACTTGGTTCCTACTTGGCTCCTATAATCTGGTCCCTTTTCTGTCTTTCATAGTGTGGCAACTTTCTTTAGTCCTGGCTACTGACTGGGTAAATGCATCATTGCTTAAATCATTTTAACTGGACCCTGATTCAAGGACCTGTTATAGATTTATTTTTCCTTGACTTCGAATTTTACACATAAGACTTTGATAGTCTATATTTTCATCCAGTAATTTTCTTTTTTAGTTGGATTTTTCTGATGTCTTTTAATTTCTCTTACCAATTGATTCATATATCTCATAACTCAGCTATGCATCCCTAACTGATCCTGTGTTTTTCAATCACCCTTTTAATGGGGAAATGCAAAAAAATATTATTTTAAATTGCAAAGTTTAAAATTCCTTTTAAGAAGAATTTTAGGTAAAGAAACATGATACCTCGCCAAATCCAGAAACTGAACTGTTTGGAGAAGACACCATGACAATGCCTCTAGACCACAAGCTGCACGAGAAGATCAAGAATGAACTCTGGGTGTGGTTGATTGAACATTTATTTGTATCTATACCTTCATGCCAAAGGGGATTGACCCCTAACTGGCTTTTTGTCAATTCGTCTAGCAATTATTGGTTTTGTTCCCTTTTCCTCTTATCCTCAAATTATTGTAATCCTTAAATTGATTATGTTTTCATGTTCCTTTGGGGAAAATTTTTTCCCCAAACAATCATACAAAGAAATGTAAAAATGGAGATTTGAACCCCGGACTTCAATCCCCAGAAGTCCTTGCTCTAGTTCCCAAGATGCCCTCTAATCTCACTGAGATCCCCACCTGGGCAAGATCAAAATTTCTATTTAAACTGGCTATAAAGCCTACTGAGGTCTCTCTTTCTGCTTTCACTTCCAAAGACTCTCTCTCTTGGCTTCCACGTCTGGGCACACACAGGTCTACCAGGCAGGATGTAAAGTGAGTGATTGTGAATGGCTCTGTGGGCCTAGACATGTGCTTTTCTTATTTTGTCTTTTCTTTATATTTTTAATCTTTAATAAACCTCTAAAAATATAATACTTCTGGCAGAGAAACTAATCTTAACTTACAAAAACATTGTACACAGAGATTGATACACTGTGGTACAATTGATTGTAATGGACTTCTCCATTAGGGGCAATGCAGTGATCCTGAACAAATCAGAGGGATCTACGAGAAAGAACACTATCCACGTTCAGAGGAAAACTGTGGGAGTAGAAACACAGAAGAAAACCAACTGCTTGAATACATGGGTTGAAGGGGATATGGTTGGCGATGTAGACTCTAAATGATCATCCTAGTGCAAACATCAACAATATGGAAATAGGTTCTGATCAAGGACACAAGTAATACCCAAAGAACTGTGGGAAGGGTGGGTAGAGAGGAGGGAGGGAAATATAGTGATTATTGTAACCAAAAAAATAAAATAAAAAGAACAATGCCTAGAAAAGGGAAAATAACAAAATTTGAATCTCTTAACAGTTATATGGATAAGCTGTTTAAAAAGTACATTTAATATTTCTACTTTTATGTATTTGCAAGGTTTTTGTCAGTTTTTATGTGACAGTCAATTTTTGTGAAGATGCCATGCATTGCTAACATATATGTATACTGTTTTTTTATTCTTCACATTCTTCAAAGTCAAGCATGCTCAACTTTCTTAAATTTTATTTTAATTTTTATTAGATTTATCTAAGTACAAGAAATAATAAAATGATATTCACCCACTTTATAATTTTACTATATATCTCTCACTGCAATTCATGTAACTTTTCTTTAGATGCTATACAACTTGGTACATGTTTAGTGTTAATATTATTTCACTGTCCATTAATTTTGTGGTAGTCGGCTTTCCTTATAGTCTAACTCACAGCTATACATTGCTAATGAAAAAACTATAGCTTTGACTATTCAGCTATACAGATCTTTGCTGGTAAGGTGGTGTTTCTGCTTTTTAGTATACTTTCTAGATTTGCATAACTTTCCTTCCAAGGAGTAATTTAATTCTAAGGAGTAAGAGTTGGTTGGTTTTTTTGTTGTTGTTTTTTAATTTTATAGCTGTCTTCACCATCTACAGTGATCTTGAGCCCAAGAATATAAAACCTGATATGCTTCCCTTTTGCTACCTCTATTTGCCAGGAAGTGATGTGATCAGTTGCCAAGATCTTAGGTGGACTTTTTTTTTTTAAGCTTTGAGTCAGCTTTACATTCTCCTCTTTCACCCTTGTCAAGAGGCTTTTAAATTCTTCACTTTCTACCATCAGAGTACTATCATTTGCATATTTCATACTACTGATATTTCTCTTGACAACCTCAATTCGAGTTTTTGATTCCTCCAGCCTGACATTTTGTATGATGTACTCTGAATATAATTTAAATAAAGTGACGGTATATAGACTTCCCATATTCCTTTTCCAATCTTAAACCAATCAGTTATTCCAAAGTCAGTTCTAACTGTGGCTTCTTGGCCCATAAATAGGTTCATAAGGAGACAGGCAAGATGATAATATACTCCAATCATTTTGAAAACTGTCACATTTTATTGTAATCCACACAAAGACATTAATGTAATTAATGAAGCTAAAGTAGATGTTTTTCTAGAACTCCCTTGCTTTCTCCACAATCTAGCAAAATATAATAGAACTACACCCAAGTCCTCTATCTAATTAGACTAGCTCTATAATCACGTATAGGGTTCAGTGGGGACAGATGTATTATTTCTGCATATTACAATTAATCCCTGGCAACCAACTAAATTTATATTTCAGTCAAAACCCCCTATATTTACCCCTTACATAGTTGGCTTAATGGATAGAGCACTGGGCCTGGAGTCAGGAAGACCTGAGTTAAAAATTCAGCCTTACATATTTAGCTGTGTGATCCTGGGCAAATCACTTAATCTCTGTATGCCTTAATGCATTAGAAAAAGAAATGGCAAATCACTCCAGTATCTTTGCCAAGAAAACTCCATGGACAGCATTGGTATGCTATAGTCTACAAGGTCATAAAAATCAGATATGTCTGAACAATAATAACAAAATGCAAGGAACCATGATAATTATTTAAAAATATTTAATTTGATCCCTCATTTGGTCCATTCTAATTTTCAGGGAATTTGTTGCTTGGATAAGGTTTTGTATCTCTTGGCCACAGCAGTTAAATCTCCAATTCTTGCTTCTACTTCTTTGCCAATTTTTTCCTTTAGTACTTTCATTTCATTAAAAAAAAAAAAAACTCACATTTTTAAAAACTCTTTATCTTCCTGGAACTCTTGTTGAACACGTGCCCAGGGAAATTGAAAATGTAACTGGTAGATATTTTGAAGTCATGTTCTTCTGGGATTGTATTTGGAATATCTATTACCAGAATAGCATTTCAAAATAGGATTCTTTTTTTGTTTGCTCATTTTTCTAGACTACAATCCTAACTTCAAATTTTATGTTAGGGTTGGGCTCTGTACACTTGTGGAACAAAAGTGTGGCCTCAACTTGTGACCTTGGGGACATTCTTGGCCAGATTCCATCCCTAGTGTCCATAGGCCTGTGACTTGGGATAGAAAAATGATTCACTGATTTTTCTTGGATCTCCTAATCAGGAAGACTTAGTCTGATGCATTTCTAGATCTGTGTGGAGAAGACCTAGTATATAGTGCAGCTGTACTTCTTCCTACTATACACTAACTTGGCTTTGCCCCAACCATATAAATGATTTTGTAGAGGGACCCTCTCCTCCCCACTGCCTCCTAGAACTAGCTTCCTGCAAAGCACAGGTCAAAGTCTTCTTTCTAAGAAACTGGTCCTGATTTTTCCAGCTGCTAGCTCCTCTAAGTCTACCTTGTATTTATTTTATGTGTGTGTGTGTGTGTGTGTGTGTGTGTGTGTGTGTGTTTATGTCTATATTATCTTTGAATGGAGATTTGTTTCTGCCTTTGAGGCCCCAGTGTAAAAGCACCTGTCATTTAAGAAGGCTTTCAATAAATGCTTGTTGATTGATATGAAAACTTCTCCATTAGATAACCTAAGTCTAAAATACAAGAAAAAGTTATCAAGATTGGTTTACCTAGAACTATCCACCCTAAATTAAGAGCAAATCTAGTAAGGCAACAACAATAACAACAAAACCACCAAAAAAAATTTTTTAGGAACTGGATTAAAAAAAATATTCCGTTTCATTAACGAAGTGATATCTTTTTTAAAACCCTAAATATTAAATCTGGCCTCAGACACTTCCCAGCTGTGTGACCCTGGGCAAGTCACTTGACCCCCTTTGCCTAGCCCTTACCACTCTTCTGCCTTGGAGCCAATACACAATATTGACTCCAAGACAGAAGGTAAGGGTTTAAAAAAAAAACCCTAAATATTTAAAGAATCAAATTAATAGGTCAAAAACTGTGAAAACAGTCATAATTATTGAAAGATATCTTTCAAGAAACAAAATCCTCAATTACTTGTCATAGCAGGATGGCACATCTACACAATTAGGTTAAGTCCTACATTAAACTGCATTTCTCCAAATGAATCTAAATCCTACTGGATGTTTCTGGATTTGCAGGGTAATTCTGTATAATCAGCTTTAATTTGCTATTTGCCTAAGACAACATAGAGATATACTCAAAATAAGTGGATGTGGCTAGATTTGCAGAGATGTCTCTCTGAATATATTCCCTCTTTCTTCTTCCTTCTTGTCCTTGTTCTTTTTTCCTTACTCTTAATTTTGACTTATAATGCCTAGCAGAGCATTTTGCAATTTGGAATTAAATAAATATATTATCTTACCAAACATAAAAGAAATATTTCCCAATTCCTGAAAACTAGCTTTCCCTGAGAATATTTTTCCTAAGACTCATGTCAAAGAGGCTGTTTCATAATTCTAATTATAGCTCAATATAGGTATTCTTCAGAGGCACTCTGACCTTCTTTGCTGAATAATGATCTAAAATTCCAGACTGGAGGGACACAGTACGGATATAGACTTATTTCTTAAGATGAGAAGCAGTTGAGTTGGGTACGGAGTGGACAAAAAACTTAGGTCAGTACTAACCTAATCCTCATTTCATCTGAAAATCTATGAGATCAGGCTAACCAGAAAGTAAAATAAACAAACGCTGTAAATACAAATGCCAAACAAAGCAAGAGAGATGGTAGTAACCATTACCTCTTAAAAACTGGAAATAAAACAACTGTTGTTGTCACTTCTGAATTTGGAATCTGGACCAAGGAATATAACAGGGACATTTTATGAGCCTTCCATTATAGGCAAACTCTTCAGTGTCCTCTACCATTCTCAAGATCACAAAATCTATGAGCTGGAAAATCACATAATGGAATTCCCTACCTGACTACAAACCTCTTCTAAGAATCCTCAAAGTGCTATCCGTTTGATTTTTTAAAATATATTTTAAATTTCTTATTAATAGAATTTATTTCAAGGTACCTTAACCCCTACCTACTTTCACCATACCATAGAAGGTATCATCTGGGAAACAGATACATACAGATTATATTGTTCCATGTTTCCACTTCTCAGATCATTCTCTTGAGGTAAACATTCACAAGTTATTGCTCAAATATTAAATCTGTCGTTGAATATAACAATCCCTTGATTTTATTCATATGACTCTTCTCATGTAACTCTCTCCCAGTTTAAAAAAAAATAATTTGCTCATTTCTTACAGCACAGTAGTATTTCATCACAATCATATACCATTATTTGTTTAGCCATTCCCCAATTGATGGACATCCCCTTGATTTCTAGTTCTTTGCCACCACAAAGAGAGCTAAAATATTTTGGAACATAGAGGTTCTTCATTCTTTTCCCTTATCTCCTTGGTAAACAGACCCAATTATTGCTGGGTCTAAGGGTATATACAGTTTATAACTCTCTGGATATTAATTCCAAATTACTCTTCAAAATGATTGAATCAGTTCACATTTCCACTAATAATGTATCAGTGCCCCCACTTTCCAATTCTCCAAATTTCATCATTTTAGCCAATCTGAGGGGTATGAGATAATACCTCAGAATAGTTTTGTTTACATTTTCCTAATGATTAGCGATTTAAGAGCATTTTTCATGTACCTATATATGGCTTTGATTTCTTCACCAGAAAACTGTCTATCCCTCTCTTTTGCTCATTTATCAACTGGGGGATGGCTCTTATTCTAACTAATTTGACAAAGTTCTCTATATATTTTAGATATGATACCTCTGAGACTATGAAAATATTTCCCCAATTTTCTGCTTTCCTTCTAATCTTGGCAACATTTGTTTTATTTGTACAAAATCTTTTCAATTTGATGTACTCAAAGTTATCCATGTAATATCTCACAATGTTCTTTCTGTTTATACATAAATTCCTCTCCTATTCATAAATCTGATAGGTTTCCTATTCTTCTAATTTGCTTACATTTCCTTTTATGCATAGAGCATATATCAATTTTAATCTTATCTTTACTGAATAGTGTAAGATATTGGTTTATACCTAGTTTCTACCAAAACTACTTTCCAATTGTCTAGGACATTTTTACCAAATAGTAATTTCTCATCCCAATAGCCTATATACTTTTGTCAAATATAAGGTTACTATATTCTTCTAATACTGATTGTTGTATGTCTGTTCTATTCCACTGATCTACGTTTCCATTTCTTATCTAGTACCATATAATTTTTATAATTACTGTTTTAAAATAGTTTTAAATTCAATACTTAAACACTTTTCTAATTAATTCTTTTGCTATAATTAATCATACTTTGCTCTTCTAAATGAATTTAATTATTTTTTTCCAGCTCAGTAAAATAATATCTTTGTAATCTGATTGGGATGGCATTGAGTAAGTAGATTAGTTTAGGTGGTACAGTCATTTTAATTACATTGGCTCTGCCCACCCATGAACATTAATATTTCTCCAATTATTTAGATCTGACTTTATTTGTGTAAAAAGTGTTTAAAAATTATGTTCATATAATTCCTGGTTTTGTTTTGGCAGGCACACCCCAAGGTATTTTATCTGTGGTTTTAAAAAATGGGCTCTATCTTCTTTTTGCAGAATTTCGTTAGTAATATACAAAAATGCTGATGATTTGTATGGTTTTATTTTATATCTTGCTTCTTTACTAAAATTACTGATAGTTTCAACTAACTTTTTAGTTGAATCTCTAGGATTTTCCACATATCCCATCATACTGCCTGCAAAAGAAGTATTTTTATTACCTCTTTGCTCATTTTGATTCCTTCCATTTCTTCTTCTTATTGCTATTGCTAGCATTTCTAATACTATCTTAAATAATATCAGTGATAATAGGCATTTTTGTTTCACTCTTGATCTTACTGGAAGGGATTCTAGCTTATCCAGATTACAGATAACACTGATGGTTTTAGGTTGATGGTTCATGTCATTTTAAGAAAAATTCCTTTTATGTCTTTGCTTTCCCACTATTTTTAATAGTAACAAATGTTTTATCAAAGGCCTTTTCTGCACCTATTGCTATTGTATCATTTTTACTACTTTTGTTATTAACATAATAAATTACGTTGATAGTTTTCCTTATATTAAACTATACCTGCATTCCTGGCATAAATCCTGTTCAGTCACAATTTATAATTTTTGTGATGTACTATTGGAATTTCTTAGTATCTTATTTAGGATTTTTGTATTCCATATTCATTAATGAAACTGGTCTATAATTTTCTTTTTGTTTTTGGTCTTCTTGGTTTAAGTAATCAGTACCATATTTGTTTCATAAAAGGAGTTTGGTACAATTTTTTCTTTACCTATTATTTCAAATAATTTAATATTGGAATTAGTTGATCTTTAAATGTTTAGTACAATTTATCTGGCTCAGCTTTTTTTTTTTAAACAAAGTTCACTTATGGCCTATTCAATTTTGTTTCCTAAAATAGGTTTATTTAGATATTCTGTTTCCTTCTCTAATAGTTTCAGCAGTTTTGAAAGTATTCTTCAATTTCACTTATGTTGTTAAATTTGTTGCAATATAATCAAACAGGGTAATTTCTAATTGCTTTAATTTCATATTCTTTGGTGGCATATTTACCCTTTTCACCTTTAATGCTAATAATTAAGTCTCTTCTTTTTTAAAGTCATATTAACCAATGGTTTATCAATTTTTTTATTTTTTCATAAAACCAACCTCTAGATCTACTTATTAATTTAATGGTTTTTTAAAATTTAATTTTTAAGATTTCTGATTTCGTGTTAAGTTGGGGTTTTAAAATTTGTTCTTTTTCTAGTTTTTTTAATTACATTCCCATTTTTTTGATCTGTTCTTTTTCTATTTCATTAATATAAGCATTTAGAGATAAAAATTATCCTTCAATTATTGCTTTTGCTATATCCCACAGGTTTTGGTAGGTTGTTTCATTATTAGCATTCTCTTTAATGAAATTATATATAATTTTATTGCATTATGGTCATTGAAAAGGGTCTATATAATGTGATAGACACCTTCTTTGAGTTCTCCTGAAATGAAGAAACTAAAGAGCACATGTGAGTTAAACCTTTCTCTTATCAGGTGGCCAATCCATTGTTTCTTTTCATCTATACCACTTCACCTTTGTTTGCAATGTGTTGTAGATTTCTATGTTGACCATAGAGCATATTGCCCTTCAGATAATCTTCAATTTCAATTTTTAGGAGAATTCCCTGATTTATTATAACCAGCAGAATACTGCTATTTAAAAGAAAAGCATTTCATTCAGGGAATCTTGTGGTCATTAAAGAAACTCTGGAACTTCCCAAAAGCAATTCATTATACTCCTTCTTTAATCCAATTTGGGATTGTCCTCTTTGTACATTCTAACTAAAATCTTTTGAATGATTAGGCATCTCATTTAGGATACTGTGCAATGTTCCTGACATGTGCTAAGTAACATACTTAATACAGTGTCAATTAGAAATAGAAGAATCTATGGGACTTTGTTATCTATGTGACTGTCAGTTAACATTGTTTTCCTTTCTAAATTCTCACAAATTACCCCTTTAGAATAATGAGCTGGAGGAATTCCATGTGAACTGGAACATTGATGCAGAGTGAAAGGAGAAGCAGGAGAGCATTATACACAGAGACTGATACATTGTGGCACAATTGAATTTATAATACACTTCTCTACTAGCAGCAATGCAATGATCCAGGACAAACCAGAGTAACTTATGAGAAAGAACACTCTTCACATCCAGAGAAAGAACTGTGAGAGCAGAAATGCAGAAGAAAAACATATGATTGATCATATAGTTTGATAGGGATATGATTGGGGTGTTAATGTTAAATGATCACCCTACTGCAAATATGATTAACATGGAAAGAGGTTTTGAACAATGATACATGTGTAACACAGTGGAACTGCTTGTCAGCCCTTGGGGCGGGGCAGGGGACAAATCATTAATTATATAACCACAGAAAAATATTCTAATGTTTTTATGGGGGAAAAAACCCCCCACCAAATTACCCCTTTAAAACATGTTCTAGAATTTTGCCAAGAGAAGACTATGAGTTTAATGTTTTTAGTCTCTAATCTCTTTTGAAAAGTTGGATATTAATTATCCTTCTTTGAGTCCTGTTCTATTTCTAAAGCTCGTCATGATCTGGTCCTTTCCTAGCTTTCCTGTCTTATCACATGAATAAAAGCAAAAAGCATACATATGTATATGGATTGATGCAAAATGAAGTAAGTGGAGGCAAGAAAACAATTTGCATAACCACAAGAAAGTAAACAGAAAGAAATACCACTAGAACCAAAAGTGAATGTTATAAAATTACAAAGAACAAGCATAAGCCAAAAAAAAAGTTACTCATACACTCTCTTGCAGAGAAGGAAATGTTAATGAGTATGGAGTATTACATATATTTTCAAATTTTTCCATGTATTTATCAATTTTGTTCAGGCCTTTTCTCTTCCTCTTTCTTAAAAAATTGCTTTGTTAAACAGAATGACTTTCTGGAAGGAGGGTTACAATGGGAAACTCAAGTAATGTAAAACCAAAAAATTCATAAATTAAAAAAAAATTCTTGTTGATTGACTAAGACATTTAGCTCCTCAAGGACTCCGTGCCTTCACCTATGCAATGGGGAACATCAATGATGGGAGGCACATATTTCTATCATCCCTTCTAAAAATCCATTATTTTACTTCTAAATATTTGTCCCCATTTTACATAAGTGAGTCTCATAAATGTCCTATACTCATTCCTAAACATCTCCTCCTCTGCTTTCATCATCCTATAATTACTCCACCAAAATGCTCCCCAGTTAAATTCCCAGCTCCTACATGAAGTTTTCCCAGTCCAGTCTACCTAATTAACCTCTTCTCTGAATTTCCACTTTTTCATTCAATTTAAGCTATAAGAGCTTTGTATATTTATTGTATTAACATCCTCTAATAGAATGTAAACTATTAGAGAACAAGAAGTTTTATTTTTGTCTTCATCTTTCCGATGCCTATAACTGAGTGTAACATATAACCCAAACTTAATAAACGTGTTTATAATTTGAATTTATATTTCAAATGCTTCTGCCTGGATTTCCCAAGGTATGTCCAAACATAATGGAAGACTTTCTGCCACTCTTTCCATGTTGTCTTTTCCAACAGATTGCCCTGTATATAATCCTCACTCTCTCTTAATATTAACTCTCTTCCTGTCTGCTATTCCTCTACTGCCTACAAATATACCTACATCTCTCTCATTCTCAAAAAAACAAAAAAACTCACCTGATATAGTCCCCTCCTCTAATCCTTGCCCCCCTTTCCTCCTCTTTGGGAATATGCCCTTAAAAAGGAGTTCTTGGGACAGCTAGTTGACACAGTGGATTGAGAGCTAGGCCTAGGGATGGGAGGTCCTGGGTACAAATATAGCCTCAGATCCATTCTCACTATGCGACCTTGGGTAAGTCACTTAACCCCTATTGCCTAGCCCTTTCCACTCTTCTGCCTTAGAACCTATACTTAGTATTGATTCCAAGATAGAAGGTAATGGTTAAAAAAAAAAAAAGTTCCTAACTCTCTGTAGTCTGATTTCAATACTCACGTGGAATTTCTCTCCAAAGTTATCAATGATTTCTTAATTGCCAAAGATATTGGTCTTTTCTCACTCCTCATCTTTCATCAACTCTCCAGAGCTTTTCAAACAGTTGATCTTCCCTCTCTTTCTAGATATTCTCTCTTACCATAAATTTTCCAGATGTTGTTCTCTCCTGTTTCTTCTACATGTCTGATCATTCCTTTCTGGTATTCTTTACTGGATCTTCTCTGCTCTTCTACTTGTGGGTGGCCCCCCAAGGCTCTGTTCTGAGTCCTCTTCTCTTCTACCACTATACTATTTCTCTTGAACTTATAAATTCCCATGAATTTAATTATAAACTTTATGCAAATGACTCCCATATATTTATCCAGTCAACAGCTTTCATGAATTCAGACTAGTATCTCAAACTGGGAAATAAATTGATGATTCATATAACTCATCATGTCTAAAACTGAACTCAATATCTTTTCCCCAAAACCCTCCCTCCTTTCTAACAACCCTATTACTGTCAAGCACACCACAATTCTGCCAGTCACTCAGGTTTGTAACCAAAGATGCAAGTAAGTCAAGATATTTGAAGTCCTGTGGATTTTACCTCTCCTGGACTAATGCAATAACCCACTACTGCTCTCTGCTTCAAGTCTCTCCCTATGACATGCTCCACTCAGTTGGCAAAATTATCTTTTATGTAGGTATGTTCGCATCATTCACCTATTTAATAAGCTCCAATGGCTCCTTATTGCTTCCAGGCCAACATTTAAATTGTTTGAGTTTTATAAATCCTCTATAACTTATCCCCCTCCTTCTGCCCTCCCCCCACCATTTTTTCAGTCTTATAACTTCCAAACTCTTTGACCCTTTGACTCTGGTCTCCTAGATGTTCTCTGTACAAGACATTTCCAGACTCCATGAATTTTCATAGGCTATTCCTCATGCCTTGAATTCTCTCCTTTATCTCCATCTTCCCTGACTTTCTTCAAGTCTCAGATAAAAGCCTACTTTTTGTAAGAAGCCTTTTGTCAGTCCTCCTTAATGTTAGTACCTTCCTTGAAATTATTTCCAATTTATTCCATATGTTTTTTTAATATGTTGTCTCCCTATATGAGATTGTGAGCGGAGTGTAGGAACTATTTGTGCTTCTTTCTGTCCCTACCACTTAGCAGAGTATCTGGCACATAATTTAAGTGTTTAATAGATTCTAGCTGACTTGACTTTCAGCTATTTTGTTTAAATGTTTTTGTCACAAGGGAGGGTCAATCTAGTATAAGCATAAGTTTAGAGGGATAGAAAGATTTTTCCTCCCAGGAATGACTATAATTTAAAGATGAAAAAAAATCAATAAAAAAGCATTTTTAAAAAAATATATGTTGTAATATTTTGAAAGCATGGGTAGAATCCTATATCTGATTATTTACCATGGGGGGGAGGGGCAGGTTTGGAGGAAGAATCTGAATCACAAAATGTCAGAAAACAATTGTCAAAAGTTTTTTCTACATGTAATTGGGGGAAAAAGGGGAATTTTTAAGTTAAAAAAATCAAGTAATTCCTTTCCATATCTAAAAATGGTCTAATTATATTTTGGGGCTCAAAGATCACTACAGATAGTGACTGAAGTCATGAAATTAAAAGATATTTGATACTTAAAAGGAAAGCTATTGCAAATATGGACAGTAAACTAAAAAAGCAGAAATCACCTTGCTGACAAAGATCTGTATGGTTTTTCCAGTAGCAATATATGACTTTGAGAGTTGGATAATATAAGGAAAGCCGAGAACTGCAGAGTTAACACTTTCAAACTGTGATGCTGGAGAAAACTTTTGAGAATCCTCTGGACAGGCAGAATTACAAATCAGTCAACACTTAAAGAAATTAATTCAGTCTATTCACTGGAAGGTCAAATACTGAAGTTTAGATATGTTCACCCCATAATGAGAAGATAGGACTCATTGGAAAAGACCCTGCTGTTGGGAAAGATTAGAGGAAAAAGGAATGACAGAAGAGGAGATGGACAGTGTCATGGAAACAATGAACATGAACTTGACAGCCAGTGGACCACAGTGGAGGACAGAAGGATCAGGCATGCTATGGTCCACTAGGTCACAGTTAGACATGACTGAACCGAACAACACATTCAATCAATCCATAAACTATTTATGCTTTTCTCTCTGAAATCCCTTCCCTTCCTTTCGATTTCTACTACTACCAACTTTGTTTAGGCCTGTATTATTTCTCACCTAAACAACTGAAAAAGTCTACTAAATGACCTCCTTGCCTCCCTTCAAGGCACCTGCTATATCAGGACTACTCTAATCTTTTATGCACAGATCTAATCACATCACTTTTCTGCTCAAAACATTTCAATGGTTCCCTATTGCCTACAAACCAAATTCCAAAAGCTTTAATCTAATGTGCATAGTCCTCTGTAATCTAATACCACTCTTCCTTTCTAGTTTTCTCTTACAACATTCCTCTTTTTACTTAAGAATTCAAACAAATTGGATTACATATCATCTCTTTCCATGTTTTTTTTATCACATTATTTCCTACATCTATTATTGTGTACCTAGTCCATCCTGCACTGAACTTGTACCCATCCTTCAAGATAGCACAAATACCATATCCTCAGGAAGCCTTCCTGATGATCTCTCACAGTGGGAAATGTCCTTTCCTACCCCCTATACATTTATGTTTCAATTTTTATCATCAGCATTCATGTAAGTGACAACTCCTTTACAAGATTATAAATCTTTTTGTCATAGAAAATATTATAATCTCTGTACCCCCCTTCCCCGCATATAACTATAGTGTTTGTTCTGAACATAATATGCATCTGATAAATGTTTGCTGAAATAAAGGCAGAAAACAGCTGGAAGGTATGAACAACTAGGTTAGTCTCTACAATAAAGTACTATATGTGGTGATCATGCAATACTATGTTTAAATACCTGCAGTGATGGGGGTATTCTTCTACAAAACAAGTTGGTCAATTCTCCTATGGGACATCTCCATTAGCAAGTTCTTCCAAATCAAAGTCTATCAAACTCAACACTACTAAATGCAATATTATGTATATAATAGGTACTTACAAGTGGACTGAATTAAATTTAATAAATTTAATGAAGAACCTTTCATTTATTAAACCCTCTATCTTCTACTCAAGCTCATGTCAACAACACACATAGGAAAACACTAAAAAATACTTCACTAAGGGAAATTACTCTAGGGCAAAAATTGTAGAGAGCCCATAATATATCCTCTAATCTTAAAATTTCCAGCTAATGTCATAGATATATAATCCTGCTCTCAGAAACGAATAGCAGAGACAATAATGTAACAGAGTTATGAAGAAAACTCATTTGAGAGAAGATATATGATTTAAACCTAACACATAAGTCAGTGATGATATATAATTAAAGAGAGAAATTTTTATTAGTCACCACTTCCTAATCTCTAGACACCAGTTAGATTTCGGCCATAATCCCGAGACTATCAATCTATTTCAACCTGGAACAGATCTGGAAATATCCTCAAATCCAAAGGTGTCCTAGGAGACAAGTTGGGATCTGATTATATTTGCTCTAAAGGACTCCAGGAATAATTCAGGGGTAACCTCAGAAAGTAAGATCTACTAGATGACGGATGTTGTATAGTTCAGAGGGGAATCACTGAAATTTGAGATCTACTGTAAGGTGAACCCTGAATAGTTCAGGAGAATTAAATTCTGAAGGTACACTACAACAAAGGAATATATAAAAGTTAAGGACTTACTAGTTTTCTTGCTGAATATAAGTTATTATTTTTTAACCCTTACCTTCAGTCTTAGAATCAATAGTGCATGTTGGATTCAAGGCAGAAGAGTGATTAAGAGCTATATAATGGGAGTTAAGTGACTTTACCAGGGTCACACAGCTAAGAAGTGTGTCTGAGACAAGATTGAACCTAGGATCTCCTGTCTTCTAGTCTGGCTCTCAATCCACTATGACACCCAGCCAGTTCCACTCCCCTCTCCCCCACCTCTAATAAGGGTTTTTAAGTGTTTATTAGTAATATAATTGTGGAATATATTATAAGATTATGTAGAGGAAACACTATGTGATGAAAAGAAAGCTAGTTTAGAGTTTCAGTTCTATTTGTCAGTTGTACAACCATAAACAAGTCACTTAACTGGGCCTCAGTTCCCCTATTTGTGAAATGAAGGAGAGTTGGATTAATCTCCAGAGTTTCTTCCAGCTGTAACATTCTAACATTCTGTAGTAAGGAAATTTGAAGGGAAATTATTTCTAGAATCAAAATTTTGCATAGAACACTAGTTCATTCACAAATAATATTATTTAGAAAATGTCTTAATATAGGTGCTGATTTGGCCTAAAGTGCCCTTCCTTTCCCTCTCCACTTCAAGCTACTGAAATTCTACCTTATTCTTCATCGACTAACTCAACATCTACTTCCCCAAGAGAATCTTCAATGATTCCTCCTAGAGAGAAACTATTTCTCTCTTCAAAAATCTAACACTTAGTAACCATTTTATGGCACTTAAAACATCCTGTTTTGTGTCTGTATTGCCATGTTAAAGTTGACATAGCTACTTAAAAAAAAGCTTTACACAGTAGTTCATGGTTTCATATTCAATTATCATTCTCTATCCTAATAAGTGTATAACTCGGCAGATAATAATAAATGTCAAACTTTTTTTATAAGTTGGTAAGTTTTGAAGAAAAAAATTTTAATTTCTTCATTATAAAGAACAGTTATATCTGAGGGCATTGAGGTGATTTTTTAAAATCAAAATTTTATTTAAAAATAAACACAATGTTCAGTTTTATATTATGTGGACATCTCTTAAACTATGTTTCTCTGCCAAACTCAAAATAAGTAATAATTCCTTGACATGCCTTGACAATTTCACTCTTCAATAGACTGAGGAACCAAGAAGGGGAAATTCTGTTCTGGATCTAATTTTCTTACTAACAAGGAAGAACTGTTTGTTGGGGTAGAGATGACAGGAATTCTTGGAGAGAGGTGTCCACTCTATCTTACAATGTGATATAGAAAGGGAAGAAAGACAAAATAAAGTCTGTCATGCCCCTGACAGTTTGGAAGGGAAGATTTCCAATGGTTTAAAGAAAATAAAGGTAAGTCCCCCTATATTAGCTACTCCTACTCCCCATTTTCAAGAGGAAGTTAATCCAAGAAGAAAAGGAGGCTCTCAAGAATGGAAACCTTTAAAACTGTGAGAAATAAAAAAAAAGAAGTATTCACTAATAATTCAAAGACAAATTGTATGATCTAACAGAATATCCTAAGCATGTGGCATTGGTTCTGTACTGTTTCCTTCAGGATGTTCCAAAGGAATTCTGAATTAGCCTACGCCCTGGGATCCAGTTATCTATCTTCCAGTCTTGGTGTTTACCCCTAGGCCTTCTTCCAAGGATCTTGCAACCAAATTTACCTTCCCCTGCCTCTACTTGCCTCCTGACCATGTTCAACTAGATTCTAACTTTCACTCACTCCTCCTGTTTGTGTAAGATGGGAAGGAAGCAAATATTTATTGGGAATCTACAAGGTACTATGCTAAGCACTTAAAAAATAATAATGTAATTTGATCCTCACAACCACCCTACAAGGTAAATGCTATTATCATCCTTACTTCACAGTTGAATAGACTGAGGCAGGTGGAAGTTAAGTGACATGCAAAAGAGCATACAGCCAGTAAGTGTATTAGGCAGGATTTCAGCTCAAGCCTTCCTTTCCAGCACTCACCACACCGCTGTCTCCAGACCACTCTTTTAGTATTCCTGATCCTTTCTTTAAAAAACATCTGCCAGAAGGTTGGATCTCAAGAGAGGCCCTTGAATAGTCTAATCATCTGTTTCCCTAAACAACTTTCTCCAGTTACACAAAATTTGCCTGGACTTTTTATTCTTCAATTTTAGTTAATACACATCTACTTGTCCATTTCTCCCCATCCCAGTAATTCTAAAAAAATCTCACTTTCTCAAACTTCATTCCTAACTGCCCAATTCCCCCATTCTCATCCTCTTCAGCTTTAACCCCAAAATATCCCACTCCAGATCTACCTATTTCTTCCACCATGGAATGTCTCTGGAATGTCTGCTCAAGTTTCAGAGGTCACTTGATTGTTTCACATTAGACATCTCTCCCTACTATCTCTTCCTTCATCTCAGCCACAAAGGAAAAGGTGGCCTTTCTCTTTGTTAGAGCAAACCCTCTCTATACTACTGATTTTTTTCTGTATCTTCTCCAGCACTTTAGTCTTCCTCTGTTATACCTGTTCTCTAATCTTCATTCTCTATCTGGCTAGTTCCTTCCTTAGTGTATACAGTTATATCTCCATCCTGTCCTTATAAAATACCATCACTTGATCCAATTAACCTCAAATGCTACCATTCAGAATCTCTCCTCCCTTTTGTGGCTCAATTCCTTAAGAAAGTCACCTACTTAGATGGCTCCACTTCCTCTTCTCTTACTCTTTCTAAACCCTTTGAAGTCTGATTTCCAATGTCTTCATTCAATTGAAACTGCTCTCTTCAATGATGCCAATAATCTCTCAACAATTTTAGAGGCCCTCTCTCAGTTCTCAACCTGCATAGCCTTTGATACAGTGAACTATCTTCTCTTGAATACCCTCTTCTACCCAGAAGTTTTTGATACTCTTTTCTCTTGGTTCTTCTTCTACTTGTCTGGCTGTGCTTTCTCAAACTCTTTTGTTGGTCTTTCATCCAGGTCAAGCCCATTAAGCATGGGTGTTGTTCCCCAAGACTCTGTCCTGGTCCTGCCACTTAGTGATCCCATTAGTTCCCATGGGTTCAATTATCTTTACCAGGGGTGATTTCCAGAGCTATAGAAACAGTCAATCTATCTCCTGAGTTCAGGCTTTCTATCACTAACTGCCAATTTTGTTATGAAGTCTTGTAATCCCTACCTTACTATATCTTTCATCTATATCTCCTTCTCTCCATTCACACAGCCACCAGCATGGAACAGGGTCTCATCATTTCATAGCTGAACTATTGCGGTAACCTGCCTTCCTTCAAAATTCACTTCAGGGGGCAGCTGGGTAGCTCAGCGGATTTAGAGCCAGGCCTAGAAATGGGAGGTCCTGGTTTCCAATCTGGCCTCAGACACTTCCTAGCTGTGTGACCCTGGGCAAGTCACAACCCCCATTGCCCAGCCCTTACCAATCTTCTGACTTAGAACCAATACACAGTCTTGATTCCAAGGCAGAAGGTAAGGGTTAAGATGAAAACAACATCAACAACAACCTCACCTCAGCTCAAATCCCACTTTCTGAAAAAGGATTTGGTTAGTCCTTGTTCCCTTACCCACCTAGTGTCTTAGCTCTAATATTACCATTACTACTACCACCATTGCCTTCCATTTACATTGTTTATATACTGTATGAATATAGTTGTCTCTCCCATCAGATGGTGAGCTCCTCAAGAGCAATATTTTTACCTGTCTTGGTATCCCCCAGTGCTTATCAGAGTGCTTGACACAAAATGAAGAGCTTAATAAACGCTTGCTGACTAGCTGATTGTCTAACATTCTTGACCTGAACAACACAATATTTACCAAGATTATCAACTGTACAGATGATACAAAGTCAAACTCTTCAACAGTGGATGACAGAATAAGAAATCAAAAAAAGGCTGTTAAATTGGCCAAATCCAAAAGTAAAATTAATAAAGCTACACAGTCTTATACTTGGCTTCAAAAAATCTAATTGACAAATACAACATAGAGAAGGCATGACTAGACAACAGTTTGTAAAAGACTGAATGATTTTAATGGACTGTAAACTCAATATGTGTCAACCATAAGATATGACTACCAAGAAGGAAAAAAATATATTCTTAGGATACAGAAAATAAGGTATCCAGGGCTAGGGAAATGATGGTTCTGCTTTACTGTGTCCTGGTCAGAACAATTGTGAAGCACTAAGCTAATTCTAGGTACATTTTAGTTAAGAACATTGATTATCTGGAATCTACACAGGATGGTAAAGGTCTTTCTAGATTTACAAGTTATAAAGATGGGTTCATGCATTAGTTCAAGCACCATTATTAAAGAGATTTTTCTGTGTTAGGCACTGTATTAAGTCCCAGGGCTACAATGATAACAAAACAAGTCCTGGCTTCAAGAAGTTTATCCTCTGCTGGGAGGATGCCAGATACAGATAAATGCAAAATATATACAAAAAGACTAACTTTCTGAGGAGAATGGAGCATTGGAACTAGGATATTTAGCCCAGAGAAAACTTTGAGAGATATAACTTGAAGGCTTTCACATAAAAGGCAGATTAGATTTATTCAACTTGGTCTTGGCAGGCAGAATTAGATGAAATGGATAGACCTAAAAATTACTAAGAATCAATTAAGGCAGGAATCATTAAAAAAAATTCTTAAACTTAAAACTATACAAAAATGAAATGAGATACCTTAAAAGGTATTCAAACAAAATCTGGATAACCGATTGTTGGGTTTGCTTTTTGACTGACACTTTAATTAATGACAGAGACAAAGGTACTTGGTGAGATCATCAACTGTAGGGATGATACAGATCTTATTCAGACACTGAACTAGTTAGCCTCTGACCTCCATTTCATCTTGGGCTCTGTGATCAACTGTAAGGTTCTTGAGGGCAGGGACTAAATCTTTAGTCTTATTCCTCTACACATCACTCTGCAGCAGCTACCATAGTATTTTTCATTGGTTACCTTTTTCTTCAGTATTTGGTAGAGAAAGATTTTTCAGAAATCAAGATATTGGCAAAATATTTAACTTGGTATAATAGTTGGAAAATGTCTATGACCCCAAATGTGTTAAATGAAGAGATGGATGAAAAAGTATGATGTAAATGATTTCTCAACTATGCAAGCTTTTAACAAAAGTCTTTGAAAATAATGTTTGGAATTCTAAATTAGAAGCTAAAAAGTATCTATTTTAAAACTCAGGTGTTGGGGCAGCTGGGTGGCTCAGTGGATTGAGAGCCAGTCCTAGAGACAGGAGGTCCTAGAGTCAAATCTGGCCTCAGATATTGCCTAGCTGTGTGACCCTGGGCAAGTCACTTAACCCCCAATGCCTAGCCTTTACCACTCTTCTGCCTTGGAACCAACATATAGTATTAAGACAAAAGGTAAGGGTTTAAAAAAATTCAGGCATTAAATTTCTATCATGTAAGGATTGAGAAGATAAAATTTTATTTTTTCCGTATTTATAAAAACACCAAATATTTGCTACATTCAAAACAATGATCCATTTCAAACATTTATTTTGTGGTAAACAGGGCTACTTTAAATGGGCTACAGGGTCTAATTCTTTGAAAAGCATTACATTTATACTGAAAAATATTACTGAGATAGACAGGATCTCCAGAGATAAGAAGTGAAAATAAAAGTGACTATAACACAAAGTTGTACAGGTAGTCTGAGATAAGGGATCTCACACCCCTACTTTTAGTTCCAGATGCATTATTAAAGCTAACTGCAAATTCAAATAATATTTTATATTCATCTCATAACTATATATGTATGACTATATACATGAATGTAAAATTATATATACACACATGCAATGGCTATTCAAAATGCATATGACCTAAAATAGGCCTAAATAATAGATATAACTATGTAACACTGAACTTTTTTCCAGAAGACCATTAACTATAACTTTAAAACATTTTGTAAGTTTGATGTAAACAAATACAGTGCTACAATTTGAATTCCCTTTGTTCTGTTATACTGATATTTATTAAGTAGACATTACCTTTCAAATTAAGACTATATTTCAGTCAAGTGGGTTGCTTTTTATATTGGGATGCCTATAACTTATTGACTCATGAACTTAATTTTTACTTTTATAAGAACAGAATCTCTATTATGATCAACTAGGGTTTATACCAATATTAGAAAATCAAGGTAAAACCATAATTTTAATGAGTCAATTTTAAAAATAACATCACTATAAACATAATTTTATTTTACATATATAGTATCATTATGTAGAGTGGAAAGAATCTATGAAGATTCAGGAAGACTTCTACTTAAATCTGTGTTACTTTGGGCAAATCACTTCTTGCTGGGTCAGTTTCTTCATCTGGAAAATAAGGGGTTGGACCTAATTGATCTCTAAGATCCCTTTCTACCTTTAAGTTCTATGATTCTAGCTGTTGCTACGTATGGATCAGTGATAGTGAATCTTTTAGAGATCGAGTGCCCAAACTGCAACCATCATATTCCATGTGAGAAATGTCCTCAGGCACTGGTGGAGAGGGAGAGAGGAAGGGGAGCAGACCCCTCCAACATGCTCTGGCATGCATATTATAGGTTCACCAACACAGGTATAGATGATCAGAGCTTTCCATCTTGTAAGTATAAGAACACTGATGACATAGCCTATTTAGTCATGTAACTATATTGCATTACAAAGCTCCCCAATGCATTTTCTCTTTTTACTTTACATTTTAAAAAGAGACTTTACAGATCAGCTAATTCAAGCCTTTTATTTTACAGGAAGAAATTAAAAAACAGAAAAGCAACATGCATTTCACAGGCCCAGAAAATGGTAACTGGGAAAAATAATTTGGATTGGCAAAGTTCTGGGGCCTCTGTTCAATTTTCTTTCTACTATATCACACTGTTTCCCCTTCCTTTAAGGAAATTATGACAGCACTGAAAACTGGAACAAACATTTTAATTTCAGTAATTCAAAAAACAACAAACTTTTACTATGTGCATACATACCTTGTTCTTACTTTGAAAACAGTGTGCAACATAACTGTTTTTCTGCCTCTCAGATATAACCATCCCCAAACTATTCACATGCCAGATCTACAAAACTAGACTAAAGAAATGTATTAATATCAGAAAGCTAAATGAGAGAAAAGCTATAAAAGAACTGTTAGCATCTGAGGGAAGGAATGCCTTTTTTTCCTCAGAATTTGGTAGAGAAAGATTTTTCAGTTATCGCAGTTAGTGGCAAAACACTTAATGTAGCATGATAGTATGAAAAGTCTGTGGCCCCAAATGATTCCTTGGATTTCAATTTTTCTAAATGGGAAAACATTCCCCAATTAACTCTGGCTAAGGAGTATAGAGAACATTAAAAGCAAATGTAAAAATAAAGATTATGGGATGGAATGAAAGAAAATTATAATTAAAGATCCTAAAATACATCAATTCCACTTACCATTGTCTGAATTTGAGTTACATTTATCTTCTTGGAAGCAGTAAAAATAAGTTTCAAATTCATATTTAGCTAAAGGTGTTGTCAAAGACCCATCAGGCTAATGAAAACAAAGTCAGCATCAAGGTTTCAAAAGTTCTACACCAGCTCCAAAAGTTAAGCTGGAAAAGTCTATATTATAATAACATTTGAAAAACACACCTGTGACAGAAGAATTCTTTCATGAATAGCACTTTTCAAAGCCAAAGTACTCTTCATATGACTTAGAAACCTTTAGAAAAGACTTTGCTTTGTAAAGAAGCTAACTAAAATTCTGAATACTAGAGAATCTTCCAAAGAAATGTCCTTAACAAGATATTATTGGATTATCACAGAAGTTTATTTTTGTCTACAAAGAGAAAGTCAACCTTATCAGGAAAATCTGCTCAAGCAAAATAGTCAGGAAAGTGAAGAAAATAGAAGAATATTAATTAGGTCAGGATGAGTATTTCATTTTAAGGTTTTGTGGCTCTAAGAAATCATATTATTCAAAAGTAAGTACTAAAAGTTTTGTGTGGTAGCATACATAAATGGACAAGAAGGCATCTCAAATGCAAAGCTCAGATACAATGTTAAACTATCTAAATTCCTTAACTGGCATTTACATAAGCGTGGGTAAATTTATCCCAGATTTTTTTTTCTTTTAACAAGGTGTGTATATTTACAAATAAGCTGCCCTTTGGGCTATAATATGGACAAAACCTCTATATTATATACATTAAAATATTTTAATTTAAAGTATTTAGTTTTATTTCTAGTATACCATAGTACTAAAGATTGTCATAAAAATTTTAAAAAACTGAGGGTATTAAAAAGAAAATCTGCTGGTTACTAAGTAAGTACATCAAAATTTCAAATTTCAAATCTTAATTCTATAATGAAAGAAATATTGTATTAGCATCAGAATTAACATATTGCTCTTAAAAAACAATTTCCAGTGAAGTTTCTACCTTCCTCTATTTCTAGTAAGACTCAGTTGTCATGGTATGATGGAGCTGCCCAGTTGTCAGTTCATTCCAAATGGTTCCCCAATCCTCCCCTTTAGAAGTTAAAGGCCCACTGAGTAGCTAAACAAAATGTTTGGAATAAAGTCATAATTCTAATATAAAATACAGTTTTAAAACGAAAACCCACAATTCTAAACATAATTTGACACTCACAAAATAGTGTTCATCTGGGTATACCTTGTTCTTGAAGCACTATTACAATAATCAATACTATAAAAAACTTATTTTGTATAGTTATAAGTATTTTAGGAAAAATGCAAAACCATTTAAATTTACATAACCAAAAAGAAATTTGAAATTCTAAAAGAGAAGAAATAGATACTAGATCATGATTTAAAATAAAGTTTAAAAGTGATTAGTACATTTCATGGGCTAGAAATATTGTTCTACATATATTTCCCATTCACGTAATTTTCAATTGAATCTTCTGAAGATTAGACATTTTTATTCTCATGGTACAGACAAGAGCAAAAATGAATATGAATTCTTATTCACACATATGATATATGATATGACAGTGGAGATTTGTACACAATTACCATCTACTGCTGATCATATACCATTTTGTATGTTGATTTCTTATAACATGGGAAAAAAACATCTGATAAAAAGGCATTTTTAAAAACCAAAGGAATACTTCTTTTCTTTTAAGAACTTTCTTTTAAAACATACAGTACATAAGATGTAATTAGAGCTTTTATTTTTTAAACATGTAGTTTAATCATTAAATGAGTTAAAAGTGAAATAGGTCTTGTTGTTTTAGAACCCTATCTTATTCCATTCATATTAACAAGATACAAAAATTATTTTAAGTTATGTTACAACGGTACTATCTTCTACGTAGGTATAATTCATGACAGAATGATCCTTCTACTTTTAATTGCATCACATATCTAAAAAAAAAAAAACCCAACAGAGTACAGCAGAGATTTTTTTTATACAAATAAGGATAATGGGTGTTTGAGGGAAGACATCTCAGTCATGCCAATAGCAATTATAAAGTTAAAATCTTTCTCAGAGAGAAAACTGTAATTTAAAATTCACATTTCAATTTTATTTGAGATAAAAAATTCCAAATATAGACTGACATTTTCGTGTTTCAAAAGAATTTACATTCTCTAATTCAAAAATTAAAGGAAGAATATGATGAAAATATATGTCTAGAAATCTTGATATTTTCTTTCTTAAGTGAAAAGTGATCTAATTTTAAATCACTAAAAATATTACATTCAAATATTTCTGAAATTATTTCAGTTAACAAGTAAATTTTCAAGGCTTTGAAACAGTAATAAATTCTATGGATCCCACACAGAGCTTAAGTTTAAAAAATCATTTTCATGAAATTAATAGTTTTAAAATTCATACCCAGTGCTACAGTACGGTGAACAGCAAAATAACATTAATATTTATTATTTTACTATATGACAGCACTTTCATAAGTATAGCTATACTGGCTTTGAACGAACAGTGACAGTAATAGCCCATAAGAATGAACTGAAATGTTTTCAAAGGATGTGATGGTCATTTTACAGACTTAAACAGAACCAGTAACACAAGAGTAGATTTGTCCATGGAAATAAATACATCAAAGTCTGACAACTGGTAAACAAAGGTCCCTATAGCAACCACAGAGTGGAAACGAACCGAGGTCACAGAAGAGATCCAATTCCTTTGATTCTGAGTGATTTTATACCCCTCATTTCATATTTTTTAAAGTTAATATGAGATACTGAGTTCTCTACCAAAACTCAATGTTTTTCTCCCCCCAGCACTCCACACCGTCTACCATCAAAGCTGTTTCTTCCTTCTTCCCCCTCAGCTCGCCAAACAAATTAGCATTTGTACTAAGGTACCTCCTATCACCACTCAGCTTCTTCCCAAACACACGCCCACGTACACTGAAACTGGCCTTGCCTGCACTGAACCAACACCGCCTATGGGAAAGGGGGTTCAACTCTGGGGTAGAAGGCGCTTGCTTTTACCTCTCAGCATCACTGTTTCTCATTTTAATGAAATGAAGTTGGGGCTCCCCCCTTACAACCACCACCCCTCAGCCCCTTACCAAAGGAAGGTGGTGGATGAAGCCAGCTAGTCCTACTACAATAACAGAATGCTGGAGCCTCCTTTTGCCCATTCCGGAGATGAGTCAGGGATCTCCTTTGCCGACAAGTGCCCCCTTTAGGCTTTAATTAAGAGAGGCATGCCCACCCGCAGCCCCTCTAAGCTCTCCTGATGCAGAGGCTCCACGGGGTACCGTGCCCAAGAGCGATTCGGGGCTGGGCGCTGCTGGGCAACAGGTCAGAGTGATCCGAGAGTCGGAGGATTAGGACAGAGCACTCTAGGCAGGTCAAGGCGCATGAAGGGGGAGGCTGAGAAGGGTCCGGGAGGGGGGGCGTGGTCGCGTCTGCCCGGACACTCCCGCCATCGCCTCCTCCGCACACCTGCACAGCAGTGGCGGCAGCCACCTCGGGAGGGAAGGAGAAGCTTCCAGGTCACCCCAGAGACAACACTCGGGAGGGGGATAAGGGGGGGTCAGCGGCCGGGTGTCCAGCAGAGGAAGTGGTCGCGCTGGGGAGGGGGCCCTGCTCGCCCCGCCCTCACCGCAGCCCCCTTCCTCCCCAGCGCCGAGGCCGCGCCTGGGCCCCGCACATAAACAGCCGCCGGTGGCTGCGGCGGCGGAGTGGAAGGCGGCGTCTTCCCCCCACCCCCCGGGAGAAGGGGCCGAGGAGTCGCCGCCATTCCCTCGGAGCGGCCCGCTCCCTCAGGCGACTCGGCGAATACTAACCTGTGCGGCCGCCGCCTCAGAGGATGGACCCCACGACGCCGGCCTCCGGGCGGCTGCTGCTGCTGCTTCGCCGCCGCCTCCTCCTCCTCCTCCTCCTCCTCCACCTTCTCCCGGGGAGCGCTCCCTGACCGTCTCCGGCGCGATCTCTCATTCAGCTCCAGCCGCCACCGCCGCTCGGGGGAGGGGAGTGTACAGGATCCACCCCGGACGCTCTGGGGGGTGGGGGAGGAGGAGAAAGGGTGCGCGGGAGCGAAGGAGCTGGGGAGCGAGTGCGCGAGCGGGGGAGCGCGATGGGGCCGCGCGCCAGAGGACGTGCACGCGCGACACCAACTGAGCCCTTTCGGGCTTGCGGAGGGAGGGAGGGAGAGTGCTACTGGGCCGGGCTATGGCTCCCTCGTGCCTCCCCAACCTACCCACCCACCACGCTTTTGAGCCTCCTGCAGACGAACCCAACGGTAGACAGGAAGGCTGTAGTGCGAGGCTCGAGGCGGGCGCGGCCACAACTACCTGCAGTCTTCCCCCACCCCAGTAAAAGAGGAGAGATGGGGGTCTGTTACCGGCACAAGATAGGCAGCTGGGGTGTGGTGGGCCCTGCAGAATCGGGGAATGAGCCGGCATGGCATTGTCATCCTCATCTACCTGATCTCCAGCGGAATCAAGGCGGGAGGAATCCTACTCCAAGATTTCGTTGTCCCCTTTTGACTGGTGCAAAACACGTAGGGTTTTAGGAGCTACTGTGTTCGAGCTCAGCACCCCCCTCCCCCAAAGGCTGCCCCAGAAGTCCTAACCATCTGTGAGGGCTGCACTTGGGATGTTGAGAGGCGCAACGGATGAGATGGAGGGAGAGGGGAGCCGGGAGCCAGGCTTCCAAGAGCACTCTGCAAGATAATTCGCTTTAATGAGTGTGTGAGAGAGAAATGTGGTATCTCCCCCTTGGGTCTCGGTATAATGGTTTCCATGTGAATGAGATTTACACATCTTTGTGGGAGCGTGTCGCTGAATATAGGGGCAATAAAATAACATTGGTTAATGGGCTTTTCTCTAGAACTAAAAAGAAAATGAAGTTGGCCTAAAAAGTGGAAGGTGTGATTTGTTGAAAGTTGCAGTTTGTGGAATGCCCTGATTAAAATCAGACCCACTTTAATGCAATGTTGTGGTAAATAGGATGTGTTTTAAATGGACTACCTTATATTTGCTATAATTTAGACCATTTGGAAATGGATAATTACTAGAGGAGCCACATGTTTTTCTTCTGTGTGGCACATTTGCTATAAAATATGGAAGGGATTAAGCGTGCTCTCACTATGTATAAAAATAGAAATTCACTAGAATTGCATCTTCCAATTATTTTCTGTAGCTTCATAGTAAATACTAAATAGAAGCAGACACCTTATATTTTTCCCAATATCTGCCTAGTGCCATAACACTTGGTTCTAACAGGCGAAGCAAGGATGTCCTTCATCTCAGTCTAAAATGATGGATGCTTTTGCCAAAGACTCCCAAGAAAAAGACAAGATAAAAAAGGACACACCCCAAAGAGAGAAAGCAAAGACTGTTAAGAAAAAGGTTTTCAAAGGACTTGATGGGAAAAGGATGGAAAACAAAAAAGAGCAAGAGACAAAAATGAGAGAAAAAGTTATAAATAAGAAAAATGAAAGAAAAGGAAAAAATGTGTCTTAAAGGAAAAAATATATGATACTATGTACCTGTAAATGTAAATTGCTTCCAAAAAAACTTGTAACTTAAATTGGCCCTTTAGGAAAAGAAAGCTCTGTTCCCACTTAGTTGCAAGTCTGAAGGCACTGAGTAAATGTTTAGTCATTTGTGAATGGTTAGTACAAGATTAAGGAAAAGATGTTTGGCTCTGTGCATCTAATTATAAATAATTAACTATTATTGATTAGACAGAAAACTGGGGGAAAGTTGTTAATGCTGATACATGTGAATACCCTTTACTAACTTAAACTTGAATTTGGCTTTCATAAAGGCATAAATGATCCTTTATTTCTACATCTACCAATAATTTTCAGAGTTTAAGGAAAGACCAATGAAATTTTCAAATGGGCTTTGATAAAAGGCTCTGTGGTTCATGGCACCAAGAAAGCAGTGGTTTGGGATGGCAGAGCTCTATCTATTCATTCTTAACTCTAGCTGATTATCTGAATCTGGGTGAGTCATGCAAATTCTTTATCAATGAAATAAGCTACAAAATAAGATTAATTCTGTTAACCTGCAAAGTAAGCACTCAATATTTGCTGAATTGAATCTATGATATGGTAAAGTAAATAATATGTAAAATGATTATTTAAAAGGTTTTATTTAATTTTCTTAAATAACTTTTAATTCCATTTTGATATTCAGTTGTCTTGATACATTTCTATTTCTTTTAATTGACTAGCAAATATTAAATATATGGATGTGAAAAGCTTTGAAGTATGCCCATTATTTTTCTACTTTTTTTCAAATTAGAGCATTTATTCTTTTTAAATTCTATAGGTGGCATTATATATTCTATTTCCTAATGCCATTATGCAAACAAAAGTATGCAAAGTGCTAATATGTAAAACACAAATGCCTTTCCACAAAATAAAAATCAATAGGAATGCAATACAGGTAAAAGTAGTTCAGAGTCATCACCATATTTCTAAAAAAGCATTATGTAATGATCCTGTCACCATCATTCAGAATTATTTCAATAGATAAGCCAAGCAAATCTATTAGATATAGAAAAATAATTTTGGAGATCAAGAGACCACCACTAGCAAAAAGAAAAGTGACTAGAATTGAATCTATTAGTTAATTTCTGTAGCTTCATAGTAAATACTAAATAAAATTGGTCAATTTCCTTTCATTATAGTCTTTTTTTTTCTTTAAAACTAGAAAATTAAGAAAGCTTATTACTGTGATAATAGGACTTGCAAATAATAGAATTAGGGAAATGGACATGACAGTTATTTCTAGAGTGATTTTTAACTATAAATATATATATATATATATATTCCATTTCTTTAGCATTAAAACCAGTTAAAGTAATGCTTCATTTATCTGGTATCATCCAGAAAGAAGATGGTGGATCAAGTGAGGAACTTGGCAACAACAAAAAAGAATTAGCAGAGTACTTGCTATATAGTAAGTGCTAAATAAATATTTATTGATGGACTGATTACAGTCACGTAGATTTCTTAAAGTCTCAGTTGTATGCCCAGAACCACCAAGAATGCATTCAACACATATGTCGGCCCTATGTTTTCCTATAGGGATTATATCTAGTATAATATTTTCTTTTATAAACAACACATGTTCATTACTATCTAAAGCAGCATTTTTGATAGTTACCCTTGGCTGGTCTCTGAAGCATTCATTGAAATATAGAAGAGCATCAAACTAATTGTCTAAATTGCCCCCAAATCCTTATTTATTCAATGATTTTATTACAAAAATATTTAACATCCAAATAAAAAAGAAAGATGGTAGACCCTTTAAGTTAATTTTCCAAGTACCTAGCCACTTGAACTACTTTTGATGGATGTCTATCTAAACTATTACATATTTTTCTACTTTCTTGAATAGAGCTATCCAAAACAATCTTTTCTTGATGAATTGTTTTTCAAGTCAACAAACAAGTATCTGATATGTTCAAATTTAGTGTTAGGTCAAAGAATACAAAAGGCAAAAATGAAAATAGTCCATACCCTCAGTTTTAATCCTATTGGGCAGAAACAAACTTTTACTCAAACACAAGAATAACTGAGGAAGAAAAAAAAATCAACAACTTGGGAATGAAGGAAACCTTCTCTAAGGCAATGACTCCTTAATTGAGAATTGAACAGTCAAGGATTCTGAGAGTGTAGAAACAGGGGAGGAATAAATACATTTCCAAGCTACTTGAAAGAATCTACTTATGTGAAATGCATACAGGTAGGAAATGCAATATTAAGTTTAGAGAAATGTCTATTAGCCCAGCTTGGTTGAAATGTAGACTTCATGTAGAAGTTTAATGTGAAATAGTAAGAAACATCTTTTAGAGTTTATCTCTAAGTCATGCCAGAGATAGATTATGAAGGGCCCTAAATCCCAGGATAAGGAGTTTGTGTTCATCCTAGAGGCAATGGGATATACCAGTGAAAGTTTTTAAGCAAAGGAGAGAGGCAGTGGTCAAGCTTTTGCTTTAGGAAGAGTATTTGACATCCTTTTGGAAGATGGATAGCAGAGGGAAGAAATTAGAAGGAAGGAATCCAATTAAGAGGCTATTGTAGAGGTAAATGATGAGAGTCTGAAGCAGTGGCTGTTTAATGGGAAGGAATTAACAGAAGTGAGAAATGTTGTGGAGGTAAAATTAGTAAGATTTGGCAACTGCTTGCAAGAGGAGAGTGACAAAGAAGCCAAGGATGACCCCAGTGTTGTGAACTTGAATTATGAGAAAGGTCTATCTTCAACAGAGAAAAGAAACAGAGAAACAGAGAAAAGAAAGTTTGGAGGACAGCAAGATGAATTCCATTTTGGACATGATGAGTTTGAGCTACTTAAAGAGACATCCAGCAAGCAATTTGATGGTGTTTGAGTAGAGTTCAAGAGAGGATGGGACTGTGTAAACAGAATCCACTCCCCTCCCCTCAGCTCATCCCACCTTGCTGAATGGCTGGATGTCACTTGAAGGCTCCAAACAGAGGTCACAGGTGAAGAGCTCTAGGAACATGGCCTGGAACTAAAGGTTAAGAGTCTGGGTCAAGAGAAAGGATAAAGATGTGGGGTGAGACATGCCCGATCTCTATTTCCTTGGAGGCGGTGGGGAAGGGCCATGACTGAAAGAAAAATATGGTCAGAGTCAAGTTAAATTAGGCTAATATCTCTATATATATCTGTCTCCTCTATTTCAAGTGATTATTAATCAGCTTTATGGAAAATAAGAACCTGGAGTTACTAATTTAAATCTAACAGGACCATGTATGTAACTTTGGAAATCATCTAAATAAAACTGATATATGAACCCATGGGCACCTTAAGGGAGCTATATAGGGTTGGTAATTTAGAATGGGAAATGAAAGAAAAACAGGCAGGTAAGAAGCAACCAAGAGAACAGTGGCACAGAAACCAAACAGAATCAAAATCTACATGAGATCCAAAAGGATAAAGCCTTAAAAAAGGCTATTGAATGTAGCATTTAGGGGAGGTTGTTAATAACCTAAGACTGAATGCATTTTCATTCAGTAAAGTAGGAATGCTAATGATATATGTATATATATGTTATAAATGCTCTATCATTTATATAACACTTAAAGATTTATAAATGCTTTACAAATATCTCATTGATCCTCACTTGTATACCTGGAAGGCAGTAGCTATTATTAGCCCTATTTTACAGATGAGAAAACTCAAGATAGCCAAAGGTCAAGGGATTTGCCCAAGGTTACACAGTTAAGAGTTGAAGATCAGATTTGAATTCAAATCTTCCTGATGCCTGATCCAGTGCTCTCTTGAGGACACCAACTAGGAATCTAAATTGCAAAGGATTTAGAAGTGAGTGAGGGGAGACAGCAAATGTAGAAGACAGGGGGAGGAAGAGTGAGTGGGAACTTAAACAGTGACAATAGCATAAAATGGTAGAATGTTGAATGGTTTTGGAATCAGAAATTCAATTCAAATCCTAATTCTGTTAGTTTCTGCCTCCACGACCTTGGACAATTCACTTGACCACTGTGCCTCAGTTTCCTCACCTATAAAATGAAGAGGTTGAATTAATACATCTCTAAAGGACCTTTCTGGGTCTAGACTCTGTGATCACTATGAATAATAACTTTTAGAGCTAGTGGAATATAATCCATTTTTGCTCCTACTCTAAATGTCCCCAGATTGCTATGCTTTTTGAAATTGAAGTAGTTAATTTGTACAATAGTTCTTCTATGTGCCTTCTTTTTGTTGTCCTCCCTTGCCACAATCAGAATTTCTGCCTTTAACAACTGCTCCCTTCCCCCCATCTACTTAATACATGTTTCTCATCTGCTTTAGCCTAGGAAATCCAATGAGCAAACATGTTCAATTTATGCCTACAAGTAAATCAGTTCTAAGTCAGGGCCTGATAAACTATTCTGTGACTTAAATATGCTTTAGTGTTTTCATTTTGTTAATTTTTTTTTTTAGTGTTCAGAGGTCTCTTTGTCTTGCTTACTTCCTGGTTATCTGCTATTGACTTTCCCACATAGGTAACATCTGAATAAATAAGGTATTGTAGTCTGTATTTTTTACAGTTATTTCTGCAAAATTAAAACCTTAGTGTTTTTGCCATTAAAATTATTATTCTAAAAAACATTGATTGCTCATGGGTGGGACGAGCTAACATAATAAAAATGACCATCCTACCCAAACTTATATATCTATTTAGTGCCATACCCATTGAACTACCAAAAAACTATTTTACTGAATTAGAGAAAACCATAACAAAGTTCATTTGGAAGAATAAAGGATCAAGGATATCCAGGGAAATAATGAAAAAAAATACAAAGGAAGGTGGCCTTGCAGTCCCAGATCTCAAACTATATTACAAAGCAGCTGTCATCAAAACAATTTGGTACTGGCTAAGAGACAAAAAGGAGGATCAGTGGAATAGACTTGGGGTAAATGACCTCAGTAAGACAGTCTTTGACAAACCCAAAGACCCCAGCTTTTAGGACAAAAACCCAGTATTTGATAAAAACTGCTGGGAAAATTGGAAGACAATGTGGGAGAGATTAGGTTTGGATCAATACCTCACACCCTACACCAAGATAAACTCAGAATGGGCAAATGACTTGAATATAAAGAAGGAAACTATAAGTAAATTAGGTGAACACAGAATAGTATACATGTCATACCCTTGGGAAGGGAAAGATTTTAAAACCAAGCAAGACTTAGAAAGAGTCACAAAATGCAAAATAAATAATTTTGACTACATCAAATTAAAAAGGTTTTGTACAAACAAAACCAATGTAACTAAAATTAGAAGGAAAGCAACAAATTGGGAAACAATCTTCATAACAAAAACCTTTGACAAAGGTCTAATTACTCAAATCTATACAAAGCTAAACCAGTTGTACAAAAAATCAAGCCATTCTCCAATTGAAAAATGGGCAAGGGACATGAATAGGCAATTTTCAGTTAAAGAAATCAAGACTAGTAATAAGCACATGAAAAAGTGTTCTAGATCTCTTATAATCAGAGAGATGCAAATCAAAACAACTATGAGGTATCACCTCACACCTAGCAGATTGTTCAACATGACAGCAAAGGAAAGTAATGAATGCTGGAGGGGATATGGCAAAGTAGGGACATTAATGCATTGCTGGTGAAGTTGTGAATTGATCCAACCATTCTGGAGGGCAATCTGGAACTATGCCCAAAGGGTGATAAAAGACTGTGTGCCCTTTGATCCAGCCATAGCACTGCTGGGTTTGTACTCCAAAGAGATAATAAGGAAAAAGACCTGTACAAAAATATTCATAACTGCGCTCTTTGTGGTGGCAAAAAATTGGAAAATGAGGGGATGCCCTTCAATTGGGGAATGGCTGAACAAATTGTGGTATATGTTGGTGATGGAATACTATTGTGCTAAAAGGAATAATAAAGTGGAGGAATTCCATGGAGACTGGAACAACCTCCAGGAAGTGATGCAGAGCGAGAGGAGCAGAACCAGGAGAACATTGTACACAGAGACTGACACATTGTGGTACAAGAGAAGAATGGACTTCTCCAGTAATGGCTTTACAATGTCCCTGAACAATCTGCAGCGGTCTACGAGAAAAAAAACCAAAAAAACAAAACAAACTATCCTCAAGCAGAGGACAAACTGAGGGAGTAAAAACACCGATGAAAAGCAACTGCTTGACTACAGAGGTTGAGGGGACATGATGGAGGAGAGACGCTAAATGAGCGCCCTAATGCAAATACCAACAACAAGGAAATGGGTTCAGAGCAAGGACACATGTGATACCCAGAGGAATCGCGCGTGGGCTAGGGAAGGGGTGGCAGGGGTTGGGGGGAGGAAAAGAAAATTATCTGTTTCCAATGAACAATGTATGAAAATGACCAAATAAAATAATGTTTAAAAAATTATTATTCTACATCACCATCATGCCAAGAAGCAAGGCTAAACTTTCAAGAGGAAAGCTGTATGTAATAAACTCTAAAAGGTAATCTGCACAGGTTTTAAATGACCTTACTGTCAAGTCCAATTCATCTAAGTCTTCTCCATACTCATTGTCTGCAATTTCTATAACTTTGGCTATCTACTTGCTTCTTGAAATACTGGAAATGGAACACTCAAGTTTAAATTCTAAGTTTGACATTTTCTAGAATTATGACTATAGAAAAGTCACTTAAACTCTATGAGCTTTGGTTTCTGCCTCTATAAAATGGGATGAAATGACTTGCTAGTTGCTCTTCTGCCTTGAAACTGGCAGTATTGAATCTAAGACAGAAGGTAAGGGTTTAGAAAACAAAACAAAAAAGCCAACTCATTTCAAATACTAATTTTCATTCCCTCTGGCATCACAGTAGTTGAGACCTAAATTTTCTCTCACAGAGTTGTTTATAAGAAAGAATGTTATAAACCCTTAGTACAGCACATATATGTTACTATTATTAGAATTATTCCTGATGTCCAATAAATCACCAGGTTATTAATTTTTCAAAATATCTCTCACAATCTTTCCTTCTATCTCTTTCCTATAACTAGAATCCAAATCCACCATTTCACCACTCAAAGCCTAGATTAAAACAAAAAACTGAAAACTGTTCTTCTCTATGCTTCTCCAGTTAATATCAAAAATACTTTTAGCAGAAATTAATAACAGAACAAGTTACAAGGTCCTACAAATGTTGAATCTGAAAATGTCCTTTTATTTTGCATTTATAAAAATCATTCAAGAACAAGACTACTTTCAAAAAACTGAAAACATCTGAAAGCCATTATGTCAGTAGGAAAAATTAAATGGAAAAATGGCATTAGCTACTGTTCCTCATCTTGCCCATCCAAGCACATTAAAAAGTATATTGCAGGAGATAATTTTCTGCTAAGAGTATTATGCAATAACAAAATTGTATATCATATTACAGATGGGAAAGACCGCCTGCTTTAATACTGAATTCATTTCTCTGTAGGAAAGCAATGCTCCGTTGGTTTTGTCATTCAAAGAGGAATATTTCTAATGCTAGAAATTAGTAAAATTAAGTATTTTCAAGCACCTTTGTTAGCTAAACACAAAAGACACATTCAAATATTTAATTCATTTCCAGAGAGAAAGGCTAGTTCATCATTTTTTGTCATTCAGCTATATTGGATATTAAATTGAAAGCTGTTCTATCAGAGAATTATAGATCTAAAACTAGAAGGGATTTTGGAGGCTACCAGTCCTATCTTATGAAATGTTCAACTTGGAAAAAAGAAAAGTCATAATAAAAATTAGTTGCTAATTGGTGACAAATTAGTCATCTGATGACAAATTAAATGTCATTGTTAAATTACATTAAATTTAAAAAATTTAAATCATTAAATTACATTAAATAGACTGATGGCAGATTAAAAATGCAATTTAAAAATCAAACTGATTTTTGTGAGCATGTCATCTGCTTTTTTTAAAAGTTTATTACTAATTACTAATAAGAACCCTAAAACATTATTTAGAGAAATGCTTAGGTTTAATATCATTTCCCCATTATTATTATACTATACCATCAAAATGGATTTAAAAATAAATTTCTTGAATCTATGCAATAAAAATAACAGTTTTATATTAAATATTTAAAACATGATACATTAGTCATTGCTACATATATTTAAGGGTGAGACAGTTGAAAATGTGTGACTATATGCCTAGGAAATTCCAGGTGTGAAAACTCCCTATGCCAATGTATATAATTTCTAATCTTAAGAGAGTTGCCTATAGCTAGTATGTACCCAAGATAGGACCTTAAATTCAGGTCTTTATAACTCTCAGGCAGACTTTCTTTGTACTATATCAGAAATGTTAAAAAAGTTGTCAAGCCAATAAATGGGGCAAAAAAAATGGCTCAGTGGATAGAGCGCCAATCCTGGAGACAGAAGGTCCTGGGCTCAAATCTTCCCTGGGGCCTTTCCTGGCTGTATGTCTTTGGGCAAGTCATTTAACCCTAGTTGCCTAGCTCTTACTGCTCTTCTACCTTGGAACCAGTACTTAGTATTGATTCTAAGATAAGGGTTTTTTTTTTTTAAGAAATCCAATTCATTTCTAATATTTAATTTTCATTCTCCTCTGGCCCTGTATTAGTTAAGACTTGCATTTTCTCTCACAGCGACTATCTTAACTGGTTTCCCAGATGCACACCCCACCCCACCCCCCATTCCAATCTATTCAACATTCCTACAAGATTTGCCCCAGGTCACCCAAGGAATAGGGTATATGTAGCTCTGGGCTTTCCTGTCCATGTTCACAACTTTAGTGGCATAAGCTCTTCAGTCTTCCTCATCCCTATCACTATCAAGCTGAGAGACAAGTCTTACTGCCTCACATCTTCCATTCATTTATTCCCTTCTCTCCAACAAGTACTACTGTATACAAAAACCTTTTATTCCTTTTTGCCTAAACTATTGCCTCCTAATTGATCTTCCCTAGTTGATACATGAGAAAATATATTAATTAAATTAGACAATGTAACTAAATATCCTATATCTATAAAAACATCAACAATGAGAAAACTGACAAAGTGAGTGAGAGACAACACTGGAGAGTGGATAGAATGCTGGATTTTTGAAGACTTCAAATTCAGTATATGACGCTACATAAGGACACTAACCAAGTCAACTTAATCTCTCAGCCTCAGGGAATTCCCTAAAATTTATCTTCTAAGTAGTACACTGTGCTTGTGTTCTGTGTTGTTAGAGGGAATTTCCACGTAAAATCACAAATCCTTAGTGTATTAATAGCGTATAGCAAATTGAGTATGGTGTTTTAAAAAAAAAAACTTTAATATTAACTGAAAAATTCAAAAATTTTGATAACTAAATAAATAAATAAAATTGCATATAAAAGACTTGAACTGATAAGACAAAATTGAGAAATCATTCACAAATGATTGATAATGAAAATAAAAATGAAATGAGTGAATGAATGAATGAATGAAATAATGAAAATAAATGAAAATAAAATAAAAATGAATTTAATTTGTAATGCACAAAAAGTAAAAATTGTCAGAAAATACTAAATATACACAATACCGAAGTCCTTTTAGGAATCAAATGTGATTCCAATAGCCACACCAGTAATGGATAAAGCAAAGATAATAAAAGATTATTATCATTAATAAAATTCGATGGAAAATAAATAAGACTTTAACCTATCCACTAAAATAATATATCAAAAATCATTATTTCCAAGTTGATTTTATACCCAGAATAGTTCAACTTTAGGCAATTAGCATAATTAATCATATAAAAATGAAAGTAGCCAAACTACATAGGAAAACACAACATAGCACTCATTTAAAAAAGCCTATCAAAGTAAGGGTCCTTTAATATGACCAAAGTATACTCTAAAAACCCAGACAGTATCATTTGCAATAAAGAAACATTAGAAACTTTCTTTGAAACTTTGGGAGTAAACAAAAGATTTCCCTTTTCTTACTATTTTTTGGTAGAATACTGGAAATGACAATTTTAAAAAAAGACAAAGAAAAGAAAAATGCCTAAGCCCCAACAAAGAAGATAGTTTTCTTAGAAAATTAATTTCTGAATTTTTAAAAGTCCTAGAGAATTAGCAAATAAGTTAATAGAATGAATAGCTTGAATAAAGTAGCAAGATACAAAATAAATTCAGAAATATCTTCAGTGTGCATATTGCTAAGAAAAATAGGAGAAAACAATATAGAAATCTCATTCAAAATATCTCCAAAAAGCATGAAATATCTCAAAGTTAATTTGATACATCTTAAACTCTTTATAAAAATAAAGACAAGCATATTATACAAGTAACAATATGAATTACATATTATAAAAATATAGTTGAAGATGGTCAATATTTATTATTCAGTCATAACTTTATGATAAAAATTGAAAGTTATTTAAGTGTACACATTAGTACTGTAACAGCTAAAATACCAAGAAGTTACTTTTTGGAACTTGGCAAAATTATAACAAATTTGGAGGAACAAAAGATCAAGAATTTCTTGGAAAATAATGATGAGGGGCGGGAATAGAATGAAGGACCTACCATTACTTGATGTCAAATTATATTATGAAGCATTAGTCATCAAAATTCTTTGGTACTGATGAAAAACAACCAAGCCTATAATTTTTTAAGTCAAATTTAGAGAAGCATGACCCAGATGTAATCAAATGTAGCAGTGTTGTGTTTGAAAAGTCCAAGAATATAAACTACTAGAGGAAGAATTCTTGAGGAAAACAATTGCGAAGAAAATGGTTTTAGACCAATGACTTAAATAGTGCTCCACAGTAAACTCCAAATGGGTGTATAACCAAATTATCAAAGGTTAAAATAGTAAAACTAGTGGAGAATGGAAGGAAGTACTTAGATAATTACGACTAGAGGGAAAATTCTTAACAGAGAGTTAATCATAAAAGAAAAAGAAAAAATAATTTTCATTACATAATATAGATCATAACTATGGAAGAGATAATCCATAAGGAATAGTACTTATAAAACAAAATAGATCATTTTGATCCTATAAATTTTCTTAAAATTTTGCATAGATATTAATGTAAGTATAATAAGCTATTGGTTTAAGGAGAGGAATGAATTATCTTAGAAAAAAGTTTGACACCCAAAATATATAGGGAATTTACATAAACTGTAAGACCCATTCTCTAATAAGTGGTCAAAACATATAAGTAGTTTTCAAAAGAAGAGATGTAAACTATGAATTATCATGAGCAAATGTTTCAAACCAGTAATAATATTATGAATACACATTAAAACAATTCTGAGGTATCTCCTTAATTTGGCAAAAGGGATAGAAGATGAAAACATTCATTGTTGGAGGTTTTATGGGAAGATAGGGAAGATTCACTATTAGTAGAGCTGTAATTAATTTAGCCATTCTGGGGTGGTGGTGGGAAAAAGAATGATATAGTAAAAAATTCTAAACTATTCTTACCCATAGATTAGTAATTTCACTATTGGGCGTATGTCCAATGATACTCACTAACAAAAAATAAGGTCCCATATATACTAGAATTTTCTAGTAGCAAAAAAAAATAATAATCTAGAATTTGTGTCTATTTAAAAACAGAAATGATTGATTAAATTATACCTTTCCTTTTAGTCTTCCCTCATCTCTCCAGGCTATAAAATCCCATCTGGAGCAGCTTAATGAGCTAAACCAATCCAAAGAAGTGCACTTTTACCGCCCCCCCCCCATTCCTAATCTTAACCCATGTTTCTTTGGACCCTCTAGAATTCATCCAGAGGGACTAAAAGAAAAACTACTTAGATGGTCAGTCTACTTTACTTACAGCCCTTTTGGTGAGATAGAGGATTACCAGACCTTATATTATATATATAACTATAACTACCACCTCCAGACCCCCCCCCCCCAGGTCCTGCCATTTGAACTTCTAATGCTCCCCAATGACTCCTGGTTCTTGCCATCCACCCCATCACTACTTCTGTTGAATTTCTGGAATCCTTTCCATTGACTTTGTAGGAGAATTCTTATATGTATGTACTGCCTCCCTCTATTAAAGTGTGAATTTTTTTTAGGGCAGGGAATGTCGGGATGTTTCTATTTGAATCCCCAGCTTTTAGCATAGTGCTTGGCACAGTAAATAAGTGCTTAGTAAGTGGGTTTTTTTTAATTCATTTGTTCATCCATAATGGAATGTCCTTGTATCACAAGGAATAATGTGTTTGAAGATTTCATAGAATTATAGAAAGACATCTATGAAGTGATGCAAAGTAAAGAGAATACAGAGAAGAATATGCCAAATGACTCTAATAGCAAAAAGAGAGCACTAACAGACAGAATTCAGATAAAATGCAATAGCCAATATTGATACTAGGTGGATGATTTTGGAACACCCTTTCTTTCTCTGGGGAGAGGTGGTAGATGACATGTGAAAGGTTACTAACATACTCCATCAGGAATGATTGTTATACTGGGTAAGTTTTGCCTGTTTTTTTTTTTTTCTGTTTCTGTAAGGGTGTAATGGTAGGAAAGTTTATTGGAAAGTGAAGACTAGGGGTCTTCCTTGCTGTTTCCTGTCATTCTGAGGATAACAAGAGAGCCTGGGCCCATAAGAGATATTGCAGCTATGTTTTCCCTGTGTACGATATGATGAAGCCTACACATCAACCAGTAAACATTTATTAACTGCCTATTATGTGCCAGGCACTGTTTAGCACTGGGGATTCAAAAAAGAGGCAAAAGATAGTTCCTGCCCTTAAGGAGCTTAAAATTTAATGGGAAGACAACGTGCAAATAAATATGTACAAAGCAAATTATATATGATAAATAGGAAATATTTTTTAAGAGAGGGAAGGAACTAGAATTGAGGGTTTGAGAAAGGTTTCCAGTAGAAGATGGGACTTAAACTGAAATTTAAAGGAAGCTAGGGATGTCATTAGTTGGAGTGGAGACAGAGTGTTCCAGTAAGGGGGAATAGTTAAAGAAAATGCCCATTCTAGGAGAGGAAATGTCTCTTTCATGAATTAGCCAGAAAGTCAGTGTCACTGGACTGGATGTGTCAGGGAGTATGTATCAGGGAGAAAGGTGTAAGAAGACAGATTAAAGGTGAGAGGGGACTATACTGTGAAGGGCTTTGGATGCTAAACAAAATATTTTTAATTTGATCCTAAAGGTAATAGTTGCTGGAATTTATTGAGGAGGGTGATATTTTAGGAAAAATCTGTAGGAAAATAATTTCAGTGGCCTAATGGAAAATAAATTAGAGGCAGATCCACCAGCATGCTATTATAGCAATCCCAAGTGTGAGGTGATTAGCGCCTGCTCTAGAGTAGTAGCAGTGTTAGAGAAGAGGAGTTATATCTGAGAAATGTTGTAAAGGTAAAATTGTCAGGCTTTGGTGACAGCTTGGATATAGGGGATGAGAGATAGTGAAGAATATAAGATGATTCCTAGGTATTGAGCCCTAGAGACTAGGAGGGCAGTGTTGCCCTTTATAGTAACAGAGAAGATAGAGGGGAAAGATAATGGGTTCCATTTTGGCTGTATTTAGTTTAAGATGTCTGTAGGTCATCCAGTTTAAGATATCTGAAAAGCATTTGGAGATGTTCGATAAGAGGCCACCAAAGCATTTGGGGCAGGAAAGGTAGATTTGAGAAACATCAGCAGAGAGATGGTAATGAAATCTACGGAAGCCAATGAGATCAAATGAAGTAGTATATATAGAGAGAAGAGAAGTGGGCCCAGGAAGGCTGAATTTTTCCATTACCCTTTACATGTTAACCTTCAGTTCCTTTTATATTATAATGTTCAATGTTTTGTAGCCATCCTATACCACCAGAACAATACTGGTTTTAAAAATTAAAAAGATGAGCCTCTGTTTCAGGGTAAAGTTTGGGGTCATTAAAATAACTTGGCAATTTCCCTAAAGCAATCTATGTTGCTCTTCTTCAATAAGATTATAAAGATAAAAACTTTTTAAAAAGTTAAAAACAAGAGGCAATGTGCTATTAATACTATTTGTAATATAATGTACTATTCAGTTTATAAGATCATAACATCACAAGTTAAGAGCTAGAGGGATTTTAAAGGTCAAGACTCTCATTTTATAGAGTAGGAAAATGAGACCATTTCATTTTGAATTCTGGTCCTATCTTCCCTGAAATAGTTGAGGGAATGAATTAGGCAACCTATTCACAACATGGTGATATCAGCAAAATGAATAAGCATGCCATCAGTTTCATGGTTGAAGGCTTAGATGAAAATGTTAAACAACACTGAACCCAGGGCTGATGCAGGAAGGTAGGAAGATTGTTGATTCAATGATATTTTCATTAACTTCCAGCCAGATTATCGCTAGGGCTTAGTGAGTCATGTTGATTACTCTGGACCCACACTTTGCCCATTCTCTACCCTGGGTAATGACTCAAGAAAGCTGAGAATGAGAAACAGGTAAATCTACCAGCTGGAGTTAGAAAAGATCTTAGATTTGCATTTGTATGCACCACCAGTCCACCAACACTGCCCTTCCTCCTCCATTAAACCCAAGGGTTCTCTATCTTTCCATATTCATCTCTACTAATACTACAACTGAGCTGGAAGGGATGCGGTTCTATTTGACTTAGTCCAGAGATGCTCTTATCCTAGACAGGTCTCAAACCTCTCTAGAAAACCCCTGTTTGCACTCTTAGATCTTAATTTCCTTATTCACAAATAGCAATCAAGGTACCACTTACTCTAGTCATATTTAGAATGAGATAAGTACTTTTCAAAGGAGTTTTTGAAAAAACTAAACAAAACATGTATTAAATGCTACTATGTACAAACACTATCCTAATGCCTAGCAGAATAAAAAGCGAAAAAGCAAGATAGCCTTCCCTCAGGAGGTTTACATTTTACTTTAATAAAAAATAACAGCTCATATAAGGGAGTGACATGCCAGGGTGGAGGTGTTTGGTCAGAGAAATCACAATGAGCAATTGACTGACACATCTTTTCATATCAAACGTTGAATTGATTATAGTTCCCAGAACTAGTTGGGAGTGGTTTGGCTGGGGTAGGGAACAGCAGTGTGTCTAAAAGTCTAGAAATGGTGAAGGAACAATCTCCTAGCTGTGAGTAAAATGCATCTAAAAAACTAGGATAAGGATGGAAGGAAAAAGTTTAGACCATAATCTCCAGGTAAGGAAAGAATGTATCAGCTACAGATGGAAATACATTCTTACTAGAAACCAACTTTATCCCCAAAATCTTGGCCAATAATGTGATTGGGATCATGCTACCAATGAGATGAAGATAGTTTCCTGAATGTCTTCAGGAAGTGGCCAATCCGACTTGTAATAAATATAAAATGAATTGTAATCTTGGACATCGTAGCATGCTATGAAAGTATGTTCAAATGAAGAAAGGGAAGATAATAACAAGATTTAATAGAAGGCTAATCTTGGATTCTAGAAAGAAAAAGAAAAAAGCAGTACAGACTAAGAATTGTTATGTTTCTCTAACACCAGCTAAGGGAAAAAGTGATCTGATTTTCAGAAAACTAGCTCTGGTTCCTTACACTGAAATCTCCCTAGATGGTGGGATGACTCATCCATCAGACTAACATAGCTTTTTAGGAAGAAAATTCAGCTCCCTTTGCTCTAATTCCATATTTACTGAGCAATCTTCTGACCTATAATTTCATTTCCTCTATAAATCTTCCCTACCTGGGAAGGAGTGCTTTGAGGATAACTAGTTCTGATGTCTGAGCAAGCTCCCATCTCCCCAAGACATACATTTTCATTCTTATTTGCAAATCAGCCTCTTGTTAACTTAAGAAAGCTTTATCACTTATAATAGAACTGATAAAATTTAATTCCTAAATCTTCAGATCAAGATAACACAGCCCCCCCAGGATGACCCCTCAAAAGCATAGTATTCCTTTAGCCAGTGATAACCAGGCTTCCCTAACTTTATTTTGCTATTATTGTCTAACAAAGCATAAGTGAAACTAAATTCAACATTTCATTTTTATCAATTTATATATGCTCTAAATAAAAATATTTCATGACCTTAAATCACTTAAAGATGATTAGATACTGAATTTTACTAGTTCTTTTCTTTCAACAGGAATTCCCAGCTCATTGTCTTTTTAAAGACATATTTTTTTGGGGGGGCAGATAGGTAGCTCAGTGGATTGAGAGCCAGGCCTAGAGAGGGGAGGTCCTAAGTTCAAATCTGGCCATAGACACTTCCCAGCTATGTGACCCTGGGTAAGTCACTTAACCCCCATTGCCTAGCACTTACCACTCTTCTGCCTTGGAGCCAGTATACAGCATTGACTCCAAGACGGAAGGTAAGGGTTTTAAAAAACAAAAACAAAAACATATTTTATTAAAAGCTTAATATTGGACATTGGTACAACAAACTAAGGTAGGTAGATGGCATAGTGAATAGAGTGGCAGGCCTGGAATCAGGAAGATTGAGTTCAAATCTAGCCTCACACACTATCTGTGTGACCCTGGGCAAGTCACTTAATCCTGTTTGCTTCAGTTTCCTCATCTGTAAAATGAGCTGGAGAAGGAAATGGCAAACCATTCCAGTATCTTTGCCAAGAAAACTCCAAAAGGGGTCATGAACACAACTGAAAATGACTTAACACTACAACCAACTAAACTTGCTTAGCAGCTATGTAAATCACTCATTGTCTTTTAACAATTAACCAATGAACATTTGTGAGCAGTTCCACATAACTTATGATCCTGTTGTGATAGACAGGTGGAAACAAGAATCAACTGCCTTTTGGACTTCTCAAACTCTATGTATGTCTCTTAGGCAACTCAAATCCAGTAAGTCTAAAACAGAATTCATTACTTTCCCCTCCAAACTCTTTTTCCCTTCTTATCTTCCCTATTAATATTGAAGGAACCACTATCATCACAGCCACCCAAGCTCCCAGCCTGTGTCATCCCTGACTTCTCAGTCTTGCTCACCTCACTCACTCTACATTTCTGTTCATCACCAAATCTTGCCATTTCTACTTTCATGCTATCTCTTGCATAAATCCCCATTTCTCTGCTCATACAGCCATTACCCTAATTCAAACCCTGATGACATCTGAGGTGGACTCTTGCTATAAAGCCTTCTAATTGATCCCCCTGCTTCACTTATGTTTCTCCCCACTCCAATCCATTCTGAACTCAGCTATCAAAGTGATTTTCCTAAATTGTAGATCTGATCATGTCATCCCCTACCTACTCAATGAGCTCGTGGCTCTCTCCATTACTTCCAGAATTAAATATAAAATCTTCTTGGCATTAAAAGGTCTCTACAATATGACCCCTTCTACCTTTCTAGTCTTGTTATAAATTACTTCACTCCCCACACCCGATGATTGAGCCCTACTGGCATACTTGCACTTCCTTGCACATAACTCTCCATTTCCCAACTCTGCACTTTTGTTTTGGCTGTCTTCCGTACCTGGAAGGCTCTCCCTCCTTACCTCTAATTACTTTCCCTGGCTTCCTTCAGGACTCAGTTACCCTGAGGCTTTTTTTTGTTTGTTTGTTTCTCCACCTACACTAGTAGTCTTCTGCTCTTACATGCATTCTACCTATTGAGTGTATATATATATATATATATATATATATATATATATATATATATATATATATATATATATATATATATATATATTGTATGTGACTGGTTATTTTCATGTCCTCTGGCTCCCACTTTCCCTTAGAATATGAAGTCTTTTGATGACAAAAACTGTTTTTTGTTTTTTTTTTTGTAACCTAAGCATTTAGCATAATGCCTGGCATATTATAAGGGTCTAGCAAATACTTGATAACTGACTTGCCCCAAGTTCCCCTGACAATTCAGGCTCTGAAATTTTTGGTTTACTTTCACCGTGTTCAATGTAGGCTATTGGATGTAATAACTTATGAAACTCCCCCAATACGGCAGCACTCTCTAGTTCTAGGCTATACAAAAGTGAAAAATCTAATCGTCTAATATTAAATTAAGACATAGAAACTATGTAAATGGCCAAGGAGGGATAGATAAGTAATAGGGCCATTCTTAAACCTCTCTCCCCAATACTTACATGCAACCTTTATTGTTTTGTTTTGCTTTTTAAAACCCTTACCTTATTGGTTCCAAGGCAGAAGAGCAGTAAGGTCTAGACAATGGGGGTTAAGTGACTTTCCCAGGGTCACAAAGCTAGGAAGTGTCTGAGGTCAAATTTGAACCCAGGAGCTCCCATCTTTGGATCTGATGCTCAATCCACTGAGCCACCCAGTTGCTCCCTACCTTCATTGTTGATAGGGATAACTTGCCCAGGTTCACACAGATAGTGTTTGAAGTTAGATTTGAATTCAGGTCTTCCTGGAACTCTATCCACCATGTCACCTACCTGCCTTTGTTGTACAAATGTTCAGTGTTAAGCTTTTAATAAAATATTTTCTTAAAGGGACAATTAAATCACCTACTTCAAAAGTATCTGAAAGATTCTCTAGTCCAATCTGACCTTTGCTATGTTAGAGACTTATTGCTAGAAGAAAGTTGGAAAGTGAATGGATACTGAGCTAGACTAGGTGGAAACGTATATATCAGACATACGGAAAATTATCCCTCCTAGAAGTAGACAGACAGGATGAACAAAAATCCCCATTATTCCTCTGTGTTCCCTCACCATACCTCCCATGGCTATCATAGGGACTGAATTTGCCTTGGCTCTGATCTAGTTAGCCAGATCCTACCTCATGGAATTGATCTCCTTGGTTCTTGGCCTTTACAATCTCCAATCCCAATGTGCTGAGTACCAAGCATCATTGTTGGAATCCCCTGCTCAGTAGACCATGTCCCAACAACATCAGATTCAAAATGACTATTCACAGTAGTTCAGGAATGCTCCAAGATTTTCCATTCCCTGCTGGACCCTGTCTGCTTATTTCTTTATATCTTTTAAGACAGAAAAAGCACCAAGGATTTGAGGCCATTCTCCTCCAATGTATTATACCAAGAGTGAGTGGTCTTCTCCTTTGGTCTAGGTTACAAACTTATATTTGTGAATCTTTAACATACAATTTACCTGAAATGTAGAATCATGGAATGCCAGAGATGGAGGAGACCTTTGAAATCCCCTACTGCAAACCCTGCATTTTACAAGCAGAGCCAAAAAAAAGAAAAGAAAAGAAAAGAAAAGAAAAGAAAAAGAAAAGAAAAGAAAAGAAAAGAAATAACAGAGATGGTTCCATAGCTAAATGGTGGCATAGTCAAGTCAAGAGCAGAGTCTCCCTGACTCTGCTTCTTACTTATATCATGTTGGACTTGTGGGGGAATGATCCATATATTTGAATAGAGAATCATAGCATTTTAGAACTGAAAAGTATCTTAAAGATTCTGTATTCCAATCTGACCAATACTATGTTATGTTTTGTGTCATAAAGACTTATTGCCCACGAGAAAGTTGGAAAGTGAATGGCCACTGAGCTTAGACTAGTTAGAACAAGAACTGTATATTTGATAACTTTCTTGGTGAGGGACCTAAAGGGGGCTTTAGAAATATAACCTTGGTGCATAATACAAGAAGGAAGATTCAATAACTCTTAGGGAGTGGGGGTGGGATAAATTCAGTCACTAATAGTATTAATTGCTAAAACATTCCCTTATTGACCCCTTGAGGAACAGGGTGTGTGCCAAGAAAAGAGGCATTCAGTGGCCTGTAGCTGTTTGTTCTAACAAGCTGCTCCTAAGACATCCAAGACAAAAAACAAGTAGAGCCACTATGACTAGGGACATGTCAATTGTCATATACAAAATAATAAACTGCTATTTCCTCTACCAATCCCACCCTCTTTTTCAGATTTCTAAACCCATCTGCCTTGGTTTCCTTATCTGTAAAATGGGAGTAATATTAGCACCTATCTTCCAGGATTGTTTTGAGGATCAAATGATTTGCAAAGTGCTTCATAAACCTTAAAGCCCTATGTAAACACTAGCTATTTTATTATTATTATTATTATCCTTATTCAGTAGGAGAGGAAAAAGGGATATGACTATATTCAGCAATTAATAACTGAACATATTACAGAGTTTGGATATTGATTTACTCAGTTATAGTTGAGATGGAAGGGACCTCAAAAGTCATATAGTACAATCCTCTCTTTTACAAATAATGAAATGGAAGCCCTAAGAGGTGAAACAACTCCTCTGAAATCCTACAGTTAAAATATCATGGCCAGGATTCAAATCAAGGTCCTTTGTCCCTTGACTTGTAAAGGCAACTGGTGGTACTGTGGATAGGACAGTAGACCTGGAATTAGGAAGATAGTTCAGATTTGGCCTCAGGTACTTACTAGCAGTGTGACCTTTAGCAACTCATTTAACCTCTACCTACCTCAGTTGCCTCAGTTGTAAAATGGAGAAATAATAGCACCTATTTCTCAGAGTTGTTGTGAGGATCAAATAAGATATTATTTGTAAAAGTTTTTAACAAATGTTAATGCACTTAATCAATGCTTATTTTCTCTCCTCCCCCATGATTCAGTTAACTTTGCACTATACCCCACCATTGCCACTGTCTTCTCATTGACAATTCTGTCGATTTAGATTATTTCTTGAAACTTAATCTAAATGGCTACATAGGAAGGGCTTGATAGGATACAGAGTGGGCAGTCCATTGATTCCCTCTTCCATCCCCTCCCCCATCCTCCACTGCAGTGGAGAAACATGATCTCTACTAATTCAGCTAGACTAACAGCTGGTGAACAGTTGGACACAACAGTCATCTCCTGGAATCTTGGACTCATTCATATGGCAATTAATGCTCCTTAAGAATGAGTGGCAATCAAAAACTCATCATTTTATTTCATAGATCTAGATAAAGTTATAGTAAAATTCATTATGTGGAAAAAGAGTTGATCAAGAACTTAAAAGGGGAGAAGACACAAATAATAGTAGATTAAAAATTATACCTAATGTCTGGTATAGGAAAAGGAACAAAGAAATAGATCAATGACACAGAAGAGAGAAATCAGAAAGAGCTGTTGGTGTTTGTAAAAAATTAGGTTCTGGCAAACCTATAATCAAACATTGGACAAAACTGCCGATAAAACGAAATCGCTGTATTGCAAATTGCCAATAAAACAACAATAAAAATATTTATACCAAAAAAAATTTATACCCCACAACAAAGTAAACTTTAACTGGATCAACATTTTAAATATTTTTAAATTAGGGAATATTTTATTTAAACTAATTTAAAATTTTATTTATCTAATAATTTATTATTTAATATTAATTGACAAATAATTAATATTTAACATTAAATTAGGAGCAAAATAAATAATAGATTATAGTTATCAAGAGGAGGGACATTTTTATCAAACAGAAGAAATCACTGAAGATAAAATGGATGGTTTTAATTATGTAAAATTAAAAGGTTGTGGGGAAAAGCAGTAGTTCTAAAATTTTTTTAAATTGGAAAAAATTTTTCAGTAAATTTATCAAGGTATTCCATCCTGATTCTATGAAAACCTGAGATATATCAATATTACTACAATACATATACTAATATATTATTTCTGTGTCCTAATTGAAAAATACTTTTGCTGATCTAAATAGAACAAATCATATTTGAACAAGAAATTCAATATGAGAACTTTTAAAGGTTAGCCAATTTAGCAGTTGAATTATTTAATGTGGATGCAATCATCTTAATATAGTATTCATCCATTTTGATGCCTATACTTCATCTAATATTCTTAATAACACTTTGCTTTAAATACTATATTGATAATTTATATACTTTGACTAGGTTAACTGTGCATAACTGATTTGAGAAACCCATTGGCTTCACTAGACTTCCCTTCATAGAAATTTTCTACATTACCTTTATTTCCAAATATTTCTCTACCCAGAGAGTAATTCAATGTAACAACAACAAAAAGAGATGAAAGAAAACAAGCAATTCAGTGTAGATACATATACTTTGGCAAAGCTGTATTGTTTGTACGAGAGAACATGGAATATAGTTAAACTCCATTCCACTACTTTCGGGTTCCTTGGTCAAATCATTAATCTTCCCAACTTTAATTTCCTTCCCTATAGAAGGATAATGTTAGTGTGATATGTAAATGCAATTGCACTTGTACTCTGACCCCTTCTTTCAAAAGGACACATGTTCTGGAACCTGGCTAAAGATATATATGAACAGTGGTTCATTTATCATATCCTCATTGACTGGAGCATGGAAGTCTCTAAGATGATGTGGGAACTGATCCAGGAAAAGCTGCTCACTCAGTAAGTTTAAAAAGAGAGGCCTGTGTGTGTGTGTGTGTATCTCTCTGTCTCTTCTTGTCACTTGGAACTTTGCCATGCATCCCCTGGACCTCCAAAAGGCAATGGGAAGTAGGGGAGAGAACACCTCTTCCCATCACCCCATTCACTACCTATGGTGGCTCTTGATACATGGCAGCAAGAATTATGTTAGCCTATGTGAGTCCGAGATGGGATTTTGAATCCTCTTCTGCTTTATAATTATTTTTATAATTACAGTCACCAGTGATCCTGAAAAATGAGAATGTCTAGACTCACTGGCTATATCAGGAGAGTCATTGAATTGTATATTGATTGCCCCAGGGGAGGTGGACCCTACAATTATCCCCTTTTGGAGAAGATCACTTCTAGACGGATGAGCCATGGCTTCTTGGCTGGCCAGAAGATACGGACCCTGAGTTACTATTTGGATAGTATAATAATAATAATCATATAATAAAAATAGCTGACATTGATATAGCACTTTTTGGGTGCCAGATTCTGGGTGAAGCTCTTTACAGTTATTATCAAAACAACTCTTCAAGGTAAGTATTATTTTCTCTATTTTGCAAGTAAGGAAACTGAGGCAAATAGAGGTTATGTGACTTGCCCAGGGTCAGACAGTGTCAGAGGACACATTTGAATTCAGGTCTTCCTGTTTCCAGGCCCAATGCACTGTACTACCTCATTCATCTGAGGTGAAGATGAAATATTTGTTCTGCAATTCCACAAGTATCCTTGAAGTCTTTATCTCTTGGGAAAGCATAATAGAAGTGATGGGTTATAGTTTATGTTTTAAGCATAAGTTAATGTGTGCTTATGAGTCGCTAAAGTTTTAAGCACCACTTGATGATAGAGAAAGCAAATAGTTATCCCCTGCCTGATATCTACTTCTTCATACATTGAGGATGTTCTAGAATGAACCCTATTTATAATCCTTTTTGGAAAGACTCTAATATTCATGAACTAAATAAAAGTTTTATTTAAGTTATTTTCCTAAGTGACTCTGGGTTTAGGGCATAATGAACTAGAGTGAGGGGTGGGATGGGGTCTGTCTGTCTATCTGTTTGTCTCTCTCTCTTTGGAGTCAGACTTCCCCAGGCCTAAGCTGAGAACTAGAGCCACTTAGAGTAGAGGTTTACATTTGCATTACCTATATCAAAAGGCTTTTGTGAGGATCAAATAAGGCAATGTATATAAAATATTTTATGGATCCAAAATACTATCTAAATTTAAAGTATTGTTTTCAGAAGTCATAGCTAAGTAGCTATGTTTTCCTATGATTAGTTATGGGACTGCTCTATGCTGGATTTTTTTGCATGTGTGTATTGTGTTTGGCCTTGGTAGGTAGTTTGCTATATTTTCTGTGGGAATTGCTCCAAAAAAGAAAAAGCTTATGTAAATGCTGATTACCCAACTAATAATGCAATGTCCAGGTAAAAAGGAGAAAATAGTCACTGTGCTCTGAAATGGTTATAATATAGCAGAAGTGCCACATTCACTTGCTGATGTCACATTTGAAGAGGGACATAGATAAATTGGACTGTGTCCAAAGGAAAGTGACCAGAGAAATGAAAGTTTGGGGCAGCATGACATTTGTAGAATAAAGAAATTGGGAATCTTCAGAGATTTATGGAGAATAACATGATAGCTGTCTTCAAACATTTGGAGGATTGTCATGTCAAAAAGGGATTAGATTTCTTTTTCTCCAGAGGGCAGATCTGTAGTTGATGGGTAGGAGTGATCTGTCCTTTCCTCCTGAGAACTTTCGTTTCCTGTCATATGCCTTATACACATTCCTGCCATATTAGGCACTATGGTTGTATGCAAAAGGAGGCAGCATGGAGGAGGGAAAAGAGCCAGTCTTAGCTGGCTTAGAAAGCAAGATTCAAGTCCTGCCTCTAATACCTACTGACTTATGTTTAACCATTCAGTGCCCTAGCATCTCTAAGACTAGTGGTTACAAAGCATGTATTGATTTGTATGCGTGTAGCAAGTTTCCTGAGAATTCCTTATACCAATGAAATCATAGGTCTGGTCCCACTCAACAAGGACAAAAATGTGAGTGCATGTCTCATTTTCCCTCTACTAGAATATAAACTCTTTGAAGGCAGGATATTTACCATAGTTTGAGGAAGAGAATGAACCTTTTGTTATACGGTTTCTAAGTATTTGTTTCTAAACCCAGTTCTACATTTCCAGCTCTAGCCTCTCCCCTGAACTTCAATTCTTTCTACATCACCAATTGCCCAATGGACATTTCAAGCCAGATATCTCAGACATCTTAAATTTAACATATCCAAAACTGATCTAATTTCCCCCTCTAACCAAAGGCAGTATAGGTAGCACAGTGGACAGATACTAGGCTTGGAATCAGGAAGATCTGAGTTCAAAACCAACCTCAGATATTTACTAGCTGGTCAGGTAACTGGATCAGTTTCTTCAATTATAAAATGGGAAAATAATAGTACCTACATTTCAGAGTTGATATCAGGACCAAATGAGATAATAATTATAAAGCACTTAGTACAGTGGATGACATACAGTAGATGGTTAATAAATACTTGTCCCTCTTCCCCATATATAGTCTTCTTTCAAATTTGCTTCTTTCTTTAGAAGGTCACCATGATCTTTCTAGTCTTTCAAGTATTGAAACTTGGCATCATCCTCAATTGCTTGCTTTCCCTCATCTCAGATATCTAATCAGCAGAAAAATCTTGAATTTCTTTCTTCACCACATCTGATTCCTTTTCTCTACTCACACATCTACCATTTGAGTTTGGACTCCCATCACTTTTTGCCTAGATTATTGCAACAACCTCCTAATTGGTCTCTGGTTCCAAGACTCTCTATTCCAGTCCATTCTATACATTCCTGCCAAAGTATTTTTCCTTAAACATAAATTGGACCATGTCAGTCCCCTACTCACTCAACTCCAGTGACTCCCTACTGTATCTCAAATAAACTCCTCTGTTTTTTAAAGCCCTTCACAATATAGCCCCAACCTATCTATACATCCACAGTAGATATTACCCTGTCCTACTCCTCCCCAATACTCTGAATCATCCAAACTGGCTTCTTTTTTTCTTCCCAAAGGATACTCCATTGCCCATCTCTGTGGCTTTGCAATGTCCATTACCCATACCTGGAATGAATTTCCTTCTTACTTCTGCTTCAAAGAGCCTGTCTGTCTGCTTGTCTGTCTGTCTGTCTTTCTTTCTTTCTTTCTTTCTTTCTTTCTTTCTTTCTTTCTTTCTTTCTTTCTTTCTTTCTTTCTTTCTTTCTTTGTTTCTTTGTTTCTTTCTTTTTCTTTCTTTGTTTCTTTGTTTCTTTGTTTCTTTCTTTGTTTCTTTGTTTCTTTGTTTCTTTGTTTCTTTCTTTGTTTCTTTCTTTGTTTCTTTCTTTCTTTCTTTCTTTCTTTCTTTCTTTCTTTCTTTCTTTCTTCTTTCTTTCTTTTCTTACTTTTTGTTTTAGAACAATAGCAGCCACAGTGGCAAGCATTTATAAAGTGATTTAAGTTTTGCAATATACTTTATGATTATTATCTAAACAAACACTTATCAAACACCTACAAGTGCTAGGCACTGTGCATGATATTGAGATAGAAAGGGAAAAAAAGACAAAAACAGGTCTTGCCCTTAAGGAACTTAGATTCTACTAGACTCTTCCTTGTTTTTCTTTTTCTTTTTCATTATTTTATTTGGTCATTTCAGAACATTATTTATTGGAGACAAAGATCATTTTCTTTTCCTCCCCCCTCCCCCCATCCCATAGCCGACATGCAATTCCACTGGGTATCACATGTGTTCTTGATTCGAACCCATTTCCACGTTGTTGGTATTTGTATTAGAGTGTTCATTTAGTCTCTCCTCAGACATGTCCCCTCAAACCCTGTAGTCAAGCAGTTGCTTTTCCTCGGTGTTTTTACTCCCACAGTTTGTCCTCTGCTTGTGGATAGTGTTTTTTCTCCTAGATCCCTGCAGATTGTTCAGGGACATTGCATTGACACTAATGGAGAAGTCCATTACATTCAATTGTACCACAGTGTACCAGTCTCTGTGTACAATGTTTTCCTGGTTCTGCTCCTTTCGCTCTGCATCACTTCCTGGAGGTTGTTCCAGTCTCCATGGAATTCCTCCACCTTATTATTCCTTTTAGCACAATAGTATTCCATCACCAACATATACCACAATTTGTTCAGCCAGTCTCCAATTGAAGGGTATTCCCTCATTTTCCAATTTTTGGCCACCACAAAGAGTGCAGCTATGAATATTCTTGTACAAGTCTTTTTCCTTATTATCTCTTTGGGGTACTAACCCAGCAGTGCTATGGCTGGATCAAAGGGCACACAGTCTTTTATCACCCTTTGGGCATAGTTCCAGATTGCCCTCCAGAATGGTTGGATCAATTCACAACTTCACCAGCAATGCATTAATGTCCCTACTTTGCCACATCCCCTCCAGCATTCATTACTTTCCTTTGCTGTCATGTTGAACAATCTGCTAGGTGTGAGGTGATACCTCATAGTTGTTTTGATTTGCATCTCTCTGATTATAAGAGATTTAGAACACTTTTTTATGTGCTTATTAATAGTTTTGATTTCTTTATCTGAAAACTGCCTATTCATGTCCCTTGCCCATTTATCATTTGGAGAATGGTTTGATTTTTTTGTACAATTGATTTAGCTCTTTGTAAATTTGAGTAATTAAACCTTTGTCAGAGGTTTTTATGAAGATTGTTTCCCAATTTGTTGCTTCTCTTCTGATTTTGGTTACATTGGTTTTGTTTGTACAAAAACTTTTTAATTTGATGTAATCCAAATTATTTATTTTGCCTTTTGTGACTCTAAGTCTTGCTTGGTTTTAAAATCTTTCCCTTCCCAAAGGTCTGACATGTATACTATTCTGTGTTCACCTAATTTACTTATAGTTTCCTTCTTTATGTTCAGGTCATTCACCCATTCTGAGTTTATCTTGGTGTAGGGTGTGAGGTGTTGATACAAACCTAATCTCTCCCACACTGTCTTCTAATTTTCCCAGCAGTTTTTATTCTTCCTTGTCTTTCTAAGAACAATGTTTGTTGCCTACATTCATAATCGAAGGAAATGTTAAATTTCAGCTAGAAGTTAATGAAATTAAAGATGTAATTTTCCCCCATCTAAGTACATGGATCTCCTATAATCTATCCATGAAATCCTTATTGTATCTGACCCCAGATAAAGAAACACCATACTGTGGTGAAACAAGATACAAAGATCAAACCAAACTACCTATACTCTCAAAGAGCTTCCATTCAACTAGGGAGAAAAACAAAACAAAACAAAACTAGAAGAACTTACCTATACAGATAACTGTAAAATAATTTATGGTGGAAAGAAGAAAAGATTTGGAATCAAAGAACCTGAATTTGATTATTACCCCTGACTTTCTTTTGCAAGTCACTCAACCTTCCCCTAAAAAAGCTCCACTTTTGGTCTGGACTATGGGTGAAGGGACAAAGAACAAACCTTACCCCATGGTAGGTAATAAATGTTAGGTGAACTGAATTAAGTTGAACTGAATTTACAGGGAAATGAGTTCATTTTAAGGAAGAACTTTCTAATAATATCATTCTAATAATTTTCAGTTATTCAAACTGTACATACATGGAACAAACATCTGTCTGGGATTTTGTAGCAAGAATTACTGCTTTGAGTGAAGGATTAGACCAGATAACCTCTAAGATTCCATCCAACTCTGATTCTATGGCATAAGTATGACAGTAAAGAGTCTTGACTTTGAAGTCAAAGATCTATATTTCAGTGCCTTGTATAATACTGAAATTTCTTATCTGTATAGCAGGAGCTGGGTGGAGTGGTCAATAGGATTGTCCTGGCAACTCTGACTCCACCTTCTTAATTGCCTAACTGAGTTTCCTCATTCTATCATAACCATTCACTATCTCTGTTCTGGAAAGCTGTAACTAAAGAATACTTTCTCTGTCTTTCTCTCCACACACACATGCACACACACATGTATGTTTCTGATTGACAGCTACATCACATAGGGCAATAGAAATAGAGATTTGAATTTACCCCTCACTAGGACGAGTAGACTAATTTTAAAGAAATATAAAATAAAAAATTCTAAATCGAAGAGATTTAGGACTCTCCAACAAGGAGCATTTAAGACTAATTATTCTGGGTTGCTAAACCATCAGGCAAACCTTATCTTATGGCCCTCTGTAGTTCATAAGTTCCACACAAGCTCATGTAATAGTAAGGCAAGCGTTGCAAGTATGGTCAGAAGTGATAAGAAATTAACATGAACTGAACTGTCTCAATATAGCACAGGCAAATTGCTGGGCTCTAGTATTTTAAGGATGCAACATCTATACTGCTCATATCAGCTTCTATATTTAAAAATAGGCCTAGGAACATAATAGAAATCAGTACTTAAGCTTTTAATTAGTTTTATGAAAGAAAACTGGTTTAATATGTAGAGGAAACACACCAGAAAACCTACTGTTCTACTAAATCTAAAACAAAGGAAGAAAGAAACACTAGTTTTTCTTCTGTGATGGATTCATGAAAAATCAGGAGAGATGAGAAAATAATCCTGAATGGAAAATCTCTTCAAAGAGTAAATAAATGTATAGGGAACTTAAAAAAAAATCTAGATGACTGTCATACTGTGGCATACTCTGGACTGCTCCCCAGCTTGGTACTCACTAGTTTTCAGATTGGGTCTCCAGTAACATAATTACTTTCAAGTTTCATGAATGTAGTCTGTAGGCGTGGGTTTCTATCATTATAGCTCAAAAGCCCCCAGTGGTGATCTTACTTTGCATTGTCAGCCAGGAGATACAGTTATCTCAAAACAGAGGAGTTTACCAAGGTGGCATAGTCAGAACAGTCGCTACAAAATATACTCCCATGTACCTGGGGCTCACTCTTCTACAAATATATACAATGTTTATGACCCAAACAGGATAAAATGGTACTGAGGTTCACATGTAGAGAATTATGTGTGAACCTGGCTAAGACAGCTCATGCTTTCAAGAATTCCAGACCTTAATATCCTTTCTCTTCTTGTGGAAGCTTTATGCTATTTCTTTCCCATGGAGAGAAAGCTTCTAGGCAGGTTACTCAGCCTGGATCCTGAGGTCTTCTCTTTTCCACAACTTGACATTTGTTTGCCAAAGTTGGTTCTTTTAATTCCATAATTGTCTCTCTTCTTTTTTTCCAAAGCCTCTTCCTCCTCATCCTCCCCCTCCTCCTTCTACTCCCCCCACCCTTGCCTTCTGTCTTAGAATCTATACCAAGTATTGATTCCAAGGCAGAAGAGTCGAAAAGGCCAAGCCATTGAGGTTAAGTGACTTATCTAGGGTCACACAACTGGGAAATTGTTGGAGGTAAGATTTGACTCCAGGACCTTCCTTCTCTAGGCCTGGCTCTCTGTCCACTGAGCCACCTAGCTTTCCCTCAAAAGCTTTGCTTCTTAAAGACTTTTCCTGTCTCGTATAGCTGCCTCTCTGTGTCATGTCTATCTGGAGAGTATATCATGGTTCCCTGCTGAATGAAGTGTCTCCTATAGGTTGAGAAACTCTATTTCATGGCTCATTGGGACTCAGGGAAGGAGAAAGAAAATCCTTCCTCCCTTAACCCCCAAGAAATGAAGACCAGTTCTCAGGGGATGGGTTCTTGTTCTTGCCTAAAATTACTTCAGAGTTGTCAATCTCAGCTTATTTTTTTTAAAGGACCATCAAGGGTATGGCCAATATTTTCCTGACAAATGGCCAGGCTCCCTTTCCTAGTCAATCAAGGAAAGGTCTTTATGTTTTATAAAGGAATGGCAGATGTTTTTTACATGAATACCTCTGCCCCCCACTTTTGTGATTACATCCTTGTCTTCTTGAGTTGGAGAGTTGCAATTCTCCATCAGGTGAAATGAAGGAATTGGACTAGATGGCCTGTGAGACCCAGTTCAGCTATCAATCTACAAGCCTAAGAGGTAGAAAAGGCTAAAATGAGATTGTGTGAAGAAGTCTCAGTATAATTGTAAATCAACCAAACAAAAGAATTGTTAAGCTCCTCTGTATTATTGAACCTTTAGAACAATCACTGTTGCAACCAAATACTTTTATTATGAAGAGTGAATAGTGTAGGAGTTTCTACCTATTGGATCCTTGGACTTTGGCTACCCAGGTTACCTCTCTGTCTGGGCTAACCAAGAAACTTTTTACTCTTGCTATAGGGTTTCCTTCTAATTTGCTCCATTGTAATTATGGACTCCAGTGGCTCCCTATCACCTCCAGGGTCAAATACAAAATCCTCTATCTGGCATTCAAAGCCCTTCATTACCTAGACCCTTTCCTGTACCTTTCTAGTCTTCTTATATCCTACTACATCCCCCTCACAGATCCTTCCCTCCAGTGACACTAGCTTCCTTGCTGTTCCAGGAACAAGACACTCCATTTCTCTAATCCATGCATTTTCTCTAGCTGTTTCCCATGCCTGGAAATTCCCTCTCTCTCCTTATCTCGACTTCCTGGCTTCTCTGGTTTCTTTCAAGACATCTAAAATTCCACCTTTTACAGGAAGCCTTCCCTGACCCTCTTAATTCTAGTGCTTTCCCTTTGTGGATTATTTCCTTTTTATCCTGTATATAGCTTCTTTGTCAGTGTTAGACTGTTAGCTTCTTGAAGGCAAGGACTGTCTTTTGACTTTGTTTTCCCAGTGCCTAAGACTTATTAGATGCTTTATCAATTCTCACTGACTGGTTCCTATATGTCCTTGTCTTACATGCTATGAGAAATCCCCATGGATCAGTGCAAGTAAGTCAAGTAAAACTTGAATTCTGCCCCTTAATTTTTGGGGCCCTGAACCTCTTTATCTGGATGCCCTGATTCTGGCACACCAGCCCTCTTTCCCTTCTTCACCTATGACCATATATCCTTTCCTGCAAATATATTTTCCTCAGAGTATTACTACCACTATTATTATTAGCATTACTAGTAATGGCTAGCCCTCTGTAGCACTTTACATATGCGAACTCATTTTATCCTCTTAACAATCCTGTAAGATAGGTGCTGTTATTATTTCCATTTTAAATATCAGAAAACTAAGGTAAAGAGAGATTAAGTGATGCCCAGTGTCACAGAGCAAATAAGTTTCTGAGGTAGGATTCAAACTCAGGTCTCTCTGACTGAGGTCTATAGTCTATCCATGGTCCACTTAACTTCCTCACCTGGTTATATGTCTGTGGGAGAAGAATGCTTAGTGAAATAAGTAAAACTGAGGAAATCAAAAGAGTGTATAGGAGAATTCTATTTAGAAACCAGACTGGATCGTCTAAAAGTTTCTAAACTAGACTAACTAGTTAGATTTATCCAGATGACAAGCAGGCCTCTATGACTCTCCCTGGGGCCATTACTGCATGACCCTATAAGAGAATGGTGTTCTGAGTTGGCTTTCTAAGAACCACCTTCTGCATTTTGTCAATAGCCTAGCCAGGGGCCCCGGATGAAGTTCATTCTTCTCTGTTGTAGTCCCAGGCTCACTCTTAGCCAATCCGGAGGTATTTAACACCCTGCTGAAAGAAAAGAAACCTTAACCTCCATAAGTAATGGCCCGCTACACCCACAAATCTACTGGGGTGTCAGGACTACTGAGATTTTTTAAAATTTTGATAGTAGCACATCTGCAAAATTAAACTCCACAAATGACATTTATTGTGGAGAAAGAGGTTGTTAATGGATTGCTCTAGTCTACATACTGATCATCTCCATTAACTTGATAAACATCAATAAAATGAACAAATCAATTGTCAAAGAAAACCAAAGAGGATTGGATATGAAGCAGTGAACTCATGTATAGCTTGGTTTTATTTTGTTTTTAAAAAAATCAAACACAATAGTAACAAAACTACTATAGGGATAGTCTTTTTAAAATTATTTTTCCTATTATTCAAAGATATCTTATTTTCTTAATTACTTGTAATAACAATTTTCAACATATGTTTTCTGAAATTATAAGATCTAAATCGTCTCCTTCCTTTCCTTTCCTCCCCCTTCTTGGAGATGGTAAGCAATTTGATCTGGGTTATACGTGTATTATCATGCAAAACATACTTCCCTTTTGGTCATTGTTGTAAACCAAAACTATAGGGATATTCTTAAGTCTAATAAACATATAAGTTCATCAAAAGATTCCTATCTCTAAAGTTAAAACCTTTAACAATGACACCAAATATATAAAATGCACAATGATTATTAATAAAGCAATACATTTCCTTGGTCCAACAAAGCCACATGAATTTACCAACTCCTGATAGAAACACAGAGGGAAAGAAGTAGAAATGGAGAGACCATGACCGAAAGATATAGACAGAGACTCCAAAGCGAATCCTCCTGCTCAATTCAGATTAGCTCAGGTGGAAGTAGATCCAGGTTGAGGTTTAATTCAATAAGCATTTATTAGGTCCAGATACCTCTTCATGACCAGCTGGAAAGGTAGAAAACTAGCCAGGGAAGCTACCATTCTTCAGGGCCATTCGAAGAAAAGGAAATGACAGTAGTTATGTCGAGAGATGACTTATCTTGTCACCAACCAGGAGAGAAGAAAGAGACAGACAGATAGGTCAAGAACTCTAGACGTCCATATACTTCTTATCACAAAAATGTACATATAGATAGAGATAGATAGATAGATATAGATATAGATAGATATACACATACATATATTTGCATATACCCATATACTTCCCTTTAATGACCAATTGAGAGGCATTTTTTTACTAGTTGGTTAGGTGAGGATAGGAAAGAGTTTTCCCACCTCCCTGATCATCATTCAAATAGTCAGAAGCCATCCATTGCAAACCATATTACCAAACATGGGATTTGCTGAGGAGAGTACAGTTGAAGCCTGGTGGTTCTCCAATTTCACTTTCCCACTTGACCATTAAGTACCCATTATGTTTTTCCTCCAAGGAAGAACTTCAAGTGACTTAAACCAGATCCTTAGAGAACTATACCACTCCTTCTCCAAAAGGTACACACATACTCCAAAAAATATGACAGTGACCCTTCTTTTGGTCATGAGTAGTGAAGGAGAAAGCACTTGTCCTGGATTGTTCCTTGTCTAATCAGATCAACAAGAACTTGTCCATTAGGGCCCATCTTTTTTAAATGGAAATTGCATTGTGACAGATTTTTGGTTTGTGATGAAATTTCTGCATAAAAATAACTATAGAAATTCAGAAAGCCAAAGGATGAAGAATTCTCAGAAAGGTAACATCAAGTCATAGTTTTGTTATTTCAGAAATAGATAATGAAGAGCAATAATAGCAGAGGCCTCCAAGGCTCCTAAAACATAGTATCTATATACATTACCTTACTTCAAATAAACACTAAATGGACAAGTCATAGCCCCAGCTCCCTAATTTTTGCCCCTGTTTTATCTTACAACTGATACTAAAAAGGTTTTAAAAGAGAGAGAGAGAAAGTAAACTGGAGAAAATTCCAAGAAAAGGAACAAGACTATGAACAAAAAAACAGTGATTAGAACAATGTCTGAACAATGTATAAGATGTAGAAGGGAGGAGCAAAAAAAGAAGAGGTGAAGGAGAATACTATCTTTGTGATTCATAAATAACTAAGTGCCATCTTTGTACATTCTGCCCTCAGATTTGCAAAGTTGTTGTTGGTTGCTAGTTTAACCAGAAGTATCCTGAGTAAGACAAGAAATGATGGATGACCCAGCTGAATAGCAGAAGACTTTGGGTACCATTTGCTAGATGCTGAGAAGCACTGAAAGTGTGGTGGCATCATGCATGTGACAAAGCCAGAAAAGAGACTAGAAGAAGTAGTAAATGCTGTTGACTCACATACAGGAGAGTTGTGGTGGTGTTCTATCCATTGTGTGCTGTAAGTAGCCGAGGTCATGTTGGAACCTGGGGAAAAGTTTGCTCACTGGCAAGCATTTTTATTCTTTATCCATATGAGTCTGAGGATGCATTCTATTTGTTTTCATTAATCACTATACAAGTTAATTCATTCATCAAGCTTTGTGAGCCAAGTATTGTAAGGGGAATTGGCGATAATAGACAGGATTGTACTAGACAAGGAGTTCCCAGATGAGTTTCCACTCATGAGTGGAGTAAATGAGCAAACAGAGCAAGAAATCTTCCCGTGTTCTTTGGCCTTTCATATTAGGAGCAACCTCTGACCCAAGGGTGCTGCTTACTGGCTTTCCTTGTCCAAGGCCATCATTCTCTAATACTGGCTTTGATTTATAGTAAAGGGGACAAGGATACTCTCCTTAAACATCTAAACTAAACCATCCAGAATTGGTAGTGTTTATTTTACTTTATTTTTATGAGTGAAAGAAATTAGATGAGTTGTTTAATAAATATTTTCTATGGAATAGTAAAGTAGGCCAATAAAATAGTACCCTAATTCACTCTCTAGCACATCAGAGGAGCAGTCAAATTAAGTGTGTCGGGTTGAAACTATGCTAAAAAGTGACTAAAATGTTCAGACCTTTTGACCCAGTGATCAGTTAGTCATATTCCGTAAAATGTCTAAGGCACAAAGGTCCCATATTCTCTAACATATGCGTAACGGTACTTTTTGTGGGAGTGAAAAAGATGCCCATTGCCAAGAAAACAGTTAATCAATTAAATGAATTTATGTAATAGACTATTACTGTGCTAATATATTATAAACAATGAATGTGAAAAATTCAGAGATACATAAGATTTATTTATATGAAGACACATAATGAAGTAAACAGAAACAGGAAATCAATCTACATAATGACTATAACAAGGTAAGTAATAATAAAATCTAAATTGAACTCTCAATAATTAGAACTACTAAGTTTGGTCTTAGAAAAGAGATGAGAAAATACAACCAACATTCTCTTCCTTTGAAAAGGAAAGGGAATGATAGATGTGGGATATTGCATAGACTGTCAAAATCTTGATATTTTGGTTAGTTTGACCGAAATTTTCCCACCCCTGTTCTGGGTTGGACCTAATGAGGGAAGTCTCATGGTAGTTTAGGTTCAATATCAGAACAAAATGAGATACTTGTAGGCCATTAAACATTAACCAAAGGAGACAAGAAAGGTATTTAACAAGGACAGGTATTGAGGACATCTCAGTTGATTTAAGGGAGTCAAGCTCCCTTGCTTGAGATGTCCATTGTCATCCACCAGCCAAGCATCTGAAAGTGGACCTGGAGGTTCTCGTGGTCATTTGGAAATGTAGGTTCCGGGGAAGTGATGTCAATAGCATGAACCTTAAGTGTCCTGAGCCAACCAAGTCATTAGGATGGCCTCAAAATCTTTGAAGAAAAAACTAGCCCATACTACATTAGGGCAGACATTCAGGTAGTGCTCCTACAACATCCTTTTTCTTTTTTTTTCTTCTATGTTATAAGGGATAGCTTAATGGCTAGGGAAGGAGAGAAGGATATATTTAGAAATAAAGATAATAAAAGCAACAACAAAAAATTATGGAAAATTTTGTGTTATATCTTGTCCTTGAGAGACACCTAATCCTGAATATTATGCTTAAATCCAGGAAAACCCAGTTCAGTCCTTTCCTTTACTCTTTATTCTTTAAAACCACTTTAACTGGGAAAGAGGATTGTTATATAGGACACATTCTGTGGGCTTTAAAGTTTCTTCTATGCTGTGATTATTCACCATCTCTATGGGAGGTACAACAATACTATCACCACCACTTAAACATTTTTTTTTTGGCAGGAGGGTAGGCATATTATTGAATGAGCTATACAACAATGACACCCTTGATTGTTATTCCTTTGCCTTGTTTTAATATGAGTATTGGAGCCCTGTGAACTTTACAGCTCCTATGGTCATGCATTTTTTCTCAGTGACAACTGCTGAAGTGATCTGTTTTTTCCAAAACTCAAAGGGGAGCGTGACCTCCTTTACTTGGCAGGCTTCAATTTCCATAAAGGAAATTTCCTTATCTTTAAACTGAAGTCAGGCATGTTTTTCTCAGTTTCAAAATTAAATCCAACAAATGCTTATTGAGCACCCACAAAATATTTAGTACTGTACTAGGCTTTATTGGGGAAGGGAGAGAGGAAGTAGAAACACAAGAAATATTAGGCAGCATCTTAGACCTGAGACACAAAACAATACATCCTGGAAATAGTGGAATAACATGTAAAATAATCGGAGATTAGGGGCAGCAAAATGGCTCAGTGGATTGAGAGCCAGGCCTGGAGATGAGAGGGTCTGGGTTTAAATCTGACCTAAGACACTTCTTATCTGTGTGACCCTGGGTAAGTCACTTAAATCTTATTGCCAAGCCCTTATCACTCTTTTGCCTTAGAACCAATATTAAGTATCAATTCTATGGCAGAAGGTGAGGGTTAAAAAAAGGAGAGAGATTAATTAGCTACCCAAATCATCAGAGATAGTGGTGTGGAAGTTCATTCCAATTTGGCATGTATTCATTAATAATAGTAATAATAAGAGCTGCCATTTCTATGGCACTTTAAATTTTTCCAAAGCACTTACCATTTGCTCTTCACTCTCATTTTTCTTCACTCATGACAATATGCAGTAGAGGTAAGTTTTTTGAGAGAGGGACATGGCCTGCCATTTCATTGGTATAGGGATTTTGGAAAAAGGCATTCCTTGTGTCAATGCAGAACAACATCTACTGTGTAACTTATAGTCATAGAGAATTGCCTGGGGCTCTTAGAAGTTACTTGCCCAAGGTCACACAGCCAATATGAGCTAGAGGTGGGTTATAACTTGCCCTTAAAGGTGTAGATATGTAGGCTGCATATATGCCTCCAGCCAGCTCCATGATTATATGATTGAATATGTGTTCAGACGTGATGTATTTGATCGATATTGAATGCTACAGAATCATCATATTAATCACCACTTGTATATTTACAGATGCAATCCATCTATAAGTTAGTAATTAAGTCTTATAGAGTTGCTTGAAACTAATAGATGTTACAGAATTTGAACTCGGGCCTTTTTTTACTCCAAGTTCGATAGTTTATTCACTATATTATATCATTTTTTCTGCCTCTTATGGGCCACTTTGTGAGGGCAAAACAGTGTTAGTCATGCTTTTAAAACCAGGAACCCCCAAAGTTCAATGCTACTCAGAACCAAGATGTATTATTAAGGTAATTGTAGTAATAACATTCTAGGACAATTACATCATTGCTGGAAGATAGATTAGCCTAGGTGTCGGGTGATGGTGTCCTATAAAGACTTTTGGCAAAAATACATTCTTTTCTTTAGTATGAAACTTGAGAAAGTACAAGTGACTGAAAGTTAGAAAGCAGGACTTACAAAAAGCGGGGAAAATACTGAAGAATCTCAGGAATCTCCTTTTTATTGCTTCAGTTCAGTGAAAGAAGAAAATTAGAGAGATTATTTTAAGAAGGATTGTATCAAATATTCAGTGGTCTACTAATCAACATTTGGTCTAAGTTAAATTTCAAAGGGTTGTGATTTGTTTGCAAATCCTACTATGCTCTCTTTGGTCCTCACTTTTATGTTGTTTGCCATTGGGAAAGGGTGATTAATCAACCTTCATTTCCTCCTAATGGTAGTCAGTAATCTTCCAGTAAAGTCTTTTTCCTCACGAAAGAGAAACTTGGTTCTTAAAGAATGAGCCAGGAAAATTGTTCCCAACCTTGAAAGACTGTTTATGGGCCTGGGAACAGTTTCTCTGTGTCTGTTGTCTAAAGACCAGCCTAGCCAGGTGTGGAGAAGCACTTAAAAAGATTAATTCAGGCTTTACACAGGATTGTCAAATATCGAAGCTAAAACTTAAATACTTTGGCCACATCATGAGAAGAAAGAACTCGTTGGAAAAGACCCTGATGTTGGGAAAGATTGAAGGCAAGTGGAAAGGGAGAAGGGAGAAGATGGGAAGATGGGATGGATAGAGAGTGTCATAGAACAACAAACGTGAACTCAAACAGACTTTGAGGGATAGTGGGGGATAGGAGAGCCTGATGTGTTATGGTCCACGGAGTTATGAAGAGTTGGACACAACTGAACAACTAAACAACATTACCATAATATTGTTCCCTTAGTAGTCTTTTTTTTTGCCACAAAAACTCATGAAGATCATCCATAAAAAATATGGAAAAGTTAAAATCTGCAAAGGATGGGAATGCCCATAATGGTGAACTGATGGACCTTTTGAAGTGCCAGAGAAGTAGTTTATGTTTGATTTATACTAAAATTTCCCTTTCTTCATGTCATCTTAAATCATATAAAATACGACAATAAATAATTTTTTTAATAAAACCTTTACATTCTGTCTTGGAATCAATACTATGTATTAGTTCTAAGGCAGATGAGTGGTAAAGGCTAGGTAATGGGGTTTAAGTGACTTGCCCAGGATCTCATAGCTAGAAAGGTGTCTGAGGTCAAATTGGAATCCAGGACCTCCTATCTCTAGGCTTGGATCTCTACCTACTGAGCCACATAGCTGCCCTCTACAATAAGTACTTAATTCTATTCTGGTCCTTATAGTTCTGAATTAGTTTCCTCTCTATTTCTGTTTAATCAACATTTAACCAAGTTAATTGAAACAAACTAGTGATCTCATTACACTTTACTTAGAATTGTAGAATCATAGAACTTCAGAGCTAGAAAATATTCACAGATTTAAACTGGAGGGGATATCAGAAGCCATTTAGTCCACTCTTGTTATTTTATAGGTGAATAAGTTCTGTTTTCCCTTAAGTCAATCAATAAGAACTTTTTCTTTTTCACTCTTATCTTCCATCTTATAGTCAATGCTAAGTATCAATTCCAAGCCAAAAGCAATTGGGGCTGAGTGACTAGCCTAGAGTCATGCAGGTAGGACATATCTGAGGCCAGATTTGAACCTAGGATGCCATCTCCAGCCTTAAGTTCTCAAGTTCTCTCTCAAGTTCTCAAGCCTCGCCATGTTTGATTTTGAAGAACCTACACATTTATCTGAGCATTATAACTTGCTTTGTGCTTATGAAAGTCTGAGCCTCTTCCAAGCAGACCCTTAATTCCTCCATTGATAGTTCTCATCTCAGCCCATCAATAGAATTCTGTCAATCCATGATCTCTACTTCTTTGATTTTCAGATGGCATTTGTTGGCACCAATCTACTATTTCCTGATGGGGGAGGATGTGTTTGTGAATAGGAGAAAAAGTGCCTATGATATTATCCACAGAGGTAGTTTCTAAGGCACTGATCACCATAGTACCCAAGAATTTCAAGCTAAAAATATTAGACTAGAATATTGGCAGAAAATGGAATTTTTTCTTAGAGTGAAAATTAATATTTTGGGGGGTGGAGTGGGAGATAGAAAATAAAACTGTGATTGAGATTTTGAGGGCTAGAGCTGGCCCTTGGATTGTTCCCTTGGTTCTGGGGCAAGTGAGGCCTCCATTCTTACTTTGAGGTAGGATAAAAACTCTGGTAGGGCCATGGTTATAATTATACAACTATGCATTATCCTCTATCCTTGCTCACTTGTCCTACTGCTATTCTTATCCTGCCAATCTTCAACCATAGGTCACCTCTGCCATCTGCCTTCTCTGTTCCTGCTCACATGGACCCCTGGGTACACTACAGATTTATTTTATCTAACCTCAGTTTGTTGCTCATAACTTTTGTAATTCCCTGACTGACTCTTAATCATCTTCTCTGCAGCAGCTGGTCTAATATTCCTTTTTCCTCCCTTACCCTCTCTCCCAGCAGGTGACCTCACCTCCTAATTTCCCGAGAAAATTGAAGATATATGTCCTGTGTTCCTATTCTCAAAGCTCTTATCCATCTTCACCCATATCTTCTCCTCCTTTACAGTCTCCCAAAAAGAGATTTCCCTGCCTGCCATCTCCTCTACTCACGTCCTGAATGGTCCTTCTCATCTCTCCCAATCTCATCATTCTTTCTTTCTCACTCACATCTTTAATGTCTCCTTATCTGTCGTCTTCTTCCTTCTACCTACTTACATATTTAGGTTTCTGTCATTCTAAAAACAAATCCCCAAACCCTTAACTCCCCAAACCCCATTGGTCCCACTTATCACTCCCTTTCATTGCCAAGCTCTTGGAAAGATTCATCTTCTCTTTCTCCCTTCATTTTCTCACTCCCTTATAATCTGACTTTAGATCCCATTACTCAAATGAAACTATTCTCTCAAAGAAAACCAATTTTTTTACTGCTAAATCCAATGACCTTTCATCCTCCTTGATATCTGGAAAAAACCCCAGCTTTTAGATTTTCCCTTGATATCTGTGACCTTTCTCTCTTCTAGTTCTCCTCCTACCTGTCTGACTGCTCCTTCTCAGTCTTCTTTGCTGGATCATTATCCACTTCCTGTCCCCTGAGTGTGAGAGTCCTCCAAGGCTCTGTCCTGGGTCCTCTTCTCTTCTCACTCTACATTCCCTCCCTTGGTGATCTCACAAAGAAAAGAGCATCTATCTTGTGTCTCTTACCATTGCCACCAACATTCCAGTAGAATGTAGGCTCTAGTAGAATGTTGTCTCTTTTTTGTATTTGTGTCCCTAACACCTACTGCAATGCTTGGCACAAAGTAGGAGCTTAATGAATGCTTATTGATTAATCAGTTTATTGATTGAACTAGAACTACAAGACAAGGACTTGACACAAAGGAGTCTTAGAGCTGATTTGAGGAAGTTATCTGGACCAGGAACTCCTCTGGATTCAAGACAGATCTACCAAGGGAGATTTAGACTACAATATTTTCCCAGAGACCTACCATATTTTAGACACCTGGCCTCAAGAGCTCCAGAACCAGTTTGGAATCCAGGTAGTAATTCCCATAGCATCTGAATGCCTTTGTACACTTTAAATGGTCCAGAACCCTTTCCTAGAATTCACTTTAAAGGATAATATAAATTTTCTGCCCTTTAATTGTCTCTCTGTGGATAGGGCCTAGCAAATTTGGGGCATTACAAAACTAGTGGCAGTTTAAAGAGATTTTTAAGAGACAGCATCCATTTTTAAGGGTAAGGGTATATACCACAGATATGAAAGAGATACAATACTTCCAAATAAAACAGGCTTCATTTTAAGCTCACATCATTAGAATAACACTTTCTTAGCTTCAAAGCATAGAAATTCACAAGGAAAAAAAGGGTTTTCTTCAAACTTGATGCCACCCTCAAAAAAGTAGGAGTGTGTAGAAACATTAGCATTTGAAAATACTTTTCCATTGAATCTAAAACTGACCAAGGGTGGAGTGGGTGGGGAATAAAATGCCTTATTGTGTTTTGCAAGGAAAACTGAAAAATGCTTCTACAAAGCACTCTCCCCACATATACAGAGATGACTATGGATCCTAAGGAGATTGCTTCTGGGCCACAAGATTCTATTTAATAAGTTTTGGTTTGGAAAGAAAAAAAAAAGACCAGTGGGGCTCAACTAGTCTATTGTGGTCCAATCCTACATTTGTATTGGGAGCATGCTACTACTAAAGCAACAGCAACAATATAATAAAATTTAAAGAAATAAGAAGAGTAGGGGCAACTAGATGGCTTATTCTAGGCCTGGAGTCAGGAGGTTCTGGGTTCAAATATGGCCTCATATACTTCCTAGCTGTGTGACCCTGAATAAGTCATAACCTCAGCTACTTTGGTGTTCTGCCTTGAAACTAATTCTTAGTGACAATTCTAAGGGTTAAAAAAAAAAGAAATAAGAAGAGTTAGGAAGGGTAAGCTGGAAGATCATGTTAGTTCAATAGAATGAGTATCAGGTCAAATCAGGAGACATGACCTCACATTGTTTGTTCCTTCTTTCAGATAACACACTGAGTGCCTAACATGTGCTAGGTGCTAGGTGCTCTCTGCAAGAAAAGGAGGTAGAAAGGATATATACAAATATACTCATGTTTACATATAAAGTATATAGTTTATATAAAAATATAATAATAAATAGATGCTATATTGCATATATAATATATTGTATAGATGTGTATATTCTGTTTACATATCCATTTATGTGTTTATTTGTTTGTGAGTATGTATAAATATATAGGTGGGACCTGATTTTAAGTACCTTACAAAATAAAGGTATTTGATGACTTTGGGCCTTAATTTCCACATCTGTCAAGTTAAGGTGATAAAACTTGGATTCATAGAAGAGAGTCAGACTTATATGATTAAGACCTAGAAATGCTGTGATTTTTCAAAAAAATGACTAGGCTTGCAAAATTCTTAAAGGGCCTAATCGATTTGTGGGAGCTTTGCCTGTATATGCTGTTGCCACCCCCTTCTTGGCCTCCATCCACTGGATCCCATATCATTAGGCAAAGAGAACACAGCCGTCTGCTCAAGGGAAATACTCAGATCTCCCACAAACAGGTGGTCATGAAAACCAACCAAAAATATGAAGAGAAGAGGCGGGTGTCCCTTTTACACTGAATCTTAACTCCTGTTCCTTGTTTGTATAGTTCTCTTAGGAATTGGGAATATGGGCCAAAGCTTATTGAAATAATTTTATTTAGGTACAGACCTGCCTTGGGGAAATGACCTAGACGGGGTTGCCTCTTGGAACCTTTATAATCCATTTATAATATTGATTCATATCAGAATAAAGATACTATGTATATATGTGCATATATATGATACATATGGGTAACACGTATATCAATTGCCATTTTAGTGAATTTTTAGTCACTTTACACATTCTTCAGTTGCCCTGAATTGATTTATATTGGATATGCTTAAATTGAGTGAAATCAGAAACCATTTCCCTCATCTGTAAAATGAGTCGAGTAAATAATCTGGGCCATGTGATCTCTAGGGGACCTTTTAGCTCTAACACAGGATTATGGAATCACAGAATTTTAGAGCTGCTGAGGCTATTAATCGTTTCTCAGGGCAGCAGTCTGTTCTGAGAGGTTTAGCAAGGTTTGGAAGTTCAGGAGCTCAAAACTCAGGCAATGGACCCCCAGAAGTGGAGCATCGATTACCTCAGATAGGAATGACATAGTAACCACTCTTCCTACTCAAAGATCTGGGGAAATTTTAAGGAAATAAACGATAAGAATTCCATGGAGACTGGAACAACCTCCAGGAAGTGATGCAGAGCGAAAGGAGCAGAACCAGGAAAACATTGCACACAGAGACTGATACACTGTAGTACAATTGAATGTAATGGAATTCTCCATTGGTGTCAATGCAGTGATCCTGAACAATCTGCAGGGATCTAAAAAACACTATCCACAAGCAGAAGATAAACTGTGGGAATAGAAACACCGGGGAAAAGCAACTGCCTGACTACAGTGGTTGAGGGGACATGACAGAGGAGAGACTCTAAATGAGCACTCTAATGCAAATACCAACACATGTGATACCCAGTGAAATTGTGCGTTGGCTATGGGAGAGGTGGTGGTGGGGGGAAGAAAAGAAAATGATCTTTGTTTCCAATGAATAATGTTTGGAAATGACCAAATAAAACAATGTTTAAAAAAATAAAAATAAAGAAAACAAAAAAAAAGAAAGAAATGATAAGGATGGGGATGAGAAGAAACCTGGATGTAGAGTATATAATAATAATAATAATAATATAGTAGGTGATAGTGGAGAGGAGGATTTCTGGTGTGCTTTGCAACAGACACAAGGTTATATGATCAGTAATTAAACTCCAAGATGTGGAAAATTAATGTCGAATTGAGAAATAATTTTCCTTTTACACTCTCCTCTCCAGAACAACCTGATTCTAAGTTGAGGCTGAGACATTTTTTCTCCAAGCTATGGAACTGGATTGAGACTTTCATTTTGCTAAGATCTTTGTTAGGGATGAAAGAATTAAGGGCAGGAATGAGCAGCCACTCTTCAGCAGACACATTTGAAGATTAAATGAAGTCAGCGAGCTCTAGCTGCCATTTTGGGAAGTATGGTGGCCAAGCCATATGTTGGCATCTTCCTAAGACCCAGCTCTTCCTGTAATGAAGTAATGAGGAAGGGGTTTTTTAAGTTCACCTCCTCAGTGGCTATTTACCAACCAGAAATGTCTTGGAAGGCCCAGGGAAGGGACTGAGTGATGAGATTATGAGGAGTCTATAAGATATGTGTCAGAGGTTGCTCACACTTTTGCTGCTCTCTTTTGCCCATCTCTCCTTTGGCCTTGATTTCTAGGGCCCTGTTCTTTTGTCCTTCTTGAACTCTATGGAGGGAATCCCCTGGCTTGTTTAGATCATCCTGAGTGATTGATTAATAAATTAACATAAAATTAAGAAATACTACCTCTTGAGAATTTTCACTGTTACACAGGTGACTGGTACCTGGACACAGGGTTAGGAGGTATGATGAGATGGGTATTTCATAGGGAAAAAGACAGAAATCCTGGAAGAAAAAGCAGAACTTAAAGGCAAAAAACCTCATGGAAAAAGAGCACGAATTAGAAGCCCTGAGTTGCTCTGGTGCATGAATTAGCTTCTAGGTAGGCTGCTGGCTATAAATAGTTGAGGTGACAGAGACACAGAACAGTCTATAACTGCTGGGCTCGCTAAGCAATTGGCTTGCAGGTGGAAACTTTGATATAGAGGAGCTTCTTCTCTAGACAATGTTGAGCAAGAAGACGAACTTGAAGAATATTTATTGAACATGTTTCTAATGTTTGTTTTATTTCCTTCTATAGAATTATATATACACATATATATATATATATATATATATATCTTATTCTATATATACTGTGGGTTCTATAGTTGTGTTGCTGTTGTTTCTAGCACAGGAATCAGAGAGTATCTAGACCCAAACAGACTTTTGAGGTTCTTAGTTTCACTCTAGAGCACAGGCACAAGCCATTAACAGGGAAAATCTCTCATTTCTAAAACTCCAGACCTTCAACCCAATAATCCATGAAAACTACAGAGTGGAGGAGAAAATAGTGAAATGGCCCACTAGATAAAGCTCTGCCTAGGATCACACAGCTAGAAGTGTCTGAGGTCACATTTGAACCCAGGACCTCCTATTTCCAGGCTTGACTCTTCATACACTGAGCCACCTAGCTTCCCTGTTCCCTCCTTATCTTTTAAAATTCTTTTTCTTTAGAATCAACTCTGGTGTCATCTCCTCCATAAAGTCTTCCTTGGATTTTTATACAACACTTTCTTTGGGTTCATCCTTTGGGTCTATCCACTGTGTCTCGATTTTAATGTTATATCTGTGTATGTGATCATACCTATTAGACCTAATCCCATTAGGTCCTCATAGTATTACTCAGGGAGGCAGGTGAGGCAGTGAGTTGGATGTTGGACTTAAAGTAAGGAAGATCTGAGGTCAAATCCTTCCTCTGCCATTTACTAGCTCTATGATCCTGGATAAAATCATTGGTCCTTTGTCAGTCATACTTTCCTCATCTATAAAATGGTGATAATAATAACTTTCCCCTAGGATCCTTGCAAGCCTCAAAACACTATTTAATTGTCAATTATTATTTTTAATTTATTTTAAAAATTAAGTTTATTTCATTAATTGATTTAGAATATTTTTCCGTGGTTACATAATTCATGTTCTTTCCCTCCTATCCCCCTCCCATAGCCAACACACAATTCCATTGGGTTTTACATGTGTCATTGATCAAGACCTACTTCCATATTATTGATAATTGCACTAGGGTGATAGTTTAGAGTCTATATCCCCAATCATATCCCCATCAAATCATATGATCAAACAGGTGTTTTTCTTCTGTGTTTCTATTCCCACAGTTCTTTCTCTGGATGTGGATAGTGTTGTCAATTATTATTAATAGTAGCAATAGCTTTTTAAAATGATATATTCATTTGAATCTGAAAAAAGGAAGGGCAGGTAATTTCTTTGTTTCATGGACTACCATAGCCTAATAAGTCATTGGCTAGCAGCCAATCTACTGGGGATGAGATTCTCCATAGTTATCTAGACTGGTAGAAAATTCTGTTGCCATGAACAAGCTCTAAGGCTTTCTAGCTTTGAAAAACTTGGCAGTACTCGAACTCCATCCAATGGCCTTCAAGAACACAAATTACTTCCACACCTTTATGAAACTTAATGCCACTTTTGTGCAAGTTGCTAAAGACCACAGTCCTTGATTTTAAATATTTTCTAGAGCAAAGTTTCTTTGCTACATAAATCACATAAAAATATTTGTTAATATTACTTTTAAAAGTGACTCAATAGTTCATAAGGCAAAAAATACAAAAAGACTTTTGGTTTTTCTAGTAGCTCTTGAAATACTGATGTGATAATTTTGTTTATTGACTAATGAGCTATTTAAGCTACTAAAGATTTCTCACTATAAATGAAGCCAGAAGCCAGATAGAAGTTATAGTAATGGGAAGGACAGCTCACAGGTCAGCTAGAGGGGCAAATAAAGGATTTGGTAGAGTTGGTGTCATTGTACACCTAAAGGCAACAACATTACCTTCTGGGGCACTTGGTTGTCTTGCTTTAGAGGGTTTTCAGGACAAGCAAAAAAGACTTCTTGTTGTTCAGGTGTGTCGAACTCTTTGTAACCCCATTTTTTTTTTTGGCAAAGATTCTGGAGTGGTTTATAATTTCCTTCTCCAGCTTATTTTACAAATGAGGAAGATGAGGCAAACAGGGTCAAATGATTTGTTTAAGGTCACACAGCTAGTAAGTGTCAAGGTCCAGATTTGAACTCGAGTCTCTTCTCCTGACTCCTGGGCTGGTGTTCTATCTACTCTGCCACCTAGCTGCTCCCCCCCTCCAAGATACCCTAAGGAAAACTACTTATTAATAGTTAAATCCACTGACTTACTTGTTTTTTTTTTAAACAACAACAACAAATTTATCTTCTGCTTTAGTATCAGTTTTAAGACAGAAAAGCAGCAGGGCTAGATAATCAAGATAAAATGACTGACCTAGGGTCACACAGCTAGGAAGTATCTGAGGCCATATTTGAACCTAGGTCCTCCCAATTCCAGACTTGGCACTCTTTCATTATGCTATCTAGCTGCTTCTAATCCAATGACTTATTCTCCATTCTCTCTCTTATTAACCCTTTTTTTTTTTTGCAGCTTTTAACACTGTTACCCATCCCCCTTTTCCTATATTCTCTCCCCCTCCTTTGACTTCTGTTATACTATTCTTTTCTTTTTCTCTTCCTACCTATCTGATTGCTACTTCCCAGGCTCTTCTGTTCATTCATCATCTATCTCCCACTTACTAAGTGTGGGTATTCCCCAGTCTCTGTTTGGGAATCTCTTTTCTTCCTCTACACTTTCTCTCAAAGATTTCATCAATTGTGATTGTAGATTAACCTCCCCCCATCAAAGGATACTATATTTCACACAATAGAATAAAACATAGCCTTAAAAACTCGGCTCTAACAAGGTAACTATTGTTTGTGGGTCACATTATGTTGAATGCATTAAACTCCCTCCTCAAGCAGAACTGCATTTGCTCAGGAGATAATCCACATAGGAAGAACAAAGTGGATGTAAAATACCTCCTGCTCTAGTGATATCACACAGTTAGAGGGGCAGCCCATTGAGTTATTCCATCAGTAAATATATTTTATACAGTTATTACTAGGTCTAGATTGAAATTTCTACATCTACTCCTGATTCTGTTATTATTCAAGGGGGAATGGAAAAAGATATGGTCTTTAATGGAGAAGGATTGCAAGGGATAGATAGCATCAAAGGAAGGTTGAACTGAGGAGAGAATAAAGTGTATGTTTTGCTACCATTTGATTTTTTATTTATTTGTTTATTGGAAAACTTTAATTAATTGATTTGGAATATTTTTCCATGGTTACAAGATTCTTGTTCTTTCCCTCCCCTACTCCTACCTCTCTCCCATAGCCAACGCACAATTCCACTGGGTTTTACATATGTCATTGATCAAGACCTATTTCTATATCATTGATATTTTGTTTTGCTACTCTTTAGAAGGAAATTTTGATATTTGGTACTCTAGGCTATATTGGATGGGAGAGTATTAGGGACAGAAGTAGAAATTGATTCTAAACAAATCTGGGGGCATCTGATCTATCAGAAAAGGAGCTGATGACTTGGTTTGCACTGCATTCACCCCATTTTCATATTCTTCTCCTCCTCGAACTATTCCATACCACTGTTCTACATAGAAACATCTGGAACATGTAAGATTTCTCAAAAGAATATAAAGAAAGAAACTATAGGCAAATTAGGTGAACACAGAATAGTATACATGTCAGATCTTTGGGAAAGGAAAGACTTTAAAACCAAGCAAGACTTAGAAAAAATCACAAAATGTAAAATCAATAATTTTGATTACATCAAATTAAAAAGATGTTGTACAAACAAAACCAATGCAACCAAAATTAGAAGGGAAGCAACAAATTGGGAAACAATCTTCATTTCAAAAACCTCTGACAAAGGTCTAATTACTCAAATTTACAAAGAGCTAAAACAATTGTACAAAAAAATCAAGCCATTCTTCAATTGCTAAATGGGCAAGGGATATGAATAGGCAATTTTCAGTTAAAGAAATCAAAACTATTAATAAGCACATGAAAAAGTGTTCTAAATCTTTTATAATCAGAGAGATGCAAATCAAAACAACTCTGAGGTATCACCTCACACCTAGCAGATTGGCTAACATGACAGCAAAGGAAAGTAATGAATGCTGGAGAGGTAGTGGCAAAGTTGGGACATTAATGCATTGCTGGTGGAGTTGTGGATTGATCTAACCATTCTGAAGGGCAATTTGAAACTATGCCTAAAGGGCTTTAAAAGATTGTCTGTCTCTTGATCCAGCCATACCACTGCTGGGTTTGTATCCCAAAGAGATAATAAGGAAAAAGACTTGTACAAAAATATTCATAGATGCGCTCTTTGTGTTGGCAAAAAATTGGAAAATGAGAGGATGCCCTTCAATTGGGGAATGGCTGAACAAATTGTGGTATCTGTTGGTGATGGAATACTATTGTGCTCAAAGGACTAATAAAGTGGAGGAATTCCATGGAGAGTGGAATGACCTCCAGGAATTGATGCAGAGTGAAAGGAGCAGAACCAGGAGAACATTGTACACAGAGACTGATACACTGTGGTACAATCGAACATAATGGAATTCTCTATTAGTGGCAATGCAGTGATCCTGAACAACTCGGCGGGATCTACAAGAAAAAACACTATCCACATTCAGAGGAAAAACTGTGGGAGTAGAAACACAGAAGAAAAACAAATGCTTGAATACATGGGTTGAGGGGATATGGCTGGGGATGTAGACTCTAAATGAATATCCTAATGCAAACACCAACAACATGGAAATGGGTTCTGATCAAGGACACAAGTAATACCCAATGAAATTGCATGTTGGCTGCAGGAAGGGTGGATGGATGGGGAGGGAGGGAAAGAATATGATTCTTGTTCTAACCAAGGAATAATGTTCTAAATTGACTAAGTAAGTTAATTAAAAAAAAACCCAAGCATATAAATAAATTAAACATTTAAAAAAAAGATTTCTCAAAAGATCATTGTCTGTTATAACAATGCCATATGCCATTATTTTGAACCCCAAACCTTTCTCCTTTTAAAAGAACTAACTCATTCATTCATTCTACATTGCCAGTAGTTATATCAAAGCAAAAACTGAGCTTGACTTAAAATTCTGAGGGTTTCTGGTTAGTTTAAAAGAAGACATCTCACCACCACATCGTCAGCATTGTTTTTGCATGTCCCTTATTCCCAGACCTCTGTGCCACAGCCAATATTTCCTGGCTTCTATAATAAGACACATTTGTTCCCTGACCTCTGAGCAATGCAGGGTCCTTCTATCTGGACTCTTTCTCAGATTCTGCCTTGACCTCTGAGCTTCATAGATACATCCCCAAAGCAAAAGAATTCCTTTTGGGAAATTATGCACTGGTCAGAAGGAAATATAGCACATTAAATCCTTTTCTCAGGGCTATTTCTAGGCATTTTCTGAGCTTGTGGCAGGACTTCCATTTCCATTATATTTCAACACGAAAACCATTTGCTTAGATTCCTTGGACTGGGATTCAAACTCTCCCCAAATTCCAATTCTCATATTATCTTGTACAAAAAAATCAAGCCATTCTCCAATTGATAAATGGGCAGGTCTAAAACACCTGCTGGCAGGACTGATCTGGATGGAACCATCTGCATCAATAACGGTTCTAGTAATGGAAGGACCAGATGCAATTAGAGAATCAGATAAGCATAAAGGGCTGGTTATCACCAGGAAGTAAGCATGGGTTAAGAGACAAGAGTTATATTCAATGTTCAGAGATAGGGAATAGCAAAGAAGGAACACGGGTTCAGAGGGTAAAACAGACAATATCTATCAATCAAATATTTATTAAGTACCTACTATGTGCAAAGCACTAGTGAAAGAAATGTAAAAATGAACAATTAAACAATATAAAAATTAATCTGCCCTCAAGGAGTTGATAATCTTTTGGGAAGAGGACAATGTATACATATACAAGTATATAAGAAGATATGAATAAAAGATATTGGAGGCAGTTAGGTGGTTCAGTGGATAGAGCTCCAGGCTTGGAGTTGAGAAGACCTGGGTTCCAATCTGGTCCCAGATACTTCCTAGATGTGTGACCTTGGGCACGTCACTTAATCCTAATTGCCTACCCCTTGCTACTCTTCTGTCTTAGAATTGATACTAAGGTAAGAATTATTTAAAAAAGAAAAAAAGGTATTTTGGGGGAGTCACTCATAGCAGGGAGAATCAGGAAAGCCCCCCTACAGAAAGTGACAAGCTGAGTTTTGAAGGAAACTAGGATTTGTAAGAAAGCAGAGATGAGGAAGGAGAGCCTTCAAGGCACGAGAAAGGGATGGATGGGGCAGGTAGGTTACTCAGAGGATAGAGCCAGGCCTGGAGAAGGGAGATCCTGGGTTCAAATGTGACCTCAGACATTTCCTAGTTGTGTGACCCTGGACAAGTCACTTAACCCCCATTGCCTAGTTCTTATCTCTCTTCTACCTTTGAACCAATTCACAATACTGATTCTAAGACAGAAGGAAAGGGCTAAAAAAAGGAAAGGGAAGGAAAAGGAATGGGATGGGTTGTATATGAGGAACACAGTTTGGCTTGCCTGAAGACTACACAAAGGGGAATTATATATATGAAGGCTGGGACAGTAGGATGGAGTCAGGCTGTGAAGGAATTTTAATGCCAAATAGAAGAGTTTGTATTTGAGTCTAGAAATAACAAGGAACCACAAGTATTTTTTTTTAAACAAGATAATGGCATAGTCAGATCTGTGCTTAAGCAAAATCACTTTGTGATTTACTCTGGGAAAGAGACAAACAGGAGGCCACTGCAAAAGTCCAGGCAAGAAGTGTTGAGGGCTTTTACTAGGATGGTGGGTGGGGGGAGTGGAGAAAAGGGGATAGAGGGGAAAGGAGAAGCAGAATTGACTCCATTTAAAAAACTGATTAGATGTGGATGGTGAGGAAGAGAGGAAAAGAGCCCAAGAAGACTTGGAGGTTATGAACTTGGGTAACTGAAGGGGATGTCTGGCAAGAATAGAGTACAGCAGAACTACATTACCTCCATAGTTTGAGAAATTTACCTCCTTTTATAGAACCCAAGATTGCATTTGCTTTTTTTTTTAATCCTTACCTTCCGTCTTGGAGTCAATTGACTCCAAGGCAGAAGAGTGGTAAGGGCTAGGCAATGGGGGTCAAGTGACTTGCCTAGGGTCACACAGCTGGGGGATTAAGTGACTTGCCCAGGGTCACACATCTGGGAAGTATCTGAGGCCAGATTGCATTTGCTTTTGGCTAATTTTTCTCCCTAGGGAATGAAAATTCCTTGAGGATATGAACTATTATTCCCTCTACCTATATAGTTGGCATTTTATAATTGCTTGTTAATTTATTGGATTTGCTTTAATTAATAAAGTAATGTAATAAATAATTAATGGATTTAATTTAATGGATTAATACAAAGTTTGCAATCTACAAAATCCACATATGTCTTTGAGATGAACTGTTATGTAGTAATAGTCAATAATGGCTACAATTTCTATAGCACTTTATAGTCTGCAAAGTGTCTTATATTATCTCATTAGACCCAACAAGCCTGTGAGGTAGGTGCTACTCTTATCCCTTTACATAAGGAAACTGAAGCTGAGACTCTTGCCCAGGGTCACACATCTGGTATGTGTCTGAGGCAGGATTTGAACTTAGATCTTTCTTATTCTCTACTTGCCTCAATAGCAATATACTTCCTCCTGCTCCCAACTTATACTCCTGTAGATAATTTTTTAATCCCATATAAGACTTCCCATTTATTCCTATTCAATTTCATGCTAACGAGATTCACCCCAATGTTCTGTCCCTGAATAATTGGTTAAATCCTGTCATCTCACATGTTTGCTATTTCTTTTAGCTTTGAGCTATCTGCAAACCACAAGTTGTTATCTACATCTTTATCCTGCCATATTTTTCTTTTTAAAATGTTTTATATTTAAAGGATTTAATTCATTGAAATGTTTCAAATTTTCATCACAATCATTTTTGTAACTCTCCCCCCACCCCATACAGGTACATTGAACTCCCTTTTTAAAAAATATTTTTATTGTCAAGCAAAACACACTTCTATTCTGGTCATTGTTACAAGACCAAACCCCCCAAATAAATCATAAATACATTGATGTGAAAGATAGTCTGCTTTGATCCACATCCATCTGATTCCAACATGAATTGCATCTTGTAAAAGAGAAAAACAATGAAGCAAAAACAGCTGATGTAGTGACTATGTGACATACACATTTTGTCCTGAGTTAGGAAACTCTGTTTTATTATTTGTGCTCCAAAATTATAATTGATTTTTCATTTGCTCATAGTTCAGGTACTTTTTAGTACATGAACTCCCTGGCCCTCAGTTTTGCCATCTGTAAAATGGGAGGGTTGGAATAGGTAGTTTCTGATGTCCCTTCCAATTCTAGATTTATGATTCTAGAATCCTGTTTTCCCCAAGTGACTGAAAACAATGGGAAGTAGCCTAGAACCACACACAAATTCAAATGGAATTTTTATTTAGAGAATTTTTCTAGGTTAATGTTAAACCAGTCAATCAACCATCAAGCCTGCATTTAGCACCTTCTATGTGCCAAGCACTGTGCTAAATGCTAGAGATATGAAGAAAGAGAAAAGCCTCTGATCTTAAGCAACTTACAGTCCAATTGGGGAGACAAAACACAAACTGCCATGTTTACCCAAGACATACACAAGATGCTAGCATCAAGGGGGAGAGGGAAAGATTTTTGCAGAAGGTGACACTTTAGCTGAGGTTTGAAGGAAGCCAGAGAAGCTGGGAAGTGGAGATGAGAGGGGAAAAGTGTTCCAGGCATTGGGGAAAGCAAGTGGAAATGCTCAGAGTTGGGAGATTGTGTACTGAGAGGAGTAGCAAGAAAGGCTATATTGCTGCATGGCTGGATACCTGGGGAAAGACTGCAAAGAGTCAGAGGACTGACTAGGTAGAACGGGACCAGTTTTCCAAGGGTTTTATAAGCTCAGCAGAGGATTTCATATTTGATCCTGGAGTCAAGAGAAAGCTTTTGGATTCATTGAATATAGTTGCAGTGGCACCTATGGCACCATGGCAAACCTATGCTTTAGAAAGATCAGTGTGATAGCTGAGTGGAGGAGGGACTTAAGTGGTGAGAGATTTGAGGCAGGAAATTGAAGTAGGACAGTTAGGAGGTGATGATGGCCTGGACTAGGGTGGTAGCCATTCCAGAAGAGAGGAGGAGGCATGTAAGAGAGATGTTAGAAGGCATTAGAAGAAATGCCAGAGCTTGGCAATTGATTGGATATTGGGGAGAGAGAGAGAGAGACAGAGATAGAGAGATAGAGACAGAGACAGAGACAGAGACAGAGACAGAGAGAGAGACAGAGAGAGAGAAACAGAGAGAGACAGAGAGACAGAGAGAGAGAAACAGAGAGAGACACAGAGAGAGACACAGAGAGACAGAGAGAGACAGAGAGAGAGGCAGAGAGAGAGACAGAGAGAAACAGAGAGAGAGAGACAGAGAGCGAGACAGAGAGAGACAGAGAGAGAGACACAGAGAGAGACACAGAGAGAGACAGACAGAGACAGACAGAGAGAGAGGAGTCAAAGATGACATCTAGGAATCTGGGAAGACCACCCTCCCAAGTAGTAGGCAAGAAAAGAAGAGGAAATTATTTTGGTGGGGGAAGATAATGAGTTCCATTTTGGACATGTTGAGTTTTAGATATTTATAAGAACCAATAATGACTATTCTCTGTCTGATCATTAACTAGTCCCAAACTCACCAAACTACGCTATTGTATAGCCCTTATTTCTGAATATTTTCTACAATACTTTGAGAGACTCTTTGCTAAAATCTAGGTAAGCTACATCTACAGTATTTCTCTGACTGATTAGTCTAGAAACCTCATCCAAAAAAGGAAATAAGGTTAGTCTGACATGACCTGTTTTTTAAAAATACATTTTTATTATTATCTTATATTTTTACATTACCTAAATTTCCCATCGTATATCTCTGCCAACTCTTCCAAGGAGCCATCCATTGTAATAAAGTATTTAAAAAGAGAAAGGGAGATCAAAGGCCAGCAAAAGTAACCAAGATGTCTGTAAAAAAATCTGATGTTATATGTAGAATTCCATATCCAATTCACATTCCAATTTTGCAAAGAAATAGAAGGAATATTTTCTCACATCTCATTTTGGAGCCAAACTCTGCCATTATAGTTTTACAGCATTTGGTTTCAAGAATTTTGTTATTCTTTTATTCATTGTTTTAGTAACCGTGTATATTGTTTTCCTGCTTTGCTTCATTCTTTATATCAACTCATATAATATATTTTAAAATATATTGATTTTTTTATGTTTAAATTCCCCCTTTATACCTATCATTTCCCCTTTCTTAGATAGCTATCCCATATACCAAGGGATTAAAAATCAGTAAAAATTGATTAATATATTAAAAAATTTGACAATGTATGCAATGTTCCATATCTGTGGACCTTAAATCTCTGCAAATGAATGAGAACGGTTGCTTCTCATATCCCTCCTTTGGGGCCATAATGGTTCTTTTGCCACATTTATTTTCTATTGTTTTGTGATTATTCTTTCAAATTTACATTTTTGTAGTTATTATGCATATTGATTTTTTTGCCTTTACTGAATTCTGTATCAGTTTATGTAAGTCTTTCTATGCTTCTCTGTATTCACTATGTTCCTCATGTGTTTCAGTTCTGTAATATGCCATTACATCCATATACCAAATTTGTTTTTTGTTTTTTTCCCTTTCATTCTATTTTTTAAACCCTTATCTTCTATCTTAGAATAATACTGTGCATTGGTTTCAAGGCAGAAGAGTGGTAAGGACTAGGCAATGGAGGTTAAGTGACTTGCCCAGGGTCACACAGCTAGGAAGTGTCTGAGAACAGACTTGAATCCAGCACAATTTGTTTACTTATTCCCCAGGTGATGGGCATTTACTTTGATTACAGTAATTTGCTACCAGAAAAGTGCTACTATGAATATGTTGGTGTGTATGGCATGAGCTGCTCTCAGTGAAACCATGCTGCCTCTTTGTAACCACTGCTTCCTTTCTAAATGCTTACTCAACCTCTCTTTAATAATAAATTATAGAATTTTGCTAGAAATCCAGGTCAACCTTCCTGGCTTTTTCCCTTTCTGGACAGCATCTTTTTTTTTTTTAACAAAAAAAACAAACAAACAAACAAAAAAACCCTTTCATTTAAAATGTTTTCAGGTTAGGGGGAAGCTAGGTGGCTCAGTAGATTGCAAGCCAGGCCTAGAGATAGGAGGTCCTGGGTTCAAATTTGAATTAGCTGTGTGACCCTGTGCAAGTCACTTAAGTTCCATTGCCTAACCCTTACCACACTTCTGCCTTGGAACCAATACAAAGTATTGATTCTAAAGATGGAAGGTAAGGGTTTAAAAAATGGTATTTTTCAGTCTCAAATTTTTTCCCGCCCTCCAGTCCCTACCCCAACCCCTTTGAGAAGGCAAGCAACACGATACCTATTATATTTTTCTGGACTTTGTCCTCTTTCATTTAAAAAAGAAATAGCATTATTTGCCCTCCTCCAGTCATACAGCACCTTTCCTTTCCTCCATGATCTTTCAAAGATTACTCTCAATGGCTCAGCAATCTCATTAGTAATTTCATTATTCTAGGATTTATTCCAAGAGATCTAATGACCTGAATGCATCAAGGGTATACTGGGTATTTTCTTATGATTATCTAACTGACTTTGGATTTTCAAATCCCCTTTAGCTTTATTTGTTCAGTTTTTTTCCAGGTTAGATTATTCTTTTTGGTCAAGAAAACAGAAGCAAAACCAAAAGTGAGTAATTTCTACTTACTTTCTGCCATCAATTGTCATCATTCCAGCGATCTCTAGTAGTAGCCTTATCATTTCTTTGCATTTCCTCCTTTTCCCACTAAAGTTTAAACAAATCTTACCACCTTTTGCTCTTTTAACTTATGTCATCAGCTTTAGTTCATGTGAAGTTTTAACACTCTTGAAACTATATTTACAGACTAATGCCACACTTTTGGATTCATGCTCTATTCCCTACCTTTGCTTCCATATTCTGCACATGCTTTAAAAAACCCCACACATCTAAATTAGTTGATGAATTCCTTTTGCATCCACAGAGGTATCTTTAGAGCACTGATCTCCCAGCTGATCCTAGTTGTTTCTCTTGAGAATTTGATTCCTAAGAGCTTTTCACCACTCCTTTCTCGACTTCCCCTCTAGAATTTAAGGCCATTAGATTCTTTCTCTCAACTCTGAAATCTAGACTATGACTAGCTATCCTCTCCCCTTCACAAATCTTCAGATGAAATCCCTCTTATACCCAAGGTTCCCATCATTTCTCCTCTTGCAACTAGATCTTCCCTTTAAGCCAAATTTTAGGTCTAAAACAGAAGTGGCTCATCTTGACATTCTGAACAATGAAACTGTCATTAAGGCTAGTCAAATATTATTCTTGTGCCTTTTTGGACTGAAGGAAGATCCCAGCAATAGCCATACAGCTGCTATCTCTTCTCACTATTATGTGGTATCTCTGAGTTGGGCTCTTGGTCTAACCACTGGAATATAGAACACTTTGCTCTGATATCATTTTTATTTCTGCTTCCACAGACCTCTAATATGATATTATTTCTATTTTTGTTTCCATTGACCTTCTCCTAAATGCTCACCATCTTGCTTTCCTATACTGACTCTGACATCACTCCATATGAGCATATCCTTGATATAGAAAATGCTCCTCCTTTCCCACTTTTCACTTATTCTATTCTATTGAATAGGAAATATTCTTTTAAAATTAAACTTTATTTTTTCAATGACCAAAAATCCACCTTTTCCCTTACTCTCTCCCATCGTTGAAAAAATAAAGAAAAACAAAACCCTGGTAATTAATATATCCAGTCAAGTAAAATAAATTTCCATATTGGTCCTATTCAAAAATATATGTATCGATGTACACCCTGAGTCCACCACCATTTTCAGGAGGTAGGTAGCATCCATCATCATTGATCATCTGGAATAGTTGGTTCATCATTAAGTTGGGCAAAGTTTTTAAGACATTCAAAATTGTTTTTATAGTGCTGCTGTTACAGAATTTATTTTCCTTGTTCAGCTCACTTCAACTCTGCCTCAGTTCATATAAGTCTGGTCAGGTTTCACTAAAACTATCCTTTTTTTCATTTCTCCTATGAAAAGTGCTTTACAGATCTTAAAGTGCTATATTATTATTAGTATTAATAATATTTCATTACATTCATATACTGTGATATGTTCAGCTATTCCCCAGTTGGGAGCAGTCCTTTGGTTTCCTATTCTTTGTTACTTCAAAAAGAGTTGCTTTGAATATCCATCTATCTATCTATCTATCTATCTATCTATCTATCTATCTATCTATCTATCTATCTATCTATCTATCTATCTCTTCTTTCATTTAACTCTTTAGTGTCTAGGCTTTGTTGTCATATTGCTGGGTTGTTGATGGGGGTGTAGGTAGGTGTCAATGGATTGAGAACCACGTTTGAGGACAGGAAGTCCTGCATTCAAATCTTCCCTCAGAGGTTTCCTAGCTGGATGACCCTGGGGAAGTCATTTAATCCCAGTTGCCCAGTCTTTACTGCTCTTCTGCCATGGACCTGATAATTAGTTTTGATTCTAAGACAGAAAGTAAGGGTTTTTTAAAAAAAAGTATTAATTCTAGGGCATTTGTGTCTGCCCTCACAATTTAATGACTTTTTGGACAGCATTCTAAATTGCTTTCTTTAATGGCTACCAAGAGCCAGACCTAGAGATGGGAGGTCTTGAGTTCAAATCTGACCTCAGACACTTCCTAACTGTGTGATCCTGGGCAAGTCACTTAACTCCCATTGCCTAGCTCTTACAATTCTTCTGCCTTGGAATCAATTTAGCAATGATTCTAATATGGAAGGTAAGGGATTAAAAAATAATGGCTACCAATTTACAGGTCTACCAACAGTACATTAAATGTGTGCCATTAAAATATGTTTTCCTTTTGTCTTTCCAACATTTGTCATTTTGTGGGGGTTAGATTTGCTAATCTGCTGGATATAAGGTAGAACCTCTGTTGTTTAATGTGTATTTCTATAATGATTAGTAATTTGAAGCCCTTTTGATATAGCTATTGATAGGTTGGATTTCTTCTATTGATAGGTTGATTTCTTCCTTTGAAAACTGGCTGTTCTTATCCTTTGATCATTTTTCCATTTGGGAACAGCTCTTATTCTTACAGAAGTAGTATAAATGAGTGGGAGTAATTTGAAATTAGTCTGGAAAGATAGGATTGGAACCATATTATGAAGGAAATGAAATGTTCCTCCAAGAAGTTTGCATTTATCCTAGAATCGACAGGAGGAAATGGAAGCTTTTTGTGTAATGGAGGGATGTATTGAGACCTGTATTTTAGAGATGTCATCTTTAGGGATATCACCCAGATAGATGTGTGTGATGTGGATTGGAGAGGAGATGGACTAGAGCCATAGAGACCTCTTAGGGGAATGTTGCATTTGCCCATCCAAGAGGAGAGGAGGACCCGAAGTAACGCCATGATTGTAGAATTGGAGAGAAGAGAGTGGAAATGAACTAAGATCTTTAGGATGAACTAGATATCCTAAATTCCCAAAGCACTACAGAGACGATCATTTCAAAAGAAGAAAGGGTGTGTAATTGCAGGGCTGAATCAGCTCACATTGTAGAACCCGTTGGTAATAATTGCTTAGCAACGAAAGCATCATGCCAGGTTAGTGTCACCAGTGCTGACTCAGCCTCCCCTAACAAGGCTAAAAGGTTTTCTCAATATTTATGGTCCTATGGACATGTCAATTCAGATTCATAAACCCTAATAAAATGTATGAACCATGGACCAGCATGATAATATAATTGCTCTGTGATTATTGCTTGACTTTAACATGCAAAAAACTTTGGCATGGAAATAATTCTCAATTAGGCATTAGTCAGGTCAGTAAAAACGAAAGAGCATGGAGGAGGCAGCACCCAGGATCCCTAGAAAAGAAGGGGCTCCTTATACTCTTTTCCAGTGACTGTAATGGCTGGTGTCCATGTAGCAGTGTTTAGTGAAAAGTTATGGAGGAAAATAAAGTGAAGTCCTAGAAAGAGAGGATATGAATTCAACTAGGGGACAGACTGGCCTTTGAAGGCAAGCAAACCAAGAGTATACATTTCATTCTGGTTATAGACAGCGGCATCTGGTACATACACGTCTGTTGACAAAGAATTAGTGTGTTTGACTCTAAGAGATCTTGCGATCGATAGACCTTGGCGTTTGCATCACTGCTGTAGTGAGACTGGTTTCACCTGTTTGTGACTGTTAAACTCTTACTCATCACTGCAGAGATTACTTAAGCTTATTTTCCCAGCAGTCGATCCTGTGCACCATTTTTATCCCATAATAGGAATCAACAAAGGCTATGCACCTGTGGGATATGGCAAAGGCGAGGGAAAAAAACAGAAAACAATTTGGAATAGAAATTAGGTGCTTACACAGGGGAGTACTAAAATTTCAGCCTTTTATCTACTAGAATTAAAATTAAATGGGAGTGGGGGTGGGAAAAAGAGAGAAAAGACAGATTGGAAAAGGGGGAAGGGAGGCAGGAGAGCCACCTTTTCAAAGCTTTGGAATTTGGGTGTTGTGTTCGTAAGTTCTAAAACATGATTTTTAAAAAATGTTTCCAGAAAATGAGTTCATGGATTCATCAATGTGCTGAATCCCCAGTAGTCATCTTGCCCTATTTGTACCTGACTGAGAATTCCCACTATAACATTCTTGGTAAGTAGATATTCAACTTCCACTTGACCTCTGGTGAAAGGGAACTCACTACCTTTCAAAACAGTTCACTCCATATTTGGCAAGCTCTAATCATAGGACATTTTCCATTATGTCAAGCTAATGTCTTCTACCTGCTACTTTTATTTCTACCCTTGGGGTCCAATAGGGCAAATCCAATCTTTTTTCCAGACTTTAATATTTTTATTCTGCTGCCTTCTGGTGGTTTTCATGCCTCAAAAACTCCCCTATTCTAATCCAACCTCCACTCAACTATCAAACTGATCTTTCTAACTCATAATTCTGGCCATGTCCCATTGCCCCTTCTCTGCTTGCCTTCAACAAACCTTAGTGGCTCCCTATTGCCTCCAGTATAAATACAAAATCCTGTTTGTCTTCCAAAGCCCTTCATAACCTGACCCCTTGCTAACTTTCCAGTTTTCTTGTCCCTTCCTCTCCTCCAAGTACTTTGCAGCCCAATGATGCTGGTCTCCTTACACTAGACACTCCATCTCCCAGCAGTGTATTGTCTGGCTATCCCCCATGCCTGAAATGTTCTCCGGTCTCATCTCCATCTCTCCTGACTTTCCAGTCTTCCTTCAAGTCTCAGCTAAAGTCTTATCTCCTGTAAGAAGCCCTTCCCAGTTCTCCTCAATTATAGTGCCACCCCTCTAAGACCTCCCACCCCTAATTTATCCTGCATGAAGCTCATTTGTACACAGTTGTTTGCATGTTGTCTTCTCCATTAGACCACGAGTTCTTTGAGAATATGAATTGTTACTTGTCTTTCTTTGTGTCCCCAGTGCTGGGTGTGCACAGGGCAGCACAGTTGTAGGAAATATAAATACTGATTATGGGACAGAATATAAAGATGTAGTAGAAGCAAATGAGAGCAATGGAATGTGCCAATGTCAGTTCCTTAAAGCCAACTTTCAATCTTATGCTTCTCTCTCTAATTTCCCTATTCCATGGGCACATAGGAGGCACTTAATAAATGCTCATCTCCTGACTGCTGCCATTTCCCTCGCCCAAGTCTTCTTTGTGCCATTCCAAATACCTTTAGTTCTTTCAGCACATTTTCATATCACATGATTCTCCATCATTTCACTATCTTGGTCACCCTCCTTTGGACATGTGCCAGGTTTTCATCATCTTAAAAGCCCCTCTCAGAACCTGATAACACCTTCTACATAACCAGTGCTTTTATTGTTCACAAGCCAGGTAAGACCGATAAAACAAGGACCTGGCTAGAAACCTGGGCTTAAAATTCGGAAACAATCAGTTAAATATCTTTCACAGATGGAGTTTTAGAAGGTTTTTTTTTTTTTCTTAAGTGTAACCTGGGCTTGTCTGGTCATTTCCAGTTCCCTTAATATGGAAGGAGGAGCCTTTCATGGACCATATTGCCTAATATGGAGGGCTGCATCCCTTAGCACATATGAGAGGGTAGCCTTCTTTGATTGGCTTCTTGAGCCAGTGGTGATCTTTCTGAACACTCTTATCTGCTGCATCCAGAGTAAAGATTATAGCTTACCCATAACACAGATGACATTAACTGATCTCGTAAGAGGGAAAGGGCTCCCTTTCTCTGTTCTTCCTCTTTTACAGAAGCTCAAAGAAATGGACATGGGGAGTCTTTGTTTCTGTTCTGTGTTGTGTGTCCACCTCAGTTTCAAATGCTAAAGGTGGTCTCCCTTGGGCTGGCACCTGGGAGTTTGAGAAAAGACCACGTTGGAACCAAGAGTGCAGGTGGGATGGGGGAAGCAACCATCTGGTATGGAAACCCAGAAAAGCCAGTTGCTTGGAATTTGAACCCAGTGGAAAGGAGTTTGGACTTGGAGCTGGAACTGTTCTCTATAGGAAGTGAGCTAAGCTATGGACTAATTCTCTTCTTCTCTGAGACTGAAGTGGAGCAAAGGATTGGGAGGAAATTGTACCTCCTATATTTGGGGGAGCAAGTAAATATTTTTGTATAAAAGCTAATATGACAGTGACTGAGGAAATTGGGATACAGGGGAGACCCCTCTTCAGTTGAGGGAACAGCATCATCTGGGGCCAGAGGGTATCCAAAGCAGGGGTGTCTAAGGTGAGAAGACTGGGAACCATGCAATGTGTTTCCCAGTTTCATTTTAGGGTACTAAAGAACTCTGGTAGGGGAAGGGTGAAATCTAATCTCTCTGCTCTTCAGGTAGTGGTGGTCAGAGAGGTCTTTGTTACATATAAATCACATAGTATGTCTTTTATGAATGAAAGATCAAAGTATGAGGAATGTGGGAGAGAGTGAATTTAGTAGTATACAAAGAGTTAGTTTCTGGTGGATGTCAGACAAGTATGTTTACAAAGACCTCAGAACCCTGGATAAATGTTCCTCCACTCATTTTGGAGAATACAGTTTGGCAAGATTATGACATCAGATGTTATATCACTGGGTGAAGGACTGAAGGTTTCATCATCGACCCTTTGGAGTTGTGCTTGGTCTAAATACATATCCTCTTCAGTGATTGTGAAATGCACTTGTAAATGTATTCCAAACACACAAATCTCCAGAAAACCCGACTCTAGAGGAGAGACAGTTACAACTGCTTCTAATAGGATTAATTTGCTATCCTTAGAGGCAAGATCCAGACAGAGTTAAATGCAATTGTGAACTTCAATCCAACTGGAGAGAGCAGTTCGGCTGACTCCTCACATGTTAGTAGGGATGCCACAGGAATCTAAGAGATTTACCCAAGCTCCCTAATAGGCGCGCATCTGTCCCTTCTTTAAATCCTGTTTCCTCACCATCTGTTCCTTTATACCCCTCTTGGCTGTAAACAAAGTTAATGCACAGTGATTCATTATGCTACCAGAAAAAGGCACCTCCTCTCTATTAACAAAAGTCAAATTGACTTTTGAAAGAATGAACATAAGTTCCTCTCATTTCCTAACCTCTCACCCCTATCCAAAAACACACCAAAAAAAAAAAAAGACTCAGGTTTTTATTAATTAATTAATTTTTAAAAACACCCAATTTTCTGTCTTAGTAACAACTCTAAGACAGAAGGGAAAGGGCTGGACAAATGGGGTAAAGTGACTTGTCTAGGGTTACACAGTCAGGAAATATCTGAGGTCAGTTTTGAATTCATATACTCTTGGCTCCATCTCTGGGACTCTACCCACTGTGCTATCTAACTGCCCTTATAGACTCTTCAAATGGTAAGCTCCAAATATATGAGTCTCAGGTATGGAAAGCACAAGCCCCATCTGTGTAAAGAGAATAGCTAAAGGGCAATGGTTCACATTTGTTTTCTTATTCTTTGTCCTTTGGAATGTCCCAATGGCATTGGGAATTGTTTCTATTGCATTTCCTCCATTTCTTCTTGTTTTGGAATAATCACTATAATTTAATATTCAGTAGCTATAATGAATTGAGTGGTGGGTTTTCATTAGTCAGAGAAACAGCCTCAGAGCCTGGAAGACTTGGGTTCATGTCCTCTCTCTGACACATGCTAGCCATGTGACCCTGGGCTAATCAATACACCTCTCAGGCTCTCTCTAGACAATTTTCTAAGATGAGAAGTTGCAGCAGAGATACCAGCCTACATTGGTAGAAAGAGTTTTTTCACTGGTGGATCACGACATGTAGGAAATCAAAGGTTGCTGAAATCATAGCTTCGCTTGCTGCCCTTATCCCTTAATCTTCAGAGAAAGCATTCTATTTCTACCATGCAATTTAGAAGTGATTGAGAGATCACCTATGCCATCCTTGTCCTTTCACACGTGAGGAAACTGTGTTTCAAAGAAAGGAAGCAGGGGGCAGCTAGGTGGCTCAGTGGACACAGTGCTTAGCCTGGATTCAGAAGGACCTAGTGCTCAACTCTGGCTGCAAATGCTTCCTAGCTGTGTGACCCTGGGAAAGTCACTTAACCCTCATGTACTTAGCCCTTGCCCTTCTGACTTAGAATTGTTACTAAGACAGAATGTAAAGGTTTAAAGAAAAGAGAGAGACCTGATATGTTAGGTCGTATTGCTGGCAGAGCCCCTTATTCTAGAAATCAATCAACAAATATTTATTAAGTACCTACTATGAGCTAGGCACTGTCTAAGTGCTGAAAGTCCAGTCTTCTCATTCCAAGTCTGGAGCTCTTTCTGTTGAACCACATGGCCTCCTCAATAACTTGCCCTATATAGAGACATGCAAACTACCATTTAGTTATTTGGTGAGGCTGCCATAATAACTGTGGTTGATTCTAAGAACAAAATGAATTTGTACTCAACAATTTAGATTAAAGCAATAAATTTGCATGTAGTAATAATATTATATTTTGTACAACATAGGCAGCTGGGAGGCAGCTTGGTAGCACAATGGATAGAGTGTCCGGCTAGGAGTCAAGAGGTTCTGGATTCAAATGTGGTCTCATACACTTCCTAGCTATGTGACCCTGGGCAAGTCACTTAACCCCTATTGCCTAGCCCTTACCACATTTCTATGAAAATTGATACTAAGACAGAAAGAAAGATTTAAAAAAAATTTTTTTAAATAAGGGTATATGGCAATATTGGGACACTAATGCATTGCTGATAGAATTGTGAACTGATCCAACCATTCTGGAGGTCAATTTAGAACCATGCCCTAAACAATGCATAACTTTTGATCCAGTAATACCACTACTAGGTCTGTATCCCAAAGCGATTTAAAAAGGGGGAGGGGGCTATAAAAATTCTTGTACTTGTAAAAAATATTTACAGCTGCTATTTGTGGTGGCAAAGAATTGGAAATTGGAGGGATGTCCATCACTTGGGGAATGACCGAACAAATTGTAGTTCATGATGGTGATGGAATACTATTGTGCTATAAGGATTGATGAACAGGATTATTTCAGAAAGAGCTGGAAAGACCTCCATGAACTGATGCAATGAAACAAGCAGAACCAGCAGAACATTGTACACAGTGACAGCATGTAGAATGATCAAGTGTGATAGCCTTAGCTTCTCTCAGCAATAAAATGATCCAGGACAATTTTGAGGAACTTATGACAAAGAAAACTCTATACCTCCAGAGGAAGAACTGTTGGAGTCAGGATGAAAATCAAAATGCATGATTTTTCACTTTAGTTTATTTGGAATTTTGCATTGGAGTTTGGGTTTTATTTGATTATCCTCTTACAAAAATGAACAATATAGAAATATGTTTTGCATGATAATACATATATAACCCAGACTGAATTGCTTGCCAGCTCCAGGAGGGGGAGGGAAGGGAAGAAGGGAGACAGTTTGGATCCTATAACTTTGGAAAACTTTATGTGAATATTTGTTATTATACATAATAGGTAAAAATAAAATATCTTTATAACAAATTTAAATATATTATTTTTATCTATATACATATGAACACATACATGTATATCTGTATCTATATATCAATCTTTATCTATATATACATATACATACATATATTTATCTCTAAATCTCCATTTTTATTTCTATCTATATGCTACATATACACATATATGTGTATATATCTCTATGTACATCTCTCTCTCCCTCATTCTCTCTCTCATTCTCTCTCTCATTCTCTCATCATTCTCTCATCATTCTCTCTCATTCTCATTTTCTCTCTCTCTGCCTCTCTCATTCTGTCTCTTTCTCTGCCTCTCTCTCTTTCATTCTCTATGTCCCTCTCTATCTGTCTATGTCTCTCTCTGTCTATGTCTCTCTCTGTCTCTGTCTCTCTCTGTCTCTGTCTCTCTGTCTCTCTCATATAGGTGGCAATGGTACAGCAGATAAAGTGTTGGCCCAGGAGTCAGGGTGACCTGAGTTTGAATCCTGTCTGAAATGTGCAACTATGTAATCCTTTAATCTCTCAGCCTCAGTTTCTGCATTCATAAAATGGAGATAATAAAAGCTCCTACTTCAAAGGAGAATTGAACAGCACGATATATGTAAATCACTTTGTAAACTTAGCTATATAAATCCTAGTCCCTGGCCAAGGACCCTAAGACTTTGCACTTTCAGGATAAGAAGAATTAGCAACCATCAGGGTTATAACTAGGAATTTTTGTGCCTGGGGAAAATTTCACAACTTGGCACGAAATCCGCTCTCTATTGTGTTGGGAGACAGTGATCAGGATGAAGCCTAGCAAAAGCTTACCCCAACAAGCCATCTGGGCGCTTTTTTTTTTTTTTGGTACTAATTCTTCTTGTTAACTAACTGTCGTGTCTGCCATGTTGCAGGAGGACAAGGGCTATCTATCAGTGCTTGCCCTCTGAAATCACTCCACTGGGGCAAAGTTCCAGTTGCGTTGCCCTTTGATAATCACTAGCCGTCCCTCATGGTTTCTCAAACCTTTTACGAAGGCTACCTATCCTAAAGCCATTTCATACAGCTGGGGAATAAGGCAGCAGCTGTTGGAGAAAGTCTTCCTTGAGTCCCAGCCTGTCACAGAAGCTCAGTTTCCATTTCCTCCTCCCAGATACTCCCATTTGAGACTGTAAGAAAATCCGCCGCGAGTCCATTTGGTTTCCCACCTCCCCCATAATACAGCCCAAATGAGGTTTCTATCTTTTGGACAACAATGAATAACGGCACCGATTTTCTGAAGAACGTTTTGGGGTAGGGCTTTGCCATTTTTCACAAAGTGTCTGCTTCCAGGTGCTTAACAATGAAACAAACTGACAGACAATAATGACTTCTGCTGGTTTTGAGGCCCCTGTGCTTTTTCATTCGGTGGTGTGAAATGTTGCTTTTCTCTTCTCAAATAAGCAGACTTCTCACCTCAAAAGCAACTCCGTGCCGGTTGGCATGGAGAGCTGCTTTCCACAGCACATTTTAAAGACGTTTGTAAAGTGGGAAAACACTCGCCCTGGTGAAACATCTCAACAAGAGGGGAACGGGAATTTAAGTTATATTTTTAAAAATTACTTGGGATTAGATATTGTCATCTCCTAGAGAACAGCTGGCTCCTCTGCAGCCCACAACACTTTACTGCGGTTTCGGAAGGGTAGAAAACACCTCCCCAACCCCCACTCCCTTGAAAATCACACTCTGGGACACGAAAGAACAAAGGAGAGATCGCAGTGGCCCGAGAAATTCAACATTCTGACATCAGAAAGAACATGAATCACAAAGTCTGTGTCATTCCTCCCTGCCGGAGCCTCCAGCTTCCCAAGGCTAACCCAGCTATCTCTGTCCTTGATCATATTCCCCTTGCGTCTCCACTGGGCTCTTGTTTGATCTATGATCTCCTCTACTGTTAAAATCATTAGAAGGGACTAAGAATGTCACATAGTCCAACCCATTCATTTTACAGATGAGCAAACTGGGGTTCAGAAAGGTTAACTTACTTGCCCAAGGTTGTATAGCTAGTCATTTACAGAGCTTAGAGGGAGGGAATAGGCATTTATCTAGTACCTACTATGTACTGGCTGCTTTGCTAATTCTGTCACAATCATCATCTCGCTTGAACCTCACAACAACCCTGCCAGGTAGATGCTGCTATTATTATCCCCATTTTACAGCTGAAGAAATTGAGTCACAGTGAAGTTTTATTATTTACATTATTATTATATAATATCATATGTATTTTTATTATTTAGAGAATATTTTATTAGTTTCTGTAGTCAAACCCATGTAAATAAGACATTATATATTTAATACAGCGTGTTACCCATGTGCAAATGGAAAAAAAAGATTAATGGTTAACCTTTCTAGACCAATATGGCTGTTAATTTCTGTACAATGTAAAAGTTTCTGTACAATGCCAACTCAACACAGTACAAGTGGGATGCTTTTTCCAAAGTTGATATTACAGCTAAAAGTTTCCAAAAATTCAAATTTATATATATATATATATATATATTTATATAAAAAGATAACCAATAGCAATTTGCTAGGCATCAATAGCAGCAATAGCCTTTCCAGGTTCTGCAGTCATTGAACAAAATTATTCACATTAGATTTTCAGCTCACTGTTTCCATTATATGTATAATATTATATAATCATAACAAATAAATCAATATAACATAAAAATAAATAATTAAAATAAAGTATAAGTAAAATATGATATATGATTTTATTATATTATATAATAAAACTATATCATATGTAATAAATAATAATACATATAATATTATTAATAAGTGACTTATTCAGAGTCACACAACTAGCAAATGTTAGAGACCAAATTTGAATTCAGATCTTCCTGACACCAGGTTCATTAGAACTCAGGTCTTCTCAATCCCGGTTGAGGAGTCCTACTTTGCTATATTATTCAATGTTTTCCTTTGTCTTCTCCCCTTCTATTCTGTTTGTAAATATGTTTAAGTCACTCTTGTCCAAAGAAAACTTTGCCACAACCCTGCTAAGCTTCTCTGATTGCCCTTTTCTCTCTCTCTTCTTCCTTTGACCACGGCACATATAGAATTATCAGTGTATTGTTGCTGCTGCCATTTTGTTGACACCAAAGCTCAACTCCTTCAGTTAAGGAGGAAGGCTATCTCTTGGAGACAAAAAAAATAAAAACACAAAAAAAACAAAACCAAACAAACAAAAAAAACCCAACACCAAAAAACAACAAAATTTCGTCTCTATTGGAATTCTGGGGAAGAAAACTCCTTGCTTAGCACAGCACATTATGGGAGCCTAATGAATGTTTATTGATCAATTCACTGATTGATATTAATCCTCTAAATACTCTTTCAAGGGGATGTGCCAATGGAATATATATCCCATTATCCAGGTTTCTTAATCTTAGTCATCCAGTCTCACTACCTTACCTAATAGTCAAAGCTAACATTTACATAATACTTTCAGTTTTACATACCTTGCCACATTTATTTTTTTATACCCTTACCTTCTGTCTTAGAATCAATACTAGGAATTTGTTCCATGATAGAAGAGCAAAAAGGGCTAGGCAATGGGGGTTAAGTGACTTGCCCAGGATCACAAGGACCTCCTGTCTCCAGACCTGGCTCTCTATCCACTAAGCAATGTAGCTGCTCCCATACTATTTCTCATTGTGAATCTCACAACACGACTATAAAATAAGGGCTACAGAAATTGCTTTCTCCATTTTATATCTCTATTTTACAGGTTAGAATCCCTCTAAGATCATTTAATCCATACCTTGTATGTACCTGTTTACTTCTTGTCTGCTCTATTAGAATGTGAGCTCCTGGAGTACAGGGATTATTTTCACTTTCTTCATATCTCCAGTGCTTAACCCAGTAGCCAAAACAATGTAAGGACTTTAATAAATAAAATGCTTGTTGATGTTTGACTGATGGTACCTGCATCTTTTACTCCTGAATCTTTCTTATAAAGCTAGGTCTGAATTAAAGGGAATAATGAATCCTATGAAGTGGTCATTTGTATTCCTATCGACACTACTGTAGCTGAAGTTATTATTATGGGAAATATGGTCATTGGTTCCAGCCCAGTGGAGATATGTAGCTTGGATTGGAATAATATGTAGATGCTCAGAGCTGCTGACTTCTTGGGGAAGGCCAGAAGAAGCACATGTAGTGAATATGTATTCCCAGGGTTTTGTGCGGGTCAATAGACTCCAGAGCTTGTAGTGGATTTGTGCAAGGATGAAATACTTTATAGGTTAAGCCCAAGAATTGCATTCAGTCAGCTAAGCTTATTTCATAATCTTTCTTTTATTAAAATTTATATTTATTTATTTGTTTATACCCAGGTAACTCCCTCCATCCATCCCTTCTCATCATTAGAGAAGATATCATTTTACCAAAATACAGTGATACCTTAGTTTTTTTTTTTTCGATAATCAGTCGGACAATAATCAGTGAAATCCCAAACCAACAAAAACCGAGGCAATTATTTCCATATGAATCAACATAAATCCAATTAATTCATTCTAGACACTCCAAAATACATACCAAAGACAAATTTTATAGGAAATAGTGTTTAATACTAAAAACAATAAGAAAATACTATAAAGACTAATGTAAAGAATAAATGAACATTTAACATGATATTTACTTCTTTCTGAAGACTCTTCTTGGCATATGGAAGACAGTGAGGAAGAGAGAGAGAGGTCATTGTTTGGAATGAGAATCCCCCTCCATAAGGACCTTAGGTAGCAAGGCATTATCTGGAAAGACTTTGGGAAGAAGCTGACATGTAGAGGAGTTATTACCTTGATTATGTCCCTCTTCTCAGCTGAGATGCTATGGGAGAATTTCCCAATAAGAGAGCTCATTCATTTTGTATAATCAGATATATATTCTCCTCCATATTCTTTATCTGATTTGTGTTTGATCTCTGTATGGATGAATGGATTTATTTGCTTCTCAAAACATATATTGCTTACACTGAATAGGAGAACAAGTAGGGTCGCCCTTTGTTTTCACAAAATTAGAATCAAGGTCAAGTGGGGACACTGATGAAATCCAAGGCAACCAACCAAAAAGGAGATGAATTTTTCACATAAAAAAAATCAAAAACCAAAACTGACTTATAATTGATGTCAACAAAAACCAAGGCATTATTGTAATATATGTATGTACAATACTATGTCTTACTTATTTCTATTTATCAGTTCTTTATCTGAAGGTGGACACACACAACTCATTCTTCAAATGATATTTTTATTGCTGTATATCATGTTTTCTTGGTTATGCTCATTTTACTTTTTGAGAGTGGGGTCTCTGTTGAGGGACACTAGAGCCTACACCATAGTCCTTCCTGTCTCTTTTCTGCCCTTTCAAAATCTATCTTGTCATTGTGTATTTGTCTTATTTCTCCCTGGGCAGAATAGGGGTAAGGGTTTAAGTGACTTACCCAGGGTTACATATCTAGGAAGCATCTGAGGTCAGATTTGAACCAGGACCTCTCATCTCTAAGCTTTCAATCCACTGAGCTACCTAGCTGTTCCCAGCTTTAAAATATTCTTACTTCAAGAAAGTAGTAGTAAGAATATTCCTTCAAGAAAGAAGTAGTAAGAATATTACTCCAAGAAAAAAGTAGTAAGACTATTCCTTCAAGAAAGAAGTAGTAAGAATATTACTTCAAGAAAAAAGTAATGAGAATATTACTCCAAGAAAAAAGTAGTAAGATTATTACTTCAAGAAAGAAGTAGTAAGAATATTACTTCAAGAAAAAAGTAATGAGAATATTACTCCAAGAAAAAAGTAGTAAGACTATTACTTCAAGAAAGAAGTAGTAAGAATATTACTTCAAGAAAAAAGTAGTGAGAATATTACTCCAAGAAAAAAGTAGTAAGACTATTACTTCAAGAAAGAAGTAGTAAGAATATTACTCCAAGAAAAAAGTAGTAAGACTATTCCTTCAAGAAAGAAGTAGTAAGAGTATTACTTCAAGAACAAAGTAATGAGAATATTACTCCAAGAAAAAAGTAGTAAGACTATTACTCCAAGAAAGAAGTAGTAAGAATATTACTCCAAGGAAAAAGTAGTAAGAGTATTACTTCAAGAAAGAAGTAGTAAGAATATTACTCCAAGAAAGAAGTAGTAAGAATATTACTTCAAGAAAGAAGTAGTAAGAATATTACTTCTTCAAGAAAATGGTCAGGAAGTTGATGATCAATAATTCATAATCTATAATTTATCAAGGGACAGCAATATGGCTCAGGGAATAGAGTTCCTGACCTAGAATTGGGAGGACCTGAGTTCAAGTACAGCCTCAGACATTTACTAGCTGTGTGACTCTGGGCAAGTCACTTAACCCAAACTACCTGTCCCTTATCTCTCTTCTGCCTCAGAACAAATATTTGTATTGATTCTAAGACAGAAGGTAAGAGTTTAAAATACAAAATAATGATTATTTATTGAGTCTATGAAATGGCCTCATGTATTCAAAATCACTCTATTTGACATCATAGTTTTGCAGAATATAATCATTAGTTCCAGCCTAATAGAAATATTCAGTGTGAATTTCTATAATGTGACCATTTACCCTAATTGGGGTCTAACTGTGTTTACTGTATACTCACTCAGTGGTGTATTGGAGGCAACTTTAACCAGCTGGCAAGCAGATTGTTCAATTTTAAGAGTGAGCATTTAGACCTTGGGGATGACAAATGCTACCAACCAAGGCTTTATTTACTACTTTATTGATTGTCTTGACTTAAGAAAATGAGGGAGAAAACATAAATAATTGAATATTAAATATCAAAGTGTGTCCTGCCCTTGGATAGAGCACTGGACCTGAGAAAACCTGAGTTCAAGTCCAGTCTCAGACACTCACTCACTGCATCACCTTGGGCAAGTCACTTAACCTTAACCCCTACTTGCCTCAGTTTCCTTAACTATAAAATAAGGGCATTAAAATGACCTACCTCATATAATTGTTGTGAGAATCAAATGAGATTTGTCAACTGCTTGGCACTGAATAGGTGCTATATAAATGCTAGCTATTATTACTATGTCCTTTTTTTTTGAGAACCAGTTTTTCCTAGCACCTAGCATACCTCTATGTGCATCCCTTCTCCCCCCTTTTGTGGGAGGTATAAGAAAATTAGAAGATACACATTCTTGCTCTTTTAAATGAAGAGTTTAAACTCTCTTCAGTTGGAGAGAAAAGACTGTGACAATTAGAGAATATTACAAAACAGTACATACTCCAGTGCTAAATGATGTGGCCCTGCTGCTGACTATGAGGTTAAAAAGAGTTCAAGGAAGAGAGAGATCCCTGGGAATCAGAGCTAACAGGGTAGTTTCCATAGAGGAGGTGGATCTTGAATACAACTTTGAAGGAACCAAAATGGCAGGGTTTAAAGAGCCCTTAGAAGTCCCCTTGCCCAATCCTAGTTGGAGGGCATTTCGTGTGAAGAAGATCTGGTGGAAGGGGAGGCAGATTAGCTGACCACAAGCTTAATATAAGTTTTCAGGGTGGCCAGTAGTAAAAAAAAAATGAAGACAATCTTAGGTGGCATAGATAGAAATGCAATGTCAGAATGAGGGACGTGATGGAGAACAGGTCACTCCAGATAAACACGACTTTCCTTTTTCAGGCAGGATTACGAAACTGGTGGAACAGCAAAACTAACTCCCCTGGCTTTTAGCAAAAAAAATTGACAGAATGACGCCTACTTTTCCAGGCTTACATGTGAGTTAGCTTATTGACAGTACTGTTAAGACTGGTCAAATGATGACATATGAAGTGTAGTCGTTAATGATCCAGATCACCGGGGAAGGAGGTATCCAGTAGAATGTCCCAGGAATCTGTGTTTAGTCTGAGCTATTTAATGCTTTTTTGTTTGTTTGTTTGTTTGCTTGCTTTATCAATGCCTTGGGTAGACACAGAGAATACTTGATAAATTATGTTGATCACACAAAGGCAGTAATGACAGCTCCCATGTTAGATGACAGGGTCAGGATCCAAAACAAATAGACAAACTTGAGTATAGTTTGTTGATGTTGTTTAGTCATTTCAGTCATGTCCAATTCTTTGTGACTCCACTTGGCAGAGATACTGGAGTGGTTTGTCATTTTCTTTTCCAGCTCATTTTACAGATGAGGAAACTGAAACAAACAGGGTTAAGTGACTTGTCCAGGGTCACATAGGTAATAAGTGTCTGAGTTCAGATTTGAACTCAGGAAGAACTGTCTTCCTGATCCCTAGTCTGGTACCTTATCCCTAGACCACCTGGCTGCCTTAAGTAGAGTTAGGATGACATTTTATAGTGATAAATGTGAAGTCTTTTAACTTGGGCTAAAAAAGTAAATTTCACAAGTACATGCTGGGGAAAGCTATATAACAGCTGTTTAACAGTTTGCCAGAAAAAGATACAGGGGGTCTTAATGTATCACATATTCAGTAAGCCAACAGTGTGATGTGGCAGCCTAAAAACCTCATGTGATCTCATGCATTCAAAGAAGAGCAATATCCAGGACCATGGAAGCATTAGCTCTATTATATATACTCTGCCCTGGTCAGATTACATCTAGAATATCATATTAAGTTCTAGAAGTCACATTTTAGAAAAGATGTGGATAAAATGGAGAGCATACAGAGATCACCCAAATGTAAAGACCTTGATCTCACACCATATTCAAACCATTTGAAGAAACTGGGAGTGGTTAGCCTGAAGAAGGAAGGATCTAAAGGGGATGTGATTGCTACCTCCAAGTATTCTAAAGGCTGTCTATCATATGGAAGGAATTTAGCCTGTCTTGCCTGGTTCCAGAGGATAGAACTAAGTAGCAATGGGTGAAGGATTCAGAAGGCAGATTTAGGTTTGACGTAAGGTAAAGTCTGATGGCAATAACAGACATACAACGGACAAATGAATTGTTTTAAGGCTTTATGGGGTTTCCTTCACTAGGGTTTTCTTTAAGCAAAGGCTGATTTTTTAAAAATTATTTTTAATTTTAATTTAATTTTTAAAAATATTTTTCCATGTTTGCATGCTTTATTTTCTTTCCCTCTCTTCTTCCCTCCCCCCTCCCAGAGCTGATAAGCAATTCCACTGGGTTGTACAAATGTTATCACTTGATACCTATTTCCATATTATTCATTTTTATCAAAGAGCTGAAACTCCAAGTCATATATCCATATAAATAAATGATAAGTGATAAGTTTTTCTTTTGCATTTCTATAGCCACAGTTCTTTCTCTCAATGTGGATTGCATTCTTTCTCCTAAATCCTTCAGGAATGTCCTGGATTATTGTATTGCTGCTAGTAGTAAAGTCCATTACAATGGATATTTCCACAGTGTTTCACTTTCAGTGTGCAGTGCTCTCCTGCTTCTGCTCATTTCACTCTGCATCAGTTCTTGGAGGTCTTTCCAGTTCCCATGGAATTTCTCCAGTTCATTATTCCTTTGAGCACAATAATATTCCATCACCAACAGATATGACAATTTGTTCAGCCATTCCCCAATTGAAAGGCATCCCCTCATATTCCAATTTTTTGACACCATAAAAATCACAGCTAAGAATATTTTTGTACAAGCATTTTTCCTTATTATCTCTTTGGGGTACAAACCCAGTAGTGCTATGGCTGGATCAAAGGGCAGACAGTCTTTTAAAGCCAGTCTCTACGATGTATGCAATGGACTAAGTGTACGATGAACTAGATGGGGCCCCTTCCAACACTGAGGCTCTCTGATGAAATCTTTTACTGAAAGATTCACTCCTCTCCAAATTTCACACAACTGGGATTTGTCTCCTGGGATAATCTGCACTGAAGTCACTGGTCTGTTCTAGAATCTCAGGCTCTCTTTTGGCCAAACAGGAAGCCTCTCCGCTTCAAGCAGATCTTTAATTCTCCATCCATTTCCCCCACTTTGCTTTGGACCAGTGCATTGATTGATGTGGCAGCCCCCAGTGAGGAATCCTTTCTCATCAGTGTGGATCAGCAACTGTTCCACAATTTGTGATCTCAGAAACTTGCCTAGGGTCATTCAATGATTTTCCTGGGCTTCACAGCCAGTAGAAATCAGCCTGTTGATGTTTAGTCATTTCAGTGACCTCATTTGGGTTTTCTTGGCAAAGATACAGGAGTGATTTGCCATTCCTTCTCCAGCACATTTTGTAAATGAGAACACTGAGGCAAACAGGTTAAGTGACTTGCCCAGGCTCACATAGTTAGTGTTTGAGGCTGGATTTTAACTTAGAAAGATGAGTCTTCCTGACTCTAGGCTTGGCATTCTATACACTATAATACCACTTAGCTATCCTAAGCCAGTAGCAGGATTTGAACCCAGTTCTTCTTTGACTTTGAGGCCAGCTCTGGGACCACTAAGCCACCTCAGCTCTGCTTCTAGCTGTATTGCTATGTAATCACCTGATATATAAATTCCTTTCCCACTGACCAGGGGAAAGATAGTGTCTCAGAAAAACCATAAAGTACACAAAGACAAGGCTGTGAAAGGACCATGGTCCCCTACCCCTTTTCCCCAGAATAAAGTTAATTTTCCCTCAAAAGCAACAAAGCTATTCTTGGGACCCTTCACATCATTTTCTGGTCTCCTAAGGGCATAACAAATCACACCTATATGGAGTCAATGCTTCTCCAACTTGATGGATATTTGAAGATGATTCAAGTCAACAAACCCTGCCTTGCTTTCCAGATGCATTTCCATAAGAAAGGGGAAGAGAAGATGACAAGCATTTACTAGGCACCTATTGTGTACTAGACCTGGTGCTAAGAACTTTAAAAAGATTTCCTTTGATCCTTATAATAACCATGAGAGATGGGTAATCTTATTATCTTTATTTTATAGTTGGGGAAACTGAGGTAACTAGAGGTTAAGTGACTTGTCCAGGGTCACACAGCTAGTAAGTATCTGAGGATAGATTTGGACTCAAGTCTTCCTGGCTTCAGGTCTATCATTCTATCCTCTGGGCCACCTAACTGTCTTTATGGAGATGGGAGGGTGGGTTGTCTAGAGGAGCCAAATAAGACCCTTGCTTCCTTGCTGGTACCCTTTCTGTGTTAGAACCAAGTAAATCTCCTTTTGTTAACTGTTTAATGGATTATGAATACCCCATTTAACACCAAAATTAAACCTGAACTTATGGGATGCTACCATTATATCTGCCTCCAACAAAAGCCATCATTATAGTCATTACAGAGAGTTTTCAGTTCAACAATAAAACCTGGCTAGTAATTAGAGATGGTCCAAAATACAAAGCGCCCCAAAAATCTGCCCAAAGACTTTTCAGACATCTTTTTTGAGTGAATGAGTTTAGATGATAGCAAGTTGCTTAAAACTACAGATGTTTGACACAGACCACATCTGAATCATTCTAGAAAGATAGGGAGGGGGTCAGCTGGGTAGCTCAGTGGATAGAGAGCCAGGCTTGGAGATCCTGGCTTGGAGCCAGGCTTGGAGGTCCTGGGTTCAAATATGGACTCCGACACTTCCTAGCTGTGTGACCCTGGGCAAGTCACTTAACCCCCATTAGTCCTAGCCCTTACCACTCGTCTGCCTTGGACCCAATATACAGTATTGATTCTAAGGTGGAAGGTAAGGGTTTAAAAAAATAGAAATAATAGGGGAGGAAAAACACAATCAGCCAAAAGTTTATTTTTCTGCTCCTGGAGGAAAAGAAAATCCTCCCAAAGCAACTCTGCAGCTCAAGTTGGTGTATGCTTTTGCCTCACTCCATCTGCTTCTCCCTAAAGTTATTGTCTTCTAGGTCAGTGTAGTCTTTTTATTGTTAGTTTTCTTTTTTCCTGTTAATGTATTTCACTGGACAGAATTTGGGGCAATGCGATCCAAAGGAAAATGCCTCCTAAGATTGCTTCTTTTTGATACTGCCTTTCTGAAGTTCTTCCTTCCAAAGGGAATCGTATTATACATAGGGATTGTTGTCCTGTCAGTTATAGAAGCAGGCAAGCAGGATGACTGTCTCCTGAGGCATCCTCAAAGCAAATATTTATCTGCAAAGGCCACCCCCACTGAAGTGAGCACTTTAAGTAAATAAATGATAGCACAAACATATGTGCATACCAAATGGAAATGCCACAAATGGCTATTTAAGTTGCTGGAAAGTAAGCACAATCGAGGCCAGCTGAATACAGCTGGTTAATCATAAGGGAAAATGAAGAGTGGAGAAGAGCCTATTGGCCATTTGCCCAGTGACCTGTGGAATAAGTTGTACTTTTTCAGGGGGGAAGAGGAAGTGGCAGTGGTCTGTCAATTTCAGAACTCTTCTAGCAGTCTGTTGTCATGAGAATTTATTCATCCATCAGACTGGGTGCTGTATGAACCAGTTTAAAAAAAATAGTGTATTTGGAAAGAGCAGATCTGGGTTTATATCCCAGGTCTGCTACTGACTATATAATACCTGGGGTAAATCACTTAGTCTTGTCCAACCTGTTTCCTTATCTGTAAAATTGGGAGAAAGTAATATTGTTGCTTACCCTATGGTGTTTGTGAAAGGATAGTGATTGACAAAAGCATTAAAAATGTTAGTCGGTCCCAGGAAATGCTCAATTTCAAACTGATTCACCACACATTGAGATAATAACATTCTATGTTTCAGTCTTTGCAAGAATGGAAACTATAATTAGTTTATTTTTTCTTATGAAATTCTTGGCTCTTAGCATACATTGACTTCCTTCACCCCCAAGTTACCTCTGTGAGTCAGTACCCAAATTAAAAAAATAGATAGGTAATAAGCCCCCACTGGTGTGTTTACTGTTACAAACCAACCATAGCACGTGTTAGTTCAAAAACATAAACAACATAGTGAATTGTGACAATTTTGATGACAACCAATGTTTGCATAGTATTTTAAATTTACAGAGTGCCTTATATATTTTATCTCATTTGAACCCCACAATAAATCTATGAGATCCATACCAGGAGTATTATTATCCCCATTTTATAGATGAGCAAAGTGAGTTTTAAAGCTATTAGGTGACACTGCCTGATTTCACAGTTAAAACATCAGAGGCAAGATGAATATACAAATATCCCAACTTCCATTATAACATGCTATTTGCTATAACATGCTGTGAAAAACATGGACACATGGCCCACATTCTCCCATAGGTTACCATACCAACAATGAAGGAGGGCACACATGCAGAGAATATATGCAACTAGGGACAGACATGACATAAGCAGAGAATTTGCCCCCCAAATAAAAGCATGAATAAATTAAAGTGAAAAATAACATGCTTTGAACTGCATTCTCAGAGCAACAGTTCTTTCTTTGGAAGCTGATCACATTCTTTGTCAGAAATCTTTCAGAATTATCTTGGATCATTGTACTGCTGAGATTAGCTAAATCTTTCACAGTTGATCATCATATCATACTGTTGTTACTATGTACAATATTCTCCTGGTTCTACTTATTTCATTTTGCATCAGTTCATGTACATCTTTCCAGCTTTTCCTGAAATCATTCTGTTCTTCATTTTTTATAGCACAATAATGTTCCATCACCAACATATGCCATAATTGCTCAGTCATTCCCCAATAGATGGACATCCCTTCAATTTCCAATTCTTTGCCACCACAAAAAGAGCAGCTATAAATATTTTTGTACAAGTAGGTCTCCCCCTCCCCCCCTTTTAAAATCTCTTTGGATATAGACCAAGTAGTGGTATTATTGGATCAAAGGGTATGCAGTTTTATAGCTTGTTGGGCATAGTTTTAAATTGTCCTAAATGAGATATTTGTAAAGTGCTTTTCAAATCTTAAAGAACTACATGAATGTTAGCTATTTTTATTACTAAGTTGTTAACATCATTTTATTTAAAGCTCAGAGAAGTCTTAAAGATCATCTAGTCTGATTCCTTTATTTTTACAAAATGAGGAAAACTGAGGCTTAGTAATATGAAATGAATGAATTTCCCAAATTAATCTTGTTTTTAAGAATTATAAGAAGATAGTTCTACCTAGAGCTTTGCCAAGATAACTAAAAAACAGAAAAAGGCCTCAATCAATTAATTATTATATATTTCTATATCTGGGTTCCATATCTCAGTCAGCTGCTTTTTGCCTTTTTTTTTGTCCTTAGAAATGTGTTCCTTTCAGAAATTCTGGCTAATATGCACTCTTTGTGGTGCCAAAAAATTGGAAAATGAGGCGATGCCCTTCCATTGGGGAATGACTGAACAAATTATGGTATATGTTGGTGATGGTATATTATTGTGCTCAAAGGAATAAAAAACTGGAGGAATTCTAAGTGAACTGGAACAACCTACAGGAAGTGATGCAGAGTGAAAGTGATGCAGAGCAGAACCAGGAGAACATTATATACAGAGACTGATACACTTTGGTACAATTGAATGTAATGGACTTCCCCATTAGTGGCAATACAGTGACCCTGAACAACTCGGAGGGATTTATGAGAAAGAGCACTATCTACATTCAGAGGAAAACCGTGGGAGTAAAAACACGGAAGAATAACAACTGCTTGATTACATGGTTCGATGGGGATATGCCTGGGGATGTAGACTCTAAATGAACAGCCTAGTGCAAACATCAACAACATGGAAATAGGTCTTGAACAACGACACATGTAAAACCCAGTGCAATTGCTCCTTAGCTACAGGGGTGGTGGTGGTGGTAGTGACGGCAGGGAAAGAACATGAATCATATAACCATGGAAAAAAATTCTAAATCAATTAATTAAATAATTAAACTTAAAAACACAAACACACACACACAGAAAAGGACAGTTAGAGTAATTTACTTGTTGGGGATAGAACTCCAGGCCTGGAGTCAAGAGGACCTGAATTCAAATCCAACCTCCATACTTCTTAGCTGTTTGACCCTGGGCAAGTCATTTAGCCCTATTTGCCTCCGTTTCCTCATTTATAAAATAAGCTAGAAAAGGAAAAACAAACTACTCTAGTATCTTAGCCAAGAAAACCCCAAATGGGGTTACAAAGAGTCAGACCCAGCTGAAATGACTGAATTTTTACAAAGGGCTTGATAGTTCACTAAATGAACTCCCCACCACTCTGAGATGGGTGGCATTAAGCCTTAGTATTTCTTAGTATTTTCCAAAGAAAAGTGCAAGTGCAGAGAGCCTACCCCAACTCTCTATCACACAGTTAATAAGATTTGGATGAAAGATTCAAACCTAGCTCTCTTAACTCCATGTCTAATGCTTTTTCCCATTAGGATCATTTTAAATATGAGAGTATTAAAGCCCAGGGAAATTCACCCTTAGTGTATGGCAGAGTTGGGTCTACAGTCCTAGTGTCCAGTTGCTGGATTGAATACTCTATGTGGAGTGATGATTTATAATGTAGGAAAATCTGACTTGGAAATAAAATAAAACAAAAAACTCCAGGAATTAGTATTTGACATCTGTGAAACCATGTCATATTTTTTAGCCTAAACCTAAAGTATATGTTAAATGTAGTTAACTACATGCAGAAAGGGGTTCAATCCTTCTCTCCCCCTATATCTGTCTTCCCGGGCATGCATGAGATAGAAGGACTTGGACTCTTCTTCCTTTTAATATAGTACAATATAAATAGTCTCGCTTTGTCTTTGAAAATCTGAGAGAATGAAATGCACAAAAGTTGGGAAATTTTTTATCTTTTTGTCTTTCCTAACATAGCTCAGTCAGGCCCATGGAGAAATGATAGTGTCAGGAATTGACAAGCAATTAGTGTCAGGGTCCCAACAGAGACCAAGGGAAATTTGGTTGGGAAAGAAGGCTGGGCAAGGAGATCTGAGAGTCAGTTCTCATTCTTTCTCAGTGTTGTAAGGCAGCAGGAGAAAAAGTACTGTCATCTGAAATATAGCCTGACCCCTTTCTCTCCCCTTATCCAAGTACCACTAAGAATGGAGTCATACATTTGACTTCTCAGGATACCCTCATAGCCACTTGCCTGGGTTTATTCTAATACCTTCTTAATTGTTCTCCCTGTCTCTTGGCTCTCCTCATTTGAATCCATCCTCCACACAACTGTCGAAATTATTATCTTAAAGTACAAATCTAACAGTGTTACTCCTGTCCTCAATAAACTCTCATGGCTCCCTAGTACCACTAGGAAAAGCCTTTAGAGCTTACTTTTCCATCTTTATTACATATTACTCCCCTTATTGCACACTGGGGTCTAGTCAAAGTGACTTCCTTCCTGTTTTCCATCCATGGAATCCATCTCCTCTCTCTCTATCTTGGCCATATACATGGATGGCACTTCTTTTTTTGCCTCTTACTCTCAGAATTTCTAGTTTCCTTTAAAATTCATTTAAAAAGCAATTTCCATATGAAACATTTTCTGATCCGCTGACTGCTAGTGCCTTCTGCCCAAAAATTATCTTGTAATGATTTCGTATCTATTTGTGCATGTTGTATTCCCCAACAGAATGAAAATTCCTCAAAGGTACTTTTTTTCTTCATATCCCTCATACCCAGGACAGTGTCTGGTATTCAGAAGGTGCTTAATAAATGCTTGTTGGTTTACTGATTAATTCACTGGAAGAATCCAAAATGATTTGAAGTTTTCTAGATTGGGAAACAGAGGGAGGTCATTTGGGAAAGAGGCAGGAGCAGAAAGGGAAAATAACAAGTTTCTTTGGAGGTATGCTGAAGTTGAGACTGACAATGAATTCTCATGTGAATATTATTATTTTAAAATTATATAATGCTTATTAAATAAAATTATTTAATAATAATTCTTAATCAGAATTAGTCATTTTAGGACCAGCATTTAAGCTGGTTATATAGATTTGGAAGTAAAAGCCTTGGAAGCAGAAAAGATCTTTATGGGGAAAGAGCTTAAGGCCAAGGCCAGATAAATGAGTACGACCTGGTTTTCCAGGAAGGGAAGATACCTTGGAAAATGAGCTAATCAAGAGCAAGTTGACAATAGTTTGGACTGCAGTTTATACTGTGGGGGAGGAAGGTTACCGAGCAGGGCCATTGAATCAAATCGCCTGCAGGGTAATGAAGTTTGTGGAAAGACTCTGAAAGAGAGAGTAGATTCTCCCACATCCCTGAGAAATACAGGAAATGTTTCAATGGAAGGGAAAGGTGAAATAAATTGAGAGAGAGAGAGAGAGAGAGAGAGAGAGAGAGAGAGAGAGAGAGAGTGCGTGCGAGCGAGAGAGAGAGAGAGAGAGAGAGAGAGAGAGAGAGAGAGAGAGGAGAGAGAGAGAGAGAGAGAGAGAGAGAGAGAGAGAGAGAGAGAGAGAGAGAGAGAGAGAGAGAGAGAGGAGGAGGGGAGAGAGAGAGAGAGAGAGAGAGAAGAGAGAGAGAAAGAGAGAGAGAGAGAGAGAGGAGAGAGAGAGAGAGAGAGAGAGAGAGAGAGAGAGAGAGAGAGAGAGAGAGAGAGAGAGAGAGAGAGAGAGAGAGAGAGAGAGAGAGAGAGAGAGAGAGAGAGAGAGAGGGAGAGTGCGTGCGAGCACACGCGTGCACTGGTAATGGGAGCCCAAGAAGAATGATTGATTTCTCTTCACTATTTCCAATAAACAAAAGATTAGCCCCTTGGAGGAAGAAGGACAAGGCAGACAAGCCATGGTCCCCAATTCAATTATTTCTGCTATGGTTTCCCTTCTGCTCCTGCTTTAGGAAGGGTTATTAAGTGCTTTGCTTTTAATCTGAAGCAATTGTGACATTTTACCAGGGTTCACCCTGAATGCCCTAAGGGGAAGCACGTGATCCAAATGCCCTATTTGAGAGAAAGGTTTGTCCTCCACTGGAGGGACAGATATGGATTAGATCAAATTTCGGCAACACCTTTCTGCTGAAGAAGAGGATGCTAGCTTTTCAGATTGTTTGAAATCATCTCTGAGCCAAGAGGAATTCTTGCCAAACGTAGAGCTTCTCATTGGCTGTTCCCTTCCTTCCCTGTTTCATTACAAGGAAATCAGTAATTCCAGGAGTAATGTTGCTCTGAGTCATACTTTCCATTTTTATTCAAGTTTCTATTTTCCTCTTACACTAAGACTCATTAATTTAGGTCTGGACTACTTTGCTTTAGGACTATGTTCCTTAGCTCTCCTAAAAAGCAAACAAACAAACAAAAACACTAGTTACAGCCCTGAGGAGCATTGGTTAACCAGAGGAAAAGAAACAGTAATTTACTGGAAACTGGATGGGAAAGCTAAAAGCCCGAGGCATGTCAGATTTTCCTCATTTCTCTGAACTCTCTTTTCCACTAAGCCATGCTATTTGGCTAAGAGATCATCTTTGTTCTGCACTAACACCCTAATCTTAATCACAGAAAATGACATCAGAGACCCTAAGGCATTCAGTGATTGACTGGTTAATAGAAACGGACTAGCAAGGCTTTTTTCTGCCTATCACTTCTGGATCTCAGTGCCAAAGGGCTCTTCCCCACATAGACTGAAGTTCTTGAAAGAAGACCATATACACACTTTATGGTTGTTCTTAATCAATGAATCAATGGAGAATGCCAACATGGCAGGTCAATTTATATTTAAATTCAGTGGCACATTTTTGATCTGTACCTACTAAGGGTCAAATAATAGATGAGAACAAATCGACATTTATCGTGTTCCTGTCTTTCACCATCATATCATCACACAATTCAAACAATTTGTGTGCTCTAGTTTTAGAAAATAAATACTTTAAATACTCCAAGATGCTAATGTATCTGTAGTTTCAGTGATGCAGCCACTCCCTGCAGTGATATAGACTGTAGGGTATTCACATGGGTCCATTCTCAGAGACTCTTGTGTTTCTTGTCTTCCAATAAATTCACCACAGACATGCTGGCAGCTTGCTTTTCATTCTCTTGGCAAATATGGATTCTAATGGAAGATATAGGTGGCCCATTAGATTTTTCTTTCTCTCATCTTTTTTTCCAGTCATTTTTTTCTGAAGTCATGCTTTATATCAAACCTTCTCCGTACTTGCTTCCTTACAATATGTGGTATCTTATTCATATCCACCAGGAGGATATCTCCATTATACTTTGGTTACTTTTTGACTTCAATTTCTGAGGCACAATATACAAATCGTAGTCATGTAACAACAGTGTCAGAATATTAATGTTGAAAATGGTGGCGCTTGTTTTAGGGAGAAATATGGTGTCCTTAAAAGAACTCCACGATTACCCAGAAGAAATCCCCCTTCATTGTCCATTTGTGATATCTTTCCAAAGATAGACCTGCTGATGGACTAATTCCATATGTTCTCCATTCAATTACATATCACAGTCTGGATTATTTTTTTTTCTATTAGGGATATTAAGCTGAAATCTTTATTTTTTAATATTGATTGCACAAGGAAAATCCATATCAGGTTGCTTACTATCTCAGGGAAGAGGATAGGAGAAAGAAAATTTGGAATACAAGATTTTACAAAATTAATATTAAAAAGTGTTTTTACTTGTAATTGAGGAAAAATAAAATATTATTTAAATATAGTAATAACTTTTATTTTTACATCATCTAAATTTATCCATGCCCTTTTCCCCTTTCTTACCAGAGATCCATTCCGTATTACAAAGAACCTTTTAAAAACAAAACAGATGAAGAATAGAAAAAAATCTATAAAGCCAACAAATATATTAAAAATGAACAAACTGACAGTATATGAAATGTGTCACAACCATAGACCTTCAACCTCTATAAAGCAGTAGGGGTAGATAGGTATCTTCTCATATATCTTCTTTGGGAGGAAACTTTTTCTTTGTAATTTTACAATATTTATTTCTAATTATTTTGTAGTGTACTTTCCATTTCCATTTTTGCAGTCATTTTGTGTATTGTTTTCTAGGTTCTGCATCAATCCATGTAAGCCTGTATCAAATTTCTTTGAATGATTATATATCTTATTTAGCAGATCAGCAATGTTCTATAGTTTTATGCAAATGGCACAAATGTTATAAGAAAACAAAAGCATCTGGAAGAACTCACTATCCATTGGGAATCCTTCCATTTGAACAGACTGCTAAATCTTCTCCATGACAACAGTAAACAACTTTGGTAATGGTGCATCTCTCTGTTTTATGTCTTGCTTGACATTAACTCTTAAAGGATCATCAGACAAAGTGGTCCTTGTTGTTACTTCTTTCAAAGCATCTTGTATGGTTTTATTAATTCTTACTGTCTTGTGAGATCATTAGCTTCTATTTGCCCAATTCTAGTCTTTAAAGACTGGTTTTCAGCTCTGATCTTTTGATTTTTCCTTTTTGGTTTGTTCTATCCTGCTTTTCATGGCTTCAAGAAGGTTAATTCTGGTCTCCAATTTGCTTTTTATTTCATGTGATTTCTGTGTTTCTTTTTCCAAGTGGGAGATTCTTTTAAACTGTTATTTTCTCTTTGAATTACTTGCCTTTCTGTTTCCCACTTTTCTGCCCATTTTTCTTCTTTCTTACTTGGTTCTTGAACCCCATTTTGAGTTCCTTGAGAACTTGTGACCAATTTCCATTTTGGGGGGTGAGGGGAGTTGGGATATGTTTGCTTGTATGTCACTCTCTGCTGTTGCCTCTGTACTCTGCTCCTTTTCTCCATAGATGTTATCCAGTGTCAGAGGCTTTCTCTGTTGTATTTTATTTCTTTTGGTACTTGTGGATTGTGGTTCCTTCATGTTGGTAGCCATTGTCGTGCTCATTTTTTTTCTCTGTATTATCTTGGCATCTCAGCCAGAAGTCTGAGTGAGGTAGGCAGGTAGTTCTTGGTGTAGTGGGCTTTAAAGAGTCTTGCCCTGAGGCTACTTTTCCAGTCTCCATTGTGTCTGCCACAGCCAGCCCAGATCTGCCCTGTTTCTACTCCTGTGCTCCTTTCTCTGAGCTCCCCAGCCTCAGGTCCCACATCTCACTGCCAATGCCCTGTGCTGCCCTCAGGGGGTAAGTGTGATGCCCTCAGCTAGCCCCTGAGAATTTAGATTGCCCTGCCCCTTGCTCTGACTCTGGTGTAGTAGGTGGTGTGGGCGAGGGGTAATCAGCTTTTGCTTTGGTAAGTCTAGTTTGTTAGCATGAAAATGCCGCCAAACTGCCTACCTTCAAGGCTTGTGCCCCTTGGCAGAGCCCCTTCACTCCTCTGATTTTGATTTTTGTCCTTTTGTGATGAATTACATTGGTCAGTTATGAGGAGAGTATGCCCCTTCCTTCTACTTTGTCACCATCTTAGCCCTGAAGCGATCTTGTGTGGTTTTAATAGATGCATGGAATGCATCTTGTTGGAGTAAAGCCTTTAAGGTGGCATTTTGCTATCACAGATCAATTGCTTTTCTATAGTCACTAATCATGGTGGGATCTTGTGTTCTCTTCATCTTTCCCTCCATAATGTGACTATAAATTTGTATTAAACTCAAATATATTTTGAATAGAAAAGTCAGGGACTTCTGCATAGAATATTATATTCATTGTCAAATGAAATCTCTGCATTGGATGTTTTTGTTTAAATTTGATGTTTTCATTACATAAAAAGTATTCAATGAAAAGAGAATGACTGTGATATAAAGATAAAAGATATTAAGGAAATATTTTAAAAGAATATTATTTATGAAAGTCACCTATTCCCTTCTCATATTTCCATCAAGGATGTCCTTAATACATACATACATTATTTTCACAAAAAGACAGAAATTGGAAAGTATTTCTTGATAGTCTCTCATTTGCCTTTATTTCTTGGTAGAAATGAGATCTTAAAGTTTATATCTTCTCATTTTAAATACATTAAGAATGAATCCTTTCATGTTTTCAGAATTTTGTAACCTCTGGTATAGAATTCTGTGTACACTTGATTTTGTCCAAATATTTTTTCTTTGTTGTTTTATTTTTTCAGTGCCATTTTAATTTCCTACTGGAGCATATTTCAAACTGTGATGGTACATCCGATATGTAGTGATACCACTGTCTTTAATGGTGGAAAGTATGAGTTACAACCATTTTTATAGATCTTTTCAGTGTTTTGGCCTATTATTCACCTTGCAGCTTAATATTTAAGTGTCATCTGAATGTTATTTGCTCTGTAGGGTCTCTCAGGAATCTTATTTTAAACTTATTTTGTCTCCCTTTGCATTGAAGTAAACAAGTATCAAAGTATTTTAAAATTTAATTTAAGTGGATTTTTGACAAACTTTTCCTAAAACTTCTCTACCTCTTCATCCTCTGCAACTGATGCTGGTATACAAATTGCATTTATTTTCATCATAGTCTTTTTGCAAATTATGAGCACTGCAATCTAAGGTGATCTAAGGTCCCATGAAGTGAAATCTCATGTCATTGTACACTTGATGACTTTAAAACCACCAACTCTTTTCTTTGCCTCTCCAAGAAGAACTTGTGAAGCAGCCTTCCATTTAACTTCAATGTGCTTTTGTTTCCTGGTTTCATTTAATAGTGGAAATGTCAAGAATGAGAACATTCATTTCCTTCAGTAATGTGCCCAGTGGACAACAATCTGACATTTATAGTACCTTACAGCTAAGTTACCATTTATAGACACTTTAAAAACAGTGTGATTCTTAGCAACCTCTGTGCCCTTTTCTGTTACTCTGACATGATTGTAGCAGAAGTAGACAGGGGCTACACAGAACTGAGTTTTGAATATTTTTGTTGTTTTCTTTGTTTCATGGATTACTATAACATAAAAGATTCCTCACTAACTGGCAAATCTACTGGTCATGAGTTTCTCTAAACTTAGGCAGACTGGCCTTCTGAAAATATAGTTGGTTGTTGGGGCTGTAATTGAAACCTTTATGAATAAGAGACCTTGTTTGCATTCTACTCACATAACCTTCTTCTTCTTTCTTCTTCTTCTTCTTCTTCTTCTTCTTCTTCTTCTTCTTCTTCTTCTTCTTCTTCTTCTTCTTCTTCTTCTTCTTCTTCTTCTTCTTCTTCTTCTTCTTCTTCTTCTTCTTCTTCTTCTTCTTCTTCTTCTTCTTCTTCTTCTTCTTCTTCTTCTTCTTCTTCTTCTTCTTCTTCTTCTTCTTCTTCTTTCTTCTTCTTCTTCTTCTTCTTCTTCTTCTTCTTCTTCTTCTTCTTCTTCTTCTTCTTCTTCTTCTTCTTCTTCTTCTTCTTCTTCTTCTTCTTCTCCTTCTTCTTCTTCTCCTTCTCCTTCTCCTTCTCCTCCTTCTCCTTCTCCTTCTTCTCCTTCTCCTTCTTCTTCTCCTCCTTCTCCTTCTCCTTCTTCTCCTTCTCCTTCTTCTCCTTCTCCTTCTCCTTCTCCTTCTCTTTCTCCTTCTCCTTCTCCTTCTCCTTCTCCTTTTCCTTCTCCTTCTTCTCCATCTTCTCCTTCTCCTTCTCCTTCCCTTTCTTCTCCTTTTTTTCACATAGCCTCATGAAATCGTAGGATTAGGGGCAGCTATGTGATTCAGTGGATAAAGACCCAGGTCTAGAGTTGGATGGATTTAGGTTCAAATAGGGCCTCCAACTCTTCCTATTTATATGACCCTGGGCAAGTCACTTAGCTCCAAAGGCATAGAGAACAGATTATTACTATCAATTATAAGACTGAAGGTAAAGGTTTTTTTTTTAAAGAGTCCAGGGTTACCTCTGTGCATGACCTGATATTGGAGGAAAACTTTATGGACCAAATACTTCAAAAATAAAATTTAGACCACTGATTTATCATAAAGAGATGAATATTCCATTTGAATTTCATGTCTTTTTCATACATATTCTGAAGGAATTATTACTTAGATTAATCTTTGTGTGATTGAAATCAAAGGTCCTTCCCTTTGTTTTCTAGAAGGAGTAAGCAAATTCTTTCAAAATGTTATTCCTTTAAAAAGGAATGGGCAAAGAAATGACCATAAAAATACCAATGTTGCTAAACACTGGACTAACGCATTCTTTAAATTATCATTCCAGTTAAACATGTATCCTTCAAGTGAGATTGCTAGCCCAGCAGTAGACACTGATTTTGTTCGACTACTGCATCAAGAGCACAGATGGCAAACCCAGTGTAATAGGTTGATGAAATATTTTTGTGAGGTCTTAGAGTTTTGTCTTTTATTTTTTTGATGTAGAAGAAAAATACTGAGCTTGGTTAAAAGACTTGAGTTTAGTTTAAGTCCAGGTCCTGTTATTTTCTTTAAAAAAAAAAGAAAAAATCTCTAGATCATAGATTGTTTGGGGTTTTTCTTCATCATTGTCATTTCTGGATTTTCTTTCCACCCCACTTACGAGCCTTCCTTTATAATAAAGAAAAATAGTTCAGTAAAACCAACAGACATAGCAACTGAAACCAACAGTGTATAAAATATTCCATTCCCAAATTTCCCCAAAGAAAGAAGAGAGGAATTTTTCCTTATCTATTCTCTGGGACTAAAATTGTTTGTTACACTTATGTAATATTTAGATCTATTTTTTGCTACTTATAGCAGTGTACAAATTAACTATAACAAAGCAAAATCATCTAAGTTATTGATGTATAAAATATATTTTATAAATTCTTGCATCTGAGAAATTTAAAAATATGAAATATTTTCCTTTTGCTACAATTAATTGTTTTGCATGATTTGATGTTGAGTCCATAGGATTTTGATATATATTCTTTAATACTTCATCATAAAAGTGTGCTTTTATCACGCTGGACATTAAGCATCCTCTTGATGCACAATCCATTTTTCCAAGTCTAGCCTCGATTATAATCCATAGTTTTCATTGGACTTTTAAGTTCTGTGAGTTTCCATGGCCACTGAAAGATGTTTAACTTCATTTCTTGGATAAATTTCTTAACTTTTCATGATATGTAGGCATGCCACGATTTTACATTGCAGTATTGTATCTCCATTTGGGAATTTCTATTATTCCAAAATAATTCTACTTCTCGGGATATAAGTATTTTTATTAGAGGTCATTATTTCTTCATTGGAGATAAGAATTCCAGGTCCTTTGGAATTAAAAAAAAAAACACCCATAAGCATATCTGGGAAGGACTTTATACAATGTGATGAAGATGCCCAGATCTTACAGAAGCAAATAATGGGGGCAGAGGTAGGGAAGGAAACAAGTCATAAAATACATAACTCTTGGCAGATATATAAGATTTTCTGTTATGATCTAGGTTGTTTAACCCTAAGTCTGTGAATTGGGACTTCCCAGTGCCTTCACTAAATTTTCTGATATGATTAATTACAACTCTATTTATCCTATTCCATTCCTTATACTCAGCGATTAGATCTCCTTGTTACCTTGATCTAGTGTGTTAATGTTGTTTCTTCTTACCTTGCCTGCAGACCTATCACAAATAGGAAACCACTTGTCTCAATTTCCCCCATGCCAACGTTTTTATTCCCTGAATTTACCTTCCTGTTGCTTCTTTGAGGGAAAGTTCCATCAGTTACTAATTTAGCTCCTGCTACCTAGCATCTTCTGGGAAATACAGAATCCTTCTGCAAATGTAAAATTGATATCAGATTGCTTACTGTTGCAGGCAGGAGGAAAGGAGGAAGAGAATTTGGGACACAAAATTTTAAAAATAAATTTAAAAGTGTTTTTATATATAATTGGGAAAAAAGGTAAAAAAGAATGATGATAGCACTAAAAACTGATTGCTTGCCAATTTCCAAGAAGTGACATCAAATCCAGTAAAAAGAAAGTGTCCATTCCTTATTGCATTTCTCATATTTTGTTGTATTTTATTTTTCATTCACTCAAAATCATGTGGATAGACAGTAAAAAAAGATCCCAATTCTGTTTTACCTTTCCACTTAGGGAATATTTCTCTATCTACTGTGGAAATAAATCCATTACTGAGAATGAGTTACCAACAAAAGAAAGGAAAAGAAAGAAATACAGAACCCTAATAGTCTGCTGCATTGCCTGACTAGATAACAATTTCCAAGTGCTGATGGCTGTCTTTCCTCAGAACTAAAGAAGTATATAATATCTTTCTGAATCTTAGATTCCTCATCTGTAAAATGGGAACACTAAATACGCTATTTATAGAGTTTTGTGAAGATCAAATAAGATCATGTCTACAAAATGTTTTAAAACCACAAATACTGCATCAATATTGTTGCTTTTGTTGTTGACAGGGCTGTGGCCCCTTTAACAGAGCTTTTACTTGAAGTAGAAATGAAACATTAGAAGGGGAGAATGTACTTTCAGGAGCCATTGGTTCCATTAGCAAGCATATCATTTAACAATCACAATGACATAGTTCCCAGAATAAATCATCTCCAACTCAGTTCCTATCCTTTCCTGGCAGGGACTAGGCAGAGAAGAGGTAGTATAGTAGTGTGACAGATAGAATGAAATGGTAAGAGGCTTATAGTTACACAGTGTCTTGAGAAGCATTGGGAATGATGACTAATAGTCTGTGCTGGCAAGACAAATGTGGAAATCTTGGTTTTCCAATACTTCTGAGATGACCCTGCTATGAATAAATGGTGCTCTACTGAGTTTACCATTATTTGCTACCAGTGATTTCATCCTTATTCCTTTCAATCTCAGATCAATTCCTTGAAAAAGTTCATCCTGACTATTATGTGCATAGTACTAGTTTCAGAATCAGTGGATATGAGCACGATTTTAAATACTTTCAGCATCAGAATCCTTTTTATAGCTACCTCCTTTCTAGCACCCAGAAAAATGTCAAAGATCTGGTCTGAATAGCACAGAATATGGCAGGGGTTGGCTACCTCCATCCTGGTCCTGGACCTTGTGCCTCTTTTAATACAAACTAAGATTTCATGAGCTTTCTTGGCTGCTACGTCACATTGATACCCACATTGAGTTTCAAGTCCACTAAAATACCAAAATATTTTTGAGAAATTTCTTTCTAACTATTTTGGCCCAATTTATACTTCTTGATTCCCTGAACCCAAGAGCACCATGGTCAAATCCTAGATCAGATAGGTAGCTAGGTGCTATAATTCATAGATCTTTCCACCTTGGAATAAGAAAGACCTGTGTTTAAACCCAGCCCTGGATACTTAGTTTTCTCATCTGTAAAATAGGAAAAACAATAGCACCTCCTGGCTTGAAAGAGATATTTGTGAAGTGTTCTGAAACCCTTAAAGAACTGTATGCATGGTAGCTATTTATAATTATTAAATTTTGGTTCAGCAGCTTCATTCCAGTGTTCAAGAGTCTCAGTCTTTTTGAATCCTAACGGTCACATCATGTGTTAGTTATTCCTCTCAACTTTGTCTCATCTTCAAATATGATAAAAAGGTTAAATGTCACAAAGTCAAGGACAAATCCCAAGAGCCTATCCATCCCTGGAGACCTTTTTCTATTCTGATGTTGAACAATTAATAACTATTCTTTGAGCTTAGCTATTCAGTCAATTCTGAATTCATGTAGCTGTATTGTGGTCTAACGTATATATCCCCCACCCTTTTGTAAAACAAGAATAACCTGAAAGTTTTTGTCATTCTTTGCTAAACTCTAGGGAATTTATAGCTATAGTTTTCCCCTAATGTAAATCTAATAGCCCTATTGACAAAGGAAATTATGTTAGCCAAACACAAATGGTTTTTCAGGAAGCTATGTTGGTTCTGATTGATTTCTTTTTTTTAGATATTTGCTAAACATCCCTTTCCTAAATAGATATACAGTCTTTCATTTACTCATTGTTGTAATTTATTTTAATTAATTAAAAGTTTTTAATGTTTTAAATTAAAAAATTTTTAATTAAAATTTAAAATTTAAAAAATTTTAATTTTTAAAAAACCCTTACCTTCTGCCTTAAAATCAATACTATGTATTGGTTCCAAGACAGAAGAGTGGTAAAGGCTAGGCAATGGGGGTCAAGTGACTTGCCCAGGGTCACACAGCTGGGAAGTGTCTGAGGTCAGATTGGAACAGAATATCCTCTCCCTAAGCCTGACACTCAATCCACTGAGCCACGTAGCTGCCCCAAATTTATTTTTTAAATTAAAATTTATTTTGTTAATGTTATGAAGCTCTAAAAAAAGAATTTTGAAGGCCAGAGCAGAAAATGGAAGGCTGTTGGATCACAGGTGGTATTTTCGTTATTGGTACAAAGCAAAGATAGGTCAGGACTTCAGAAAGGAAAGCTAGATATGGGAAGTCAAAAATGGCTATGAGAATGATGTCAGAGAATATAATCTGAATTTCTGGATCATATTTAAGATACATATATAATATCATTGTCCATAGGGGTTGGTTATATCCCTAAAGGGCATCTCTGGTACACTTCGTGCTACATGGTACCATTGTGTATGTATAAGAGGACTTAACACCTGATTGACTGGAGGACATTTGAGCCCACTGTATTATATATGACTTGTGTTAGGGAGATGTCACTTTAAATTGTTAGAGGTCGCTTTGGAGAAATTTCAACAGAGGGGACTAAGGGAGGAGAGAACAAACTCCTGAATAGCAGACTGGTCATTTCTTCAGAGCTGCAGACATATGGGACGTTCAGCCTCCAACACATCCCTGGATTTCCAGCATTTGTAACTCTAGAGACTGATATGAGTGAATTCCCCACTGGTGAGATAGTTCTTTTCTTGTTTGAGCTGAGGTTTTATCTCCTTTCTAAATCAAACAGTTTGTTTATTTATTGTCTATCTTAATCAGTATAACTCTCTGATTTCTGTTTACCTCTTTTCTTGATAAGGAAGTTTATTAGCTATTTGTGCTCTTCTTTTGGGCAACTACCATTTGCCAGTGGATGAGAGTAGGTTAACTGTGAACCCTCCCTCCTGCGAGTGACCAAGGAATGTGATGAGTGAAGGAGGGATTGCCTCTTTGGATTCTGCATATGCCTTCCCCACTGGGTTATAGGCAGTGATTGTATTTTTTCCAAAAGTAGAAATTGCAATCTTCTTGGAGACAGCTTGGGTCAAATCCCAGATCAGATATCTATCCATGCCACATGTAGGGCTGGCCATATTTATATTAGACAGATAACAAGCACATGTATTTTTCATAAACAACAAAGTTTGGGCCAAGAAGGAAGTCTATCTGCTGTGGACCATGAAGAATATAATTGTCTAGAGATTTATGGCTCTGACGAATGTGACATAAAATGAAAAACCAAGAATAGGAAGGTAAACCTTACTAACATACATACTGAGCAGGCCAAAGAAAATCAATCAACCAATAATCATTTATTGATTGCCTTTGGGTCAGACAGTGTGCTCAACTTGAGATTCAAAATTCCAAAGATTTCAAAAAGTGTCCTCCAAATCTCTTCCCTCAAGGAGGTCATAATTTAAAGCAAGAGACAACAAATAAATATAGCCAAACTATACACCGGATAAAAGGCAAACAATGAACAGAGGGAAGGCATCACAATTATGAGGGGTTGGAAAAGGCTTCTTAAAGAAGATGTGATTTAAGCTGGGAGTTATAGGAAGCCAGAGAAGTCAGTAGGTAGATTGGGAGAGCATTCCAGGCCAGGGAGTTAGCCACATAAAATGTCCTGAGATAAGAGATGGAGTGACTTGTTCATGGAACAGCAGAGAAGCCATTGTCATTGGATCAAAGTAAAAATGGGCAGCCAATAAGGTGTAAGAAGATGAAAGGTAGGAGAGGGTTAAGGTCTAAAGGACTTTGAATGACAAATAGAGTATTTTGTATTTGATACTGTAGGTGATAAGGGAGTCACTGGAATTTACTGAGTAGAGGAGGGTGGGAATGGGTAGGTAGAGAGGGAAGAGTGGCATACACAGACCTGTGCTTTAAGTAAATCACTCAAGTGACTGACTAGAGGATGGATTAAAGTAAGAAGAAATTTGAGGCAGATAGATTTGTCAATAGCTATTTCAGTAATCCAGGCATGAAGTGATGCGGACCTGAACCAGACTGATGGAGGGAAGGGAGTATATTTGAGAGAGATTAAAAAACTGAAATTGATTGGTTTTGACAACAGATTGGAAATAGGGACTGTGAGACAGGGAAGAGCTGAGGATGATATTCAGGTTGTGAATCAGAGGGACTAGAAAGATGGTGTTGCCCCTACAGTAAAAGGGTAAACAGGAGTGGTAGAGATATAGGGGGAAAGATAATGAACTCTATTTTGGACATGTTGAGTTTAAGATGTCCAGTGGACATCCAGTTTGAGATATTTGAAAGGCAGTTAGAGATGCAAGACTGCAGGTCAACACATAGGTTAAGGCAAGAAAGCTAAATTTGAGAATCATCAGCCAGCAATTAAATTCATGAGAATTGTTGAGATTACCAAGTGAAATAGTATAGAGAGAGGAGAGAAGAGGACTTGGGACAGAACCCTGTGGGACACCTACACTTAGAGTTTGTGATCTGGATGGGGATCCAACAGAGGAGAACAAGAAGTTTGGTCAGATATATAGGAGAAGAATCTGGAGAGAGTAGTGTCCTGAAAACCCAAAGAGAAAAGAATATCAAGAATATCGAGGGGGAGAGGGGGAGCAAGAGTGTCAAAGACTGGAGAGAGGCCAAGAATATTGACTGAAAAAAGGACAATGGATTTGGCAACTAAGAGAACATTGGAAACTTTGGAGAGAGTAGATTCAATGGAATAAAGTTAGAAGCCAGATTGTAAGAGTGAGAGGAGAGAAAGATGGAATTCTCTATTGTAGATGGTATTTCAGAGTTTAACTGCAAAGGGCGGAAGAGATATAGGAAGATAGGGAGTGGGGATGAAAAGATCAAGTGAGAGTTTCTTCAGATAGGGGAGACATGGGGATGTTTGTAGACAGTAGATAATGAACCAGGAGAGAGAGGGACAGATAGACAGAGACAGAGAGAAAGAGAAATATAGACAGAGAGAGAGAGAGAGAGAGAGAGAGAGAGAGAGAGAGAGAGAGAGAGAGAGAGAGAGAGAAACAGAGACAGAGGCAGACATATAGACAGAGAGAAAGAGAAAGATTGAAAATATATAAGAGTGGGAAAAATAGAGAAGACAAAATGGAATGAGATAGTTTAAAGAAAGGTCAACCCTGATAAGAAGTAAGGGCACCTCATCATATGAGATAGGGATGTAGGAGAAGGAAATAGCAAAAGGCATATGGGTAATATGAGATGGAGAAGAAAGGAAAAGGGGGAGCTCAATGGTGAGTGGCTTCAATTTTTTTTCTGTAAAATATGAGGCAATGTTCTCAGTCGAGAGAATAATGGGGAAGGGGAGCCATGAGAAGTTTGAAAAAGACTGAAAAAGTTTGGAAGAGCTACTATGTGAATTACTGGGATAGTATGGGTATGATCAAATGTGAGAATGTTCAACACTGAGTACAGGATGCCACTCTTCTTTCCAAAGGAGGCTGAAAATTAGGCTGGAAGTTAAATGCAGTATGAAATGGTAGGCATATGATCAGATGAAGGCCCCACTTCATTACTTTTTCTTCTCTTAACTCATTTTTCAAATTTGCAAATATAGGAGGGCCTTATTTTACATGAACAATATGTTCCAAGACCCTTTGTGTAGGTTGAAAATCATGCATAATAGCAAACCCTATAATTTAATAAGTACTTCTTATACAAACACACCTAGAGACTTTATGACTTTTCTTAGGCTTATCAGAGCTACCAGAATCACTATTCTTGTGCTTTGGGGCCATTATTAAAAACTAGCATTAGTAAAGCAAAGAGAAGCTTTTCTCTGATGTAGATACAACTCATTACAACCAAGAACTCTGGACAAAGACTGATAATGTTGGGTATAAAACAAGAGTGAGAATGAGTGTGATTGAACAAACTGTCGCTAGACTTTATTCCACTTGGGGAAATAGCATGGATTTAGCATGTAATTAAAATTTATTTTATGCATTTTTCTGCCTTTAGTTTTTTCATTTGACAATATTATAAACCTGAATTTGTATGGGTTGAATGTGTGTAAAATGAAGTCCTGCTCATGAGAAGATGGAAGCAAGGACAGGTAGTTGAGGATGAACACAAAAGCCTAGAATGAGCTAAGTCTGGTGATAACATGCTAAAGATGGTACTAAGGGCTTTTAAAATCTTTTGGGATGAAGATGTACATCAAAGAAGAGATAAGAACTCTATGTGAGGTGGATAGGATCACAGTTATAGAGAACATAGAGAAGAGAACTACTAAACACACATTTTACTTGTGAGCTATCTATGGCAAACTCCGATTCCCCTATAAAATCTACCCTCCTGAGAGTCCTTCTCTGACTTCTTGCTTATTGTGCTACGGAAGTAACCTTGAAGTTTTGAAGGTAATACAGATGTTATACATTGTATGGTCACATATTGAAAATTATACATTCCTTTGGCAGATTCTACTCTACTGGAAACATTTCTAGTATAGTTCCACTAACAGATGGTGTCTGATTTCTGAATACCATCCTGGCATAGTAGAGAAAGATTCAATATCAGTAGGATGACCATCTGGTGATAAATTATTTGTCCATGACAACCTATGAAAAATTTTAAAATACAAAATGGCTTCTGGTCTTATGTAATTTCTCTCTGATTTTGCAGTGACTATGAGGGAATGATGCAAAAAATGAGCAGAGGAGCACTAAGAGTCAAAAAGTTGCTAGACCATCTATAAGCATTAATGTGGATGTTGGTAAGCTAAATGGCATATCCTTGTCCAGTTGTCAATAAATGAGATAGTACTGGAGGAAATGAATCATATTAATTTTCTTATTTTTACTACAAATAAACTGGGAGACAAAATGAAGTTGAATTGCTTTTTATTATGTATTCAAAGGCAACAAGAAGCATCTTTGAGTGGGAAATTTTGTCATCTCCTATGGCAGCACTTACGACAAGAACTTGCAAAAATATGGCCATGAAAATAAATTCAGTTTATATATCAAAGTTGTTATAGAGAATGAAGATTCTAGCAAGAACTTGACAAGAGAGGACTTCTAGGTAAACATGGCAGCAGTTGAGATGCAGGACTGTTCTTCTCCTCACCACTTACCAATATAGACTACTTCAAAAGGACAAAAAAACCAAATTCATATGAATGAAGAGATCCTACAGTAGGGTAAAGCTTTGAAGGTACATGGGATTGGGGCATATCCACACTATAAGGGGGTGAAATAGCTTCCACCAAAATGTGAACTGATCAACCCTCCCCCACCTCACCTACAGAATCAGAGTTAGAGCCAGCAGTGAGTGAGTGAGGGGTGCCTCTAGAGGGAGAGAAGAGAATCTTTAGGTCCCTGTCAGCTGACTAAGAGCACCAAAGACCTACCTCTGAGAGCAGCTAGACCTGAGACCCCAGCAGGCTGAAGAGCTCAGACCTTGGGTGCCCGCAAAGAAATAGAACAGAGAAGGGCAGTAAACAGAAGCTTCAGAGACTTGAGAGGTGTCCTCAGGCAAAAACCACACTCCTTAACTCCATATGAAGAGAGCCTGCCCTGCTCACTCAGACTTCTGTCTGGAAGGAAAAACCACCATAGTGATGGCAAACAATGCCCATGAAAAACAACTTCCCAACACCAAGAAAAATGAGAAGAAGGCTTTGACCCTGGATAATTTTTATGGAGGAAAAATCCAGACTACAGAGGAAATAGCAAAAGAGGACATACAAATAAATGCATCCAAACCTTCCAAAAAATGGAAATTTGCCACAAGCTCTTGAAGAATTTAAATCAAAGCTTATAAAAAAGATGGAAGGATTCTGGCAAGAAAAGTGGGAAATAGTTCAAAAAGAAAAAAAATTTAAAGGTCAGGAACTTCCAATTGGAGAAACATCTGGAAGTCACAAAAAGCAGGATAAACCAAACCAAAAAGGAAAATAAAAATATTATAGCCCAAAATCAAAAGATTATAGCAGAAAACGAGTCCTTAAAGACCAGAATTGGGCAACTGGAAACCAATGATCTTGCAAAACAGCAAGAATTAATAAATCAAAATCAAAAGACTGACAAAATAGAAGAAAACAAAATATCTCACTGACAAGATGGTAGATCAGGGAAACCTGTCTTGAAGAGATAATTTGAGAATAGTTGCTCTACCTGAAAACCAAGAAATAAACAGAAATCTTGACATCATACTATAAGAAATTATCCAAGAAAACTTCCCTGGTATTCTTGAACAAGGGGGAAAAATAGACATTGAAAGAGGTCATAGAACATCCTCTACACTAAATCCTAAAAAGACAACCCCCCAGGAATGTAATTGCCAAATTCAAGAGCTTCCAAGTTAAAGAGAAAATTTTACAAGAAGCCAAAAAGACAATTCAGATATCAAGGAGCACCAATCAGGATCACACAAGATCTGGCAGCTTCCACACTAAAGGACTGCAAGGCTTGGAACATGATATTCAGAAAGGCAAAAGAATTGGGTCTTCAACTAAAGATCACCTACCCATCAAAACTGATTATACTTCCAGGGAAAGTATGGACATTCAACAAAATAGATTTCCAAGTATTTGTAAAGAAAATACCAGAACTAAGTGGAAAGTTTGATATCCAAACACAAAAATCAAGAGAAACATGAAAAGGGAAATAAGAAAGAGAGGGGAAAGGGAAATATTTTTATTTAAAATTTCTTCTTTAAGGACTTCAGTAACATCAAACTGTTTATATTAACATATGGGAAAATGTTATTTGAAACTCTCAAAAATTATATTCACCATTATAGTAATTAGAAGAATCATTCATAGGTAGAGATTGGGGTAATAAGTGGTATAAGATGATATGCAAAAAAGAAAAAGGGAGGGGGGAATAGAAGATGGCACCAAGAGAAACTTGAAGAAATAAGATAAATAGGGTAATCTATAACACACAGAGGCACATGGGAAGGGGAAGGGAAGAATACTATTATAAGAAGGAGAGGAAGAGAAAGCTAATAAGTAATACTTAAACAATACTCTCAATGAAATAAATTCTGAGAATGAAGAGCATATAGATCCATTGGGGTATTGAATTCTATCTTACCCTATAGGGAAAGTGAGAAGAGAAAACTAAGGGGAGCATCAACTGAGTAGAAAATGGGAGGGAAAGGGGAGGAGGGAACTTAACAGACCCCCCCAAAATAAGAAGAAGGGAACCAAAAGGGAGGGAGCAGAAAGGTAAGCTTATTAAGGGCAGGTATTAGGGGGATTGATTAAAAGCAAACCACTGGTTTAAAAGGATATAGCAAAATAAGCAAGGAAAGAACTAGGAGATGATATCAAAATGCTAGGGAATACACAAGTGGCAATTATAACTTTGAACATGAATGGGATGAACTTACCCATAAATGAAAACAAATAGGAGAGTGGATTAGAAATGAAAATCCTACCATATGTTGTCTACAAGAAACACACTTGAGGTGGGCAGACACTCACAAGTTTAGAATTAAAAGTTGGAGCAAGACCTATTGAGCCTCAATTGATAGAAAGATGGCAGGAGTTGCAATCATGATATCTGACAAAGCCAAAGTAAAAATAGATCTGATTAAAAGGGATAGGGAAGGTAAATACATCCTGATAAAAGGCAGTATAGACAATGTGGAAATATCAGTAATCAACATGTATGCACCAAATGGTATAACATCCAAATTTCTAAAGGAGAAATTAGTGTAGTTGAAGGAGGAAATAGAAAATAAAACTATACTACTGGGAGACCTGAACTTACCACTATCAAATCTAAAAAAACTAAATAAGAAAGAGGTAAGAGAGGTGAATTAAATCTTAGAAAAATTAGAGTTAATAGATATATGGAGAAAAAGAAATAGGGACAAAAAGGAATATACCTTCTTTTCAGCAGCACATGGTACAGTCACAAGATTGAGCATGGACTAGGGCATAAAAATATAGCAAACAAATGTAAAAAAGCAGAAATAATAAATGCAACCTTTTCAGATCATAATGCAATAAAAATAATAATCCTTAAGGGTACATGGAGAGCCAATTCAAAAATTAATTGGAAATTAAATAATATGATTCTCCAAAATTGGTTAGAGAACAAATCATAGAAACAATTAATAATTTCATTGAAGAAAATGACAATGATGAGACATCCTTTCAAAATCTATGGGAGGCAGCCAAAGCAGTACTCAGGGGGAAATTTATATCCTTGAGTTCATATATTAACAAATTAGGGAGGGCAGAGATCAATGAAATGGACATGCAAATTGGCATAAAAGATATCATCAGAGAGAGGCATGTCCAGAAAAGAAAGATAACTGATCATGTAGTGGAGCAAGGAATAGCCACTATATAAATGTGTACTCCATTGGTATCCACATAATGTGAAGAAAGCAAAAGAAAGCCTTTTCTCACCCCTGTCCCCAATTTTGAATGAATTCTCTATGGTCACTTTAAAGGAGATTATGGGAAAAGGTTCCAGGGCCGTGCTGGAGCCAGTTCTAATTGGCTTCCTCTTCTAATATTTTCAGTGCAAACATTTATACCTCAGAAATTAATATCACTACAAATCAGGACTTGAATTATTTTTTGTTGATTGTCTAGACTTGAGAAAGTGTTCATATTATTGATTAAACTTAAAAGTGAATGAGCATACTTTGGTGGTGGTGATGGGGGTTTGGTTGTTAAACATTCACCAGTACAACCATGCATTCTTTTATAAACATTGTGCCATAGGAGGCTCAGAGAATGAAGCCATCAACGGACCAGAGTCCTGGAAACAGGAAGCTAAAAATAGTAAAAATAACTGACATTCATAGAGCACTTTACAGTTTGCAAGTGTTTTAAATCTGTGATCTCATTTGCACTTCACAATACCTCACACAAACTGGGAAGGTATAGATGAACTGCAATCTGTGTCACTGGAGGGAATACTTTGATGTGATAATAGAATTTTAAAAGTATAGAAGGAAAAGTAAGGCAGGGACATTTTTATACAAATACATCCTTAAAAATGTTTTTAGGATAAAGTCCTAGCAAGAGGATCACTAGATCAAATGACATGAAGAGTTTTATGACTCTTCTTATATATTGCCAGATAATGAGTCATTTGTCTTAGTATTTATATCATTAGTATAGGTAAGAAAGCATTGCACTGGGAGGTAGAAAATGACTTCCAAGCCTGGCTCTGCCACTAATGAAATGTATAATCTCAGGCAAAGCCCTCCACATCTCTGAGCCTCAGTTTTCTCAATTGTAATCTAGATAATCTCAGATTTTTTTCAAGTTCCATTATTCCATTTACATGATTTTCTGGATTCTTTCATCCATCCATCAACAAGCATTTATTAAGTGTCCGTTATGTGCTAGGTAATTATTATCTCTCTCTCATTGTGGAAGAGGAGGAGGGGGAGGAGAAGAAGAAGACGAGGAAGAAGGAGAAGAAGAAGAAGAAGAAGGAGAAGAAGAAGAAGAAGAAGAAGAAGAAGAAGAAGAAGAAGAAGAAGAAGAAGAAGAAGAAGAAGAAGAAGAAGAAGAAGAAGAAGAAGAAGAAGAAGAAGAAGAAGAAGAAGAAGAAGAAGAAGAAGAAGAAGAAGAAGAAGAAGAAGAAGAAGGAGAAGAAGAAGAAGAAGAAGAAGAAGAAGAAGAAGAAGAAGAAGAAGAAGAAGAAGAAGAAGAAGAAGAAGAAGAAGAAGAAGAAGAAGAAGAGGAAGAGGAAGAAAGAAGAGGAAGAAGAAGAAGAAGAAGAGGAGGAGGAAGAGGAAGAAAGAAGAGGAAGAAGAAGAAGAAGAAGAAGAAGAAGAAGAAGAAGAAGAAGAAGAAGAAGAAGAAGAAGAAGAAGAAGAAGAAGAAGAAGAAGAAGAAGGAGAAGGAGAAGGAGAAGGAGAAGGAGAAGGAGAAGGAGAAGGAGAAGGAGAAGGAGAAGGAGAAGGAGAAGGAGAGAAAGAGGAGAGGAAAAGAAAGAAGGAGAAGAATAATTCTGAAATTTGTCTGTGTGATGCTGCTTTTCTTTCAGAGTAGAGCTTCTCTCTATGTTGTCTCTACTTTTTATCTTAGACCTGGTCAGGGATAGGAAGGAGAATTTCTCCCCCTGGAATCTCCTTTAGACTTCTGAGCATTATGCTTCTCCCCTAAAAAGCAAAGAAAAGACTCAGATTCTCACTGGATTATTGTGTCCCTTATGCATCTGAAGCCTGAAAGACTCTACTGACCCAGGGTTTTCAACTGATTCAGCATATTTGCCTGAATAATGTCAAGGGCATTCTATGTTCAGAAAAACATGTTGCTTTCCAACCATAGAGTTCAGGAGGATGCAAAGCATTTTCTCATTAAGGTTTAAACCCATACAGATTCCAAGAGAAATTAAACACATGTGTTTCTGATTCATTCACACTTAACTCATCAAAGAGCTATTTGATATCCAAGAAGCCTTCAGAACCTCCATGAAAGGTTATTGAAAGTATGTTTTCCTTTGAACCCAGAAGTCACATTTCCCCAAGAATGAGAATAAATGAAGAACGGATTGAGTTTGAATAGATTTGAAACACTGCCAAAGCTCCCCTTTTCTCAGCTCTAATTTTCCTGAAGAAAGCCCTTTTGTTAGAGCCTGCTCTCATTAACCTTTTCTGTCTTTTCATAGACTTTTTTTACTTTGAGCAATTTGATTAGAGAAGATGGTAGGTTGGATGGAGTTTTGAATAGATATTTGGAATCTTCTGTAAGTTGGTGATCTTTGGTCCAATCACTCACATCCTTCCATGAAGACACACTCTTAGTCACACAGTGGAAAGGGTCAGAGATTCTAGATCCTTGGTTCAAATCCCGCTTTGATAACTAATACTTATATGACCTAAGGAAAGCCTATTAGTCTCTTTGTTTTCTGAGCTCCCTGCTATCTCAAAATCTAAGATCGTAGGATTACCAGGATGATGAACAGGCTACCTCAAGGGAGCATTATTTGATTGGTGCCCAAAGACTGACCCAGTGTTAAAATCCCCATCAGACAGTTAGGTCTTTGGGATAAGACACTATATTTATTGTGTATGGAGCAAGTAGGTGGTGTAGTAGGTAGATATTAATAGATAGGTGTATATTAGGAGATAGGTGGTTCATGGACTGGAGTCAGAAAGACCCGAATTCAAATATGGCTTAGTGACACTTACTAGCTGTGTGGCCCTGGGCAAATCACTTACTCCCTGAGCTATAAAATGAACTCAGTTTCCTCATCTATAAAATGAGCCGGAGAAGGAAATGGCAAAGCACGCCAGTATCTTGGCTGGAAAGGGGACACAAAATGTCAGACACAACTGAGAAAATGACTAGCCAATCTATTGTGCTAAATCCCAGAGCAGTCCCTTATAAGCAGTGTCCCCTGTGTACCAGCATCTTTGTGTGTGTCTACCTCCATTACCAATAAGCAGCCTCAGGTCCCTGTGGCAGCCTCTCTAGTCAAAGTCAGCCAGAGAATAGAACAACAGCCATTGTGAAGAAACTGGTTCCCCTCAATTTACCCTCATCATTTCAAGAATTAATAGTTTCCAGTCAGTTTACTATTTTATTACATACTCCAGACTGATCTAAGGATTCAGAAGGGAGTTTATGTTTAAATCTTTTATTACAGCTGTGTTTAACTCACACAAGTAGACATTGGTCCAACTAGAATCATTGAGATCCCGGGGAATAGGATGGATGGCCAAGAGAAAGGGGGATTCAGAGGAAAGGATAGCACCCAATCTCACTATGCCAGATGGGGAATGATACAAATAGGTCCCAGGAATCGGTTTAAAATTTAGTGAGAGGGGAGCTAGGTGACTCAATGAATAGACAGCCAGGTCTGGAGATGGGAGGTCTTGGGTTCAAATCTGACCTCAGACACTACCTAACTGTGTAACCCTGGGCAAATCACTTAACCCCAATTTCTTAGCCCTTACCTGCTTTGGAACCAATATCTACTAATGGTTCTAAAATAGAAGGTAAGGGTTAAAAATAGAAATTAAAAATTCTGATGTCTTTCTTTATATTAAGAGTGTTTAGCACAATGCTTGGCACATAAAGCACTTAATAGTCACATAATATGCTCTTAATGGGGAAAGGAATAAGCATTTATATAAGTACCTACTGGGTGCCAAGCATTTTGCTAAGCACTTTTACAAATATGATTTCATTTGATCCTCACACAACCCTCATAGGTAAGTGTTATTATGGTCCCTATTTTACATCTGAGGAAACGGAGGCAGAGGTTAAATGACTTGTTTGTGAATGTTCCGAGGCTAGATTTAACCATAAAACTTTCTGACCAAGCTCAGTAGTCTATCTACTATGACACTAGCTGTCTTGGTGTTTTTATTGACTACCTGACTGGCAGGGAAGTGAAGTGACTTGCTTAAGGTCAGAAAGCTAGTTAGTGACAAAGCTAGGACTAGAAACCCACTTAGCTTACTCATCCTTTTACAGATTTGGAAACTGAGGCCCACATTGTTTAGCTTCTTCTCTCAAAGGCATATAGGAAAAAAATAGTGCAGTAAAATTCATACTTCCAGATCCTTTTTCTTCTACAGTCCACACTATGCTGCCATTGAACTTAAACTTCATTTATTTAGTAATTTTGCCTCAAGCCAGCCCTTTCTAGGTTATCTGGAATGACATAATTGCTCTCATTTCTTTTTGCCGTTGACAGATAATAATTGCATTAGCCCCTTGTTAGACACACCAGTGGTCCCCAGTACAGGTGAAGGATTTATTCTTAATTGTCCATTCATCTAGCCTTCTGTATTTCCATATAGCTCATTTCAGCTGCAGCTGCAGTGCAGAGAAAGAGGCAGACACAGAAACAGAGACAGAGAAAGAGAAAGAGTCAGGGGAGAGAAAGAGAGATCTGACAGAGAGAAAGAGATAAAGAGAAAGAAGAGAGTATATAGAGATGGAGGAGGAGGGGGAGAGAGAGAGAGAGAGAGAGAGAGAGAGAGAGAGAGAGAGAGAGAGAGAGAGAGAGAGAGAGGGAGGGAGGGAGGGGGGAGACAAGTCTCCATTTGTCTTACAGAAACGGAAAGGCTCTCTAGAAGGAGTAGATTCCATCAGGGTGGAAATAATAGCCAAGGTACATACAGAGCCATAAACCCTTGACTGAAATGATATTAGGGAAAGCTGAGTTACTTTGAAAAGCAAAAGGCCCTTTCAATTGCTTTTCCACTGATTGTAAAACTAAGGAGACAATGAATTTATGGTTAGTGGAGGGCATTGGTGATGCTGACTGCCTTCCAGCAGCTGAGATCTACTGTGTATGTGACCCTCATTCCCAAACTGCTATCATTGTCTTCTGAACAACCACCCCACCAAGCCCTTAATAGTATTTAACTGGTGGTGGTAAAGGGGGGGGGGGAGGGGAGGGAAAGGGAGTAGATAATGCTACAAACAGATATCATCTGGACAGCCTCTCTAAATTTAGTGGAAAGACAAGACACAGTAATAGTTAGTATCAGTAAATATTTGGGTGGGGGCAGCTGGGTGGCTCAGTGTATTGAGAGCCAGGCCTAGAGAGGGGAGGACCTGGGTTCAAATCTGGATTCAGATACTTCCCGGTTGTGTGACCCTGGGCAAGTCACTTAACCCCCATTGCCTAGCTCTTACCAGTCTTTTGCTTTGGAGCCAATACACAGCATTGATTCCAAGATGGAAGGTAAGGGTTTAAAAAGAAAAGAAAATATTTTGGGGAAGGAGAGACTAGATGTTAAAATTGCCCTAATTGGGAAGATGGAAAAAATAAATGATATTTATATGGTGCTTATGGTTACAAAGTATTTTCCTGGTTGGGCTGGGAAGTGAAGCAGTGGGGAGTTATATGGTTGATGGATAGTGGCAGTGATCAAGAAATACAAGGTTGGGGGCAGGTAGGGGACTCAGTGGATTAAGAACCAACCCAAGAGATAGAAGGTCCTGGATTTAAATCTAGCCTCAAACACTTCTTAGCTGGGCAAGTCACTTAACCCCCATTGCCTAGCCTTCACTGCTCTTCTGCCTTGGAATCAATATACAATATTGATTGTAAGACAGACGTTAAGAACTGTATACACAGAGAGAAAGACAAGATCAATTTCAAAAGTGAGGAAACATTAAAAAACATGGGAGTAGCTAAGTGGCTCAGTGGATTGAAAGCCAGGCCTAGAGAAGGAAGGTCCTGAGTTCAAATATGACTTCAGACATTTCCTAGATGTGTCACCTGGGCAAATCACTTAATCCCCATTGCCTAGCCCTTACTGCTCTTCCACCTTGGAACCAATACACGGTATTATTCTAAGATGGAAGGTAAGGGGTTTTAAAAAAAAATTTAAGTGAGGAAACATTAAAAAAATTTTTTTAAATGAGCAGAAGAAAGATCAGAAGGTGTCAGACAAATGGGTTTCCTTGTTACTATTATGTTAAAGTTGATAGACACTTTTTGGAGAACTTCTCAGATCTACCATCAATCTTCTTTTTCTGTTCTTAGTTGTCCTGTTCATTGAAATGCTTCTGTTTGTTGATTAAGTTCTTTTGAAAAACAAACAAACAGCAGGGACCAAAATACTTGTCACTTGATCTTCAGTGAGCTAGTGAAGTAGAAAGCGCAGGTGTATTCATTTTTTAGATTAAGGATACTGTGAGTTAAGTGACCTTCCCAAGATCATGTAGCTAGTAGGTAGCAAGTCCGTTTAGTCCAAGTTCAGAGTTCTGCTACTATATCAAATTTCCTTCTTAAACCGACTAATAATCCATTGAGTGAAAAATCAGTAAAATCCAATAAGTAAAAAACCAACAAATTAAAGAATAGGTCAATGAAGACTATTCTATATCTTTCCCTTTCCCTTATAGAGGGCCAGGTTGTAGATTCAAACCCCACATAGACCAGTTGGCTTAGTTACGTTTAGAGGGTAGAGATCATATTCCTAGCCTTGGCCAACCATCTGGAGAGAGTATCAGAATCCCAAACAGTAATTCTTTCAGCTGGGGGGAAAAAAAACAGTTTTGGGGGGAGGGCCATCTTGGCAATGGCAGTGCAAAGGACAGTCCAGCAGCCCCAGATCGCCACACTGGGAAAAGGCATAGTTATCAGGTACAAAACCTGTCTCTTACTCCGCCTACCCCATGGGTCAGAGGGGAAGTCAGCCCCAAGAAAGAGTCATTAAGGTAAAGATATTCATGGGCTGGTGAAGGACTATAAGATAAGACATGGAGATAGTAGTCACCCCAGGGAGGAAGCATATCCCTCAGGAAGAAAGTGTCTCATCAGGGCAATAGTATTTTCATTAATTAATAGGAAGAAAATCAGGGTCCTCTATCAGAATCCTGCCCAATCTATGCTAGTTATGGCCCTAGAGAATATAAATAAATAAAGGGGAAGTGAGAGAGAGAGAAAATAAATACTTGCTAATTCAAAAAGAAAATGAAAATTTTCAACAGAAAATAGAAAAATGGTCAGTAAGGACTAGTTTCTGTTTCATCTGGATCTGTTTCATCTTCTTTCCAATAGTTCTTAAAAAGGAGTTTCTGATAGGAAGTCTTTGCACTGACATAGAAACTGTTTTCTGTATAATCTAGACAGGCTTGTATTAGATTGGAATCTTTTCAGGCTGTGCCTAGTTTGAAATACAAGTCAGGGCAGGTAAATGTAAATTATTATTATTATTACATTACTATTATCAATAATAACAGCTAATATTTATATAAAGCTTTTAGATTTGCAAACCATTCCACATATATGGGCACATATACCTCTCTCTCTCTCTCTCTCTCTCTCTCTCTCTCTCTCTCTCTCTCTCTCTCTCTCTCTCTCTCTCTCTCTCTCTCTTAGGGAAGAGAAGACCAAACTTGGAATCAGGAAGACTTGAGTTTGAGTTCTCTCTCAGATAATAGTTGGGTAATTGTGGCCAAATTAATTAATCTCAGTTTCAGTTTCTTCATCTGTAAAATAGAGATAATATTAATACCTACCTCACAAGATTTTTGGGAGGATCAAATAAGGTAACAAGTAAATTGCTTTGCAAGCCTTAAAGTGTTCTATAAATGCTAGCTATTATTATTCACAGGTAGCATTTAAGGCAGGATTTGAACTCATGTATTTCTGAATCCAAGTCCAACCCTGTGTTATTTAGGGTCTAGACTTATGTTAGAAGGGATGAAGTTTGACCTTCCCAATCCTTATTATTTTGGGAGGATCCAGAAAGCTGGACTGGGAGTTCAGTAGTGGAAAATTAGCATGAGATGTATATCGTAATATATGGGGCTTGAAAACATTTAAAAGTAGAATGAGGAATGACAGCATTTTATTAACTTACCATAATGGAAGTGAGTTTTAGAAGAATAGTCTTTCCAGAAGGAGAAATCAGAATTAGAGGAGCATCTCATTAAAATCTGCAGAACATTTCTGAAATCTGAATTTCCAAAACAATGTTGTTATTCTAATCCCCACCGAGTCAACTAGATGGCATAGAGTGAATAGAGAGATAGGTTTGGAATCAAGAAGACCCATGTTCAAGTTTAACCTCACACATTTATTAGCTATGTTTCCTGCAAGTTATTCATTCCTTCTTAGGATTTGGTGGCTGCCTATTCCTTAGAGATCATTTTTGAGTTCTGTTCCCTTGTCAAAAATTGAAAATATTTTATTGACTATTTCTTTTTATATCAGCTTTAATTCTAAATATATCCTCTCCTTCTCCTCTCTACCCTGGGAGCTATCCCTTGTTGCAAAATGTAGAGAAGGAGGGCAAAAGCATTTCAACAAAACCACCTAACATGTCAACTGTGTTTGCCAGTATAGATAACATTCCATGCCAATGGTTCCCCCTTCTCACACTCCAATTCTTCAAGGAGGCAACATCCACATTTTTCCAGATGAGGAAACTGAAGCCCATTGGAGTAAAGTAATTTTCCCAAGATCTCTACCCAGTAAGTAGCAAATCCAGGACTCTAAACTGAAATGAAACTATAAAATACAGCTCAAGAAGAAACAATAGAACTGAGCAATCAATCATCAATACTACAAAATTCCAATAGTTTCTTTAAAAAACAAACAACCCAACAACATCCAAACATCTTATTCCATGTCCCAGAATGATTTGTATTGGATGCTAACCAAAAGGAATGAGAAGGAATAAATGGATTATCATTCAAATACAGAACAGAACACAGGTGAAGCCCTTGCAATAAAGGGAAAGGGTGATGAGGAAGAGTGGTATTATCAGAAAAAATGTTGGGAAAAGTGAGGGGTGGAGTCAAGATGGAAGAGAAAAAACAAGCCCTCCCTCCATCTCTCCCAAATTACCCTTTAAAAAACTTTGATATAATGTCTCAAAATGAATTCTGGAGTGACAGAACCCACAAAAGATGGGTTAAAATATTTTCTCTTCCCAAGACAACTTAGAAAGTCAGCAGGAAAGGTCCTTTGCCCCAGGGTGGCAGTGAAGCTGACTGGCATGTCAAGGCAGACCCCACCTCAACAAGCTTTAGGGGTAACTGAAATAATGATAATGGCTTCAAGAGTTCTTAGTTCATGGACAGTAAAGGGGCAAAACTGGTCAGAAGGAGATGCAGGAATATCCTTTGCTGGCTCTGGGTGCATGACTCTTTTGCATTGCCCATTCACACATCTGGGTCACAGTCCTGGGTTGCAGTTCCATGTCTCCATCCCAGGGTGAGGAGGAGCACTAGCATACTAATGTTTGTGGCTACTGGGGATCAAGGGAACCTGTTTACAATTCTAGGGTAGGGAAGAGTGCTTGTGGTCCCTCACAGACCAAAACATAGACCGAGAGAGCATTAAGTATACATCTTCTTAGATCATACCATCTTGGAAGGACTGAAAATAGGTCCCCAGAACTAGCTCTGAAAGCAGCTGCACAAAGAAACTGAAGCTTGGGACAATGCCCCCACCACCACAGGAACAGAGAACAACTTTAAGAGACTTTTTGTTTGTCTGTTTTTTAGTTAAAGCTTGGGAAAAATGAGCAAACTCAAAAAGAAAAACTCAACATAGAAAGTTGTTTTGGTGATAGGGAAGACCAAAACACAAACTCAGAAGACAATGAAGTTAATACTGCTGCATCCAAAGTCTCAAATTAAAATGTGAATTAGTCTCAAGCTTAAAAAGAATTCTTGGAAAAGATAAAAAAAGGATTTTAGAAATTTGCTGGAACACCCCATGTTATCAGAGAATCAAATAGATCTAAATTGATCTTGTTATCAGTTGAGCAGTTTGGTTTTTTTATAGGGTAAACATGAGAGGTCTGGATCTGGAAGATGACTGATAGACATTTAGTCAATTCACTATAGGTTTAGGTCACCAAATCTCAGAGCTAGAAGGGCTCACAGAGAATATCCAAGAAAACAGTAGCAAGCATTTATACAATGTTTGAAGATTTATAAAATGCTTTATAAATTTCACAACATCCCTATAAGGTAGGTGCTATTATTTCCCCTATTTTACAGATGAGGAAACTGAAGCTGAGACAGGTAAAATCACTTGTCCATGGTCATATGGGTAGCAATAATCTGAGGCAAGATTTAAATTGGGTCATCATATCTCCAAGTCCTAACTCCATCCCAACTCCAATGCACCATTCATAATGCCACCTAGGTGTCAATCCATACCTGAAAAAAAATGATCTCCTTGACACACTAGACAAGGAGTCTTTCAGCCATTATAAGAACGAGCCTTTTCCTTCTGTTTCCATCTTCATACTCATCTATTTTCCATGTTTGATGTGGTGCTATATATTTTCCTCTGTTTCTCTTTTACAAGGGAAGACAACATGCAGAGTGCTATGTGTAAACAAGCTATATTCAGGATAAATAGGAAGTAATAAACATGGGGAAGTTATTAAAATGAAAAGAAATGGGGAAAAGTCAGGGAATTAGGGAGGCAGAGATGAGAAGAAGAGCATTCTAGAAAAGAGGGACAGCTAGTAAAGATGCCTGGGGCCAAGAGATAAACCATCTTGCTCAAGGTACAGCAAGGAGACCAATTGGGGTGAAGAGGATGTGAGGGTGTAAGGTATAAATAGACAGGAAAGGTGGGGAGGTGGCAGGTTATGAAGAGCTTTAAATACCAAAATGAAGATTTTATAGTTGATTCTTGTAGGTGTTAGAGAATCATTGGAGTTTATTGATTGTTGTTGGGTTGTTTTTTTTTTTAGACATGGTAGGATCCATGCTTTAGGAAGGTCACATCAGTAGCTGAATGGAGGATGGCCTGGACTGGAGAGAGACCTGAGACAGGTACATTCACCAACAGCCTATTATAATAGTCCAGGCATGAAATGAGAGCCTGCACCAAAGCTGGGGGTCTGTAGCAGTCCACCCCTAGCTATGGGCAAGGGAAACAGTATGTATAGAGTGGCTTAGAAGAGAGCATGCTCAGTCTTGCGCATGGCTAGGAAAGCCTCTGACCCTTGACCCCAGCTTCCCCCAGGTGAGGCTGGAAAACAGGTTTCTTTGTGCTCACCTGGCTAAGATAAATCACACCTATACCTTGTCTTTAACCAATGATAATCATGTATCGTGTATATTTGCATATCAAAGACATTAAAAGCAGCCACAGCAATCTCCGCCCTTCTCTTGGATCTCAGTTCTCACTGATGCCTGTCTTTGCTGGAGCTTGGCCTCTGGCCAAGCTCCATCTTTAATTCTTTTCCTTCTCTATCTCTCTCACCTGGGACCTGCCCTTCGGCCAGGCACTTTCTTTTCTCTATCATGTCTCCGACCTGTGTGGTACTAAATTTGGATCACTGGACGGGATTAGCCTTTCAGAAAGAGATCCAGACCGATTGGGGTTCTGCCATGGCTCCATTATGATTAATAAGGCCTGGTTTCTGACTCATTTCTGCCACCTCATATCTCTAACTTGGCTCCGCCACGCCCCTTGCGGTATCCAAAATTCTATCCTTCCTCTATCTTTTTACCTTGTGGCTTCTAGCGGGTTCAGGAAGCCCCAAGGACAATGTCAGAGGACAAAAGGGGGGTATACCAAAGGTGTTGCAATGATGAAATTGACAGATCAGATATGGAGAATGACAGGTAGTGAGAAGACAAGGATGACACCTAGATTCTAAGGCTGAGGGACTGGCAAGATGGTGATGCCCTCAACAGTAATAAAGATGTTTGGAAAGAAGGTTTTTTTGCTGGGGAAAGAATGAAGTCAGTGTTTGACATGATGAGTTTCCTATATCTACAGGTCTTCCAGTTTCAGATGTCTAATAGGCAGTTGGAGATGCAAAACAGGATGTTAACAGAGAGGTTAGTAGTAGATGAAGATCATCAGCATAAAGATGACATTTAAATCTGGGAGAGTGGATGAGATCACCAAATGAAACAGTATAGAGGGCTGGGAAAGAACCCTGAGGAACAGTCAGTTAGTGGGCATGACTGGGATGGAGATCCAGCAAAGGAAGCTGAGGAGTGGGCATATAGAAAAAGAACCAGGAAAGAGTGATTGTCTTGAAAATCTAAGGAAAAGAGAGCATCAAGGAGAAGATGGCGATTGACAGTGTCAAAAGCTGCAGAGAGGTCAAGAATGAAGAGACCTGAGAAAAGGTTAATAGATTTGGCCATTAAGAGAGCAATGGTGACTTTGAAAAGAGCAGTTTCAGTTGAATGATGTGATCAGAAGCCAAAGAGCAGAGAATTAATGAGAGATTGAAAGGAGAAGAGGTAGAGGCATTTCTTGTAGATGGCTTTATCAAGGAGCTTGCCACAAAAGGGAGGAGAGATGTGGGATGCTAGTTACTAGGGACAGAAGGATAAAGTAAAGGCTCTCTCCTAGTCCTCTCCACTATTTCATTTGGTTATCTCATCAGCTCTTCCAGATTTATAGGTAGTTAGGAAGCAAACCATGGAGAAACTGAAAATAAGAGAGAATAGGAATGAAATAGGTCCATCTACTGGAAGAGACGGGGTGGAGAGGGTATTGCTTGGGAAGGTGGAGGGGTTTGCCTTGATAAGAAAGGAGGAGGACCACTTCTTCTTGTAAGACAAAAGTGACTGAAGAGCTAGTAGAGGAATGGGTATAAGTGATATGAAATAAGGAGGAAGGGAGAAGAGGAGCTCTTGGTGGATGGTCTCAACTTTTTCAGTAAAATATGAGGCTATATTTTCAACTGAGAGAGGAGGGAAAGGGGAGCCATGGGAGGTGTGAGGAGAGATGAAATGATCTGGAAGAGCCACTATGGTGAGTGGGATAGTGAGTTAATTGTGGAGGTATAGAAGGATTGCCTTGCCCCAGGTTCAGGTTAGGTAATATAAACTTGTAGTGTACCCAATCAGAAGGGTCCCGTTACTTTCTTGATTTTCTGGCTTTTCAGCTTAGACTAAGTATGTAGGGTAAGAAAGTCGGGGCATGAGTTGGGGAAGGGGTCAATAAGAAGAGAGAGGATAGTAGGCATTTTCCTTTTCAAATCCATAAAGCTCATTAAGAAATTCATAAATATTTCAATAAATAAATGGCTTCATTTTTGGTCTTTGCTGTTGCTCAAATTGAGCCTCACGCTTCACAAGCAAGTTGGATAGACCCAACTCAGGGTGTCAGGTCAGAGGTCATATAGTGGAGCTAGGACTGGACTAGTTCTTCTCTGATCATTGCTCTTACTGCACCAGAAAATTTACAATAAATACGATATTTTACCTTGACAGAGACCTCATGTTTGTAGAAGTAATCATCAGAAAGACTTCATTTTGTGATTTATCATGAAGTGGTGAGATTTTCTGCATTCTTACTGTTTCTTCCAGAAGAAATTGTGCAGAAGCAGAAAAACTTGAAATCCAAGTCATGCCCAGAATGTTCCACAGTATATCAATGATGTTGGAATGAATTCACATTTTAAAAACATGAGTTACAGCAGAACTGACTGTATTTGAAACTGGGCTGCACTTTAAGTCAGTCTTATTATATACTAAAAAAGAAAAGCAAATGGAACATAATAGAAACTTGAAGTTTAATGTGGAAGCCTCTCTTTCTGTTCTACTTTACATGTAAAATGCCCAGTCTATTTGTTTGATAAGTTCTGAATAAAAATAAAAATTACTTTTTAAAAATTGGGTTAGGGTTGGTAAATATTACAAATCGAGAATTGATTTGTTATTTATTGGCTAGCCTTAAGAACATGATAGAAATATTAATAATAATTATACTTAAAAGTGTGTCATATATTTTTCCCCAGAAAGCTGGTGGTTAAACATTTATTAAAACATTGTTGCTAACAGTATTTTTACCAGTCACAGAGAGTTTGCTGAAGTTTGTGGAGAAGTGGCAAAGCCTAATGTTGTTAGGACATAATTTATAGAAGGAGATTCTGGGGTTGTAACATACACTTGATGAATTCTTGCTGTAGACACTGTGAAGGAGAAAAAACCATGAGGATGACTTTCTGCAGATGGAGCATACTTGTACTGGATACAAAGTGAATACCTGGATCTAAGAATCAATAGGAAATCTTAATCCTCATATTGGAACCCAAGTTGTATTGTATTGATTGAGTTTCCCCATTTTCCTCAGAACTGGCACTTTCCCCTTATCTGTTATCTTATATGAGGCAACACCTATTTTGTGGTTAGGGAGGGTTTTGTTTTGAAAGATTATGTTAATTATCTATTTTCCTATGATTTACCTTCCTATTCTGTCTTAATTAAATATTTTCATATTTGATCTGTGATTCTTGGATGTTCTATAAATAGAAAAATTGCCTTGTGATAGGTCTGTAAATGACTTTTTTGGTTTAAATTACTTTCGTATAATTAGAAATACTCCCATATCTTGGAAGTCCTAAGGTCCCAGAGTTGAATAGAACCCCTAGTTACATATTTTTGGTCACAGTGGGGGAAAAGGATGTTTATGGTTGTCCTGTGAGCCATAGTTATTTTATACTATAATTTTTGTACTATTCTATATTTAGTTCTAGATTAGTACTAACGAATTAGAAATAGAGATGACATGAAAGAATTTTCTCTAGTGCAAAATCCAACAGTGTATGATTAGAAGTCAAAGCAAAGAGAATTTCAAAATTAATTTTTGTATTTGGCTTTAAGTAAGCTATGAGTATTAATCAGCCAGAGATGAATTTTTTGCCTGAATTATCCAGTATGGCATAGTAGATAGAATATTTGAATGCAGTTTAGGATGCTTGGGTTTCAATTCCACTTTTGATATGAATTACACTTATTAGCTATTATCTCTCCCTAAAGAACATAAGCTCCTTGAGGGCAAGGACAGTTTCATTTTTGTTTTTGTAATGAATGTCTGGCATGATGGAACTCTTTTAGGATAACATCTCTGCTCATGCGGAACCTGTGAAGCTTACTTCTAGGAGAATCATAATTATGTTTAAGGAAATGTCTTGAAGAGATTGTGGAACATTCATAGATATTTTGTAATTGGTTCCAATCAGCTAATCATGTGTTGAAGAAGAACTCTTTGGTTATGGAGGCATTAAAAAAGTGAACTTCTCTTTTGCTGCATTCTCTTTTAACTTCATTTGGTGACTTTCTAACTTAAGAGATCTTCATGTGAGGGTCTATGCCAACCTGGGGTGTTCCGAAAAGTCAAGAGAATAAGCTGAAGGAATCTAGAGGTCACTGTCCAGTTTAGGGTTTCTCAGCCATTGTAATATCAATGCCCCACGGAGCAAGAAATGGAAGTGACCTTTAGGACCCTAGCCTAGCAGTAGCTGAGACTCTGGCTCATCTGACATGTCACATCTATACATAAACTTGGTGAGACCAGTGCTAATTTTTGAGCCTATCCCCCAGAAACCAATGTAGTGTAGGGGAGAGTGTATTGGCATTGGGTATCCAAGTATTGGGGGAAGGGATGATGTTTGTATGCTTGTTCAATTACTACATTTTCCCCCCACTGTGTAACACATATTATCACTCAAAACCTATTTCTAATTATTCATTTTTAATAGAGTAATCTTTTAAAACTAAACCCCCAAATCATATATCCATTTAAACAAGTGATAAATCATGTGTTCTTCTGAATTTCTACTCCCATGGTTCTTTCCCTAGATGTGGATGGCATTCTTTTTTATAAATCTCTCAGAATTATCCTGGATCATGGTGATGCTATTAGTGGCAAAGTCTATTACATTTGATCATTCTACAATGTTTCAGTTACTGAGTACAATGTTCTCCTGGTTCTGCTTATTTCACTCTGCATCAGTTCATGTAGGTCCATCTAGTTCTCTCTGAAATCATCCTGCTCATCGTTCCTTATAGCACAATAGTATTCCATCACCATCATATACCACAATTTGTTCAATTGCTTCATTTTTGAAGCAAATATCCCTTTGTAAAAAAATAACAATCCATGTTAAGTGGTTCAATAAAATTGTTACAGTAGACACAGGCTCCTAACAATAGGAGAACGCAGCCCATTGGCAACAGGAAGAAAAAAACATTCCACCAACTCCTTAGAGTAAGTGCTCAAGAATCCAGATGGAACCTTTCTAGCTCTCTGAGTGAGCCAAATCAACTTTATATGTCCAATGTCTAGCACTGTGCTTGGCACACAATAGACACTTAAGAACTACTTGTTGACTGACTGTAACCAGGGACAAGTGATTTAACTTGTGCCTGCTACAGTATCCTCATTTGTAATCTTCCAACCTTATCCTGTTGTGGGAATTGGGCTTGGCAAAATATGAAACAAAAATGTCTCATCCCCTGCCTTCCCCAGCCTCATGGGCACTTTGAACTATTAGACAAATCTCTTTTGGTGGGAAGGAGTGGACAGTCAAAGTTGAGAATTCTAAAATGAGCAGGCGCAGCCTCAGTGTGCGGTACATACCCCCCATGCATTGTAAGTCTCTGAGGTCTTCCTATTTTCTTTGCTCTGCTCTGTTTTTGTAGGCAAGTTAGGCTATCAAGGAAGGATCTGTTTGTCTGAAGAATTCTCTCAGGAATTGTGTGTCTGCCAGCCTTCTACAAAAGGGTCATGAAATACTTTTTATTTCCAGGTTACATAAGAGACGTGTCACATTCGAAAAAGAGTCTTCTCAGGTTGAAATGATGTTTTACCCTCTTACCCCTTAAAATTTAATGGAGAAACCATATTTTTAAAGCTAGAAAAGAAGAAATGTGTTTGCAAGGGACATTAGAAACCATCTAGTCATTTTTCCTCATGAATTTCTTTGTAAACTGAGGCTCACAGAAGTGGTGTGACTTACTGAAGGTCAATACAACAGAACAACATCTAGAATCCAGGCATTTTGATTTCTAATCCAGTAATAATGATGGGTTTGCAAGGCAGAAGGGACTCTAGAGAAAATCTGATCAATTTGTAGCAGCCCAACTTGAAGCCCAGAAGTGCTAATTAGTTTGTCCAAGCTCATATCAGCATTCAAACCTACGGTGTCTGATTTTGGATGCTGCTGTTGTCTTACTACCCCGGGCTGTCATTCTCTCTAATGATGGCTAGTTATCTAATGATGGTGGAGGGAGCTGAGTATGCAGCTTTCCCTTCGATCAGAGTTTTCTTATAGGCATCAGATATGATATAGCTTTTCTTTTGTTTAAAACAAGCGGCTTCCCCTGGAATAGTCTAACCCTTTCCCACCAGCCTAGCCTGGGGAAGAATGAGTCATAAAATGGAAGAAAAATATCCAAAGGTCTTCAAGTACTTGCAATTTGAACATCAAATATAAAAAATTAGAAATGACCAAAACAGATAATGTAGGGTTCTTGGGAGCTGGTGGCTGGAAACTCAGGGAAGGCAGAGAGATCTAACTTATAAAAGGACTCATCTGCAAAATTCCTTAAAACAGGGGACTCCTCTCTTGTTTAAATTCTCTTTCTAAATCTTTAATGATGGGAATGGGGTAGAACTGGGAGAGGGGATGGAAGAGTAATTGCAAAGCTGCAAGCTAAAAGATTAAAGAGTGAATGCCAATTGAAAATCAATCAAAATGTCTCTAGCATTATATTTTCAATCAAGGAGATTCCATTTGCACAAATTCCATTTAAAACATTTACATACATACATATGCATCTGTTTAATAAAGCAAAATATATCTGTTCTCTTAAACTTAGATCCTGAGAAATTAATTCTGTGCTACGAGAAGGGGATTTAAGAGCATTACAAAGTCATAGATTTGGAGCTAGAAGGCACCCTCTGATTTTAAAGATGTGGAAACTGAGTCCCGGAGAGATTAAGGGGCTTGCCAGAAGTCACACAGATAGTAAGAGGCAGGCCTGTCAACAAATCCCATGTTCTTTCTCCTGAACGACATTAAGTAGCCTGGCTAGAAAAGTTACAAATAATGTACTGTAAACTTTGTTCTTTATTGTCCTAATTTTGATGATTATTTTAACCACTTTCAAATTTGTTTCTTGAATTGTACCTCAGTGCAAAGGTGGGAATGGGTAACGACTGTGAAAGATATTTTGGAAAGCATGGGTCAGGAAGAAGGAATGAAAGAAGTCAATGATTCATAGACTATACAGAAGTCTCATGCTTTCACATCATGAATACTTTCTTTGAGAAAAGCATTGGCAGGCTCAGGACATGGCACATACCAAATAACATCACAAAAGATAAAATTGATTATATTTTAGGGGACAGGAAACAATTCATTATTGATGTGGGAGTCATCCTTAAACCAGTTGTCTATGTGCATTCAGACCACTGACTTGTCAGAGCAAAGTGCATAATTGGCTAAAAGCTAGAAGAAAGACTAAAAATGAGAAAAAACTATGGCAGACAATTAAGATGAGTCAGACCTTAGTTAATTAAATAAGTAATTAAAAATTACAAATGAGTAATAAACAGCAGACATGACATCCATTGTAATAATTGCATACAAGATTTTTTGTCATTGTTTAGTCACTTCAGGAATGGCTGACTCTCCATGTCCCCATTTGAGGTTTTCTTGGCAAAGAAACTGGAGTAGTTTCCCATTTCCTTCTCCAGCTCATTTTACACATAAAGAAATTGAGGCAAATAGGGTTAAGTGACTTGCCTAGGATCTCAGCTAATAAATGTCTGAGGCAAGATTTGAACTCAGGTCTTCCTGACTCCAGGTCCAGTATTATCCACAGAGCCACCTAGCTGTGATACACAATAAGTACAACAATGTAAATCAAAATAACAGTCCCATATACGTACTTATACAAACAAAAATGAATATTTTAGAGATAAACATGATGGGAATGAAGAGATATTAGAGACCACTTCAATCCATACCTTTGTGGATTTAGGAAGTTCACAAATATTGCACATTGCACAGTTTTTCAGATTTTTTCAATGTATTGATTATGCTATTTCTTCCTCTTTTTCTTTTATCTTTAAAAATATTATTTGTTGGGGGCAGCTGGGTGGCTCAGTGCATTGAGAGTTAGGCCTAGAGACAGGAGGTCCTAGGTTCAAATCTGGATTCAGCCACTTCCCAGTTGTGTGACCCTGGGCAAGTCACTTAACCCCTATTGCCTGGCCCTTACCACTCTTCTGCCTTGGAGCCAATACACAGTATTGGTAAGGGTTTATTAAAAAAATTTTAAAAATCAAAATATTATTTGTTATATGGGATAGATCACTGGGAGAGGGATGGAGAAGGATACTGGGGTAAACTATAATGATGTGAAAGATAAAAGACATTAATACAAACTAATTTTTAAAAAAAATGTGGAGAGTTGCAGTTAGCAGCTACAGAGGGGTAAGTTATCATGTATTCTGCAAACTTTTAGAATGGAAATATGGATTTGTGAGCACTTAGAACAGAGATAGATTGCTAAGAGACATCATGGACATTGACATGGACATTGCAAAAGAGAAATCATGAAAAAATAGTCCTACTTTCTCTTTTCAACAAAATTTCTAGACTTTCAATATGACCTTGTGCAAGTCATTTAACTTCTTTGGGCCTCAGTTTCCTCATTTGTAAAAGTAGAAACCTGAACTAAATAACCGTTGAGACCCTTTCCAGCTTTCCAGCTTTAGATCTATGACTCTTGCTGAAGTAATAAGAGGATAATGTCCAGATCAAGGGGAATAAGAGTCCCACTGGAATCTTAACAGATTACATCATATCTGAGACATTATTGCTTACTCTGGATACCACATCTACAGGGAAGCATTGACTAGAGTTCATCTAGAACAGGATGGTGTAAACCTAAAATTTCTCAGACTTATGAATGTTGGACATTTCCCCATTGGGGAATCTTCTACTTGAAAAATTCCCTAGCAGATGGTGAGAACTCTACTTGAGTGTGGGGGCTCCTAGCTATGGGAGTGTCCCTGCTCCACCCTACTTAAGACTGCTTTAGGACAGAAAACTGCTTGCTAAACAATGAAAGTACTTTGATCCATGCTTATGGAAGGGACAGGAAGTTCTTTGAGTCATGACTGTTTTAGAATTGATACAATGGGATGCTAGGTACCCATATAGGTGGGGCAACTTGTAAACTACCTAAACCTAAAAGGGTGATAACTTATTCAGAGGTTTTTTCTTAATGAAATTTGTTGACACAGAAGCATTTTTTTCTGACTTACTAAAGAGATTAAAACTACTCAGCTGTGAATTCAAAATGGGCAGTCCTTTAGAAACATCTTCAGTGATTGGTAGATGTAAGGACTTAGGGGAGGTGACAGAGGAAATTTTGCCCTTAAAAATAAGAGCTTGGATCTCATTCAGGGATCTCGATTTCTGACTCTCATTCTGAAGGAGAGCTCCTTGAGGAGCTCCTCTGAGGGGCTCTGTCCCTCTGTGGTAGGAGCTCTGGAGGCTCTTGAGAGAGGCCCTTTGAAACAATCTCTGGCTGAAAGACTCTTTGAGGAAGGATGCTGGCTTGGTGTCACTAGTATCCTTGTTTAGTCAGACCTTGTGGTGAGTGCTAAAAAACTGACTGATTTCTCTTTTAAGACTCAGGTCTAGGCCATATTGGCTTGAGGCCCTTCATACTTATTCCTTTCTTACTCTCTCTCTCTCTCTCTCTCTCTCTTTGATTACTCATTGTATTGTTAATTAAAATCTCTATAAAACCCAATTGACTTGGGTATTTGAATAATTGGGAATATTTCCCTGGCGACCACCTTATATTTGATTTTAAACCCAAGACACTGTAGTGAAACATATTTCTGCAGTCAAATTTACTCACTGTCTCTTATATCTATCACAATTTATATCTTCCACTATTTTAATCACTACAGTTTAAGACCTCAACCATTTTAAATCTCACAATGGCAAAGATAGGAGATTCTCTGAAATTTAAGGGAGTCTATACATCATGAAGTGACTTTTTGATCACCTACAGATTTTTCTACCTATGAGGAGCCCCAACAGCCTTTTTGACCTTTCCTCAGCCTTTGACCATTCTCTCCTTTTGGATAACTTACGTCCTTTGTATTTTGGTAACACTGCTCTCTGGGGTTATTTACTATCTGTATAACACCCCCCCCCCAAATAAAAAGACATTAGAAATGGCTTTCCATTTCTATGGCCCTTATCCAACAACTAATACAACTAGTATTAAAGGGATATATCCAAAATTCTCAGTGAAACTAGTCTCAAATTACTCTTATCTAGCCCAGCTGACATGACCCAGCCTGACTCTGGGGTCCTTTGAAGTTCTAGACTAAAAAATATTTTCCATTCACTCTTCATATTTCTTAGACTAAAATAGGTTCTGTAGAGGTAGGCATGACAGAAACAGCAAAAATAAGACGTCTTATGATTTGAGGGAGAAGGTCTAACTCATTAGACAGTCAGTTTTGTATCCTATTTAATCCAAACTTCTACTTGTAAAACTCTAGCGTTGCTATTGTGGGAGTTGTGAACTGATCCAATCATTCTGGACAGAGATTTGGAACTATGCCCAAAGGGCTTTAAAACTGGGTATACGTTTTGATACAGCAATTCCACTACTAGGTCTGTATCCAAAAGAGATTTAAAAAAAGGGGGGGGAAGGATCTATTCGTACAAAAATATTTACAGCAACTCTTTTTGAGGTGGCAAAGAATTGGAAACCATGGGGATGTGCACCAATTGGGGAATGGCTGAACAAGTTGTAGAGTGTGATAGTGATGGAATGCTATTGTGCTATAAGAAATGATGAGTAGGATGATTTCAGAAAAAGCTGAAAAGACCTACATGAACTGATCCAGAGTGAAGTGAGCAGAACCAGGAGAACACAGTACATAGTAACAGTAATGCTATATGACAAACAATTGTGAATAATTCCAATGTTCTTAGCAGTACAATGATCTAAGACAATTCCCGAGGACTTATGATGAAAAATGCCATTTTCCTCCAAAGAAAAGAACTTGATGAAACAGAGAAGGTCTGAATGTAGCCTGAAACATACTATAGTTCACTTCCTTTATTTTGTCTACCTTTTTTTTAAGTTCTCTTCAATAAAATTAGTAGTATGGAAAAATGTTCTACATTTTTATACATATAAAATCTAGATCAGACTATAAGCCATCTAAGAGAGGAGGATAAGGAGGGAACAAGAGAGAGGGAGAACTTGACTCAATTTTTAAAAAACTAAGGTAAAAATTGTTTTTATATATAATTGAAAAAAGCATTACCAAAAATACAAGATTCTAGCATTGTATTTGCAGCTGGCATCAGGGTTAGGCAACCTCAGATTATATTTAGGTGTTTAACTAATGGTCCGTAAGGGGACCTGAACTTTATTACATTCCTCTGAGGAATTAGAAAGAGGAAGGAGAGAGGAACAGTTTGACTCCTTGGTTATTTGCTCAGTTGGCTTTGTGAAGGTACACTGACCTTGATAAAGCCTCCCTGGAGTATGTTCCGTCGTCCTCTTCCATTTTCTATTTTCCAGCTTATAAAATACAGCCTCGTAAAGAAAAGAGGAGAAAGCAGCATTCAACAGATTTTTTTAGACATAGCCAATGCAAGAGTGTTTTGCTTGATGATTTTGATTTGTTATAAGGATTTCATCTTTTGTTTTTCATCTTTCCAAAATTGGGAAGGGGTGGAAGAAAGAGAAAGCAAAGTTAAGTGACAAGAGAAGATAGAAGGCAGACAGGGGGTAGTTTCTTGGACTTTCCAGGCAGGGCTTCACTTCAACTTCATTTCAGTCATTTTGCATTCAATTATAGTTTGAAAAATCCCTAAGATTCCCACAGTCTCAGCTGATAATGGGATGTAGAGTCTTATAACTTTCATTGATAGGATTTTCTCCCTTATATCTCTTCTCAATTGCTGATGCTGTAATTGAAACCCTTCTTTTATTGAGCTGTCAGTAGAAATAGAAAATAGCTTCTCACTGTTCACAATATCCCTTCCAGCATGTATGTTGCATCTATCGCTTTAGCCCTGGGATCTTTTCTAGATAATAGAAGAATGTAGCAAAAGGAGGGCTGCCTACAGTGGTCAACCTTTAGTTGGAACAAAATTTAAGTGTGTCTGTGTCAGGGTACAAATGGATCCAGGATATGACAGTTGGGAATTTGGGACCAGGAGCAAAAAAAAAAGCAGTCACAACAAATACCAGGCAGAGGAATAGACTGAGCCTAGAAATTACCTGGAGCTACTGAGCACTGGATTTTGAGTCAGGAAAATCTGAGTTCAAGTTCAGCCTTGGACATTTTCTATCTCTGTGATTCTGGGTAAGTTATTTAACCTTGTTTGCCTCAATTGCTCATCTATAAAATGAGTTGGAGAAAGAAATGGCAAACCACTCTAGTATCTTTACCAAGAAAACCCCAAATGGGGTCACAAAGAGTCAGACATGACTAAAACAACTGAACAGCAAAAAAACCAGAGAGCTGGGTGCCTAGAAACCAATAAATGATTCCCAGAAGGTAAAAGGCAGGCCACATAAGTCAGAGCAAGTGTCAGGCTAGAGCTAGAACTATGATGAGGCAACAGGGGCTTTTCCCCAGGCTACTAAAATTTAGATGGTACTAACAGTACTATTCAGAGGGTTCTTTCTCCTTCTCAATACCCACGTGCCAGGGACACACACTTCTTACCTTCGTCCCAGATGCAAAAGTCTCTAATTATAGTTCAAGTACAGGAAATAGGTGAAATGTTGGGTAAAAAATATTGGCAAACAGAGAGTCCCCAGAAACTGAATAGGTAGAACAAGGCAGGTGGTTATGAACTCAGATTCAAACAAGCAATCTTCCACCACTTACAATGATGATAATAATAACTCCCTCAAAGTCCAATCTTATCAGTGTCAAAAACCAGCTTGGCAGAAGGGACTTGAGGAAGCTATCGAATGTCTCCAGAAAAGCCCTAGAAAATTACAACAATATCTAAAACTATTTTATACAATAGAAGGTTTAAGCATCATCTTGCCCAACTAAAGGGGAAAAATCAACAAAGAAACTGGAAAACAATTATATCAGAAATTCTGGATTCTCATATTCAGCAATAGAAAGCAATAGTTAAAAGATTAAAGGATTCCAGGAGTCAAAGAAGCACAAAGAACATAACAATTCAAGATCAATCAAAAATTTCATTTCAGAGGATTGAGAAGTAAAGAAATGAGGGACAAGACAGGACTCCTGAAGAAGATGGGTGTAAAAAATTTATGATTATGTATATAGTCATTCAAAGTTCAAGTTCGAGTGTCTTCATAAAATCCTGAAGGCATATATGAATTAGGCTATTTAAGGAGAGAAGGCAGCAAGTGGAGTAGTAAATATAACACCGGACCTGGAGTCAGGAAGATCTGAATTCAAATCCATCTACACATACTAGTTGTGTGACCTTGGGTAAACCACTTAACTTTGCCTCAGTTTCCTCATCTGTAAAATGAGCTGAAAATGGAAATGGCAAACCGCTCTAGTATCTTTGCCAAGAAAATGAGTTCATCTGGGAGAACACTGTACACAATAGCAGCAATATTGGACAATGATTATGTGTGACAACTTGGCTACTCTCCACAATGCACTGATCAGGCACAATCCTGAAAGACTTATAACTGAAAATGCTATCCACCTCCAGAGGAAGAATTATTAGAGTGGTCTTTGGGGTTTTGGTTATGTAGGAGTGTGCCCTTACAACAACGACCCATATGGAAGTGTGTTTTGTGTGACAATAAAAATGTGCTCATGAAGAGTTGGACAACTGAAATGACTGAAAAACAACAAGCTCTAAGAGATAGGTGGGACTAAGCATAGAATAATTCATTGCAAATGAAAAAGTCATGGAAATCAGGCTGACCTCTGTCATGGGACAACTTAGTCCCTGGTGGTCTTTCATTCTCTTTGCCAGAGTGTTGACTCTCATGATCACCCGCAGATTTTGCTACCCATGAGATTTCCCCAAAGTATTTTTGTTCCCTCTGCAGCCTTTGACCACTTGGATAATTGACTCATCTTCATTTTTTCCAACCCTGTTCTCTTTGAGGTCCTGTCCTATATGCTGAACTGCCCCATAGATTGTTTTGCTGATCTGTGATCCATATCCAGTCACTCAATAGTAAGTGTACATCAAGGCTCTCTCCTTGACCCTCTTTCATTCTCTTTCCACCTTTTCTCACATGGTGACCCTATTCCTTCCTATTGGTTTAATTATCATCCCCATGTTGATGACTTTCAGATCTATCTACCTAGTCTAGTCTCTTTTCTTAGCTCAAATCATGCATCTTCAATTGCCTTTTGGACATTTCAAACCAGTTGTCTTATAGGTATCTTTAACATAACTTGAACAAAACAGAATGCATCCCCCTCTACCCCCTATCAAAAAAATCAACCAACCAATATTCTGAACTTTTCTATTTAGTTATTTTTAACCCTTACTTTCCATCTTAGAATCAGATATATTCTAGTCACGTGACCTTGAGTAATTCACTTAACCCTAATTGCCTAGCCTTTACCACTCTTTTGTGTTAGAACCATAACTTTAGTAGTGATTCTAACACAGAATGTAAAAGGAAGGAAGGAAGGAAGGAAGGAAGGAAGGAAGGAAGGAAGGAAGGAAGGAAGGAAGGAAGGAAGGAAGGAAGGAAGGAAGGAAGGAAGGAAGGAAGGAAGGAAGGAAGGAAAGAAGAAAAAAATTGAACTTGCAACTTGGAGGTTGGGAATGAATGTGAGAGGATTAGCTATTTATTATGATTTCTTGTGATGTACCTGGTATTTCTATTTTAAGTATATTGTATATTTTACTATTACAAACTGAGGCCATTGAATGTTTGGTCTTTTTGGGGACCAGTGTTGAGCAGGAAAATGAGGGCATGAAGCAGCCTGAATCAAGATTTAGTAGTCTCGGGGTGGCTAGGACATCCACACCTCTAAACCCAGGGAAAGAAAATTGAAATAGGAGAGGAAGCAGGGGACAGAGTGTCTACCTCTTGTAGTAGGACGGCTCATGTTAATTTCTGGTTCAGGAGCCCAGACGTCTTCTCATTTGTGAATACAGACCCTGGAAAACCACCTGCCATCAGCTAGACTAGAATGATAGAAGGATCCTGGGAGAGTGATGAATGTAAGTATCATAATACAGGGCCCCAGGCTTCTTACATGGAACATACATGTTTTTTTAATGCCAGTGAAAGGAATTTCATTATATTATTAATTACTTGATTGCCTCACTTATTATTACTATTAAAATTGTTCCCGTGCTTTCTCTGCAGCTCTTTTAATAGAGGCTGCCTGGAACAATAAACAACATTTATGTAATCAGCATAAGAACATTAACTTTGCATAAATATAAAATGAAGGAATGATCTCTCATTAGCTAAAAGAGGTCATACAGAGTTATAGTCTTGTTGAAAGTAATCTGCTCTGATTAGAATGTAAATAAACTTGCTAAGATGCAAATATGAAAATAGCTAAATTCCCTAAGAATCTCAATCAGAAAACATAGCCGCCAGTTCTTGTGAGTCCTGTAAGCTCATGCCAAGAAGAGAAAAAGGAGAATTTTTCTTTGCCAACTATTTTCAAGTTAGATAGCTTTGTGGGTCAAATTAACATTCTTAGTCATTCAATAGAAAAATTGGGATGCTTGCCATTGATACTTTATTCATTTTTAAAAGTGTAACCTTAATGTCCTGAACCCTATTCATAATATACTTTCTTGTACGATTCCTGAATGGGTACCAATTTAAAGGTGCTTCTCACAAATTTACTTTAGGGAATAGTCACTAAGCCATTCCCAAGGAAGAGAGTTCAGGCGACAGCAAGGTTTCTTTGTTTTTTTTCAGAGGTATGCTCTCTTCAATTTCCTTTATCAATTTTTGACCTGAGAAATGGAAATGAAGTTGACCATGGTAGAGAGATAAAAGAGCATGACTGGGGCATGTTAGTGCCAAATACTCTCTTATGATTGGGGCACCAATAAGTCCATACATACCTATAATTGTGGATAGATAAATGGTGACCCCCATGAATAGGTGGGTGAAGATTATACCTCTGGTGATCAAAGAGACCTCAGAAATCATCTCATCCATTTTACAGATGAGGAAACAAAGGCAGGTGATTTGCCCACTGTCACATGGGTATTAAATATAAGAAGTGAATTGTAAGCCCACGTCATTTGACTTCAGAGGCATTGCTCTATAAAGAAAGATGACTCATCTAATCATTTTTCATCCCTCATTCCCTTCTTGATCCCTTCTGTATGTTATATCTGAGCCTGCTGGCATAGAATTGTGGGAGTACTATTCAGCTAAAGATATGAGCACAGTATTTAAAGAATACCTCTCTGAAGTGTGTGTGTGTGTGTGTGTGTATGTGTGGTGTGTGTGTGTGTGTGTGAATGATTAATGAAGTAGGACATTTAAAAGACCAGCCTAGATCAGTATTGTATGATGGAAAGAGCATGGGAGTAGTAGGAATCAGTAGACAAAGGGTTCTAATTTTGCTCATGCCAATATATGTTGCGTCTGCTTCTTTGTTGATTGACCCTCACCAAAATGGTATTCTTCATATTTACCCCATTTCATGGATTTTCTTACTTAAATATATGGTCTTGATATATACTCCTGCTCGATATCCCAACCCAGACTTGCATCTAATTCTGAAGAAAGTATAACACTTTATTGTTATATTTCAATTAAAGATCACAACATACCACATATATTTTTCAAGCCAGATGGAGATCCTTTATTTAAAATTATTGATGCACTTGGCTGTAGCCCCCAGTACTCTGTACATTTGTTTATAGCCATCTGAGGCCATTCATGAAAATAATTTTAAATTTAATAAAAATAATAAAGTAATAAAAAATAAACATATGGTTTATTTTGCTCCTTTTTTGGGGTATGACTGGACCTTTCTGCTGATTTTCTTCCTTTGCCTCATGGGATCCATTTTTGTAGATCTCTGTGGGCAGCCTTCTTCCAGATTTAAGAACTTTCCATCAGATCTGTTTTTTAAAGGTCCTTGTAAGATGCATCATTAGATACATTCCATCCTTTGCCAAAAAGGAATGTTGCAAACTGAATTTTCAACCTTTTCTTCTTCAAACTCTTTTCACCATTCTTTTATGTTCTAGCAGCAAGTCTAGGTCTCAGCTGCATCTCATGTCACTTCACTTTTGACATGTTAAGAAAGGCTTGGGAAAGCCTAGACTATTTCTTCTACTTTCCACCCAGTCTCCATTTAGGAAAGACTCTTTCCAATGTGGTCTCCCCCGGCCTTAGCCTAAATTTCAGCTTGGGTTCCAGCTTTATTTTATGTTAGAGGATAGTGTCATCCTCTGGTCTCATCAGGAGTGAGTTGCATTCTTGGCTTCCTGCTCCAGATATGACAAAGAGACTTTCGAGGCTTATCAGACCTGCTGGCTACCCCTCCATTTCTGGTGATTGACATGGTCTCGAATGGAATCTAGGAGGCAATGCTAAGGAAGTCTAGGTCAAAACTGTGAGGGCTTTAGGGGCACGGGTGATCTTTTCATTATTATTGATAATGGATGGCAAATATTTCAGGAGAGAAAAGCAAATTTGGAAAGAGAGTAGTCGGTGAAAGAGAGTAGAAGATGGTATCTGAGAATGGAATTGATATTTTTTGGACCTCTTAGCCAGAGTTGGAATATATCTAACAAGGAATGATAAAACCATACTTACCAACAGGTTTTGAAGAGTTTATATATAAACTCTTCAAAGCCTATATACTCAATATACTCAAACAAGATATGCTCAGGTGACAAAATTAGAGAGCAGAGGGAAAGGAATAGTGGAAGGTACAAGAGGAAATCTCAAAAGAGGCAGAAACAGCAGGAACATTGTCATCAGAATATTCTATAAAGTCCTTCACCAGAAGAAAAGAAAAAACGAGCCCAGGATATAGATCACAAAACCAGCATGTAGGTAGTGATGGAGAGCTTCAGGTATCTGGATCTCTGCTTGAGCTCTCATTGATAAAAAGCAGATCTGCTCATCTTTTTTGGCTTTGAGTCATTATTATGGTCTCTTTCAATAAATACAGAGGAATCAGTGAGAGACCTGGACCTACTATGCTAGACCTAATTCTGAACAAGGTGTTAAGTAACTAGGAAGTGTCCGAGGTAATTTTTGAACTCAGAACCTCCCATCTCCAGGCTTGGCTCTCTGTTCACTGAAAAAGAACTCCATCTGTCTCAAAGGTCAATATCCCCTAGAAAGAGAGTCTGTCTGTCTATCTATCTATCTATCTATCTATCTATCTATCTATCTATCTATCTATCTATCTATCTATCTGTCTGTCTATCTATTTTAAGAATACCTGTTCTCCAATCCAGAAACCGCCTAAAGCTGTCATCTCAATGTAGCCCCCATGGCGTGTAAACTTCATCACTAAAGATCTATCTCATGCATATAAGAGTGTACACTGTATACCATTGGCTGCTGACAGCCATCCATGTGTAGACATGTATGTATATGTGCACAGATGAACATGTAGAGACTGTATGTCTATGCATATATGTATATACACATATACAGAGACCATGACTATGCATAGATATATACATGAAGATGTACACATAGAGACTACTATATCTATGTATGTATATACACACAATAAAATAAAGACCATGGCATCTATGTATGCACACATATACACATGCATGTAGATTCCATGGTGTTTGTGTCTGTGTACATGTACATATACACACATGTAGAGCCTGTGATGCCTATGTTTATATACACAAACATGCACACAGAGAACTCATGGTATACACATATTAAATGCACACATATGCATGTAGAGTATGCTATCTATGGCTACATATACAGATACATACATACATGTGGAGTTTATGATGTCTGTGTCTAAATATACATAGATACACCTGTGTGTAGATTCTATGATGTCTACATATATAGATACACATACATGTGGAGCCTATGATGTCTATGTATATACACATCTAGATACATAAAGACTATACTTCCTATATGTACACATACACATGTCAGCTCAAGATATATATGTAAAGCATATTATGTCTATGTGTATACACATACTTACACTAAAGATGATGCTACCTATGCATTTATATACACATATATGTAGTACACATCGGTCTATACATGCACACATGTAGATATTGTGTCTATATGTGTATATATACTCATATATGCACACATGTGTGCACATAGAGACTATGATGTATATTAATATATAGCATGCACACATGCATGTATGTATACACATACATACAAAATGTAGAGACTACCATGTGTGTATGTATAATATACATGCATGTATATATGTACATAGAGACTACTCTGTCTATATATATATATATACACACATAGAGACTACATCTATGTATATATATATATATATATACATGCCCACATATATACGCATAGAGGTATTTAAATACGGTGATACACATACATGTACATGCATGTAGAGGCTATGATGTCTGTGTATTTGTATATGTATATGTGTGTATGTATAGACACATTCACACATACCTATCGAGACCATTATGTCTGAACACTTATCCAAGAGACACTGATTTGGGCGTAAAATGAGAATACTAGAATAAAAAGAACTGGGCTTGCACCCTGGCACCACATATTGCTTGAAGAAAATTAGCTCCTCTTTTTGAGCCTAAGTTTCCTCATCTGTAAAATGGGAAGAACCATCGTTTTCTCACCTACCTCAGGGGTTTTTGTCAGGAAAGAGGTTTGTAAACATAGTGTGCTATATGCATGTGAATTCCTGTGGATGTGTTAAACATGCATGCATGTATATGTACATAAATATACACATGCTACATATAGCCTCATATGGTTGGGTAAACGATAAAAGACTTTTCCCTTCCCTGACCCTGAACATGTACTGTTGCTTTCCTTTGGAACTAACCAGGACTTCTTTTTCTCTAGAAGACACGGGAAAATGTGCACAGCGGGACTGGAGAGGCATCAAATTTTTAGTGTTTCTCTGTCCAATTCATGCTGGTTCCTCCCATGCCAGGCTGTAAACATCTACCTCTAACTGCGCCAAGGTCTACGTACTCAGTTTTTTTTTTAGACTTTCCTTTAAATAATGGATATTTGTTGATATCTTTATACTCTCTCAAATTCCAAGCCAACAAGGTGTAGATTTAGTTTCCCAAGGTTTGCTAACACAGCCTAAGCTCACATGGATCATGGAATACATGCAATGAAAGAAAAGCTGAAACCGTGGATGAAACAATGAGGGGAGCTCAGAAGGGTATTAGATCAAGCTCTTCAGGTCCTGGCATCCCAGATCGAGAAGTAGAGGAGACTTCAGGAACCATGTGGTAGAACCCCCTGATTTTATAGATGGGGAAACTGCGGTGCCTAGGGCTTTAGTGACTTATCCAAAATCACAGAGTTTTAAAATCTTACAGATAAAATTTGAAATCAAATCAAATCAAGTCAAAAGTCAAGTTGACAAGCATTTATTTTTTTAATTAAAAAAATTTCCCTTTGTTAATGTTTATTTATTTAATTAATTCATTTAGAATATTTTCCCATGGTTACAAGATTCATGTTCTTTCCCTGCCCTCCTCCCACCTCCTCCCATAGCCCATGTGCAATTCCTCTGGGTTTTACATGTGGCATTGATCAAGACCTATTTCCATATTATTGATATTTGCACTAGGGTGATCGTTTAGAGTCTATATCCCCAGTCATATCCCCATTGACTCATTCGACAAGCATTTATTAAGCACTGATGATACACAGACAGGCAAATGGTGACCATACTCAAAGATCTCCCATTCTGAAAGGAGATAGTATGCAAACAATTCTGTACAAACAAGAACTATCCAAGGTTAATTGGAGATTAATAATAAGGGGAAGAAACTAGGCTTACGGGGATTTGGGAAAGGTTTCTTATAGAAGATAAGCTCATAGCTGAGACTTTAAGGAAGCCAGAAAAACCAAGTGTTGGAGAAAGGGATAGAGAGAATTCCAGGCAAGAGAGCTGGTAGTAAAAATGTAATGAGTTGGAGGAGCTTCTTTTGTGAGAAATTTCAAGGAGATCAGTGTCACTGGATTGTGGAATAAGTAGCAGGTGGGGAGGAGTAAGATATAAGAAACCTAGAAAGATATGTCACATCTCATGAAGGGCTTTAAAAACCAAGCAGAAAATTTTGTATTTGACCTTGAAGATCATATATAACCTGCAAGTATGTATACATATACCTATAAATAAATATATCTATGATATAAATTATTTCTATAACATATACATAATATAAATGTTACTTTTATTTTTATTTTTAATTTATTTTAAAATTATTTTAGTGTTGTTATTATTATTTTATATATTAAAATATATTATTTTTTATTTATTATTTATAGGGGCAGTTAGGTGGCTCAGTGGATAAAGAGCCAGACCTGGGGAAGGGAGGTCCAGGGTTCAAATCTGGCCGGTTCAAATCCAATGCTTAAAAACTGTGTGAATTTGGGGAGGTTTCTTCAACTCTTGCAATCTCAGTTTCCTCTTCTGTGAAAAGAGGACATCAGCATCTGTAGCATCTACTTTACTAGTAATTTTAAGCCTCAAATTATATACCTTACAGAGGTAGCTATGGCTCAGTGGATAGAGAGAGCACTGGGTCTTCAGTCCAGCTGTAGACATTTCCTAGCTGTGTGACCTTGGACAAGTCACTCATCCTCTGTGTGCCTGACAAAAAGATCCCCTGGAGAAGGAAATGGCCAGCCATCCCAGGATCCTTACCAAGAAAACCCTATGGATAGCTATGGTCCATCGGGTCACAAAAAGTTGGAAATGACTGAAGAACAACAAAACCCTTTGGAAATGTTAAAGGACCAGCTTTCTGTTGTTATCAGCATCATCATTTGGTAATGACTTTTCCTTCAAATTATGGAACCATCAAAACTGTTAAGTCCCTGGGAGTTACTTTTTCACACCATGTCCATATTTGCTTTGAAGGAAATCCAGGCTCTCTGTTTCCCAAAGTCATTCTCTCCCTGGAGGGAACATTCTGTTGATAATCACAGTGGGTCACTCATTTTTGTCCTTTCCATTAAAGGAGATGGTTTTCTCCCTTCATTTCTGAACTAGAAAAGCTGAAAAACCTCCTAAGAGGGGCTCTTTGTCTGCCCCCCCCCTTCATGCCCTTTCCTTATTTTGCCACTTGCTGGTATTTGTTAAGCATAAAGACTCCCAGGCGGCACTTGGGATAAAAACAGTCCTAGTAAAGTAATGTTAAAAATCTCTGCTGAAGAAATGCTGGCATTCACAAGCTGCTTGGATCTCTTAAATGTTTGCTGTTGTTGCGGAATCATTTTCAGTCATGTCCAACTCTTCATGACCCCGTTTGGGGTTTTCTTGACAAAGATGCTGGTGTGTTTTGTAGCTTCCTTCTCTAGTTAATCTTTTAGATGAGGAAACTGAGGCAAATAGGGGGAAGGGACTGGCCCAGGGTCACACAGCTCAGAAGGCTTCCTGATTCCAGGCATGGAGCATTATCCACTTCACCTCCTAGCTGCCCCTGAAAAATGTATGTGTCGTATTCCTGCCTTGCCTATTCAGTTAAGAATGACCAGGAAAAAATAAAGACCTTTTTTGGAGAATCAGCAAGAAGGAATACGATGGGAGTGAGGAGATCCATCCGTGTGCTGCCAAGAGATCCGTGTGTTGTCAAGAGGAATTGAATCCACCATTATCAACCACAGAGTATCAGGAAACAGTAAAGCTATCTGGGATACTAATGTGAAGAGTAGTGCAGCCTTTGGTATAGCTTGCCAAAAGATCCACCACCACATGAGGGTGGAGTCAAGTTCTTTCTTGAATTAGGGTTCTGGGAATGCAAAGCCTAAAACACCTAATCTCCCTTCACTGAAAGCGAATTAGGAGGAACACTTCCACACCCACCAGATCCCTTGGCTTTTCCTCTTAGATTTTTTGATCTTTCATTGTTTCCCTGGAGTAGAGACCATAAATGGTAGGGATAGAGACTCGACCTGTGATTTTGTTAGTAAAAAATTGAGAAAATTCTCTCGACAATTCAAATTTAACATCTAGTCTCTAATTTATGGGCACAGTGGATTGAATGCCAAGCCTGGAGTCAGGGAGATCTGAGTTCAAATTTGACTTCAGACAATAGTAAGTCATACCCCTTTACCTGAGTTTCCTCATCTGTAAAATTAGTTGAAGGAAATGACAAGCCACTCCAATGTGTCCTTTTCATTAAAGGAGATGGTTTTCTCCCTTCGTTCCTGAACCAGAAAAGAAAACCCCAACTGGGGTCAATGAAGAGTCAGACATGACTCAAAATGAGTGAACAGCAACAACTCTAACTTGTATATATATAATGTGTATTTTTATTTACATAAATAAAAATATTTATATATGTATATATTATGTATATATGTATATAATACATTAGATATGTATTTTGTTTATAGAAATATTTATTTATATGTAAATGTATATATAGATATAAATATTTATATAAATAAAATAGTTCTATGTGTATATTATATGTAGATAATATATTATATGTACATATAAAAGTTAGAGTTGTTGCTGTTCACTCATTTTGAGTCATGCCCGACTCTTCATTGACCCTTTAATGGAAAGGACAAATTTGAGTTTATATATATATACAACAAAATGAAATAGATAGTTATTTCTGAGCGTGTAATATTGATTTGATTCTGGATAACTAATGGATCAAGGTTTACCTACCCTTCCTCCCTATACCTCCCATTTCCTCCCCTCTTCAAAAGCTTTTCAGCTTTCCCCTCCCCCCTTTCTTCAGTTTCACTCAGTGTGAACTATGATGCTTTAGAGAAAATACTCTTTACTCTTCTTTTACTCAAGTAAGGGTTTATTTGCGGAAGACAGGACAAGGATGGAGGATAAGGTAAGAGGGATAGGTTTCCCTATTCTCTAAAATGAGGGTTAGGAGGATATTGGGGATATGTGAATCAAAGTCAGTCAGAGAGATTTGAGGACAACTGTCTGTCTTCTTTCTTCTTCTGCCAACCAGCCAGCCAGGTAACCTTCAACTTGATTAATTCAAGTCCAGAAACACTATTAGCTTCTTCACCACCATCAGCCACACCAGCCCAAGCCTCAGCTTCTTCTTCTCCACTCTGTCAAGAGCCAAAGGTTCAGTCCCCCAGTTCAGCTGTCGGCTTAGCTCCAACTGTTTTTTCCAGTAACATTCCAAAATGGAATGTTCCTTTTGACTGACAGATGATGTCCTTTGCATGCATGTATATTCTCTCTTTTACAAAACTCAGAATTGTTCTAGAGCCCTGATAGGTTAAGAGACTTCTATTTCAGGCAGGACTTAAACTCGAGTCTTCCTGCAATCTCTATGCATGTTTCTCCTCTTATAATAGATAGTAAGAAACATAAATTTGAGCAGCTACTTGGTGAAGAAAGGAAGCCTAATGAAGATATTACAATGAAAAGAGCACAGGCTGGGGATTTAAAGGATCTGAGTTCAAATTTTGCCTCTACTGCTTTCTAGCAGTGTTACCATAGGCAAGTCACAATCTCTCTGAGCCTGAGTTTTTCTCATCTGTAAAATTGGGGTACTCATTTCTATATTATTCATCTCCAAATGGTGCTTGGAATATCAAATGAGATGAGGTACATCAAATGTTTGGCAAATTTTAAAGCACTACATAAATGTTAATTAATGACATTGGTAATAATAGCTAATGTTAGAGGGCTTTACGTACTTTAAGTAAAGTACTATCTTGTTTTTATTGACAGTTATTCTTAACATAGTTGTTATCTATTAAAAGGTAAAAAGACTGTGATGTATTGAGTATAAAGAACCACCAGTGGAACAATATGAAGGGAAGTGAAACTCCTTTACTAAAATGGGATCAAGAGCCACAGATGTGACCATGCATTACATGGTCACATTACCAAGACTTACTGAGATCTCTTTTCATCTCTGCTTGCTCTGAGGTCCACTGTCCTTTGTTTTGAACCCCCTTGGAAGAGGAGCAGCTGATACCTTTAAGACAAGAATTTTCTTAAAGGAGACCCCATAGGAAGGACGTTGAATCAGCTGTCATCTGCACTCCAGATATTCATCTCTGGAGACGATAACATTTGCGTGGCTTTTGAAGAATTGATAGGGCTTTAACTGCAGAAGATGGAGATAAAGGGTTAATATTCACCATCGTGGAGAAATATAGAAACCAAAATGCTCTGCAGGTCATCTTGCCTAGATGTCTTTCAAGCACCTCATTGTGTTTAGATCTGAATTTACAATATCTAATATTAAAATGATTTCCCCTCCTTCCTCCTCCTGCTCCCCCAAACTTTAATTCATCCTTCACACTGCTAATAGAATGATTTTCCTTCACTTGCATCTGACTTTGTCACTAGTCAAAAACCTTCAATGGCTCCCTATTGCTTTCCAAGTAAAATTCAAACCCTTTTGCTTAACTGGAGCTGTAAACTGATCTGGCTATTTTAGAAAGGAATTCTGAACCATGCTCCAAAAGTTATTATGCTGTGCTTACCTTTTACCTAGTGACTAGATCTATATCCTACAAGGGATCAGAGAAAGAAGAAAAGGACCCATACATATACAAAAATACTTGTAACATTTCTTTTTTCTGTGAGGGCAAAGAGTTGGAACCTAAAGGAATTTTCATCAATTAGAGAATGGCATGAACAATTATGGCATATAATGTGACAGAAAACTAGTCTGCTGAAAGAAATCATGAAGGGGACAGTTTCAAAGAGCCTGGGAAGACTCCTATGAACTGATGCAGAATGAAGTGAACAGAATAGAAAAACAAATTGTATCATAACAACATTAATATATAGATGACTTTGAAAGATTTAGCAACTCTGATAATTACAATGACCAACTATGATTCATTATAAATTCTACTACCCATCTCCTGACAGAGAGGTGTTGGACTTAGAGTACAAAATGAGCCATGGGTTGTTTTTTTTGCACATGGTCAGTATAGGAATTTGTTTTATCTAACTGTACATGTTTGTAACAGGAGATTTGTTTTTCTTCTTTTTTCACTAGGGAGACGTTGAGGAGTGAGGAAGAGAAACCATCTTTAGTGGTTGAAAAAAGTCTAAAATTGGAGCAGCTGAGTGACTCTGTGCATTGAGAGCCAGACCTAGAGATGGGAGGTCCTGGGTTCAAATGTGACCTTAGACACTTCCTAGCTGTCATTTAACCCCCATTGCCTAACCCTTATCACTCTTCTACCTTGTAACCAATACACAGTATTCATTCTAAGACAAAGGTAAAAAAAATTTTTTTTAAGTCTAAAATATAACATTAAAAACAAACAAACCAAAACCTTTTGCCTAGCATTCAAGGATGCCCACAACTGGGTAACCCTTTTATAGTACTTACTGATTTCTTATTTTACTCCCTTCCATAGTATACTCAAGCCAAATCTGACAATATTCTACACCTCTCTGTTCCCTCCGTCCCCCAATATGTACTGGGCTTTAAATCACCTTGCCTTTGCTGAGGCTCTTTCCTAAGCTTGGAATGCAACTATCCTTGCCGGGAGCTATCAAAGACCTTGCTGTTTGACACAGTTATACATGAAAACCAAGGACTGCAAAGTGGCCCCCAGGAAGGTTGGAAGGTTGGAAACATCCATTGAAACTCCCCTGAGTGGCTTTCCTTATTAACATCCCTTTATTATTGGAATTGCTATGATTATTATTCTTACTTAGCCCCAGGAAAAATAGATGAGAGCAAAGTACGTGCAGGAGTAATACTCATGTCCCATTTTAATTCCCTAGAATATCACCAAAAGATTATAATTACAAAATTAAACCTAAGGATTCTTATGTACCCACTTAGATAGGACCCTCTTTTCTAGGCATAAAAGTTCTGGCAAATTTGTGCTCAGAATTCCCCAACCTAAATATGGGTCATGTTGATTCTACCCTCTGACCCCATGCTTAGCAACAATGTTTTGTTGACTATCTCCTTAGGCTTCGTGTCTGTTCTTAGGTATGCTCTTAGTATGTTAAGAATGCAACTATGCGCCAAGTAGATGTATGACCATGAGGGTATTATAAAATAAAGCCACACCACAGCCAAGGCAGAGCAGGTTTTCCTGTGAAACCTGTGCTGTGGGTTAAATATGAAAGCTGAGTCCCATTCACCAGTCCATTGACACTGTCCCACCTCCAAGACCCCATCCCCTGTGGGAGGTTGGCCCATCCTGCAGCAACTGGCACCCAAACAGGGCCACTTTGCAGTCCCCGGTTTCCACGTGTGACCAAGTCAAACAGTGTGGTCTTTGATGGCTCCCGGCACATCCTCCTCTTTGCTTATTGAACTTATTGAAATTCTTCCAATTCTTTAAAGCCAAAAGCAAGTTCAGCTTCCTCCAGAAAACCTCCCCTGATCCTCTGTCCTTTTCCCTCAAACCTCTCACATAACCTGTTATTTTGTAACTCCCTAATGTATTTATCATATAACTTTGTGTCATCTCTGTCAAACTCCATTTTCTAAGCCCAGAGATGTGGGTCTTTCTCCTTATTGGTATAAATCAAAGCCCTACACCCATGGCAGGGCAGGGCAAAATTGGTGAGAGCAGGAGAGCTCAAGTCTCTGTTAGTTTTCTTCAGATCTGCTTCAAATTGCTGAGGCTCTTCAGACTTTGGGCATTTCTGGTTTTTAACATTGAGAGAGAAGACAGAAAACGCCAACTCCACTTCAGGTCGCTGAAGAAAAAGACTCTGAGAAGAAGCCAACATGAGAGGAGCTAGCAGGCTCTATCCCGGCCTCTCTACCCATTTTGCTATGCTAGAGACTTGAGCAGGACTGGAGCATCTCTCTTTCAGTTGATTGAGTTGCCTCACTTCCAATAGAAGGCTTCTTTATTCTCTATTGTCTGTTATATATCCTCCTGGTGTGCTTTCTCTAATTTCTATTTTGCCATTGAATTAGATCAAAGGGTTTCTCTGCTAATTGCTATGGATGTTCATTGTGGAACTAGTAATTGGTATGAAGGGAGACAAGTCTTGGATATAAAACTTAAGGTCTTGTTCGCCCCCAAAATTATCAGTGATAAGAAACTAACAATATAGTTTTGTCATGAGGAAGACTGAAAATGCTGTATTTCACTTAAGGTCCTTTTGTAGGTTGGACTTGAAGTTAGGAAGACCTGAGTTCACATCCTTCTTTTGTTTTCCATTTTTATCATCATGCAAAACACACTTCCATAATGGTCATCGTAGTAAGAGCACACTCCCACATAACCAAAACCCCCAAATAAAGCCAAGAATGTGAAAATCGACTCCAATAGTTCTTTCTCTGGAGGTAGATAATATTCCCTGTTGTAAGTCTTTCAGGATTGTCCCAGTTCAGTGCATTGCTGAGAGTAGTCAAGAAACTAACAATATTTAAAGGGGAAAAAAAAGATAGACCTCTATCCCAGTACCATTTCTCTCTGAGGAGAGCTTCTGTTGATCCCAACTTCCTATTCCTCCTGTCAGGAATTAAAGTCTCCCTTGGAGAAGCATTGGGAGATAAGAGACTTGGGAAGTCTATTCTGCTTCCCTTCAAGTCACGCAATGACACTCTCATACTACATGTGAGGGGATAGCTTCTTGCTACACATAGAGCTTTGCCCCTGATAAGCCATAGATAGGCTCCTTAAGGGAAGGGACCATCTCTTATCTAAACTTTGTATAGCCCTAGAACCTAGTGGTGCTTTGCACACAATAGGTCTTTAAACTTATATATTTATGTATTTATTTATTTAGGATAAGCTCTGGTAGGGAGCAGATTAATGAGAAAAGGGTATTTGCTCTTGGATGGTGCAAAGGCACACAGGAGCCATTTAGTAAATAATTGTTACATTGCACGAGATTGAGTTTAAAATTAGAGCTGGCACAGATGCTCCAATTTTGCAGAATTCATTTGCTCTGGGGAGGCAATTGAAGGGGCCAAGCATACATGTACTTATTTCTTTTTTTGCATTAGACTTAAAATGTATACCAAAGGCTTTTAGATTGAAAGGGAAGAATAAAATTGAATATAAAATGAGTTGCTTTTTTTTATTTAACATGTTAATATTAATCAGTAATTGCTCATTAAGTATAATTGTTTAAAATATCAATTCATTATCAATAAAAATCCTTCCTCAGAAGAATGTGAGCTCCACAAGAGGCAGATACTGTTCATTTTGTCTCTATAGCCCTGATGCATAGCACAGTGTCTCAAACGTAATATTAAGTACTTAGACATTTGTTGATTAGAACTGAAATCTAGCACTCAAAGTAGCTTGTATGTCAAGGAAAAAATCAGCTTGACTCTATAGCTACCATCACCAAAACTAATGATGAGCTTCCTTAATATGCCAAGTACATGCTCCCTGTAGGTCAAACACAAAGAGTGGTTTTATTATATAAAAGAAGAGAATGAAAGAGAGTTAGGACTGCAGTTGCTCAAGATGTTAGAAGGGAGGATGATAGGAGACAATATAGAGAAGGCAGAACTACTCAGTCCTTATATTACTTGTTTCCTTTCCTAGGGACAATAATCTTTTTACTGGAAAGAATAGAGCAAAAAGTGCTAATAGAGGATTAAAACTCAAGACAAAGAAGGCTGTAAGAAGATAGCAGCAAGTTGTCCTTGATAAGCATAAATCACCACAGTAAGATGGACTTCCTCCCAGGGTCTTGAAAGAACTGAGAGATATGATTGCTGTGCCACACTCAAGGTGATGAAGAATTGGCAAAGGAAAAAATTTGTTCTGATTGTCAAAAAAGAAAAAGAAAAGACTGACTCTATAAAATATTGGTCAGCAAGTTTGACTGATTCTTTACAACATTCTGGAGCCCATTATTGAATGGATGGTTGGTGAACACATCTAGACAAGGAGATAGCTCAGGACCCTGAACCCATGATGCCCAGGAGCAGTGACATTAAATATGCCATTAAAGAATGGGCAATAATATTTCTTTTGCTGCTGTAGACCAAGACTTATGGGACTTTTCCATCTGACATGTAACTGAAACCTTCCATATGTGTTGTATCCTCCCATAGAATGTGAGCTCTTTGATAAAAGGAATTGTCTTACTTTTCTGCATGTATTCCTAGTGCTTACCACAATGCTTTGAACATAAGTGCCTAAAAATGCCTCATTCATTCAAAAGGAATCATTAGTCCTCTATGGAGAATACTGCTGCTATAATTTACCTCTATTTTAGGAAAGAAGTTGAGCCATGCTATTCTTGAAGACAAGATTCAGAAATGTGTCTGGATAGTAGTTAAACGGTTTGGGGAACTCAGATAATTACTGGACCCAAAGAGTAGAAATAAATGGTTTGATTTCCCTTTGGAAGAATGCTTCAGAAAGAGTACTCTGCAGGATGTGTGCTTAACTTCATGACGATGACCATCTTTATTCATGATTTGTATAAAGGTATAGGTGTCAGGCTCATGGAATTAGTGGATGACCCCAAACTAAGAGGGCTACTTAACATATATTGTATTGTGGAGTTAGGATTCCAAAAGATTGTAGTAGGCTTGAATGAATAGGCTTGAATTAGACTGAATCCAGAGATGCATAGGGGCTGGACCTGGTTTCACTGGCACAGGAACTCCCAGATGAGAAAACTTCCTCTATTACTTCTGATGAGCATTTTCTTTGCAATTTAGTTTTTAGAGCTGCCTAAAGCACTGAGGAGTTAAATAAGTAACCCAGCTTCTCATTTTCAATTATGTTTCAGAGGCAGGATTTAAGCCCCAGTCTTCCTGATTATTACACCATACTTCTTATATATACTTAGGTGACATTTATTAAGGACAAATTGAATCTTATACATTTGATTGGAAGATCCCTAATGGCAGGTGCTGTCTTTTGCCTTTCTCTATAACCCCAGCACTTATCATGGTGTCTGGAAAACTGTACAAGTTTTATAAATGTTTATGAAATGACTGATTCAGGTTCAAAAAACAATATCACAAGAATAGGATGGGGAAGATAAGATTAGACAGTAGGCAGCTGAGTGGCACAGTGCTGGGTCTGGAGTCAAGGAAACCTGAGTTCAAATCCCACACCAGATACTAGCTGTGTGACCCTGGGCAAATCATTTAATTCTGTCTGACTCAGTTTTCTCCACTGTTAAATGAAGTTAATAAGAGTATCTACCTCTCAGGGTTGTTGTGAGGATCTCAAGATATAACATTTAGAGGGGGCAGCTGGGTGGTTTAGTGGATTGAGAGTCAGGCCCAGAGATGGGAGGTCTTGGGTTCAAATCTGACTTCAAAACTTCCTAACTGTGTGACCCTGGGCAAGTCACTTACACCCCATTGTCTAGCCCTTACCACTCTTCTGCCTTAGAACCAATACCCATTATTGACTCTAAAAAGGAAGGTAAGGGTTTAAAAAAAGATATAACATTTATAGAGTGTTTAGCACAGGACTTGGTACAGAGTAGGTACTTAATAAATGCTTGTCTCTCCCTTCTTGTTTCTCCCTAGTTCGTCCTAAAAAGAATGATCTGGATGTCTTAGAGTCCTACAAAGTCAATAAGTCAAAAACTGGACATGGCAAACAAGCAAACAAAAAAATTAATGTAAGGTTGAGAGGCACAGTGGCCAGGAACAGGGAGGTGATTGTCTTGAAAGTACTTTATCCATATGTAGAGTATTGTGTTTCATTCTAAGTCTCTCATATTAAAAAGGATATTGACAACTTGGAGAGAATCCAGAGGAAGGTGATTGGAATGGTGGAGGGCCTTGGGATCACACCATCCAAGGATCAATTGGAGGAACCAGGTATGTTTAGTTTTAGAAGAGGGAAGACTCAGAAAGACAAAATAGCTTATCTTCAAGTATTTGAAAGGTTGTCTCAGGAATGAAAGATTAGATTTGTTCTCCTTGACTCCCAAAGCTTGGAATAATAGGTATCAGGTTGCCGAGAGACAGATTTAGGTTTGCTATCAGGAAACAACTTCCCCACAATTAGAATGGGTTGTATGAATGGGCTGCCTTAGCAGGGAGTCACAAGCAGTCTTGAAACAAAGGCTGAATCATCATCACTCACCTGGTAGGTTGTAACTAGGATTAGTGTACTAGAGGACTAGATAACCCCTAGAGTCTCCCCTAACCTTTGAGATCTTATGACATCACCTGGCTATTTCTTAGGATTCCATTAGCTCATGTGGATTCAATGACAACCTCTGTGAAGATGACTTGCCCATTTATATATCTAGCAGTGATTCCTTCCTGACCCCCATCATGTCCTCCAACTCAACATGTCCGAAATGATGCACATTATCATCTTTGCATCTACACTTATCCCTCCTCCTGATTTCCTTATTTCTTTTGAGGCATTTCTCTTTCCATTCACCCAAATTTGCAACATTGGAGTCACCCTTGACTCTTCCTTCTTCAGCATTGTAAAGGGATGCGTGTGTATGTGTGTGTGTGTGTGTGATTTGTGCTTTCATCCATGAAAATTATCTCCCCCCCCATAGGTTTATCTAGATGTACTCACAGAGAGACAGAACAGACATCCTTCTAGAGTCTCTTCTTCTCACTCTTCTCCATGATAAATTTTAATACCTGCCAGGAAGGGAAGAAGGAGTTTGGGGGCTGGAGGCTGGCTCTTCTGCTCTCTTCAAAAAAGAGAGCGTACGAGGCTAGAATTCTATCCAGATGCTCCTTAAATATTGCTAGTGGAGGGGAAGTAATTTTTAGGTTCAAACTCCACTTCTGATCACTATCCCTTAACCGGAAAGGAGGGCCCCAAACTATACATCCAAGGCTTGACTTTCCACCAAATGCCAAATAGCAAATAAACCTATTTATCCAAACAGATGGCAAAACGAAATATGAGAACGTATACACAGGAGAATATATGGCAGACAGTACAGAGAGAATGAGTTTTCCCACTGGGAATGAGATAATACAACTCAACCAAGACTCTGAGATCTCACCCAAGAAGGAATTCCCTGAAGTCTCAGATATAGTAAGCTGGGAATGGGGACATGATCAAAGTACTAGCTACACATCAGCTTCTTCCCTTTCTCCTTTCAGAGACCTGAAAAGAATCTGAAATGATACATCTTCTCTCTTGTGTCATTTCCTGTCATATTCTTTACATTTAAAAAAGATGTCAAAGTAGGAAGACTTCTAGAATGAGAGTCAAGACACTTAGGTTCCAATCATTTCTCTGGTCCTTACCAGCCATATAATCACAAGAAATACATGGTATAATAGATATAATCATAACACCTATCTGGCAGAGTTTTATAAGAACAAATGAATTAATGTACAAAGCAGTGTTAAATAGGAGCTGCTGTAATTCAAAAGGCCACCATTCCACTTCAAGCTCTTATCATCTCTCAAATGGACTTATGTTTGATTTTGCTTTGATTATCTCACTGTCCAGACAGATCACAAATTAAAATTCATTCAGCAAACATTTATTAAGAACCTACTATGTGCCAGGTACTATGAAGTGCCACAAAAAAAGCAAAAGACAGTTGCTGTCATCAAGGTGCTTACAATAGAATTGAGAAGACAAAACATAAAAAGAAAGTTAAAAAGAGAGAGGAAAGGTACCCTACAGAGGGACATGATGAAGTCCAGAGGAGTAAAGTAGGTGAGAAATGATAGGATGAATGACCTGGGCTTCCCTCTTAAATGGGAGTCCTAGGAAGAGCTCTCCTCTGTCCATCCTCCACCCTCTCCAGTCAGAGGGAAAGAGGGAATCCCATGGCAGGGGCACTAAGCAAGTATAAATTTCAGGTTCTATGTGATCTTTCAGGATGGTGAATTTTTGGAGACCATGATGTTCCAGGAGTACAGCAGGGTGGCAAATCTATTCTAAAAATACACATCTGACTAAACTAAGGCTGGTCAAAAATAGCCAGAGGCTCCCTTATTGTTTCTATTTTACTTCTCAGTCTGGCATTCAAAATTCTTCATATTCTGACTTCCATCTTCCAAATCGATTTCACATCACTCCACTTTATACATTCTCTGTTCTAACTAAACTGACCTGCCAGTTGTCTCCCTGGGTTAATATTCCATCTCCTTTCTTGGTACTCCAGTATCATCTCCACCCCCCTCCACCATGTCTGTAATGGAACTCCCTCCTCACCCCTGCCTCTTAATTCAGTTTCGACCTTCTTTCAAAGCTCAACTCAAGTATCACTTCCATTGTGGAGCCTTTCTGGATCACCTTGATTATTATTGCTTTCTCCTTCCTACAATAATTCATATATATAATTTTCTATATGTATACATTGTTGAATATTGTATCTCCCTAAGCTTCTTGAGAGCAGAAACTATTTTGTGTTTCATCTTGATATTATTAAAAATAAAGAAATCTGGGCCATCACTCTTATGGATCTAAAGATCCATCTTTAATTGTAGAAGGTTAGAGCTAGAGGTCTCACCAAGCCCAGCCTGTGGCAAAGACCCCATTTAGATGTTCTACACTGTGTTTTATAGGTTTTTGACAGTTAATTATCCTGAGCGATTAACAAGACAAAATGTTTGAAATATATTAAAAACATGTTATAACGTTTGTTGACAAGTTTTTGGTAACATTTGATAAGAATTAATAAATTCTAGTACAAGGTCAAGATAAGATCATTATAAAGAAATTTTAATTAATACTATAACAACTAGTCCAAAATCATCATACCAACTGGTGGGGAAGGGGGGAGTTAAATCAGAGAAGCCTGTATTTGATCAAAAGGCTCTGAGGAGCCTCAAGTGAATATAAATCTTTACACACCTGGGCATGCCAAGGTTGTTTTCCTATTATCTCATTAGGCCAGCTTTCCACTCACCATTCCCAAACAAGCACAGTGTATTTCCTGCCAAAAGACTTTCAGCTTCCCTAGATAACTGCATAGATCTCAAGTCTTACTCTAGTGAGTTGCTACAATATTCTAATATACCAAACGATATCCTTTCAAATACTCTGGTTAATTATAATTGATATCTTACATACGGTTAGTTTGCTAACTGGATCCAAGGCTTTCAAAAAATCATAGTTGCAGTTACCTCCATAAAGGATTACGTGTGATCACATTTATAATCAATAACATAAAGTAATAAAGGCAATTTCTTTTTTAGTTTCACTAATACCAAATATAGGGTCATATACTAACAGAGTGCTTAATAAATATCTGTCGGATTAAACCAAGGTGGCATTGTGGATAGGATGCCAAGCCTGGAGTCAGGAAGACCTGATTTCAAATCTTGCTTCAGATACTTCTAGTTGTGTAGCCTTGGGTGAGTCACTTAACTTCTGTCTGACTCGTTCCTCATCTGTAAAATGGAGATGATCTTAGCATCTATCTTCCTAGGATTGTGAAATGAGAGAATATTTGTAAAGCACTTTACAAACTTTAAAATTCAACATAAATGCTTGCTATTGTTAGCTATCTTATACATTCAACTCTATTGCCTATTTTATTCTATTTGGTAAATCTCTATGATCTAGTTTCTCTTTGAAAATGAAGCAAAGCCAGGCAGCTAGATAGTTCACTGGACTGAGAGCCAGCAGATTCCAGGATCAAATCTGACCTCAGACACTTTCTAGATGTGTGACCTTGGGCAAATCATTAGCCCCCATTACCTGCCTTGGAACCAATATAGGGTATTGATTCTAAGGTGGAAGGTAAGGGTTTAAAATAACAATTAAAAAAAAGAAAATGAGGCAATCAACCTTTTCCCCCACCCTCCCAGGTCAATTGGAAAACCCAGAAACTCCCAAGTAATAAAATAAACTGATCCTTGAAGTTTTACAAAGTGCTTGTTTTTTCTTTACAACAGCTCTGTGAGATAGGCAATCCAAGTAGGATTCTCCTACTCTTTACAGTTAAAGGAATTGAGGCTCAGAAGGTAAGTGGCTTACTCTGGGTAAGCAGGTCATTCTCTGGAGCCAGTATTTGAACCTCAATCTATACTGCCTCCCTCTTTCCCCTCTACCACACTTCCTTTGAGTCTGAGAAATCAAAAGCCCTTCAGAGCAGCAGGTTATCACAGTGTTCTGTTCTGTGTTCAAATGTTTGGGGGTTCAAGGCTCGTTCTCCTATTAAAGAAGAACCCTGCACACACTGAGGGTCATGATGAGATCTGTGGCATATCTGAATCGAGTGCTAATGAGTGATGATAAAAAGGGCATCCACTCTTGTTACATATCTTCTTCTTCCGAAAATAAATACTACAATTTGGGAAATAAAAATTAAATTACCAGACCTCAAACAAATAAGAAAATTATTGATCTTAGAGAGTGGCCAAAACCACCAGATGTTTTATTGAACTCCTAAGTAAACAGTCAATGGTGAATGTGTCTATCCACATAGTCCAAATCTACTCCTATCATTCAAGAAGCTTTCAGAAAATGCATGTTTCTTTTAAGATTACATTTCTGGGGTGGCTGGGTTGCTCAGGGGATAGAGAGCCAGGCCTGGAGATGGTGGTCCTGGGTTCAAATATGAACTCAGATACTTCCTCATTATGTGACGCTGGACAAGTCACTTAACCGCCATTACCTAGCCCTTTCTGCTCTTCTGCCTTGCAACCAATACTCAGTATTGATTCCAAGGAAGAAGTTAAGGGTTAAAAAATACATTTTCCATGACTTTTAAGAAAGAGTCATAGAATTGGATTTGGGATTTAGGAAAAAATTGGGTGTGATTCTGCCTATGAAATTTACAAGTTAGGTAACTCCTGCTAAGTAATAAGCCCCCCTTTTCTCTACTTATACAATGAAGAAAATAGTAGAGATTTGTATAGCACTTTCAGGTTAGCAAAATAGTGGACATATTTTCCTCATTTTATGCTCATAACAACCCAGGAAAACAAATGTCTTTGTTATCTTAATTTTACAAATAAAGAAACTGAGATTTAGAGAAATTAAGTTCTTTTACCATGATTACACAGCTTCGTAGGGTGAATATAGCATTGAACTTTTAATCAAGAGGATCTGGGTTCAAATGAAGCCTCAAATACTAGCTGCGCAATCTTTGGCAAGTCATTTAGCCTTTTTGTTCCTCAGTTTCCTTATGTATAAAAGGAGGGGTTTGGACTTGAAAGACTCTATGGTACATTCCAAATTAACTTCTCTTAATAGGCTATAGTGAATAATTAAATAAGATGATGTAAATTAATTTTTTGAAAACTTTACAATATTTTGTCAGTTATTATTTTTAACAGACAAATTTTTTATTTTATTTTTAATTTTTTTCCATGATTACATGATTCTTATCTCCCTCCCCTCTTCTTCCCCCTCAGAATTGTTTGTCAGTTTTTATTAATCATAATAGGTAGCATTAGCATATTGAATGCAGTTTTACAAATTACTGATATTATCATTATTTATAAGATGGTTATTTATAATTAAAAGGAAAAAGGACTAGAAGATGTTGTGATTGTAAAGAAACACCAGTGGAACAATATGAAGGAAAATAAAATTGAATAATTAAAATGGAATGTGAAGCTCTAGAGTTTAGAGCTGAGTTACATGACTATGACTTGCTGCGATCTTTCTTCTCTGATTCACTCTCTTTTCTTCTTTTTTACATGTTGATATAAGTTTTTACCTGTTTTTTATTTAGAATATTTTTCTATGGGTTACATGATTCATGATCTCCTCCCTCCCCAGCAATTTCCAACCCCCTTCCAAATCCAACAAGCAGTTCCACTGGGTTATACATGTATCAATGTTCAAAACCTATTTACATATTATTCATGTTGATATAATTTTTAATAGTTGCTTTCTGACATTTTGTGATCCATATTCTCTGCCTTTCTTCCTCTCCTCCCTTCCCAAGAGAGAAGGTAATATGATATAGGTCAGCACTGGTGAAGATGTGGCACACGTGCAGCAGGGCTGGCACTCAGGGAACTGTTCCATTCTCCTTCTTCCCAGCCCTTCAGGACATTTTTTGCATGCCCCACCCCTCTATCTAGCTACCCAAAGCAGGCTCTTTCTCTCTGGTAATCTGAGGGCTCATAGACAGCTTGAGTTTGTCCACTGGGTACTCAAACTCAAAGAAGGTGTGCCAAGGAGGATAGATTGTACTTGTGCTATCATGCAATTCGTATTTCCATGTTTATCATATTGTGAAAGAAGACATCATTTGGACAAGAAAAAACTCATGGAGGGGATAAAGTGAAAATAGAATCCTTTTATCTGCATTCAGATTCTACCAGTTTTTTCTATTGGGGGTAGAACCTTTTTTTCATCAGGAGTCTCTTGCCTTGTTGATAATAGTTAAGTTATTCACAGTTGATCATTGTATATCATTGCTGTTTCCGTGTATTACATTCTCCTGCTTCTGTTCACTCTCTGATCGACTCTCTAGCTGTCCTCAAACTGAGGTCTATATCCCTTTGCTTCTAACCCCTACTTAAGATATTTGGCCTATATCCACCCATAACTCCTCTGCCCAGAGGGTGGGCAGTGTCTGGAAGATGCTACACTATCTGCATGTAGAGAGATAACTCCTGATTGGCTGAGAGCATGAATACTAAGCTGTGAGTAAAAGACACTTACTTCAATTTTTTGGACACATTTTGAAAAAATACTCTCAATACAAAGGTAATCCTCAGACTTTTGAATGGTGGACTAGAGCAGTAAACAGCCAGGGGAAGCTGCCCCTTCACATCTGCTAAGAGCAAACTCCCCTTGTGAGATCATTCTCTCTTGATCTGAGCTGAAATTTTATCTTGTTATCAGATGACTAGGTCATTGACCCTTGTGTGTTTTTTGATATATTCTAATCTGTATTATTCCTCAGGTTTCTATTTGCTGATTTCTTTGATAACGAGATTTACTAGCTATTTGGTTTTTAAAAACATTTTATTTTCCCATTTACATATAATAATTTTCAACATACATTTTCCAAACTTATAAGATCTAGATTGTCTCCCTTCCTCCCTTCCCTCCCACCTCTCAGAGATGGTAAGCAATTTGATCTGGGTTATACATATGTTATCATGCAAAACGTATTTCCTTATTGGTCATTGTTGAAAGAAAATACTCATATCAAACCAAAACCCCAAAAGAAAACTATAGATAAACTAATGTGAAAAATCACATTCTTTGATCTGCATCTGACTCCAGCAGTTCTTTATCTGGAGGTGGATAGCATTCTTTGTTGTAAGTCCATCAGAATTGTCCTGGATCATTGTAAGGCTGAGAGTAGCTAAGCCTTTTGGTTGATCCTCATACAACATTGCTGTTACTGCACTCAATGTTCTCCTGGTTCTGTTTTTACTAGCTCTCTGTGAAGGCATTTTGTGTAACCAGAAATTGGTGAGAAAGCACTAGGCTGCTGAATATGGACTAAGGATCTACCTTCCCCTTGAGAGTATTCAAAGAATCAGCTTCCATTTTGAATCCCTTAGAATGGTAATCCATCCTAGAGATTTTTGGGGTGGGAAATGGCAGATAAATATGTCTATTCTGATACTCTTTTTGAGATAGGAAAGATCACTCAGCCTCAGTAGTCCTGGATCCTATTTGCTTTTTTCTCTAGCTAAACTGCTAACAATTGTTGGCATCATCTCCTTCTATCCTCCACAAAGTGGGCCAGACTCCATATCAAATCCATCCACTCCACCTATGATGTATATTTTTATATTTAGAGGTTCCACAAACATATCTTACACACATTTTATTAAAGGTGTGGAAAATAAGAAGTGAGATGAATCAGCTATCAGTTGAGCTTTTGATATTAACCTCATTTCCATATTTATGATCCTATAAAGTATTAGAGGGAAGATTTGAACCCAGGATTCTCTTGTCTCCAGATCCATAGTTCTCCCCTCCCACTATACTAATTTGTCAATAATATCTGGAATTCCATACTGCTGAATCATATAAACATTCAAATATCATATTTAATTCTACTTGGTTACCTGGAATGACTTCAATAACTTGCCACAGCTATTCCCTTCCCTAGTTTGCACATTGCTGAGCCAAACCAAACCAAGCTAAGACAAGAAAGTCCAGAAAGTATAGGAGTTCTTGTGCTTCTTCTGTGTACTAAGCAAAATAGGGACACAAAGGCAAACAAGCAGCTATCTCTGCCCTCAGAGAGCTTGTGTTCTATTGGAAGAAATAGCACACACATATATAAATGTATACAAAATAAATACATATTAAAAACAATGTTATTTAGGAAAGAAGGATACTAATAACTTGTGGTAGGACGGAAAGGGTAGGATTAAGAAAGGATTCTTGCATAGCAGCTGGCACTAGACCTAAGCATTGATGGTGGCTGAGAATTTTAAGTGGCAGAGGTGAGGAGATAGAGCATTCCAGGCAGCGAAAGAATATTAGATTGAAATGAGCTACAATGCACAATATTAATCCTAGCGAACAGAGTGGAGCACATTCTCCTCTCTTTAGAGAAGACAGAGCCTGCAAAAGAAGAAGATTGTAGTATACACTATCAAACTTGGTTGCTTTGCCAGAATGTTTTGCTAAACTTATCTGGGAAGTTTTGAAGGTTAGTCATTGGGGATGGGAGTGGGGAAAATGTTTACTGGGAAATGATTGTGGTGGAAAAGGGGAGACAAGGGGATAAATATTTATTAAGCATCTATTATGTCAGCACTGGGCTAAGAACTTTATAAATACTATTTCATTTGATGAGATAAAAGACAAAAGGTACAGATAAAGCTTAAACATAAACTTTAAATAAATAGATACTCTGATATGTAGATGCAAAAATACATAGATAGATAAATGTAGTTTCTATGGGAAATTCAGTAATCTTCCTCCTACTCCCATATTGAAAAGACTTGTCTATAAGAAAAGATCCAGATCAGCTAGTTAGCACAATGGATAGATTGCCAGTTGGAAGGACCTGGGTTCAAATTTGATCTCAGACACTTTCTAGTTACGTGACCCTAGACAAGTCACTTAACCTGGATTGTCTAGACAGCTCTTGCTTCAGTTTTGCCTTGAAATCAGTAAGGACTTAAAAAAGAAGTCAATATAAGTAATACATAGAAGAACTGAGAGTCTTAATCAGTCTTTCTTACTATGAATCCAGGGTTTATTTCACCAAGAGATTTAAATGGGGAAGGGGGATATGGAAGTGGCTGGCAATCACAGGGGTGTGCTAGTAGTTGATTAACAAAAGGGTCTCAAAAATGTATCTACCACACAATTCTAAATTTAATCTGTATTATTAAAATTTTCTCTATTGCTTTCATAAGACTAGACAATAAAAAACATCCCAATATATCAAGCCTTATTGTTCATTTTTAAGATGTAATTTGGTGGGAAGTCAAGCCTTGGATGCATAGCTTGGGGCCAGACTTCCCTCCAAACTCATACCAGTCCATTAGTCACGATGCTTTGTATGAAATCATTCAACTGGTTCTGAATTCACCTAAATTTATGGTTGTCCAGCCCTGTTGTGTCACCACCTTGTCTACAAAGATAATAGGAGGGACTTTAATGCTTTATTAAAAAATAGGCATCCTCTGTCTCGGGTATAGTTCTGATCTAATAACCATCTCAAAAAAAAAAAAAGAAAGAAAATGAGACTAGTTTGGCATGAACTTTTCTTGAGAAACCCACACTAGTTCTCTGAGGAAATACATGGCCCCTATGGTAATTGAACATAAAATGGAAGTGGGCTAACAATCAAAATCACAGAATCTCAGAATAGGAAGGGACTTCAGTGATCAGCTAGTCAAATTCATTAATGAAATGAATCCCAACTTTAACAAAGACAATTAAGGACCATCTGGCTCAAAGGGGTACAAAAAAGAGGGAAACAATCATTTCTCCAGGGAGACCCTTCATTTCAAAACAAAACAAAACAAACCTAGATCTCCCTTTTTTCATTCAGACTGGAATGATAGCAGTCATCCACTACTAATAGGGTTAGGAGTTTTGATTTGTTCCATCTCTAATCTAGTCTTATTCCTTTATTCTTAGGCATCCTCTCCACTCTTGGTGGCTCACCATATTGGTACCAGAGTTAGTGTAGTTACCTTGTTATTTAGCCCTATTGCAGCTCAGAACTCCCAAGCTCAAATGATCATCCAACCTCAGCTTTTTTTCTAGCAGGCATTATAGGCATGTAACGCCATGCCCAGGTTCCATTCCCCTTTTGAACAATGGTTTAGGAAGGTTTTCCCAAGTTGGTCTTTTTGTATTTGGTACAATCTTGGTGCTCCTAGTTCTGCACTCTAGGGTCAAATAGAACAAATCTAATCTCTTCTCCTCACCAAGATCCTTCCTCAAAATGCTAGTCCTCTACCAAGTACTGACCTTATGAAGAATGTGCATCTCTGGGAGTTAGAGGAAATAAAGGATAAATAGATTGGTCATCTAATTACGTGAACAAACAGGGTGGGAAAACTCTGAGCCCTCTAATTCTCTTATTATTATGGGACTCCTGAGATTGACACAATTTGGTAAATCTCCTCTGGTGCCAGTCTGTTCCTACTCTCTACTTCTACCCAAAAGATATGAATGGTTGGCCTCATTCGCCTGTTATATGCTGCTTTTGGGAAGCTCAAGATAAAATGAGAAGAAACCCATCAGACATTAATTCAAGCTAATCTTGTGCAATACTTTACATATACTCTGTATTTACATACTTGTGTCTATGTTATATCTTGCGTCACAAGGGTTGCTGAGAATAGATAGTGTTTTATTGTTGACTTTGTATCCCCAAGGCCCTGGGTCAGTGCCAGAGTGGATATTGTTGAATGGAATTGGACATTAAGAGGCAATCAGAGTAAGTGGAATGCTGGTTCTCTGTGCGTTTTCCTCAAGTTTAGCAAGTGGTGGGATGGGAGGTGGTGAGACACACTGGCTATTTTCAGGCTGGACTCACCTAGATTGATATAGTGTTCCTGGAAAGGTCAACATAGCAATTCTGGAATTTATGGAACACGTGGAAAAGAGAAAGATAATAGCAGTCATCAGGGAAAGAAGGAAATGTTTGTGACTCTTTGACATCCACACTTGGAGTGGAGACCTGCTGAGCATCCACAGTCTGAGATTAGGGGCCCAACTATTATTTTATAGGCTCCCCCAGGAGAAAGAGGATTATCCTTCATGCAACCTCCAATAAGAAGTTTTAAGGTGGATGTTGACATGCATTTAGTAGGAGTTTCCTCACTGGGAGTTTGTTATGCTGATAAAATCACAAAGTTTCAGCCACAAACAAGAAACAAAAACACAGTCTGGGGACTGAAAGAAAGCTTGAAGCATTCATTACTTGCTAAATATGGGCTCCCTTTACAGAAAAAATACCAAGTAGAGTGAGAAATACCTTGGATCCTGAGTGACATAGGAACTGGATTCAACTCCATCTGACTCTTGCTAGCTAGGTAATTAGGGCGACTTAACTTCTCTGACCCTCAATTTCTTCTGTCAGTAGAAGTGAAGGAGGATTTATCAAGTACCTTCTCTGTATCAGGCACTGTGCTAAGTGCTAGGAATAAAAAAAAAAAGGCAAAAACCAATTCTTGCTCTGAAGAAACTCACAATCTAATGGGGGAGATGACTGCAGACAATTAGGTACAAACAAGCTATTTTATTGTTGTTGTTGAGTCATTTCATCTTTGGCTGACTCTTCATGATTCCTTTTGAGGTTTTCTTGACCAAGATGTTGAAGTAGTTTGCCATTTCCTCCTCTAGCTCACTTTACAGATGAGGCAACAAGGGTTAAGTGACTTAACCAGGTCACACAGCCAGTTTGGGTCTGAAGTCAGATTTCAACTCAGGAAGATGAGTCTTCCCTGACTTCAGGTCCAGTGTTCTATCTATTGCACCATCTAGCTCCCCACAAACAAGCTATGAGATAGGATCACTAAATATTATTACCCATTTATAATATAAATAATGCAGGTATTATGATATTAGCCTCATGCGGTTAGCATAAGGATCAGATGAGATCATTTCTATCACATTCTTTGTAAACTTTAAAATATTATATGTGCCAGCTATTGTTTTTATCATTGTTATTATTATTATTATTAAATAGCATCTCTTTGATATGAGTTTAATCCCAATCTCACCTTGAAAGATTTGTGCCACAATTTTACATTGGGATTCTGGATTGGACAACTTCCGCAAAGCAATCATGAAAATTCCCATGTCTGGCTACTAGGTAATTTCAGAGACTTTCAGAACCCCAAGGATTAGGGTACACTTTGGGAAGAAATCTAGGAACAATTAAACATGAGTTTGTATATATTCCCAATACAATAAGATAAACTTAAAAACACATTCACAAAATCCCAGAAGAAATCATCAAAGAGAGAAAGTAAAACAAGGACCCTTGAATAAACTATTTGTCCCAATGATCTGTGTAAAATCCAAAAAGTCAGTCCCAAATATGAGGACTCTTCTGGCAGAGGTCTTCATCTCCAACTTCAGTTTATTCACTGCAGTTGAAGGAAGGGTCGTATTCTTTTTCTTAATCTCTATAGATTCCTGGCATTCCTCATCCTTTTTTCCCAAGCAGCTGGATTTGGAGTTGAAGAAATTGATTGAAATGCTGGCTTTGCCATTTGCAACATGTGACTGTGACCATGGAAAAGTAACTTGATCTTGCTGAGTCTTAACTTCTTCAAATATAAAATGCATTTGGACCAGATACCTTTGAGTGTCCATTTTTTGCTCCAAAACTATGATTCTATCATCCTATCAATTCAGAGGACCTGGGTTAAAAACCTGTCTCATATATTACATTTGTGACCTTGGGGAAGTCAATTCCATTCCTAGGCTTCAGATTCCTTTTCTGGAAAATGTGGAAATTAGATGAGATAACCACTGAGGTACAAGAGCATGTTGGTAAATGAGAGAGAAAAAAAATACAATACACTTTTTAGTTTAATCTGCATTGTTCATATTTTATCACTTTCTTAAATCTAAACAACTAAATAATAAACTAAACCCATATTTGTAGTATTTGCTAATCAGCAATCTTAGATGTAAAAATTCAGTATTAGATCTTGGGGTCCAGTTGGTATGAATTGGCTCAAAGACACCCCTGTGAGGTCCTTGATCCCTCTAGCTCTGGGATCCTGTGGTTCTTGTGGTCATATATGTCTCAATCTCCCAGACCACGTAGTTTCTTGGGTATGGTGAAAGGTGTTCCAACTTTTGCTGTCAACTCCCATGATGGCAAAAACTACAGAGTAATTTTTATGTAATTGATGCCTTTACTCCGCTTTTGCCCTCAGTTTTCCTTTCTTCTTCCCTTCCTTCCCCCTCTTCTAGTTTTCATCACTTAAGAACCCCACTCAGGCAAGCTTTTGCTGTTGTAGACATGCCTTTAGGCTACTACCCTCACAGAGCTAAGAAGGGATTTTCCTTTGCAAAGCTGTGATGAGTGGAGAGTCATTATTGCTTGCTTCCAGCTTTTGGGGATTTGGACACTGATACTGTACACGATAATCCTCCTTGACTCTGAGATGTCTTATTCTGTCTATTCCTTTCTGCCTTGTGGCCTGCCTTTAACTAGATTCCTATTCTTTGGCCCCAAGAGGCAAGAAAAAAAATTAATATTTCCTCTGGTCTCCTCACTCTTCCTGGAGCTTCATAACTTCTTTCCCTACTTCTGATCTGACGGGAGGATTATGCATCCTGAAATGTGTGTGCTGCTATATTCATTATTTCCAAGAATAAACAGTCATTTTGGAGGCGAAACCTCCATTAGTTGTGTCTCCTTTGATTCTCCATCCTAGGCTTCATTACAGTGGAGTTGCCCTTCCTGTTTTTCTGGGAGGGCAGTTTACAAATTCACAGGCTTTTCAATGTAAGAATCTGAATCTGTTGCCAGATAAACTCAATTCTTGAGGGGGAACTTTATCTGCCTTTCAGAGCAAAGCTTGTCTGCCTTTCAGAGCAAAGCTTGGTTTGGAAATGTAGATGAATATAGATTACAAAGGTCACCTCCTCTCTTTCACTTTGCTCCCTCCAAGCCAAAACTAATGTCACGGTGTCATCTCTACACCATACCAGGGGGTGGAGTCAAGATGGCAGCTTAGCAAGCAGCAAAAGTTCAGACCTCATGGAAGACCCTTCCTTACTGATATAGACTGAATGCTCCTAGGGCACCGAAATTCAATCTGAACAACAGGACAGAAGTGGGGAACCCTCCTTCTGGACTCAAATCAAAAGGTACGCCCCCCCAAAAGCCGGAATCCAAGAATATAATACTCAGGGCTAAGGGGAAGGCAGAGCGAAGGTCCCAGGACCCCTCCCCCACAACCCAGAGGGCTGAGCCCCCAGCAGCAGCAGGAATCTCTGAGCGGGCAAAGGTGCTGGTTTGGAGGGTGTCAACTAGAAAAAACACAGAACTATTATCACTCTTTAATCAAGGGAAAAGGGGTTAGCGCTGCTACTACTACGACAACAGAGCTGATTTCCAAGACTGCACTGGAGTCAAGACGCTCTGGTCACCAGCCGCTGGGAGTGCCACCGACTCAGGATGGACTCCGAGGAACAAAAGAACTTAGGGAACCTATATACCACTCTAGATGACCTGGGGGCTTTAGGATTAGAGGGACAGTTGATTGACTTTACAATGGTAAGAAAGGAAAATGAAGAGTTCCAGACAGGAATAATAGTGAGGGGCTGGGGCCCCACAATGGACATAAAAGGGAAAGACTCAGCCTAGGGCTGGGTCACCTTGGTCATGGACTTTAGCCTAGGGGGAAGAAACCATTGGGACAAAAGGGATGTTTAATTTTGGATGGGATTAGCTGTTCCCACCCAAACTACCAGGAAGTTCACTGTCTGGTGAAGAGGGACCTTCCCTCAGGGGGAAACTCTCCTGAGACAAGGTCAAAACCTGGGGTTTCTACACTCAAACTAAATAAACTGGGGATCTCTATATTTCCATGTTGACAAGGGTCTACCTTGTGAGCAGTGGGGTGCTGGGCTCAGAGCATCCAGCTTGGACTGCGGGGAGGAAACCAGGGAGAAACAGGCCATGGCTGGGTCCCTCCATCGGGCTCCAGTCTCACCCTTGCCTCGGGCACATCCAGACCAATCCTGTTGAACTAATCCCATCAGAACTCCTCAGAGTTTAGGGAGGCCGGCAAAGGCACTTGAGGACAGGGGAGAAGCAGCTGGAGAGAACTAGAGAGAGCCTGGGCGGCCCAGCCTTCCAGGAGTCTTCAGAGCCTCAGTGCTTCATACCACATACAGCCCAACCCACTTGAACTCAATCCAATCAAAAGCCTCCAGAGGCCAGGGAAGCTAACATTCCTCCCTTAGAGACTGTACCAAGAGATCTGACAAAGCTCCAAGAAGGGAGACTGACAGCCCCCAAACCAAAACAAAATGAGAGGAGCAAGAGCACAGCCAAATACGGGGAGCACAGAAGGGGTAAACTCGAGCAAACAACAGAAAAAGAAGAAAGAAATTACAATAGACAGCTTCTGCACAGGTAATGAGCAAAGAGTGAATGAAACAGAGGGGGAGGACCCAGCAAAGGAAAAATCAGAAATCCCAGCGAATTGGATACAGGCTTTGGAAGAACTCTAAACCATACCACACAAAATTGTTTTTTCCCAATCATTCCCCTGATGTGTCAATAATTGCAATCATAGGATATGGAATTAGAAGGGAATTGTATGATCAGCAAATTCAGCTCTTCACTTTATAGATGAGGAACCTAAGTATCAGAGGGGTTAAATGATGCCCATGGTTATACAAGATAAGTAGCAGAGGCAGGATTTGAATTCATGTCCTCTGGCTCCAAATCTATTACTCCCTTATCTCATCAAGCTGTCACTCTAAATGCCATTGATGGGAGTCTGGTTCTGAAACCAGTAGGACTAGAAGAAAACTCAGGACCACTCCAGTAAGATTCCATAATTCCCCTGGATGACAATCCTCTCATTTTACAAAGGAGTACATTGAGTCCCAAAGAGGTAAAAGTCATGTAGGTCATTAGTGTCAGAGTCAGGTTTTGAATCCAGATCGAATAATTCCAATCTAATCATACTTCAATGGCTGCTGACTGGAACCATCAGCTAAAGAAAGATGGTGGTACACTCTAGTGAGAGACAGTGTCAGATTCAGATGATCTAGGGACACTGACTTTATAATAGCACAAAAATCCTAGAGGAAAGAGGCAGGGTTGTCTGGGATAGCAGCTTATGGGTGAAGTTGCACAAAGATGTAGTATGTTATTGTTCAAAGAACCTTGGATTTGAAATCAAACAACTTGGATTCAGATCCTGGCTCTGCCATTTTCTAGTTGGGTGTCATTGATTGGATAATTCATTCTCTCAGAGCCTCAATTTTCTCTTCTATGAAGTGGGAATGATACTATTTGAGTTGCTACCTTTATGGACTTGTTTGAGTTAAATAAAATGAGATCATTTTGGAAAAAACACTTTGTAATCCATCAAATGCTACAAAGATATGAGCCCTTTATATTAGTGCCTCAGAACTATGGACCAGTCAATGGTGGGTTTGGCTAGTACAGGGCAAAAGCAATGAATCCATGAGTTTGGGTGGTCCTTTATTCTTTCTGGCCATTGGGATATCAGAGTAGAAAAAGCAGTATAGTGTACTAATCCAAGTCCTAAGCTTGGAGTCAGAGAGATCCAATTTCAAGATCTGTTACTGGCAATTTCTAGCTTTGTGGGCAAATCTCTGGACCTCTTTAATCTTCAATTTCTTTATCAGTAATTCTTTTAGTGAAAATTTAATCCAGTTCAAGTAGTCTGCATGAATGATGACTAAAAGTAAACACCACTTTGACAGGATCCCCTGGAAGTATCACAAAGCAAAGTACAAATATCTCACTGATGAAACTGAGGCATGTGTAGTGATGACAGGAATGTCAAAACATTGGAAGATCACCAAGCACAATGACTAGTTTTCCATTATACTGAATTAGAACTTTGAATATATGGATGAATTAGAACTTTGCATTAGACTCTTGTTTTTGACAGTGAGTTCAAGTTAAGGGCTGCCTTTGTTGACCACAGACTTCATATTTTTTAGGACAACCTAGAACTGGGAAAAAGAAGTGTATTTTTAATGAGTTATTGAAAAAGGAACATCCTCTGTTAGAACAAGAGTCCGGATTTTTAGTGTGGAAAATATGGTTATTGATAGTAATCCAAATGTCACCTCTTGTTAAGTATGTTGTAAATATTGCCTTTCCTGATAGAATGTAAAATTCCTGAAGAAAGACATTACAGTCATCCCTTGCTCTATCATGGTTCACTTATTGGGGCTTCACTGTATCGGAGTTTTTAAAAAAATTTTTTGTCAAATTCTGTATCATGGAGTTTTCACTATATCATGTGACCAACCATAGTTCTGTGTTCTGTGTCCTGGGTACTGATTGTCTCAGTGTTTATAAGAGTGTGGGAAAGGTTTATAAGAGAGTGGGAAGGGTATAAAGCCTTAAAATACACATATATCTAAATAATAAAATAAATATAATACTGCTACTTTGCCGATATTCGCCTATTGCAGGGGTCTCTGGAATGTAACTCCTACAATAGGCAAGGGATCACTGTATTTCATTTTTGTCTTTGTTGTAGAATGCCTGGTACATAGTGGCTATCTAATAAATATTTGCTGATTGATTAAAATGTGTCAGTGGCTACAGGGTGTAAGTACATTAACGTTAAAAATTATGGGAAGTGGCAGCTAGGTGACTTAGTGGATTGAGAGCCATGTCAAGAGTCAAGAGAGTCTGGGTTTCAAATCTGGCATCAAACACTTCCTAGCAATAGAATCTTGGGCAAGTTACTTAACCCTCTTTGCCTATCCCTTACTGAATTTCTGCCTTGGGACCAGTATACATTGAAGATGGAAGATAAGGGTTCAAAAATATATGAAATATATTTTTATTCTTTTAAAAATTTAATTATATTTAATTCATTTCTTTTTATATTATTTATTCATTCACTTATTTATTTTATAAAGGTATAAAAATATATTAAAGGGACAGCTAGATGGCACAATGGATAGAACACCAAGCCTAGAGTCAGGAAGATCTGAATTCAAAACTAGTCTCCAGACACTTATCAACTATGTGACCCTTAAAAATAAAGATATGAGACACTTGGAGCATGGGATGGGGAAAGGAGGGCAGATAGGCTTTGTATATTAGACTATCTCAATGAATGGATTAGAGATTGCTCCTGCTGTATTTCTATAATAAACTCAACACATCTGCAAACAGTTTTGCTACGGAGTCCTGGGACTAACTAGATGTCCTTATGTTGCTATTTACTCAAGAAATGTTTCATAAGAGGCATTGATACACTGGAATAAGTGTTAAATTTAGACTCAGAAGATTGGGGTTTGAAACTCAGGCTTGTCACTTACTATTTGGGTGTCTTTGGACAAGTCAATTACATTCACTGAGTATTTCCTCATCTGTAAAATGAGGCATGGTACCAGATAATCTCTTAAGATCCCATCTAAGCATTAAATCTCTGAGCCTATTTCCCTATCCTGTCCCCTCCTTGCCATTTTTTTTTTGCTTGTAGATCTCTTAGGTGGAAAGCACAGCAACTAGGGAACCCCTTAATTTATAAGATTCCTAGCTTTCATTTCACTTTGGGGTTCATAAGATCATAGAATTTTGAATCTGGGTAGAGTCTAATTTATTCATGTTCAGTGTCAGTTGGGGGGGAGGTCTTCAATGCCATCTCCTGCTATAGTTTGGGCTCAGGCTTGAAGATTTCCTTCTGATGATAGCCTGGATGCCCCATGTTTTTCCCAGCTAGTGATCAAGCCTTAGAAACATCTAAACTTGGTTTCTAACTTCTGCCCTAAGGATACATGCATGAACACAAATATGCCCTAACTTCCCAGTGAACATTGGAACATAAAACAAACTTCCACAAAAGCATATAAAGAACAGAAAAATAACTTTTCTTTGAGTCCAGTTAAGAAGAAAATAATATTATTTCTCAGTTCCCTTCTTTCTTACTTTACTTTCCTGAAAAGTGAACTCATAATACCAATAGGAAAAGCAGGAATAGAATGTCTACTCACAATGGTAGTATTTGCTATAAATTAGGTCTAGGTTTAGAGCGGGTCACAGAGTCCCTTACCCTTTGCTCAGTGGCTGCCAACTTGTTTCTCTCATTATTACCATCTAAGAAGCCCCATCAATCTCCTTGTGGTTTCTTCCTCCCAGAAATCTCTTTTCCTTTAAGGACTTTTAAACAATGGGTCCTCTCCTATTCACTCTGATTGGTCAGAATATCTTTCAGAATCATGCAGACTTCGAGACATAAAAGGCCTTGTACATGCCTTCTACATTTTGTTTTTAATTAATTTTTAAAAAGTGTTTAGTACCTCTCCCTCCTACTGTCCTCCCAACTACATAATAAAAGTAAAACTATGATAACAAATATACATAGTCCTGGGGCACTTAGATGACTCAGTGGATTGAGAGCCAGGTCCAGAGATGGGAGGTTCAAATGTGGTCTCAGACACTTCCTGGCTGTGTGACCCTTGGCAAGTCACTTAACCTCCATTGCCTAGCCCTCACTGCTCTTCTGCCTTAGAACCAATGTACAGTATTGATTCCAAGACAGAAGGTAAGGGTTTAAAAAACAAACAAACATATTCATAGCCCAGCCAAACAGTTTCCCACATTATTAGTCTCATGTGAAAATATGTGTCTCACTGTGCAGTTGAAGTCCATCTCCTCTCTGGAGGTTGGTGGTGTATTTCATCATCAATGCTCTGGATTTTCAGATTTCTTAAATCTTTCAAAATTCTTTTTCTCTATAATCTTGTTGTCTTTCTACAAAACGTTCTCCTACTTCTGCTCACTTTGCTCTACATCAGTTCATAGGTATCTTCTCAGTTTCCTTTGAAAATGTCCATCTTGTCATTTCTTGTGGCACAGTCATGTGCCATTGCATTCATAGACCATAGTTTGTCCAGCTGTTCCCTACTTAATGAGTTTCTCTTTAATTTCCCATTCTTCGCCACTATAAAAAGAGCTGCTATAAATATTTTTATATATATACACATGAGTCCTTTTCTTCTTTCTTTGATCTCTTCTGGGGCAATGTTCTAACTTGCTTTCTGGAGTGACTGGACCAGTCCACAACTCCATGATTGGTGTGTAAGTGTATCCTTTTCCCCATGGCCCCTCCAACTCTTCTGGGGCAATATTCTAACTTGCTTTCTGGAATGACTGGACCAGTCCACAACTCCATGATTGGTGTGTAAGTGTATCCTTCCCACGGCCCCTCCATCATCTGTCATTTTGCTTGCTGCATTTTAGAATGAAGAATCTGAGACCTGGAGAGGTGAAAGAACTCGTCTAAGGCCACACAAATGGCTCTTCAGCTCTAGGATTCTGAGTTCTCTCACTCACTGAGTATCTTGGTCTCTCTCTGGGGACTTGTGCCTATCTTATCAGTTGGTTGGCTGCTGAGTGGTTTGGGTGAGGAGAAGGGGAAATTTGATGGCAGTGGGTGGAGTTGGGGCAGAACAAAGTCAAAGAAGATTGGCAGTTCATGGAGAGCTGTTGCTTTGGGATTCCTGGCATTAGAAGCCTTACTTACTGCCAGCTGAGGCACCTCAGGCATTCACTATTTGGCCCCATCTTGAAGCGCAGAGATCTGTTCCTTGATGTTCTTTTAGTGTTTAATCCCACTGGACCAGATTTCAGGGATTCCTGGGATTCTTCCAAAGAACAATCTAGGAATAGACTCTTCCTTCTTCCCTACCTACCCCGCTCTGATCACAGGCTTCCGCTGGGTCATTTCTTCCCCCTGGCCTCAGTGGGAGCAGGTGACAGAAAGAACAGACAGAGAGCACTTGTTGCTCCTTGGACCGGAGCTTCCAGGCTTCCCCTCCACCAGCAGGTAGATCATGTTTAAGTGGCATGCTGGAATGTGGCAAAGCACCCAGTGCCATGATGAATCCTCCAATCTTTGGAATCCAGTTTAGATACTGTTTAGTGGAGACTAGGGAAGAGTATCACATGCCTCTCTGGTAAGCCACAACTAGTTCTTGACATTGGAAAGGTAGGGCATTTGTTCAGGGAAGGGAATTTATTAATTTATTATTATGTACTTATTAAGTACCCACCATGTATCACTGCACTAAATGCTTCACAAAACACCATCTCATTTTATCCTCCCAAAAACTCTGTGTTTTTTCATTTTTATTTTACAGTTGAGGGAACTGAGGCAAGCAGAGGTTAAGTGATTTACCCAGAGTCATACAGCTATGAAATATCTGAAGCCATATTTGAACTCAGGGCTTCCTGACTCTAGGTCCATCCAATAATTCCACCTAACTGCTAATAATTGCAAGTGACTAGCCTGATGTTTTCTTTTCTTTTAAAAAAAATAACCTTTACCTTATATCTTAGAATTGATACAAGTATTGATTCCAAAGCAAGAGTGGAAAGGGCTAGGCAATTGGGGTTAAGTGATTTGCCCAGGGTTGTCCAGACAGGAAGTATCTGAGGCCAAATTTGAACTCAGGACTTCCCAATTCCAAGCCTGGCTCTCTATCCACTGAGACACCTAGCTGGCCCAATGCTATATGTTTTTAACTAATATGGCTAACCAGGAGCTTCACTTCCTTTCTTTTTCTCTGGCCATATTCTAGTAGAGGAGTAACTAAAAAGTTAAATCAACAATAGGCAGAGGAAAGTGGAAAAACCCAGAGCTGGGATGCCTTACTAGCTAGGTCGTCAGTGTCTGAATAACTTGAATAAACTATATTCCCTTAAATGGTGTCATGTGTCAGCCATGTCTCACTTTTCTTTCCTTTCTTGCTGATTCTTCTAAGCTCCAGCCTAGGAGTAGCTAGCAGTTGTATTCATGAAAACCAAAGCATTCCCCTTTCATTCATTGTTTCACTCAATTGATTCATACAAGATCTATTCAGTACATATAGATAGAGGATTGGGTAGTTCATAAGGAAAGTACAGAAATTAAAAAGTCAAGGTCTCTGCCCTAGTTGAAGAAATTCATAATTAGGCAGAAGAAATAAAATATACTCAAAGACCTATAATATACAATCTAGTTTTTTTTTTTTAATGAATGATTGCATTGGTTTAGAAAACTCGTTACCAATCAATCAATCAATAAACATTTACCAAGTGCCTACTGCTTGCTAGGTACTACACTAAGTCCTGGAGATACTTCCAGTATGGAAATTCCTTTCACCAAAGAGAGGAGAAACTCCATACCTTCTCATCTTATGTAGAGAAATGAGAGGTTAAGAACTCACCTCTAGTCACAAAACTCAAATATCAAGGGCAAGATCTGAATCCAGGTCTTCTTTGGCTCTAGCTGCTACCAGTCTCTCTCCATTGTCTATGACTTCATTACAACATGCAACATGTCATTCATAGATCACTTCACAGCTGTTATCTCATTTTCTCTTTATAATAACCCTATGGGTATTAGAAGTAATTCATAGGTGAAGAAACCTTGGTTCTGAGAAATTAAATCACTTGTCTACAGTCACACAGCTACCAAGGGTACAAGGTAAGATTTGAGCTCTTGTCTCTCCTGACTTCCACTTGTCCAGCCCAGTACTTTTATATAGGACACCATACTGTCTCTCTCAATCTGTGAAAAGCCTCAGTTTCCTCAACTGTAAAATAATAATAAATCATATATTTCAGGTTCGCCAACCACTTTCCTCAAAACAATCTTGCCTGAGTGAGAGAAATAAAACCAGTTCAGGCAGAGGCCAGAGAGGGAGGAGTTCCTTCTGACTGGGGTCCTCAGGAGGGGCTTTTATGAAATTAGATTTGGACCTTACAGGAGGTGGAGGTGGGAAATTCGAGGAGGCCATTACAGGCAGAAGCAACTGTGTAGCCAAAGGTACCTAGATGGAAATATGTAAGCTGCAGTCAAGGAATGATGAAGAATCCAGTTTGACTGGAATATAGGGTATATTCTTAGTTGCAAGGTCAGCTCTAATGCTGCTTCATGGAGGAGGCTTAGCCTGGACATCTCCCTTGTTATGGTTAAAATTAGGGGTTGAGACTGAATATGATAATTATTGGTCGCCAAAGGATTTTATTTATAAAATCCTAAAATGAACACTAAAGTCAGAATGGAGTTTATGGTGATTTAATTACAACTGGAGGAAGAAATTATTAGAGAGGGAGAAAGAGAGGGAGAGAAGGAAAAGAGGTTAACTCAAAAACTGCTCTGACTCAGGCTGAGCCAAGGCGGGAGTCTAAGGCCTTGGAGAGCCAAGGCAGAGAAGGAAGTCAGTCCTTATCACTCACGTGACCAATCTGAAGGGAAGCTGTCTGTGGGGCTCCTCCAAGCTCGAGTTCCATGATTGAACTGGCCTCTAGCCCTCTCCACAGGAAGTCCTGAGAATGCCAGGGGCTGTTCTCTACCTCACTTCCTGCATCTCATGTGTGCCAATGGTGGCTCAAGCTTGGCTTAGGACAGCCCAGGGGGGCAGTTAGTTGTTTCTGATTTGTCATTAGCTAGCACATGCTCATGTAGTGTGGGTGTGCACATTCCTGGGTGCTAGATCAAGCAAGATGGAGGAAATTTAAAATTCACAATCCCCCCTGATGATGATTGGGGAACTAGTCTCCCCAATTGATGACTAAACATAAGCATCCTGCACCCCAAAAATTTCTAACTGCAGGTTATACAAAATTTTACCCTCTAAGAGGAAAACGACAATAGTTATAGATAAGGGGGAAATAGAGGAGAGAGAGAGAGACAGCAAAACCAATGTTTTTTCTGGGCACATTGACAAAAGTCAATTAGGGGGCGGTCCCCTTTGGCATAAGAGTGTACATTCAAAATAAATGTTCAATTAACCTTCAGTTCAATCAACCACACCCCAAAGTTCATTCTGGATCTTCCTGTAGTGTAAGGGTTTGAGTTAGCAAGCTTCTTCTCTAAAGATCTTTCTCGAACAAAAATTTAAATCTTGGATTTTATGAAAATACAATCCCCCCTGAAGAAGGTTTTGAAAAACACCCAGTTAATCTGAGGATGCAAGGTTTAGTTATGGGGGTTTGTGAGTCAATTAAAAAAAAAGCAAAAACAAAAACAAAAGAAAGAGAAAAAATAATCAAAGAAAATTAAACCCTTTAAATTTATATATATATGTGTGTGTGTGTGTGTGTGTGTGTGTATGTATCTTTAAGAAGAATTCAAAATCAGTATCAAAATATCAAAAATCTATGTATACAAAATTTTGAGAAAGCAAGAATAAATTTCTCACAGGCCCTTTTATTAGGGACCAATTTGGTAATTTCTAATCCCACAAGTCTGTAGGACAGAATGCAGTAATATTTCACTTACCCATTTGCAGCCAAGGCTACAGGAAGTTGCCATACTATAGGAGAGAAAAAAGGACCAGATTTTTATTTTGATAGGGCAGTGTCATTCCCCGGTCTGATTTTACCTTCATTCTCAGGGATAGAGGGAGCCAGGATGATAGCTAAAACTTTGGTATTTGTCTGTAAGTATTTTCACGAAGAGTGTGGATACAAGGAAGGCCTATCAAGACAGTTTTCTAAAAAGTATCTTGGAGAAACATGGCTTAGGAATCATTATCTAGGCTATCTTTTTAAAAAAAATTGAGAAGTTCTTGTCCAATTTAGTGGTTGCCATTAACTGTAACAGTTAAATTAGTTTCTCTACTAAAAGTATTATATTTTTAGAGATTTATTAAAGATTATTAGAAATCAAAGATACAAATCAATAAGCCACATTTCTAGGGCTGATAAGCCCATTCAATTTCACTTACTACATCTTGAGAGAAGCAGGTGCTTAGAAATGGAAGCAGAGAGACCCAAGTAGGTGTTACAGTCAGTTTAAATACAAATGCTGATCTTGCACTCAGGTAAGGACTCAGGTGAGATTATAGGGCACTCTGGGAAGTGCCAAGGACTTCTGGGGATTGAAGTCTAGGGTTCAAATCTCCATTTTTATACCCTCCACACCTATCCTGTCAATGCCATCCTTTAAGGTTATCTTCCCTGCCATCTGTTCTGTCTTTGAGGCAACTGGGTGGCACAGTGGATAAAGTTGTGAGTCTGGAGCAGAAAGACTTGAGTTCAAATCTGGCCTTAGATACCAACCTGGTTAAGTCACTTAATCCTGTTTGTCTCTATTTCCTCATCTTTAAATGAGTTTGAGAAAGAAATGGCAAACCACTCTAGTGTCTTTCCTAAGAAAATTCCAAATGGGGTCACAAAGAGTCAGATATGACTCCTTGAGGGCAAGTATTATATTTTCTTTTTGTATCCCCAGTTCTTAGCACAGTTCTCGGAACACAGTAAGTGCTTATTAAATTTTGATTGATTAATTGACTATATATTCTGGCTTCTATGTGGGAGGGTCTTCTTCCCTATCAAAACAAGCTCCTTGAGGGCAGTTTCTATTTTTGTTTTGCTTTGTACCCCTCTTGCTTAATACAAAGGCTGGCTGGCACATAGCAAGTACTTGCTAATTGATTGGATTGCTTGATGATGAAAGGGAGGTCTATTATTGTGATGTTTTGGTTTTCCACAAGTGTGTGGCAGTTTAATCAAGAGCTTTTGGGCTCTGCCTGTGAGTGTGAACTTACTACTCTGCTATTTCCTTATAAATCCTTCCATAACCTCATACCTAGCAGTTTTGCCATTATGCCAATAAAGGAAAATAATAAATGTTGGAGGGGATGAGGCAAAATTGGGAAACTAATACATTGCTGGTGGAATTGTGAATTGATACAACCATTCTGGAAGGCAATTTGGAATGATGCCTAAAGGGCTTTAAAACACTGCATGTCCTTTGATCTAGCTATACCACTACTGGGTCTGCATCCCGAAGAGATTAAAAAAAAAAACAACTTTGCACAAAAATATTTATAGTTGCACTTTTGTGTTGGAAAAAATTGGAAAATGAGGGGGTGTCCATCGATTGGGGAATGGCTCAACAAATTGTGGTATATGATGGTGATGGAATATTATTGTGCTGAAAGGAATGGCAAACTGGAGGAATTCCATGTGAGCTGGAAGAACCTCCATGAACTGATGCACAGTGAAATGAGCAGAACCAGAAGAACATTGTATTCAGAAAGTGAAACATTGTGGAATGATTATATATAATAGACTCTGCTACTAATAGCTATGCAGTGATTCAGGACAATCCTGAGGGACTTATGAGAAAGAACACTATCCACATTCAGAAAAAGAACTATGGGAGTATAAACACAGAAGAAAAACATATGACTTATCAGGTGGTTCTATGGGTATATGATTGGAGGTTTGGGTTTTAAAAGATCACTCTATTACATAATAAAACATATATAATGCAGTGGAAATGCTTGTCAGCTCTGGGATGGGAGAAGGTAGAGGGGAAGGAGAGAATATGAATCATGTAACCATGGAAAAATATTCTCAATCAATTAATTTTTTAAAATCCTTCCATAAGAATTTGAGCAAACACCAAATTCTACCAAATTAACTTAAAAGTAAATACATACTGAACATCTACTATTCAATTCAATTCAATGAACATTTTGTTAAGTGTTGGGAATATAAAGATAAAAAATTTAAAATTTGATACATTTTGGGGAGGCATGATTTATAATAAATAAAGATAAAATATATAAGACTGTTAGGGAAAAAATGGAAGAGATTGAGAATACTAATAGATGGGGGAGTGAGGTCCTCCAGGAGATAGGCTTAGGTTGGAAGAAGCATCATAGCAGGGCTAGAAGGAAGTTAGGAATTTGAGGGTATAGATGAGGAGGGAGTATATTCCATACATAGCCTAGCAAGAGAACTTAATCCCAGTCTGGACCTCAGGGCACTTAACTTTGACCCATGCTTATGGAAGGGACAGGAAGTTCTTTGAGTCATGACTATTTTAGAATTGATACAATGGGATACTAAGTACCTATAAAGGTGGGGCAACTTGTAAACTATTTTAATCACTACAGTTTAAGACCTCAACCATTTTAAATCTCACAGCAGTCTGAGGTCTCCTGCACGAGCTCCTCCAGGGGTCCAATTCCACAGTCAACTGTCTTTCCTCCAAGTCTGAGTGTCTGTCTTCCAGTCTCTCCTCAAGAGTCTGTCTTCCCTCCAACTCTGAGTGACTATCTCTTCCAGTCCAACCCTGAATGACTGTCTTCCAGTCTCTCCTCAAGTGACTGATCTATCTTTGTGTATCTCTGTTTCCACTATTTAAAGACTTTTTTTCTCTTGTGTCACCTCCCCTAAATTTTAAGTCTACCAATCACAGCAGACACTTTTCTCCAGGACTGCCCACTCTTTCACAAGTGGGTCACAGACCTCCCACTTAATGTATGAAATGGGTGTTCATACCTTTTCATGGTTAGTTCACACTTTTCTGTAGTTAGTTCATACCTTTTTGTGGTTAAAATGGGTAGATCTACTTTAAGTACTGAGTTTACACTTTAGGAATTAGAATCTAAAAGTAGACAGGGTATTATAATTTAATCTTCACAATAAAGGAAGAGCTAAGTACCTTCACTGTTACAATCAGGGGAGAGCCAAATCCAATCTTCACTAGGGAACTTCACTCTGTACTAGGGACAATATCATACCATTGAATATCCTTCTCTGCACTGCTCTCTCTGCCTATATAGTGTAATTGAACTCAGCTTTACTTCTTTGGGTCCTTTTGAGAGCCATGGCAGATTCCTAGAGGGTAAATTTACCTCTTTTCTCCCAGAGATATTTTAGAATTCTTGGCTACTGGTCATGGCTGTGACTACCTTATAGGAGTCCTAGTTTCAATAAGGCTTTACTCCATCCCAATTTACTCTCTTAAAGTTTCTAATTGGGTGATAAATAACATTTCTACAGCCTACTTTACATTTGAGGAAAGGTACCCAGAAATGAATGAAATGTGAGTTTTAGTCAGTCAATAAGCATTTATTAAGATTCAGGCACTGTGCTAAATGCTGGGGATACAAAGAAAGGTGAATGATGCTCCCTGCTTTCAAGGAACCCACAAATTAGTCTAGAGGATACATGTAAACAACTATGTACAAGCAAGATATACACAGACTAAACTGGAGATGCTCAACAGGGGAAGGCACTGGAATTGAGGAAGATGTGGAAATACTTTTCTGCAGAAGGTGGTTTTTTGAGCTGGGACTTTAAGGAAGCCCAGGATGTGGAGGGAGAATATTCTAGGCATGGGAAACAGACAGTGAAAATGCATGGGAGTCAGAAGGTGGAGTATGTTTGAAAAGTAGCAAGGATTCTAGCATCCCTGAATTACAATGTGAATAAGAGATGGGGTGGAGGGTAAGATGTGAGAAGAGTGGAAAGGTGGGTGGTGAGGGGCATGTCATGAAGGTCTTTGAATGACAGAGGATTTTATATTTGATTATGGGAGGTGATTTAAGTTTAAGGACATTGGACATGTGCAATACCTAGTTAGACAGTCAAGTCTGAATATTAGAAGAGAGGTTATGTCTAGATAAGTAGATCTGAGATTCAGAATAGAGACAATTGAATTAATAGGAAATGTTGAAATCTCTACTCCAAATAGAATAGAGGGAGAAGAGAAGAAGGCCTATAACAGACCTCTGTGGGACAGTCACAGTAGGCAGGAACTGGATGAAGATCCAGCAAAAAAAAAAAATCTGGAGAATGGTCCCTGTTAACATACATACACAAGTTATCTGGGAGGTTGTAATAAAAAAATATTTGTTTATTATGCAAATATTTACTGAGTAGCCTATTAGGCCCACCTGGATCAATATAAACTATTTCCCTTGAGGAGGGAAAGGGAATTGACCTGCTGTGTTCATTATTATCTTAAAATTTTTGTTAATTTAAATTTTTCCCTCATGTTTAAAAACAATTTCCAACATTTTTCAATGAAATATTGAGTCTCAAATTTTTCCCCATCCCCTGCCCCAATCCTTTTCCACTCTTGTTGAGATGGTAAAATATCCTATAGATTTTACATGTGGAATCATAAAACTTTTCCATATCAATCCTTTTGTGGAAAGAAACTCAAGCAGAAAAAAAAATTAAGAAAGTGAAAAAAGTTTGCTTTGGTCTGGATTCAGAACGTATGATGTTCTTTTTTCCTCTGGAAGTAAATGGCATGTTTTATCATAAGTCTTTGGGATAGTTTTGGATTATTGTATTGCTGAAAATAGCTGTATTCACTGATATTGTATACCTTGTTCTCCTGGCTCTACTTATTTCATTCTGCTTCAGTTTATGTCTTTCCAGGTTTTTCTAAGTTCCTCCTACTTGTCATTTCTTATAGCACAATAGTATTCCATTACCATCATAAGCTATAACTTACACAGCCATTCTCCAATTGATGGGATCCCCTTATTTTCCAAATCTTTGCTCCCCTCAAAAGAGCTGCTTTAAATATTTTTGTACATATAAGATTTTCTTCTCCTTTTTTCTAATCTTTTTAGAATAAACACCTAGTAATGATATTTCTGGGTCAAAACATATGTATATTGTTTTGTAGCCCTTTGTGCATAGGTCCCAATTGCTTTCCTAAATGATTGAATCAATTTGCAATTCCCCCCAATGGTACATTCATGTCTTTACTTTCCCCCCATCCCCTCCAAGTTTTGTCATTTTCCATTTCTGTCATAACAGACATCTGATAGCTGTGAGGTCAGGCCCCATAGTTGTTTTCATTTATATTTATCTAATTAATAGCATTTTTACATGACTATAGAGAGCTTTAATTACATTGTCTGAGAACTGCCTGTTCATATCTGAACCATTTATCAACTGGGGGATGACTTGTATTCTTATGTCTTACTAATTTCTCTTTGTATTTGAGAAATAAGGTCTTTATTATATAGAGGCTTGTAAAAAATTCTGCACCATTATGATTACTGTGTCTTACTCCCCATCTTTCCTATTTCTCCCTGTTTAGTTTCTGACCACCTCCTCCCCCAATTTGCCCTCTTTTCTATCAGTCCCATCCCACTTCTCTTAACTCCTTTCTCTCCTACCATTCTGCAGAGTAAGATAGATTTCTATACATGATTGTGCATGTTCTTCCTTCACTGAGCCAATTCCAATGATAAGGTTCATGTGCTGCCATCCCAATACATTCCTCTTTTTTATGCCTTAATTTTTTATATCATCCTATTATATTCAACCACACTCTTGCCCACTGTCTATATATACTCCTTCTAACTGCCCTAATAATGATAAAGTTTTTTGAAGTTACAAGAATCATCTCCCCATGTAGGGATGTACATAATTTAATGTTGAATATGTCTTCTGATTTCTTTTTCCTATTTACCTTTTTAGGCTTCCCAAGTCTTGTATTTGAGAGTCACATATTCCATTCATGTCTTTTTATCAAAAATGTTTGAATGTCTTCTATTTCATTGTATATCCATTCCCCCCCCCCCCCCGAAAGATTATATTGTTTTTCTGGGTAAGTCCTAGCCCTCCAATTTTTTAATATAAAAGCTGCTAAACTTTGTATTATTTTGACTGTCTCCACAATATTTGAATTGTTTCTTTTTTGGCTGCTTACAATATTTTTTTTCCTTAACCAGGAAATTCTGGAATTTGGTTATAGTACTTCTAGGAGTTATCCTTTTGGGATCTCTTTCAGGAAGAGATTGGTGTATTCTTTCCATTTCTATTTTACCCTCTGGTTCTAGACTATTAGGGCAATTTTCCTTCATAAGTTTTTGAAAGATGATATCTAAGCTCTTTACTTTTTTAAGTATGGCTTTCGAGAAGTCCAGTAATTCTTAGATTTATCTCTCCTGAATTTATTTTCAAGGTCAATTGTTTTTCCAAGGAGATATTTAACTTTTTTCTTTTTTTAAAAATTCTTTTGACCTTGTTGGATTGTTTCTTGATGTCTCATGGAGTCATTAGCTTCCAATTTCCCAATTCTAATTTATAAGATGTGATTTTCTTGAGTGAGCTTTTGTACCTTTTCCATTTGGCCAATTTTACTTTGTAAAAAATTATTTTCCTCAGTGAATTTCTGTACCCCTTTTTCCATATGGCCAATTCTAACTTTTAAATTCTTCTCTTCAGTGCACTTCTGCATATTTTTTCCATTTGACCAATTTTGCTTTTTTTTAGAAGTTCTCTTCATTGGATATTTGTACTTCTTTTACTAATTGACCTATTCTGTTTTCTAGGATATTAATTTCTTCAGTATTTTTTGTGCTTCCTTTACTAAGCTGTTGACTCAAAAAAAAAATATTTTTCCTTCCTTTTCCCAATTTTTCTTCTACCTTGCTTATTTGATCTTAAAAATCCTTTTTGAGCACCACAATTAATTCTTTGGGTGCTTGATAGTAATTCATATTTTTCTTGGAGGCTTTAGATGGAGCAATACTGATGTTGTTGTCTTCTTTGAGTTTGTGTTTGTTTTTCCCTGTCATGAGAAGGACTTTATTGAGTTTCTTCTTTTTGATGTTGTTTGATCACTTGCCAGTCTTCTTCTTTTCTTTTAATTAAAAAAACTATTAAAGTTAGGTGTAAAGGAGACTTTCAAGCTTCAGGTTCTTTGTGTAGCTGACTTCAGAGCTAGCTCTGGGGATTAATCTGCTTTCAGTACTTCTAAGGTGGTATGATGTGAAGAGAGTGTGTTTAATACTCTCTGGTCTATGAGTACCCATAAGCATTCTTTTATCCCTAAGGACTGTGACTAGGGTTCCCTATTCCCTGTGGCCACAAGCACTACTATGTGCTAGTGTTCCTCTTCCCTGGGAAAACTCACCCCAGGACAGCTTCCTGGATCTGCATATATGTAGAATAGCAAGAGACCCCGGTAATCTCTTTCTTAGCAGTTGTCCAACCTCCTTTACCATCTGTGGCTGAAAGCTCTGGAAGCCTTTGCTGTTTCTTCAGCTGTGCCCAGGGCCAATTATTGCAGTGGGGCCTGTCCTTGTGCTCCACCTCTACCTAGTGCACTGGATCTTTTGTGCCAACTGTCTAAGTTGTTTTGGGCTGAAAGATTACTTCACCCCATCTTTTTGTGGGTTATTCTGTTCTAGAATTCATTTGGAGGCATTATATCATAGTGTTTTGGAGTTTAATTTGGTAGATATCAGATGGGTCCCTGTATTTTCTCCACCATGTTAGCTCTGCCCACTCCCTCGTTAGTACCTTAAATTTTTTAAAGTATTGTGTGAGGTTTTCCTGGGAATACAAAGATGACTTAGATTGGATCCTTGTTTTGTGGGAGTTTGTAATCTAGTAGCCACAGTTAACCATAGCTATGAATTTTACTTTGTTTTAATTTGTTGGATTAGCTCACAATCTGGCTGGGCCTGGAAGAAGTAGGATTTAGTTCTGGGTGGAGTGCCTGATGAAGGGTTTGAGAAAGGTGTGTGTATATATATATATATATATATATATATATTCCTTTACCGGATTTTTCTAAATGAAGAGGGAACATTTGATAGACCAACCAAACACCAACTTCACCAATTCACAGTTTTATCTCAGTACTTTGGGGAAGAGGGATTGGGCTTCCCCAAATTAGCCCTTCTTTCTGAGGTGGAAAAAGAGGGCCACATTCCAGGACAATTTTTTTAAAAAGCCCTCCTTTTGGGAGGTTTAATTAGAGTTTGTTTTAGATAGTGACTTTAGAGATGTTTATCCCATGTTTATCCTAGTTTATCCCATCGATGCTTTTACTGAGGAGGAAATTTGAGTACTAGGCACATTTTTTGAATCAACAAACAATCCTGATTGACATCTAAGCAGTGAGGAGAGATTTAATAAGTGAAGAGGCTGATGTTTGTTAAAAAGTACCCTACATTAAAGTCAGAGGACCTGGGTAGAGCTCCTAACTTTCCCAGGCTCTACTGTTGTTGTACAATTGTTTTAGTCCTGTATGACCCCATTTGGGGTAATTTATTTTCTCCCTTCCTTCCTTATTTTGCTTTCTTTCTTTCCTTCTTTTCTGACATTTTCTTTATTTTCTTTTAACATTCTTTTGAAAAAATAATTTGTTATATTAAGTTCCCAGGTATCTCTCTCCTTCTCTCTCTCCCTGCCCTGTACTAAGGAAGGCAGCATCCAACAAAAGAAAAACTCTGTCTATGTAAAGCCATGTTATGCATGCTTCTCTTCATCAGTTCTTTCTCTGGTAGTAGACATTCATAGTTATTCTTCAATCAATATTTCTATTGTTGTATGTAACATTCACTGCTTATTTCATTCTTCATAATTTTATGCAGCTTTTTCTGTTTGTCTTTTAATTATCCTGCTCATCATTTCTTACCATGCAGTAGTTTTCCACCACAATCTTATGCCACAACTTGTTGAGCCATTCCCCAATTGATGAGTATCCCCACAATTTCCAGTTCTTTGCTACTACAAAGAGAGCTGCAATAAATATTTTAGAATATATAGGTCCTTTTCCTCTTTCCCTGATCCTGTTGGGAAACAAACTTCATGGCAGTATTTCTGGGTCAAAGATATGTGTAGTTTTCTTGGCAAAGATACCCTAGTGCTTTATCATTTCCTTTTCCAACTCATTTTACAAATGAGGAAACTGAGGGAAAGAGTTAAGTGACTTGCCCAGGTTCTAGATGACTAGTCTGTATTCACAAAGCTAGAAAATATCAGGAACCGGATTTAAACCCATCTTGTCTAGACTCACTGTGCCCATGACACGGACCACACTGCCTCTGATTTTTAGGGTCACAGCTCTTGGGCCCCAAGGACCTTAAGGATCATCTATTCCAAATGCTTCATTCTGCAGATGAAGAAACTCAGAGGTTGATTGACTTGCTCAAGGTCAGCCCGAAAGAACTCGGCAGAATTTAAGCCCAGATCCCATGACCCCCACCGCACCTCCAATGTAGCCCTTTCCCACATTATTACGACCACTGAGCTTTCTGGCCCTTTCTTGCATGTAACTTTGGGCAACTCCATACACTCTGGGTCTCAGTTTCCTCATCTGTAAGGCTTTGAAGGGGTGGAGCGGGTCAAATTCTATACAATTTATTTGATTGGCTGAGGAAGCTGCAGCTGTGATGGGGCCCCATGCCTTGGAAGGTCTTTTTCTCCCTAGGAGTTGGGGACCCCCACTGAGGAACTTTAAACACCTCTGCCTTCTCTTCTTACTAAGCAGCTGGGCAAGGATCTGAGGGAGCACAGCCCCTTCCCCCACAGGAAGCCTGCCAAGAAGGGGAGAGGTGGGAGCCAGCTGCTCAGCTTCTGGGGTGGGTGGGGAGGAAGAGGAAGAAGGGGAGGAAGGAGAACTCGCTGGTGTGGAAGGTGTGGGTGTGGATGTGTCGGAAGGGAGGGGAGTGTGAAGGTTGTGTTGATGCAGCACGGGAGAGCCCGGGGAACAAAGAAAAGGGCAATGCCTGGGAAAGTCTCGGTGCCCGGACTTGTCTGGCCCCGCCTCTCTGCAGCTTCTGTGCCAAAGCCTTCCTTCCGCATGCAAAACCCCACAGGTGCAGAGCCTAAAACAGAAACTGCCCCGCTCGCTCCCTCCCAGCTGGCTAGCTCTGCGCCTACCCACCCAGGGCTTAGCAGAGGCTTCAGTTCCTCCCAGGTGCAGGGGCCACTTAACTACTTACTGCCCTGGCCCTCCCTTTGGTCAGTCAGTGAGCTTTTCACTTAGAGTTCGCTTTCAGAGGCTGCCCTGTGACCATCCCCGGAACCCCATTGGTCAAGGGCAAAGCACAATGCCTGTCTCTGATAGCACCACGCGGGGCGTAGAGGACGGGATCCATCAGTGCTGGGAAGGGTCGGTGTGCGGGTTCTTAACCTGTTAGTTGTCATGGACCGTTTTGGCAGTCCGGGGAAGATCCTAGACCTCCTTTCAGTATAGTGCTAAAATAAAATGTTTGGGATCATAAGGGAAACCGATTCTATAGGTTTGATAGGATACAAAGTGAGCAAGGATGACACTCCAATTTGTGAAGCATTTCATGTATGTTTAAGTATGTGCACAGTGTATAACCACACATATTGTCATGCTTGTGTATGTGTGTACAGGAATGTTGTTGTTTAGTTGTTTTCAGTTACATCTGATTCTTCCTGTCTCCATTTGGAGTTTTCTTTGCCAAGATACTAGTTTCCCATTTCCTTCTCTAGCTCATTGTACAGATGAGGAAACTGAGGCAAACAGGGTTAAGTGACTTGTCCAAGGTCACACAACTAATAAATGTCTGAGCCTAGATTTGAACTCAGGAAGATACTGACTCCAGACTCCCACTGCTATACTCAGCTGCCCATATATAAAGAATCCCTAAGCCCTTTCTGGGCAGCTAGGTGACACAGTGGATAGAATGCTGGCCCTGGGTTCAGGGAAGTCCTGAGTTCAAATTTGACCTGAAATACTAACTTTGTGATCCTGGGCAAATCATTGAACACTGCCTCAGTTACTTCATCTGTAAATTTAGCTGCAGAAGGAAATGGCAAATCACTGCCAAGAAAACTCTAAATGGGGTGACAAAAAGTCAGATATGCCCAAACAACAACAAAGTTCTAGGCAATTGTTTGAGGAATAGACATATGTCCAAAATAAGATTTCTAAAAATTGTATTTGAAACTAGAACTTTGGGACTACAAACTTAGTGCCTGATCTATGCAGTAAAGTAGGGAAGAATGGTAACAGCAGATTTATACTAAGAGATCTTGGGTTCAAATCCTCCCTATTATTTTAGCTTTGGGTAAATTACTTAACCTGTTGAGGTCTCAATGACTTTCATTTTTAAATGAGGGGATTGGACTAAATGACTTCTAAGAGTCTTTATGGCTCCAACTCTTATCCTAAGACATTGGAAGAAAAAAAGAAAAGTATGTGATATAGCTTTAAAGGGCAAGAGTAGGTAGGTGGTACAAATGGATAGAGCACCAGGCCTGGAATCAAGAAGACCCAAATTCAATTCTAGCCTCAAACACTTATTGACTATGTGACCCTGGGCAAGTCACTTAACCTTTGTCTGCCTGGATTCCTCATCTAAAAAATGGTGATAATAATAGCATATACTGTGAGGATCAAATGAGACAATAATTTGTAAGACCTCTAGCACCATGCCTGGCACATAGTAAGTGCTGTGTAAACGTTAGCTATTATTATTAAGGGCAGAGAGAAGATGAGCTGTTATAAATTGGAAATGGAAAAAAGTGCCTCATTGTTAGCTCTGTAGGTTTTGATTGGACACATTTGGGAGCCTCAGAAGTTCATTTTTTGTTGCAGGATGTGTGTGTGTGTGTGTGTGTGTGTGTGTGTGTGTGTGTGTGTGTGTGTGTGTGTGTTGGTGGTGTGTATATGATCACTCTAATCTGGCAAAGCCAGAGATGGCTCTGGTACAGTACAAGGATGCTGGTACAGCATCATGTCATGGTGTATGCCCAGAGCGCCTTTGAGAGACTTCATATTAAACTCTGCCTGTTAAGAGACTTAGGATGGATATAAACTTCTCAAAGGGAAGAGGAGGGAGAAAGGGGAAGAGGTCTAGCCATGACCTATTCAGGATGTGGTCCATGCTAATCATAGGTCAGTAGCTATCATTTATCTGGTGCTGTCACTGATGAAGTCAGCTGTATCCACAGTGATCTTGTAATTGTGTGTGAGTGTGTGTGTGTGTGTGTGTGTGTGTGTGTGTGTGTGTGTGTGTTTGGGGGAGGGGGCAGGACCTGCTTGGGTTTCCAGCTAGGGTAACTTGGACAAGGGGAGTCAAGACAAGTGACATCATCTTCCTCCCTGTGTATGAATTTTCTAAGTGTTTTGTGTGCCTTAAAGTGATGTTAAAAACACAGATTATTACAGCTACTAGAATGCCTGAAAATTTGCTGTAGAGATAGGATGGTGTAGAGGTAGAAGGAACAGAAGCTTTCTTATCCAACCCCCTTGTTTTACAGACGAGGAGATTGAGACCCAAAGGATGAAGTGACTCACCTAAAGTCACCCAGATAGGAAGGAGCAGGAGGGAGGAATTTAAACTCAAGCCCTTTGATTTCAGGAATGGTCCTAGTGTAGGAAGCATGGGGGTAGATGGTTTGTATTCAAAAATGAAAGGAGCCTCTTAAGGAGAATAACATAATAATAGCTAACATTTGTAGAGTGCTTACTATGTGTCAGACAATATGATAGGTGCTTTTCAAATTTTATCTCATGTGTTCCTCACAACAACCCCTGGGAAGCAAATGCTTTTATTATCTTCCTTTTATGAATGAAAAAAAAGAGATTGTGACTTTCCCAGGCTGAAATGGAACTCGGGTCTTTCTGATACGGGCCACTTCTGAAATGGGCAGCATAATAAAAGTTCTAGGGAACTTTATTACCTGTTATTCTGTCATTTTCTTCTTCCCACTAGTATCTTCTCCCCAGAATAATATTATCAATAATATTAAATGAGCACTTTTCCAGTCCCAATCCCACCCAAGTGATGGAGGCAGAGAGAAGAGGATGAGAGAGGAGAAAAAAAAGAAATGGAAGACAAAATTTCCCACTTAACTATCTCTTCAGAGAAATAAGACATTCATTAAAAAAAATTAAGAGCTTTCTTTGTGACACACAGAAGTCCATGTCAAAGCTGTCTTTTTTATCTGGCATTTTTTCTCACCTCAAGCATTTTTTCTTGGCTCTGCTTACTTCACTTTGCATCAGTTCATATAGATCTTTCCACTCCTTTCTACATTCATCACATTTTTCATTTCTTATAATACAGCAATATTTTATTAATTTATATACCATAAGTTATTTAATCAAATTGCAACTGATAGACATTCTTTTAGTTTCCAGTTCTTTGCTACCCCAGATAAGAGCTACAATAAATATATTTTGTACATATGAGCCTTTTTCCTCTTTTTTTTAATCCCTGAAACTCAGATATTGATCACAGATGCTAAATGGATCTCTTAACTACCTAATCAAATAACCTTTACTCACTCTTATCCTTCTTGACCTCTCTTTAACATTTGACACTTAATCACCCCTTTCTCTGGAATACACTTTCCTCTCTGGGTTTTCATGATATATTCTCTTGGTTCTTAAACTTATATGATTTCACAGCCTCTTGCTGGATAATTATACATGCCAGCCCAAACTGCTAATATATTCCAAAGCTTTTCCCTAGGCCCTCTTCTTTTTTTAATATTTTCTCACTTAATGACCTCATTAATTCTCCTGCTTTAATTACCATATATCTAACATGTGTCTGGAGTTCTAATCACAAATTTCCATCTACCTATTAGACATTACAAATTGGGTTTCCTGAAGATGTCTAAGACAAGTTCTCTAAAACAGAAGTATTATTCTTGTTTCACAGATGAGGAAAACAGGGTCAAAAGAGGGAAATTAATTTGACCAATCACTAAACTGATAAGATACAGTGCTTGGACTCAAACTCTGGTTTTCTGCCTGCTTACTGAAACTTTGAGCGCTATAAAATCAACATACCGTGTTTGAAAATTTTAAGTTTTCTGTTCAAAAGTTATTTTTAAATTCTGGAAAAGGTAGTCAGTCACCTTTTCAGAAGTCAATTCTAAGGGTAGATGTGTTTCGATTTTGTTAGTAGTCACATGTTCCAATGGGACTCATTATTATATGTAGATCTAATTCAGATGCCTAAAAAAGAGTAGGAAAGTGGGCTTTGCTGAAAGAAAGCAAAACAAAAAGAAAAGTCTGAGAAAAATCACTTTCTACCCATTAAAAGAGAGTAACAGGAAAGTCTCACTGCTGATATAGAGACAAATTATGTGACAGAGTCATTCCCTTTTGGGGAGGTGGAGGGAAGATGGAAGCAGCAGCCAGGAGCAAGGAATCTGGAAAGGAGAACCAAGAGGGAAAAAAAAAAGGTTTCCCCTTGATAAATTTTTCTGGGCACAGAAAATGAACTTTCCTTTGAAAGCTGCTAACTTCAGAAAAAGCGCTTCAGGGTCTTGGATACAAGACGGAGCAGCAGAACCTAAGATAAATGCAAATCCATGGCCCAAGAAGGGCTTCTTTTTCACTTTAAAGTGTGCTAATAGGGTGCAGTTGAGTGGCTCAGTGGATTGAGGGCCAGGCCTAGAGAGGGAGGCCCTGAGTTCAAATCTAGCCTCAGATACTTCCTAGCTGTGTGACCCTGGGCAAGTCACTTAATCCCCTTTGCCTAGCCCTTAATGCTCTTCTGCCATAGAACCAATACACAGTATTAATTCTAAGACAGAAGAAGATGAGGGTTAAGAAATAAAAATAAAATAATGTGTGCTAATAGAACGTTAAAAGTTCAAAAGAAATTTAAGATAATTTAATCCAGAGATATCAAACATATGGCCTGGGGTCCCCATTGTAGCCAACACTTTCTAGGGCTGCCAGAACCAAATTAAGATATAATTGAGGAATATTTCACAAAGTAATTGAAGATGCAATACAACATAGATTATGTGGTGGGATTTTTTTAAGCCAGTATCTGGCAGCAGGGATCTTTAGGTACAGTTTAGTGCTACTGTTTCTATTTGAGATTGTGTGGGAAAACTTTATTGCATTAAATGAACCTAGGGCTACATGGCTGAGGAATCAGATTTGTTGCTTAGAGACCAGATTTGTTTAGATCTTAACTCAGGATTTCAGGTTATGCTGACCCCCCAAATCTTTCAGGGATCCTAAGATTGATGCAGGGGAAAGTGAGGAGTTCTTTCCTGTTACATGTCAGGCAACTCACATGTCTTATCTGGAAGCTGCCTTTGTGTTGGCCAATCACCTGTTGTTTCCTTGTTCCTTTGTTTGAGCTTTATATAATATAAAACTTACAGAGACTGAGGGGGAGCGGGTCACCCCTTTTTTGGCTCTTCCCTCTACCAGATGATTTAATCAACTTTAAAAATTTCTCTCGGTTGGGAGTTGTGTTCTCTTGCTGAGAATTAAGCAACATTAGACACTGATGATTTAATTGTCATCCAGTTGTCATCCTTTATTTTCCAGATTAAAAACTAGAGAGTCAAAGAGATTGTAGGTGACTTATCCAAGAGCATACAGTTACTGAATAGCAACGTTGGTCCTAGTCTCTCTTGTGGATAGAATGATACATGTCTTTGGTATCAGGAATGCTGCCTCAGACATTTAATTAATGGTCACTGATTATTTTGGGCAAGTCAAATAAACTCCTTGAATCTTAGTTTCTTCTTCTACAAAATGGATTATAAGTATTAACTGATTGAGTACACATGTGAAGTGCTTTGTGATCTTAAAGTGCTATAAAAATCAGCTATAGGTATTCATGGGGCATGGTATTTCGTCACAGAGTCTCCAACATTTAGCCTGATGTCTGGAATCTAACACTTAAAAAATACTCATTGATTGATTGATGCTGACTTGGACACAAATCTTGTTCTCTAGGGGGGTTCCTTCCCTCTGGCCATGGTAGGTAAAGAGGACTGAAATAGTCTTTGAAATCCCTTCCAGATTTAAATCCTATAATCCTAATTCTCCTTCACATCCATAATGCTAATTTTTAAAATTTCTTTACCTTTCCTCTTAGAATCAATAGGCAAAAGAGTGGTAAGGATTAGGCAGTTGGGGTTGTGACTTACCCATGATCACATAGCTAAGAAGTGTCTGAGGGCAGATTTGAATCCAGGACCTCCTGTCTCTAGGTCTGGCTCTCTATCCGTTGAGCCACCTAGCTGCCCCTCTAATGCTAATATAAGGCAGACCAGAGCTGGCTGACTTTTTCTGCCACTACAACCTTGGTCCTTACAGATCTAAGACACATTGCTTAGGGAAGGGTGAGACTCCTTTCCTATAAAGGAAATTCCTTCCTCCTTTCCTGGACTGACATGGACTTAATTAAGTCCTGGAGACCCTGATAACAATAAAGAGGGATTTAGGATTTTATCTCAAACTGTAGTTCATTATCCCTACCCTAGAGGATAATTTTAGGAAAAAACCCATTGAGGTGTGGTTCATGCATAGAGTCACCCCCAAAAGAATTAATATTCCTTTCATAAAAGTGACTCAATGTACTGAGTGGTAAATTTTAGACATAGGGCAACTGTTTATTTCCTCTAATTATCATCATTAGCATTTAAACAATGCTTTAAGGTTTGCAAAATGCTCTACAGATATTATCTTATTTTCTCCTCAAAATAAACCTTGGAGTTAAGTGCTATTATTATCTTGATTTTACAGACAAGTAAACTGAGGCAGCAAGGTGGCAGCCCAGTGGATAATGGAACCAGGCTTGGAATCAAGAAGACTCATATTCTTGAGATCAAATCTAGCCAAAGATACTTACTATGTGCTCTGAGCAAGTCATGTAACCCTGTTTGCCTCAGTTTCCTCATCTGTAAAATGAGCAGGAGAAGGAAATGGCAAACTGCTCCAATATTTTTGCCAAGGAAACCCCAAATGAGGTCATGAAGAGTTGAACATGACTGAACAACAAAAATTGAGGCAGATCATGATTTACTCAGGGTTCCTTGGCTAGACAGTATTTGAACTCAGGTCTTCCTGACTCCCAGTTCAGTACTCTGTCTACTGTATCACTTAGCATCCCTTATAAGCTTCTATAAATACTTCAGATATGAGTCATAAGTGCACACTGACAAATACTTTTGACACAAAACAGTAAGCCCTAGTTCCTCTTACACTTGTAGGAGTGCTAAACAGATTTCATTTTCACCTCCGTCTGTACTATCTGAGTAGCAAATCTTGTGGGGAGAGATGCAAAGCTGGTGGCTGAAAGATGGGACGGAACAGACACACAAACCTGGGGGATGGAAGATGCCCAAGAGACAAAATGTATTTCACAGCTTCCACAGACATTTCTGTCTCCTCTCTGCTAACCTCTGCCCCCAACACAGAACACAGTTGGGTAAACACAGATTCCATAAATAATATTGATGAATCAAAAAAGACCTGGGGGACATCTCAGAGACCCAGGCAGATGAGCAGGGCCCCATAGATCTTGTGGGAGGTGAGACCTGACTGGTAAAGTGAGAACAAGGAGACCCTAAGCAGGTTGGTCCCTTTTCCAGATTTATGGAATCAGCAGTTCTTCCTTCCCAGTGGTCAATGGGGGGATTCTTTCATCAAAATCCAACACCCTAGGGCAGCATTGAGTCATGCATCACCAGGTCCCCCCAAAGTTTCCAGAGAGCCTTTATATATGTTCCCTGAGACAGTGCTATAGGGCTATTCCCATGCATGTGACCTGCAAACTCGATAATAAATACAAAATAGACATACTGATATTACACACCTTCCCAGATTGTTGTGAGGAAATGGCTTTATAAATTCAAGTCTATAAATGTGAATTATCTTTCCAACTGTTATTATTGTCATTTTCATTGTTCTTTATTTTCCACCGTCTCATTCAGCTTCATAAAAAGCTTGAGTCTATAAGATGATATAGATTATTCCTCTTGTGCATACCTTATAATCACCCGGCTAAGCTGCCCAGTTTACAGGTGAAGAAACTGAGCCCCAAAGCAGAGAGAGGGCTTGCCCAGTGTCACCTAGCTAGTGACTAACACAGCCAGATGGGAAACCAAGTCCTTTAACTCAAAATCCATTGTTTTTTCCTATATAAATTGTGGGGTTCTTTATTTGTCTGTGTACATGTTGTGTCTCCATAGTAGAATGTCAGCTCCTTGAGAGCAAGGACTGTTATATATATGCATATATACACATAATTTTATATTATAAAATATATCATATACGTTACATATGATATATTTCGATAAAATAAATATGTATTTATATACATACATATGAGCATACATACATAATACACACACATATATATCTAGGACATCTTTACAATCCACAAGTATTCAGAAAACCATCTCTCCCTCTCTTGTTTTTCATTTTGAATATTTTAGTATAGATTCTCTAGTCCAAAATAATAGCTGAAACTCAGGACATGGGAGCATTGGGAAACAAAGTGGACCTTTAATCACCTAATAAATCAACGATCAGCAAAGTTAAGATGGAGTTCTGACTTTTGTTCATCTATCTACTTGAGACATGTCAACGAGAGCTCGATGGTAAGCGATGCAACCATATAATCCACCAGGGAATGAATTATTCAGTCATCTGTGATGTCCTTGTAACATGAGAGTGGCCCCCTCTAAAAAATAAATAATCAGCTTGATTACTGAGGCCCAGTGGCTATTTATAGGCTCAGGAGAAGTTGCCTCTCCAGCAGACTTCATTAGGTAGCCTCACAAGTATTGATGCTTGCCGGAAGGTAGCTGTATCTTAAACAAGACAAAGAGGATCTTTGCTCCTAACGGCAGGTCAGGAGTGCAGGGATGAGCCTGCCTGTGTACCATTTGCCAAATTTCTTTTACTACCTGACAGGTGCCCCTTAATGAATTCCAAGAAGAAGCGGGCAATTCTAGCCTACGTCCACTGACCCAGTTCTGTGCTTGGATGGTATTTCAGCTAAGGAGCGCGTCTTTCTCTATGAACATTGTTATTTTAGCCCCTACAGGCTGACTGCATCTGTTTTATTATCTAACAGCTTCTCTCTTGTTAAGCTCTGTTGCTTAAGTAAGTTCTCCATGCCGGAATTCATTTGTCACTGTGAGGGGCCAATGAGGGGAGTTCTCTCGTTGATGAGTTTAATAAACTCAAAGGATGAGAGATGAAATAAATAGAAGAAAGAACTTATGAAGTGCCTACTATGGGACAGGCATGGTGCTTAGAAATGGGAATATAACTACATAAGAGAATACCCATCCTCAAGCAGTTGGAGAATGCAATATGGCACCATGTAGACAAGTGATGGCCGGGGAAGTGAGTCACAAAAATGCTGAGAAGCAGCTTGAGGAAACTGATTTTAATATCCTTTCCCAAAGCAATGGTAATTTTGATTTATTACTATCTCTAGAACAGGAAGTAGGAAGGAAGGGAGAGGGTATATTTGTGAAATCAAAGCAGATGGGGAAATGAATAAATGGGATAGAAATTGGATAATTTCATTGATATATAGATCCCTCAGGTAAGAAAACTCCTACCTATGCAGGTCAACATTGACCTTCTCTGCGACATATTGTAATGTAAGAAAGAGAGATCCAGGGCGTTGCAATGAGAAGCCAGGCTGAAGGAGAGATCAGCTGAGGAGCAGTGGAAGAGGGGTAGAGAGAGACAAGCTCCAACTTCTTCAACAGTCTTCCAGACTGGGAGGTGGAGGAGGAAAGGAGGTTTTTCTGGAAGTAGAGAAAGAGTTCATCCATATGGGACCTATTATTCCTTCCGGGACCCTAAAATACCTCTACTAAGACTCTTCAAGAACAACTACCACAATTCTCAAGGGGGTTTTGGATTTGGATTCATGCTGGCTAGAGCCATCCAGATCTTTCCCTGAGATTTCTCTCTCTCCCTGCCCTATTCCTAGACTCCTGAATTAAAAGCTGAATTAAAAGGTGCTCAGCCTTGAACCCCGAGAACTTGTGGAGGCCAGTCTGCCAGAGGGGACCAGTGCTAGGGTTTCCTCCTCCCCACTTTCCTTGCCTGACACCCCTACCCTCCTTCCCTGTGAGAACCCAAATAAAATTTTTACTACTTTAGAATTAGGTCTGCTTGGTTTCTGGTGTTAGGGAAGGGGACAGAATATTTGAGGAGAATCACATCTCTCCCCAAAAGAGGAAGGTTAGCTCAGGATACCAGGGATCCAAACTGCCTAACCCAAGGAACAACATCTCTCCTTGAGAGTGGGATGACCCCAAGTTTCTGAAGGGCAGTGACATTGGGTGTCCCTAAGGAGACCAGAGGCAGAAGGATCCATCCTGCTTCTCAACAATAGCTGGCACCAAAGAGGAGGCAGTGGGTCATCTTACCAAAGCTAATCTCGCCAGTTCTTGTCTTCCATCTCCCAGAACTATTCTCTGAGGAGACATATTCCCTCTGTCAGGGGGACAAGTCTTGGCTACCTCTCTCCCAGAAAAGAGAGGGGAAGAAGAATATTCTCTCTCCTTCTCTCCCCATTTCCCTCTCTCCTTCCATCCCCCTGTTCCCCATCTCAACTATTCCCCTCTCAGATCCTTCTATTGCAATATAGGCTGTTTCTTTTTAAACCCCTTACCTTCTGTCTTGGAATCAGTATTGTGTATTGGTTCCAAGGCAGAAGAGTGATAAGGACTAGACAATGGGGATCAAGTGACTTGCCCAGGGTCACACTGTTAGGAATTGTCTGAGTCCATATTTAAACCCAGGACCTCCCATCTCCAGGTCTGACCCTCTATTCACTGAGCCACCTAGCTGCTCTTTGCAACATATAGTCTTAGAGTTGCCTAGAACATTGAGAATTTAAGCAATCTGTCCACAGGATCATGCAGCCCAAATGCACCAGAGGTGAGATGTGGTTCTGAGGCCTGGTTCTCTATATGTTCTGTCAAGCTGACTCTTTATGAAAGGCATTTTAAAAAATTAAAATGTACTTTTAGCTTTCATTTTTAAAAAAGAGTTCTAAATTCTTTCCTTCTCTATAGCTTCTCCACTCATTGAGAAAGCAAGCAAAATGATATGAACTATGCATATCAAGTCATGCAAAGCATATCTCCATACTAGCCATGTTGCAAAAATAAAAATCCAAATAATAAAAAGCAAGAAACATAAAGTGAAAAAAAGTATGCTTCAATCTGTGTTCAGTGTTCATCAATTGTCTTCTATATGCAGGTTCCTTAGGAGGCAGGCAAGATGATCTCATATTCCCATTTTTTGGAGGACTTACCACATTTTGTGGTGATCCACACAGTCAGACTTTGTTGTAGTCAATGAATCAGAAGTAGATGTTCCTTTGGGACTTCCTTGCTTTTTTCCATAACATAGCAAAAGCTGACAATTTGGTCTCTAGTTCCTCTGTCTCTTTGAAAACAAGTACAGCTTGCAAAATCTTAAGCATGGTCTTGTCATGTGAAATGAGCTCAATCATTCAGTAATTTGAGAATTCTTTGGCACCGTCCTTCTTTAGGTTTGGGATATAAACTTACCTTTTCCAATCCATTGGGCATTGTTGAATTTTCCAAATTCATTGTGCAGCACTTTAATAGCATCATTCTTCAGGATTTTAAATAGCTTGGCTGGAATTCCATTATTGAGCTTATGGTCAGCCATTCTTCCTAAGGCTCACTTGACTTCATTTCCCAGTATGTCTGGAAAGAGTAATCACACCATCATGGTTATCAATGATGTTAAGATTTTTCTTGTATGGTTTCTCTATGTGTTTTAGCCACCTCTTCTTAATCTGTTCTACTTCTGTTAAGTCTCTGCCATTTTTGTCTCTTATCATGTCCATTTTTGCATGAAATGTTCTTTTGATATCTCTAATTTTATCTTATCTTCCTAATCCTATTATCTTCTTTAAAAAAACAAACAAACAAAAAATCTTAACTTCCATCTTAGAATCAATATTAAGTATTTATTCCAAGGAAGAAGAGCAGTAAAGGCTAGGCAATTGGAGTTAAGTGACTTGCCCCGGGTCACACAGCTAGAAAGTATCTGAGACCAGATTTGAACCCAGAATCAACTTTCTCTAGACCTAACTCAATCCATTGAGCCACTTTGCTGCTCTCCATTCTATTTTTTCCTTCTATTTTCTTTGTATTGCTCATTTAAGAAAACCTTATCTCTCCTTGCTTTTCTTTGGAATTCTGCATTCAGTTGAATATATCTTTCTCTTTCACTTTCCTTCTTCCCTCAACTGTTTGTAAAGCCTCATCAGATAGCTATTTTGTTTTCTTGTTTTTTTTTCTTTGGGATTTTTTTTAGTTGCTGCCTTCTATACAATCTTGTGAACTTATCCCTGTTTTTTCATATACTCTATCTTTTAGGTATTTTCCTTTAAATCAAATCATCACTTTCACATATTGATGAGATGTTATTTAGTGTAACAGTTAAAATTTAGGGGAGATGGGGAGACTGAGGCAGGTAGAAATTAGTTTCTCTCTGCAAGGAGTATTATATTTTTTAGAGGTTTATTAAAGGTTAAAGATTAAAAAAATATACAAGTAAGAAACATGTGCCTAGGCTAGAGGCCTAGACAAAATAACCTCACATCATGGAAGAGACGCCTCTGCTCCAAAACGGAAGTCCAAAACAGCCGAAAGCCCCTCAAAAGCCTTTGAATCAACTTAAATACCTTCTCGATCTCGGCCCAGGTGAGATTACAAGGCATTCTGGGGAAGTGGAGCAAAGGCTCGTGGGGATTGTAGTCCTGTATTTGAGCCTATTTTTTACATTAGATCATACCTATATCATCTAATGATTTTCCCTACTTTCTTTAATTTAAGTTAGAGTTTTGCAATAGGAAGCTCATGATCTGAACTATAGTCAGCTGTATGTCTTGTTTTAACTGATTGAATTGGGATTCTCCTCTTTTGGCTGCAAAGCATATAATTAATCTGATTTTGATATTAACCATCTGATGATACCCTTGTGTAGATTTGCCTTTTGAGTTGTGGAAAAAGAGTATTTAATTTGACCAACTAGTTATTTTGAGAAAACTGTATTAGTTTCTGACTTGCTTCATTTGTATTCCAAGCCCAAATTTACCTGCTATTTCAATTATTCGTTTTAAAAATCCTTACCTTTTTTCTTAAGATCAGTATTAAGTATTGGTTCCAAGACAGAAGAGTGGTAAAGGCTAGACAATGGGAATTAAGTGACTTGCCCAAGGTATTGTTTTGTCATTTTTGAGATTACATATCCTAGTATTGTTTTTTCACCCTTTTTGTGACTATGAGGGCTTCCAAGGGATTCTTGCCCCCAGGAGAATATGTAGTGATCATCTGAATTAAATTCATCCATTCCCATCCATTTAAGTTCACTGACACCAAGACACCTCTCACTAGACGCGTCCATAGCTCAACTTCTTTCTAGCTTTTGCCCAAGCACTTCATTAGTACTGGAGCTCCTTGTACTTGTCCACTACTCTTCCCAAATACAGTACTGGACACCTTCTGACACAAGGACCTTATCTTCAGGCATCATATATTCTTTCACTTTAATACTGTCCATGGGGGTAAGATTGGCAAAGATACAGGAGTGGTTTGCCATTCCCTTCTCCAGTAGATAATGTTTTGTCAGAACTCTCTGCTATGATCTATCCATCCTGGGTAAACTTGCACAGCATAGCACATAGTTTCATTGAACTACTCAAGCCCTTCCATCATGAGAAGGCAACGATCTAGGAGGGGGTATTTTATTTTATGCATTTAAAAACATGATTCCAAGGAGAACACGGCTTCATTGGACTACTCAATGGGTCCATGACACACAAAAAAGCTGAAAACTGCTACCTTGATCTTGTTCTACCTCAATAGTATTATGAGTGAAATCTCAGTCTTTGTAGATTATGAAATGCACCGTTGAATTGTTGGTTGGGAAAATTAAGTACCTTTTGTACCGTTAGGATTCTGTTCACTTTAGGATAGCTAATAACAATGTGCAAGAATAGTTTGATCTCCCTCAAAAAAGAATGAACATCTTATAATATAGTTTTCCCTTATTAACAATATCTTTGCAAGCTAAGAACTTTCTCATATGATTTCCTTTGCATAATTTAGATATAGTAGATAGAGAGCTGGCCTCAGAGACAGGGAAGACCTGAGTTCAAGTCTTACCTTTGGGGAAAAAAAAACCCTGACAGTATGGACAATTATGAAACTTGTTAGTCCTGCAGATCAGAGGTGTCCAATACTCCTGGCTGCCACTAAATAAGATTAAAATGTAGTTGAGAAATATTTAACAAAATAAATAGAATATAGATAACATTGGTATGTGGTTTACTACATCAATTTGTAGCCTCACATGGATCCTCATGTACCATCTCATTTTGCATTTGGCACTGCTGTTCTGGGCACAGCCTTAAGTAGAAGGTGCGGAGAAGGTGCTAACCTATATGGTTAAGGAGAGTTTTCTTATCTGGGAGTTCCCTATGCTAATAAAATCACAAATATAATCCCCATCTCCATCCCTTAATTGAGCTCTTAGTATATTTTAGATATGTACATACATGTTTGAAAAGATGCTTAGGGTATTCAGTTCCTAGACTGAATTAGATTGGGTGGAACCCTAGAAACTAGAACTGTGAATTATAATCTGTTACAAGACTTCCTCAGCTCCACCATCCTTGGTCACATAATAGTTGACAATTGATTTCTTCAAAGTGTTTGAATTGGGTGGAACAGAGAATAAATAACCTTCCTCTCCACCCCTTGGTTTCAGTTAGTACACCAAGGCTCCCCAGTGGATCATGAGGGAGCGAATTCTTTTCATGAATGAGATGGGATCTATTTACCTATTGTATCTCCCAGTAGAAAGTAAGTTCCTTGAGGGCAGACCTGTTTCAATGTGTTCTAATGAGTAAGGTCTATTGGATTGGATTCCCTTTAATTCAAAGCTATTGGTTCCCAGGGAACTGCATGAACTACCGATTAAATGGGGCTTCCTAGATTCAAAATCAATTCTTTTTACTGACAAAGTTATGAGCATGGAAAGTAAGGTGTTGTTCCACCCTTGAGGAAGAAGCATCATTAAGAACATGGGAACAGACAACTAGCAGTAATAGGGGAGTTCTGAAGACAGGTTTTCTATGGATTGCGCTCTGGATTTTGCTTTCTTCCCTTCCAGTCTAATCAGAGAAAAGCAGCCTCTTCCATTCATGAGATTGTTAAGCCCCTTGAAGGCAGGCACTAACTTTTGTCTCTTTTTGAATCCTCAAGCCTGGCACATAGAAGGCTCTTGAATGTTTCTTGATTGATCAGATTGATCTTAGCTCTTCTCCAAAGTTCTTTTTTATCACCCCCCCCACCACCACCACTTGGGTTGAGAGAAAGAGAAAGACTCTCCTCCTTTCCCCTCCCTATTTTTGTCAGGTCAAACAGAGGAGTTTTCTCCTCATCTGGGCTCTTCAGAAGAACAAACTCTCTATAACTTCTCTGTAGCCAGAGTTGCCTGAAGGCTACTTTTCTGGTGGGCAGCAGAGTGAGCAATAATTAGGGATGTCATGGTAACTATTTAATATCTGATTTGAGGTGGGATATAACTGCACACACAGGACACTTCTAAATTTAATCTGCATTATGGACATTTTCCCATCATTTTCTTAAGTCTAGATAATCTACAACAATAACAAAAAACAAATCAAGCCTGATTTATAGCGTTTGACAATTTCCAAGTTAGAAATACTCATACTCCAAGGTTAACAATTCACCAGTGAGATACAGCCAGCTCTGGCACACCCCTACCAATAATAATCTTACTCTTTCACTTTTTTCTCTCTTCCTCTCTCAACTAGAAGTTATAAAGAGTCTGTGTGTGCTCTTATAAGATCCTCCTGGGCCCATGACAGGTCTCAATTGGTAAGTTCATTTCCACGAATTATTATGTGCCACATATTTTAGAACCATTGTTAAGGATGCTCTTTTCATTATTAAGAGTTTCTTACAGCTAGATTTGAATTGTACCAAACCAAGAATTTTTCTAAGGGTCCAAAATGCTAATAAGTTTTGTTTTATAAAATTTACCACCTGGCAAGAAATTGGAAAATAAGAGGATGCGCTCCAACTGGGGAATGACTTAACAAATTGTGGTATCTGATCGTGATGGAATACTATTGTGCCAAAAGGAATAATGAACTGGAGGAATCCCATGTGAACTGGACGACCTCCAGGAAGTGATGCAGAGTGAGAGGAGTAGAACCAGGAGAACATTGTACACAGAGACAGATATACTGTGGCACAATCGAATGTAATGGATTTCTCTACTAGCAGCAATGCAATGATCCAGGACAATTCTGAGGGACTTATGAGAAAGAATGCTATCCACATCCAGAGAAAGAACTGTGGGAGTAGAAATGCAGAAGAAAAACAACTGCTTTATGACATGGGTCGATGGGGATATGATTGGGAATGTAGACTCTAAATGATCACCCTAATGCAAATATCAATAATATGAAATAGGTCTTGATCAATGGCACATGTAAAACCCAGTGGAATTGCTCATTGGCTATGGGAGGGGGGTGGAAAAAGGGAGGGAAAGAAGATGAATTATGTAATCATGAAAAAATATTCAAAATAAAATAAATAAATAAATGAACTTAAATTCTTAAAAAAATAAAGTTCACCACCACCCCCTTTCAAAATTGTGTCTTTATTTTGTAGGATTTGGCTTCCAAGGACTCTCATGACCATTGTCTACAATCTCAATAATCAATCAACAAACATTAGAGCCCCCTAGAAAGTTTAGGGTGCAAGCACAATTGATAACAAATCAGAAGATTTTGGTATTCCCTAACCCTGTCACAAAATAACTTTGGGCAAGTCACAGTGACTTTTTTTGAGCCTGTGTCCTCATGTGTAAGATGGAAGTGATCCTGCTTGCATTGTCTTCTTCACAGAGTAATTGTGGAGACAATTTGCAAATCAGCCATATGCTTCTATAACTAACCGATTATTACAAATGAAAGGGAAAGTGTTGGCTTGATTTGTAGTAAAAAAGAAACTAGATGAGAGCAGCTGGGTAGCTCAGTGGATTGAGAGCCAGGTCTAGAGATGGGAAGTCCTGGGTTCAAATTTGACCTCAGATACTTCCTAGCTGTGTGACCCTGGGTAAGTCACTTAACCCCAATTGCCTAGTCCTTGTTACTTCTGCCTAAGGCAGAAGGTAAGGGTTTAAAAAACATCAACAACAATTAGAAAGATCATATAACTCCTCTAGAAAGCAATTTGGAATTATGCAAATAAAGTAGCTAAAATGTGGACAAATCTGGCCTCAGACACTTCCTAGCTATGTGACCCTGGGCAAGTCACTTAACCCCCATTGCCTCACCCTTACTACTCTTCTACCTTGGAACCAATACACAGTATTGATTCTAAGATGTAAGTCGAGGGTTTAAGAAAAATGAAAATTATTTGTGTCAGATAACCGGATTCCAGATACTGGAATAGGGAGGGACTTGAGGCAGTGACATCATTTAGAGGCTAACATGATAATAACTAGTAATTATCCAGGTGAAAAGGAGTGAAGGCCAGTACTTGGGTGGAGAGAAAGAAACATATGTGAGAGATACCATGAAGGGAAAAATACAAGATTCAGCAACAAATTGGATATGTGCAGTGAGTGAGAATGAGGAGTTGAGGAAGATACCTACATTCTGAGCCTGGGTGACCAGTAATGTACTGATGTCCTTAATATTAATAGAGAAGTTCAGAGAAGGAAAGGATTTGGGGAGAAAAGATAAGTAAGGTTTGAGAAGATATCTATGGGACCTCCAATTTTTTATAACCAGAAGTCAGCTGGTGATGCTAGATTGGAGCTCAGGGGAGAGATAAGGACTAGATCTGAGAATCATATTCTTAGAGATAATAGCTGAAACCATGGGATCTGATGGGTTCTCTAAGTAAGATATTACAGAACTGGGGTATTGAAACTTTTAGAGACCACGTGCCCAAACTTTACTCTCATGTCATATATGAGCCACCCCTTTACCCTAGTCATGGGAGGGAGGAAGCACTCCCATTGGGTTGCTGGGCAGAGGAGGGGGTGATGAGAGAAATGTCCTCAGGTGCAGTAGAAAGGGGGAGGAGAGCAGTCCCTTCTGGCACATGTGCCATAGGTTCACCAACATGGCTATAGTGGGAAAAGACAGATGGAGTACCTTGAAGAACACCTGGGCACATGGAGAGCATAACCTGTATGAAAATCCAGCAAAGGACCCTGAAAAGGAGTGGTCAGACAGGCAGGAGGAAAACCTAGAAAGGAGAGTATCCAGAAGAGGGTCAGCCATTCAGTCAACACGCATATATTAAATACCTACTATGTGTCAGGCACTGTGCCAAGTTCTGCAATACAAAGGAAAGTAAAAGGCAGTCTCCTTTCTCAATGAGCCCACAATCTAATAGGGGAGAGAGCATGTAAGCAACTATATGCAAATAAGATACATAGGAAATCATCAATGATTAATCAATCAATTAATTAGCATTAAGGGGGAATGGGAATCCAGGGAAGACAGCAGGCAGAAATAAGGAGACTATTTGAGTCATGAAGGACAGCCAGAGAAAGTGCCCAAAGTCAAGAGCTGGAGTGTCTACAGTATCGAACCTTTGGCTACAGTCACATAGCTAATACAATAGAGTTAATATTGAAAGCCAGGCATTTATCTACATCTCTTACTCTTGTGACTACACCAGCCTGCTCCTCTGAAGAAGGAAAATTCTCAGCTTGCCCAGTACTGTCTACTATGCCTAGGGTGGAGACCTCAACTTGCAGTCCTTAAAAGAATTGCAGGGTTTGGCACTTTTCTCCCTGTTGTGGTCTCCTCAATCTGCACAGAACCTTGGCATCAGATGTGAGGACTCACCCTGGGAGGAGATACTCTGGTCAGATTCACACCTTAGAGAAAATGCGTTAACCTAAAAAACAAAACCAGAGCGAGTGTGTGATCCAAAGTGCCAATGATAGAAGGCTGAATGATGGGAGAAAGAAGAGGCCCTTGGGCAGCATTGGGGCCAACTTCATAAACTTGGTAGGTTTCTGGGGACTTGGAGCAAGGGTGTTGGGAGGCTTGACTAGGAGAAGCCTGTTGTGGCAGGCAGATTGAGACAAGAACAAAGACAGACACTGAAATCTAAAATGGGAGGGAAGAAAGGTACCTCCAGGTGGTTGGAGGATACAGCCAAAAGCAGAGAAAGGGAGAAAAAACAGAGGAGAGTGAGAGGTGGAAAGGGAGACTGGAGGATAGTCCTGCAGAGCTTGAAAAGTGAGTTGTGTGAACTTTTCTACAGCTCGCTTCTCTCTCAGATCCCTTTGCTGGAGAATGATTATCAGATATGGCCCACATCGGGCCCCAGGCTGACAAAAGGAATGGCTTCTAAAATGTCAGTTCACTCCTCTTGTGGGGCCAGAGTTTCATCAGTTAGAAAAAGATAAGTGGGAACGTTTTAATCCCAAACCACCAATACCAGTTGCATTTTCCCCCAGGTCAGGTGAAGATTCAAGACTTCAAGCCTGGTGGAATTCTACAAAAATTTGAATGAGTAAAATCTTACATTTATGTAACGATTTACTGTTTACAGAGCGACTTCCTCACACAACAACCCAGCTTTTTTGAGTCATTTTCTGTCCTGTTTGACTCTTTGTTGGTGTTTTCTTTGCAAATGTACTAGAGTGATTTGATATCTCCTTCTCCAGCTCATTTTACACATGAGGAAACTGAGGCAAACAAGGTTAATTGACTTGCCCAGGATTACACAAATAATAAGTGTCTCAGGTCATATTTGAATTCAAGTCTTCCCTACTCCAGGTCTAGCACTCTATCCACTGTACTATTTGAACAGGTAAGGTGTCTTTATACCACTTTTATAGAAGAGGAAACTGAGACTTGTACAAGTTAAATAATTTGCCCATGATCACAGAATTTAGCTGGTGGCAACATTGGAACTAGAACATTATATCTGTGTGAACCTTGTCTGACCCAATTTATGTATGTGCTGACTTTTCTGTTAAAATATAAGCTCCCTCATGTGGGGATTGTTTTTGCCTTTTTTTCATATCCCCAGTACTTAGCACATAGTAAGTATGTAATAAATGCTCATTTATTGATGAATTAGAAGTCATATTTTCTTCTTTTTTTAACCCTTAACTTCTTTTTTGGAGTCAATGCTGTGTACTGCTTCCAAGAGAGCTTTGTAAAGGCTAGGCAATTTGAACCCAGGACCTCCCATCTCTAGATCTAGCTCCCAATCCACTGAGCCACCTAGAACCCATATCTTCTTAATCCTGCTTTTTTTCCATCATGGACACAAAGGAAAGACACACTCATAATTATAATCACTATTAGTTAAACTAGGTATTATAAATAACAATTATAAATAATAGTAGCTAGCACTTACAGAACACTAATATTTGCACAGCACTCCACATATATTATTTCATTTAATCTTAGGGAATTTAAGCATATTTGTTGATACTCCTTCAAATATTGTGACTTCACATTCTTCAATTTACCCATTTCCTACGACCTATTTCTCTACCCCACCTCAGCTACATACGGACATGGTCATACCCTTGATCTTGCCATCAAGTGTCCTATGCCCATTTTTGTGAACTTTGAAATTACTGTGTCACATTGGAATCTGTTGTTGTTCCACTTTTTCCTCTACCGTGCAACTCCAAACCCTTTTCTTTGACCTCACCTGAACCTTTCAGCCCTGCACTAGCTATTCTCATATGTATCCTATCTTGATCCTTGGTGAAGCAGTTGCCTCTTCCTTCCTTCCTTCTTTCCTTCCTTCCTTCCTTCCTTCCTTCCTTCCTTCCTTCCTTCCTTCCTTCCTTCCTTCCTTCCTTCCTTCCTTCCTTCCTTCCTTCCTTCCTTCCTTCCCTTCCTTCCTTCCTTCCCTCCCTCCCTCCTTCCCTCCCTCCCTTCTTTCCTACCTTCCTTCCTACCTTCCTTCCTACCTTCCTTCCTTCCTTCCTTGGATCTGCATCCATATCACACTTAATGACAGTGAATGTCTCCCAAAGCCTAGGCACTCTTTTCTATTTCTTCTATTCTTTCATTTGGTAGCCTCATCAGGTCTCCTGGTTTCAATTATCATCTTTATGCAGTTGGCTCCCAGGTTTCTATATCTAACTTTCCTTTTTCTCTGGAACTTAGTTGTATATTTCAAACTTCCCATTTAATGTTTAGAACTAGACATGTTGTCAAAACTCATTCTCCCTTCCCCCAAACTCATCCCTCTTTAATCTTAGGGCTTTCCCTCTGAGATCATCCCCAATTTATCCTGTGTATATATTTTTTAATTTTTTTCTTAAGCAGAACCAGGAGAACATTATACACAGTAACTGAAACATTGTGGGATGATCAAATGTAACTGACTTTGCAGTTACAAAAAGCAATGCAGTGACCCAGAACAATTCTGAGGGACTTGTGAGAAAGACTATCCACATCCAGAGGAAGAACTATGGGAGTAGAAACACAGACGAAAACACATGATTTATCATTTGTTTGTATGGGTATGTGATTTGGGGATTTGGTTTTAAAAGATTATTACAAAAATGAATAATAAGGAAATGGGTTTTGGGTGATAACATATGTATAACCCAGTAGAATTGCTTGTCATCTCTGGGAGGGGGGAAGGAAGAAGGGAGGGAAACAAAAAAAAAGCATATGACCATGGGAACAAATTAAAAATTTAATAATTTTTTTCTATCACATGTAGAAACACGTTTTTACAATTACTTACTGACATTTTGTGATTCAGATTCTCTTCCTCTCTCTCCTCAAAGTAGCAAATGATCTGTTATAGGTGATATTAGTGCTTTCATCTAATATATATTTTGTCTATAAGTCACTTCTCTATTGCTGACTTTCCCTATTGATAGTGAAAAGGCCACATATGTGAGAACAGTGTTTATCAATCAGTCAACAAGCATTTTTTAAATGCCTATTTTATATACTTCCTCTCCAAGGCAATAAAAGATCTGTTATAGGTTATACTAGTGCTTTCATGCAATACATATTTTCATATTTCCCATGCTGTGACAGAAGACATATCACAAATATAATAAAAAACTCATGAAGGGAATAAAGTAAAAGATGGTATTCTTTGATCTGCAATTAGATTTCAGTAGTTTCTTCTTCAGTTGTGGATAGCATTTTGTATCACGTGTCCCTTATCTTAGGACCTTGTTTTGCTGATCATAGTTTAGTACTTCACATTTGATTATTATACAATATTTCTGTTATTGTATACACTGTTCTGGTTCTGCTCACTTTACTTTTCATCAGTTCATACAAGTCTTTCCAGGATTTTTGAACTTGCCCTGTTTTTTCATATGGAGCAATAGTATTCCATTACAACCATATACTACGACTTGTTCAGTCATTCCCCATTTGATGGATACTCTCTCAGTTTCCAATTTTTAGACATTACAGAAGAGAGAGAGACAGAGACCGAGACCGAGACAGAGACCGAGACCTAGACAGAGACAGAGACAGAGACAGAGAGAGAGCTGCTAAAAACATTTTTCTGCAAGTAGATCCTTTCCTTTTATCTCTGATCTCTTTGGGTTACACACCCAGGACTGATATTACTTATATATCTTCTTCTTTATATACAATAGTTTACAGGTTGTTTCCCTTATTAACCTGTGAAGTTTTTGAAAGCAGCGACTGTCTTCTGCCTTTTTTGTGAGCCCAATACTTAGCACAATGCCTGGCATTTAATTGGCATATTAAAAATACTTGTTGACTGCTTGACAGACCCCCTGTCACATGTGTGTGGCCTTTTTCACTACTAATAGGGAAAGTCATCTGTAAGGAAGTGACTTACTAACACAGAATTTTAAACTCACACTTGTTTGTGGACATATCTTAGCTCCTTAAAGATAGGAGCCAGTCACATGCACAGACTTCTTTCATCCACTTGGCACCTCCCACATGGTAGATGATCAGAGTAAACAGTGGCCAAGTTAAATGGAATGAAGTTGGCACCCTGGAACTCTTGCAGTAAACTTTCACTGTCCATAAAGCAGAGCAAAGTTCCCTGCTCCACCTTGGCTCCTAGAGACATGTTCTTCCTGGTGAAAAGGGAAATAACTGCTTTATCATTTGCATGGTGTAACACTGTGTAAACAATAAAACTTTTCTTTAAGGCTTCAAAGCAGGATGCCAACACACAAGCAAAGCACTTTCAGTTCCTGAGAAATAAAGAAAGGGCTAGAGAAATGCAAACTTGATTAATTAATTATATGATTATCACAGCCAGGAACGGGTGCACCAAAAATGGCATTCACTGTTTTGACTGCATCATTTTTTCCAATCTTTTTGAACTCTTCCAGGCCCCATTATATTGGGCAATTTTATCTGGCAACTTGGATGGTGCCAAAATCCCTGTTCGAGCCCTGGGCCCAACCATAATCTCAGAGTGCCAGGGAAGCAGTTTGGAAATTGTCAACAGCACTTGGATTACTTACTGTAGGCAGCTGAATTGGAGACAGCTGGTGGAAGAAGGGAAGCACAGCCTGAGATTCTGTTCTGGATGTGTACAGAGGGAAGCATTGGGCTAAGGAGCCAGGATATAGTTTCCTGGAAAAGAAGGTACAAGATAATTTGAAGAAATAATGTTACTGATTCCTGGCAAGGGATGTCAGTTTTTTAAAAATTATTTTTTCTGGGTTATACATGTATGATCATGCAAAACACATTTCCATATTACTCATCTTTGTAAGTGAATAATCTTATAAAACCCAAACCCCAAAACATATACCCAAATAAACAAGTGATAAACCATATGTTTTCATCTGCATTCCTACTCAGAGTTCTTTCTCTGGAGGAGGATAGCACTCTTTTCCATAAAATCCTCAGAATTGTTCTTTCATTGTTTTGATATTAGTAGCAAAATATCACATTCGATCATTCTAAAATATTGCTGTTACTGTGTACAATGTTCTTATGGTTCTGTTTATTTCACTCTGCATCAGTTCATGTAGGTCTTTCCTGTTCTTTCTGAATTCATCCTGTTTATAATTTCTTACAGCACAATAGTATCCCATTACCATCACATACCACAATTTGTTCAGCCATTCCACAATTGTGGGACACAAGGAATGTCAACCTTGAAGCCAAAGCAAGTCTTAAAGGTGCTGGAGTGTGAAAATGACCAATTCAATTCTTTTTTTTTTGCCATTTACATCTATGAAATTACTGAGTCCTCTGGAGTTCCAAGCAGGACAGAGTGAGGGGATAATCTCTGTTAATTATTTCCTACTTGTCCTATCTGTGACTTGCTTTGTATACATTTGTTTGCTTGTTGTCTCCCCTAGTAGGCTGCGAGCTCCTTGAGGGCAGGGACTGTCTTTTCCTTCTTTTTGTACACAGTTTAGCATCATGTCTGGCACACAGTAGGTGATTCATAAATGTTGATTGGTCAGACATCATTTGGATTAACTTCAATTCGTGGTGCCACATTTTAAGAAGAAAAAATTAACAAATTAGAGAATATTTAGAAGAGGGCAAACAACAATGCAAAGAGCCTTGAGTTCATGCTGTATGAGGATGAGGTGAAAGAAATAGGTCTATTGGTGCAGCTAGGGGGCTCAGTGAATAGAGGTGGTACCTACTGATGGGATATCTGATTCCTACAGTATTGGAAGAAGTGACCAGCTGACATGATTGATGTTGATGCTCAAGCATCAAAGCTCTGTACATTTTTGCTGGCTACTCCCCGAGCCTGAAATGCTTTCCTTTCTCATCTTTGCCTTCTTTGCCTTCTCATCTTGGCTTCTTTTAAATTCCAACTAAAATCCCATCTTCTATAGGAAGCCTTTCTCTACCTGCCTTAATTTTAGTGCCTTCCCTCTGCTTATCATTCCCTATTTTTCTTATATAAAGTGTTTCTATATATTTATTTGCTTGTTGTCTCTCCCACTAGACTATAAATTCTTTGAGGACAGCGACTATCTTTTATCTCTTTCTGAATCCCCAAAATGCAGCACAATTTGGCATACAGTAGGCACTTAATAAATGTTTATTGGCTGACTAATCTTATCTGGATAATATTCTTGTTTTTATCCACTTCTGGGTCAATACAATTTCAGTGCAGTTTCAGGTTTTAATAGCTTAAAACCATACAGATTTTTAGGGACTCTTTGTATAAGAAGGTCCCATGTAGGAGCCTAAAAATGTCCCCCCACTTCAATGGAAGTCTTAAAGACTGAGTGGTATAATGGACAGAGTTCTAGAATTGGAGTCAGAAAGATGTGGGTTCAAATATAGCCTTTGACACTAGCTTTGTGACTTTATGGGCAAGTCATTTAAGTCTTTGTTTCTCCATCTATAAATAGATGGGAATAATAAGGCCTATAGTTTCTAGGTGGGGGTGAGGTGAGGCATCCCACAAGTCTTACTTCAGTTTAAGGCTAAAAACAGCACTAAGACCTTGGAAATACTCTCTATAAATGACAGCCAGGATGATCAGAATAAGGCAGGGACTCTCTAAGCTCTCCCACCTTCAAGCAACTATTAAACAACAACAACAATCTTAAAGTGAATTCTGGAGCATCAGAACCAACAAAAGGATGGGATGAAACAATTTTCCTGTCTAAGACAACTTAGAAAGTGTGCAGGAAAGGTCTGTCTCATTAAAGGGGGAGCATGGTCCAGTTCAGGCAAGCCAGCAGCAGACAGAGCTATAGAAAGCCTGCATCCAGGTGACTCTCCATCTCTCAGTGCAGGTCTATAGGCAGTGAAGTTCCAGCATCCTATTCCAACCCCATGTGGCAGCTGGGCCATGCTTCATTTTCCACTGGCACAGGCCAACAACCAGGTTCTCCAACACAAGAAGCTTTGGATAGTGCCCCTTCCATCTAGGAGTAGGACTTAACTTTAGCATAAAACTTATGTATTTATTTTATTCAAAGATATTTTACTTTCCCAATTACATGTAATAACAATTTTCAATGTATGTTTTTCAAAATTCCAAGATCCAAATTGCCTCTCTCCCTCCCTTCTCCTTTCCGTGAGATGGTAAGCAATTTGAACTGGATTATACATGTATTATCCTGTAAAAGATACATCCAATACTGATCATAGTTGAAAAAAAATTCATATAAAACCAAAAATCCAAAAGAAAACTTTAGTTAACTAATGTGGAAAATCCCATGCTTTGATCTGCATCCAACTCCAACAGTTCTTTCTCTAAGGTAGATAACATTCTTTGTCATAAATCCTTCAGAATTTACCTAGATTATTGTATTGCTGAGAGTAGGTAAGTCTTTCACAATTGATCGTCATACAATAATGGCATAAAATTTAAAGTCATAAAGTAATAGGCTGGAAAAATAAGCAAAAACAACAGCAAAAAAATAAACAACCAAAAAAAAAATAACCAGACCATGGAGAAAGTTGCTATAGTAACAGGGAAAATCAAAATGCAAACTCGAAAGAGGACAACAATGTCAAAATGGCTACATGTGAAGCCTAAGAGAAATGTGTGAAATGGTGTCACCCAAAAAGAATTCCTGGGGGAGCTCAAAAAAAAAGAATTTAAAAAAGAAATAAGAGAGGTAGAAGAAAAAATTGAGAAAAGAAATTATAGTAATGCAAAAGAACTGCTTGGTAAAAGAAGCCCCCCAAAACTGGAAAAAGATGTCCCAAAAATTCACTAGAGAAAGAATGTACAAACACCCTCTGAACCTTTAAACCAGTGTATCATTATTTAATGTTTCTCTCCCTCCTTTTAACCAACTAAGAGGACTTTGGGAGGGGGACATTCAGATGCTATCTAAGTGGTCACAGTTGGAGAACAATGCCTCCAAAAGTCTTAATGTGATTCTCAATCTACTCATATCCCTAGCAGAGTAGCCTCAGATACTTCTTTAGAACACCATTCTTATATAACAGCTTCATAGTGTTTTATTCATTTTTCTTTTTCTTTTCTTCTATTTTGATGAATTCTGAGCCTACAGTCAACAAAACTAAGTTTTGCTACTTTAGACACTTATAGCTGTGTGACTCCAAGAAATTTATTTTAGTTCTTTCGGTCTCGATTTCCGTAAGCATAAAATGGGGGAAATAGTAGTACCTACCTCCTAGGGTTGTTGTAAGAATCAAATGAAATAAAATCATGAAATTTGTAAAAATTGTAATTTTCTTAGCACAGTGCCTGGTCCATAGTAATTAATTAAAACATGCTTATTTCTTTCCTTTATGGAAATACTTGTTCTCCCTGATGTTTAAGTTCAGAATAAATGAAAAAAAGATAAAAGAATAATAGTATGCCTTTGCTGAGTGATCCATTTAATTATGTAAATTCATTGGCTTCAGGGAAATTAGGCTGAGGTTTAGATATCCTACCCAGGCTAATCCATTCCATCCCATTTTATATTTGTCTACAGAATTAGGAGCTTCACACAATAATACATTTCTGAAATTTCATGGTCTAAATTATAAAGAATACCATCCTTGTGTTTCCCTTTGATAAATAGGAGGAACTTTCCCACATGAATTAGAGACGCTAATTTGTTAATTGCCTCCCTGGGGTTTGACTATGACATCATCAAAGCATTTGTCATTGTTATGGGGTAATAAAAATGATGAAAGATGATTTCTGGAAATAAGCATCCTTTTTAGCCAGTTGATTCCCGATACTGGTTCTGTCATTTGTTGTGCCAAAGAAGCATTGCTCCCATGTACTCTGCTTAGAAGACATGGCTCCCACAATGACTTTTAAGCAAGAAAACACTATTCAAGACAAACTTCAAGCAAAGGAGCCTAGTAAGAGGAGGAAATGAGCCTGAATTACCTCCAATTCCAAAATATAAAATATTTTAAAAGAAATGTTAAGATGATGAAATTGATGGTTATCTCTGAAACCTTGTATATACCCTTTTGTCCAAGCTAAACTGGACTCCTCACCACTATTTTTCTTTTCTTTCCCTAAGCCTTTAACCCTCTTCTTTCTGTGACAAGCTTTCTTCCCCTAAACTCATTCTAAGCTTCTTGAAGTTCCATCTGGTTTTCAAGACTCAGGGAGCAAAGTTTTAGTCCTGAAGTCCGAAAGACCTGAATTCAAAGTTGGCCACAGACAGGTGTGTGACCTTGGGCAAGTCACTTAATTGCTGAATGCCTCAGTTTCCTTACCTGTAAAATGGGGACAATAATAACACAAATAAGATAATTTTTGCAACTGTTTAGCACATAACATAGGAAGTGCTATATAAAGGTTAATGATTTTTATTAGATAAAAGACCACCCATTTCACAATGTCATCACTGACCCACCCTGATGCATCTTTCATTTGGGGAAAACCTATATTTGGAGTGATAATAAAGTATATATCATGTACCTCAAAGTTTTTGTCTGAATTAATGGTATAACATAAATAAAGTGCTATATAAATTGGATCTATACATTAGAGTGGAGCAGACCTGTGATTTCATGGGTATGTGGCTGCTGTTCAGTGCTTTTCAGTCTTGTTCTACTCTTCATGACCCCATTTGGGGTTTTCTTGGCAAAGATACTAGAGTGGTTTGCCATTTTCTTTTCCAGCTCATTTAACAAACGAGGAAACTAAGGCAAAAGGGTTAAGTGACTTGCCCAGAGTCACATAACTAGTACATGTCTGAGGTGAAATTTGAACTCAGGATGATGAGTCTTCTTGACTCCAGGCTTGGCACTCTTATCTACTTAGCTGCCCTTTTTTTTGGATAGGGAGAGCCCTCAATGAGGAAACTTCACTAACCCTTGCAGATCAACATTTAATCTGTGACTTAAATTTTTAGAGAGCTGCCTAGGTTGAGTGATTTGCCAAAAGACACAGCCAACAGGTATCAGAGAAGGGATTTGAAACCATTTAACCATGATGCTGGCTTGCCAACTACTATGCTATGTACATATAACAATATAGATTTCCCTAGAAATATTTACAACCTAAACTTTCAGATCAAACAAGGGTATCTAGAGGTGAGATACAAGCAGAGCCAGAAGGTGCTATCCAGTTCTGAAATCACATGTGTAGAGGGAACACATCTGCTATTGTAGCCCCCCCTGACAGTGAGAAAGAAAAGCAAGAAATGCAACTAGGTATCTTGCCATGGACTTTGCTGGCAGATTTTCTCAGAGAAGTCTCTGGATGATTGAACTATAAGAATATGCGAGTGACGACTCCTTAGCCCTTCTGGACTCCCCATTTCATCTTCCAGGAAAATGAGCCCTTTCCACTGATGTGCTTTTGGGTGGATGCACTGTTTCTTTTAGCAATCCATGACTTGTATGCAGAACCATAATGAGGACAGGGTGACTGGGTGTCAGCTTGAAGGCATGAAAATGTATAGGGTATAAAAGTAAACACCAGGTGAGCTACTGAGCTTACCTTCATACTTCCTTGGAGGTAGTCATAATATCCTAAGATCTCTACTTTGAGGTTGGTATTGGGATCCCTTCCTGGCAACAATCAAATTTACTGTTAATTTAGGAATCTGTTTAGTTTTGCTTTCTTTGGATATCATTTCTTATTCTTTGCTCCATGTACCAAAATAGTTAATTATTACTCCAGCTCTGAGCTGCCTGGGAGAACAGTTCTTGGCAACCTGTTGAAGTCTCTTCATTTGAAACTGGGGGAACTGGAAGTAATGCCATGATCAGAGAAATCTTTTTATTTTTTTAATCATGGAAAACACACTTCCATATTGGTCTAAGATTTAAATCAATGTCCAATACTTCAAGTATTAGTTTATAAAGTTTATTATCTGACAAAAACAGAATCACATGACTAAGTTTTTCTCCCTGCTCAAAAATCCCTGTTCCACCAAAGCCACCAAGGAAGGAAAAAAGCGAGACATGGAACTCCTCAAAATTTATATTAGTGTGTAATGACAGGAAGAGAGTGGGGTGCTGGGAATAGTAGTTTTTTAGGGTAACAGATTCTAATTATTGGTCATTGTTAAAAGAGCACATTGATACAATACAAAAATCCCAAAATAAAACCTTAAATTCATTTATGTAAAAGATAGCATGCCTTGATTTACATTCATCTGACTCCAATAATTCTTTCTCTGGAGGTGGATAGCATTTCCTACCATAAGTCCCTCAGAATTGTCCTACATCATTGCTCTGCTGAGAGTAGCCAAGTTTTCACAGTTGATAACTATACAATATTGCTGTTACTATGTATAATGTTCTCCCATTTCTGCTTATTTTATTCTGCATCCATTCATATAGATCTTTCCAGCTTTTTCTGAAACCATCTTGCTTTTCTTTTCTAATTGCTCAATAATATTCTATCACCTACATATATCACAATTTGTTCAGCCATTCCCTAATTGATGGGCATTCCTTCCATTTCTAATTCTTTGCCACCACAAAAAAGAGCTGCTATAAATATTCTTATACAAGTAGTTTCTCCCCCACCTTTAAAAAATGTCTTTAGGATACAGACCCAGCAGTGATATTACAGAATAAAAGGGTATGCTCAACTTTGTGACCCTTTGGACAATTCCAAATTGTCCTCTAAAATAGTTGAATCAGTTTACAACTCCATCAACAATGCATAAGTATCCCAAGTTTGCCACATCCCCTCCAATGTTTATCATTTCCCTTTACTGTTATATTGGCCAATCTGATAGGTGTACCTCAGCACAATTTTAATTTATATTTCTCTAATCCAGAGGGACTTAAAACATTTTTCATATGATTATTGTTAGCTTTGATTAATTTATCTGAAAATTGCTTGTTCATATCCTTTGAAATGGTCAGAGAGATCTTGAAAGGAGGAGGAGCCTGTAATGCAATATCATGACTGATAGGTGCTGTCTCTGCTCCTACATGACCTGTAAAGATCTGAAGTTTCTTCTGTGGCTCCCACTAGGAAATATTAACATTAACCACAAGCCAAATCTTTAAAAATAAAAAGTACTACATCAGGAAAAGTACTGGAAAGAGCACATTGTATATCTGTTGCAGGGATAATCAGAACACCTGTTCGATTTTGCTTCCCCAATCTACTTGATATAGCCTTTTGTCAGAAGGATCTTCCATGAAGTTAGAAGGTGACTTACTGAGAGAACATGGGGAACTTCTAATTGGTTCCTAAAAACTAAGACTATGGTAAAGATTAATTGTAACTGAGATTTGGTAGGGAAGGAAGGGGAGACAGATTTTTCTTAGAAGAAGTCTCTATCCTTGGACCTTTCCCCCCACTATTTTCTGTCCCTTGAACTTCTAGATCAGAATGTGGAAAGGGTAGGGTTTCTCTTCCCTCATTTTCAACATTTCTCCCTCTCAGCAGTAATTCTTCCCCTCACAACAGCATTAGTAATGTATAGCAGAAGCACATGGCAATGAGAGACATATACTTATTCAGGCAGCCTGAGACTAGAGGTCCTAGACCCCATATTGGTGAACCTAGGGCATATGTGCCAAAACATATGGGGGGGGGGTTGCTCCCTTCCCCCTCTCCACACATGCCTGAGGACATTTCTCACATCACCTGTCCCTCTGCCCAACAGTCCAACAGGAGTGCTTCTTCCCTCCCCTGCCTGGGGTAAGTGGGGAGGGGAGGGGTAACATACAGCAGGAGGGTTGCAGTTTGGGCATTCAGTTTCTAAAAGGTTCACCATCACTGTCCTAGACCCACTGCACTTACCCTTCCTTGCCAATTCCAGGATGACTCTTTCCTCCTGTTTCCTTTTCTCTTCACTAGTCTAATAATTAAAGATTCTGATAAATCAATTTTTTCTCTTTCTTGGAGGTTGTTGTTGTTCAGTCATTTTAGTCATGTCTAATTTTTTGTGATTCCATTTGGGGTTTTCTTGGCAAAGATACTGAAGTGGCCTGCCATTTCCTTCTCCAGATTGTTATACAGATGAGGAAACTGAGGCAAACAGGGTTAAGTAAATTGTCCAGAGTTGTATGATTAATACGTTTTTGAGGCCAGACTTTAACTCATGAAGATAAGTCTTAATGATTCCAGGCCTGGCTCTCTAACTATTATACCACCTAGCTGCCATTTAGAATAACCTCATGACTAATACTGAGTTCCAGACCTTCTAAGTTCAAGAGTGGCCCAGAGGGAGAAGATGACTTCTGTAGCAGCATACTTCCCAAAAGAGAAAAGGGACCTCCAGAAAGAGAACTCTGTAACTGGAGGACTAAAGTTCTGTCATGGCTGGATGGGAGATCTAGACCTTACCATCCTCTGTGATAAATAAATACTTTGAATTTCTCAGACATTGCAGATCTGATGTGAATTTGAAATCATTGTTCACCAGTTCCACAAAGAGTTTTTATCTTCTAGGGGAAGTTTAATTGTCTGTTTGAGTATCTTGTGTTTCCTGAATTAATTCATGCATGACTGTGAGTCCTTTGTGTCTTATTTACTGTCTGTTCTGGAGGAAATGAAAAGCTATCCCATGTTTGACAGATATTTGTACACTGAGTGACTGTAGAAAAGGATACACTTAATAGGAGAAACCCTAGACATGTGTCACACCTAAACATTGAGAGATTTTCCTGGAGGAACAGATATAGGCATACTAACAAACCAGACACAAATTAGCCTACTGAGGTTAGTCCTGTAGAATTGAACCTGGTCAGTGTGAACCCAAAGTTCCTTATGGGGGGAACTGTGGAAACACACTGACATGGTTAAATCGTTAATATGCGCCAGACTAAAAAGAACTTGGTCCTCTGAAATGGGTTCAGCCCACCCCTTGTTTACAATTGAAACTTGCTTGACAAACCCTTTCTCAATAAATAGTACAAAGATCATGCTTAATCTTAGCTTGTCTAGATGGTACCATACAAAGTCCATGTTGGCAGGATTGGAATGAACAGTGTTATATTCAGTTCTCATCCATAGCCATATGAACTCTGTACACTTCAATTAGTTTTGTGATCTGGTTTACAGGCTATGCTCTTTGTAACATTTCATGATAAAATATCTGTCTATTTTAGTATCTGTTTTTTATTTCTCTCCCAATCCCTTTTTTTAGTCACTCAATCTTTTTGTAGATAACATTTCCCATACCAGTTTTGAGTAGTCTTGGGGCTTTGAACATCTACATTTCCCCTAATTTTTTTTTAAAATTTCCAAGTCTTAGAGGTGTTTGTTTGGCTCCTAAAGCTAAACCAGGCCCTTCAGAATTTATGCAACTGAAATTTCATTAATACTTCATTAAAGTAGTTTGGTGAGTTTAAATCTGGTCTCTAGCTGTATGACCCTGAGTAAGTAATTTAATCTTGTTTGTCTTAGTTTTCTCATCAGTAAAATGAGCTGAAGAAAGAAATAGCAAACCACTTCAGTACCTTTGCTGGTACCAAGCCGCCATCTTGGCTTTGTCCTCCATTTAGTAGCTTTGCCAAGAAAACTCCAAATAGGGTCATAAAGAGTCAGACACAGTTGAAAAGAAGAAAAAATGGAGGCAGGTAGTTGGCACAGTGGATTGAGAGACAGATTTAGAGATGGGAAGTTCTGGGTTCAAATCCAACCTCTGACACTTTTTAGGTGTGTGACTCTAGGCAAGTCACAATCCTCATTACTACTCCTTACTGCTCTTCTGCCTTAGAACAAATACATGTTATATATTCTAAGAAGGAAGGTAAGGTAAGAAAAGAAAAGAAAAGAAAAGAAGAGAAGAGAAGAGAAAAGAAGAGAAAAGAAGAAAAAAATGACTGAAGTAGTGAAGATAGATGATTTAATTATTGTATTTTTCAGTTATATAGTAATTTACAGATTCCAAAGTTCCTAAACATGATTTTATTTGAATCACTCAATATCCTGTGAGGTAACTGGGACAGTCAGTATTTTTCCATTTTCTAGGTGGGTGAACTAAGACTCAGAGATATTAAATCTCTCACTGATGGTGACCAATGGTTGGGGATGCTATCCCTGGGATTCTTGTTTAGATTCAGGCTGGACCAGATGACCTAAGGTCCTCTGAGAAAGTTCTTATGTGGCAGAACTAAAATTGGAACCAAGACCTCCCGACAGTCTCGTAATCTAGTGTTTTCCCACCATTCCACATTGCCTACGAGACAGGATATTTAGATGATACTTTAGATTTACAGAGCATTTGACCTATATTATCTCGTTGGATCCTCAGGATAATTCTGAGGCAGGTCTAATTTTTGGTTTTGACTTGAGATTCAATTGGTGTAGATAATTCTTGATGAAGATGTTCCCTCTACCAATGTAGAAAGGCAACTGGTACAGTGACTTGCCTGGGGTAGCCCAATCAGCCAGAACTACTCAGAGGCAGAGCCTGAACCCAAGTGTACCTGTCTGAGGCAAGTTCTCTATACCCCACTGCTTCTCCCTGAAGGTAGTAATTAGTGACTACGATTCCCATTTTTTAAATAAGAAAACTGAAGATTATAAAGCTTTAGTGAATTGTTTATGCTTACTGGGTCAAGATTTGGACCAAGCTCTTTCCACTATGCCAGTCTCTTTTTAAGAGACTGATTAAGCCAAGCTAACAAATGTTAAATAGTTATGTGCAGAGTTCTGGAAGGCAGCAAGATGGCACAGTGGTTAAAGCACAAGACCCAGAGTCAGGAAGACCTGAGTTCAAACATGGCCTCAGATATTTCCTAGCTGTATGACCCTGGGCAAGTCACTTAACCCTGTTTGCCTCTGTTTCCTCATCTGTAAAATGAGCTGGAGAAGGAAATGGAAAAACACTCCAGTATCTTTGCCAAGAAATGATGACTCAAATGGGGTCATGAAGAGTTAAACATAACTGAACAATAAACAATAAACAAAAAATATTATGTTGGAAGCTACCAAATGAGTAGATAACAGTTGATGTCCCAAAGAGCTTACCTATTAATTATAGAAATAAAATGTGTACAAAAGTGAAAATTGACAAATTCTTAACCTATAATTCTATACCTTTAGGCACTCCCATATATGAAAATTCTCTTCATCAATGAAGACTGTTAATTGATCTGTAACTTTTTCTAGAGTTGCCCAGAGCACTGAGCAGATACATGACTCATCCAAAGTGATATTAGTTTATATCAAAACAAGGATTTGAACCCTGGTCCTCTTGACTCCAAAGTTGGCAGTTATAGCTAAACGCTTTTATATCAAGGGGAGTACAATACTCATGTGAAACATAGCTACTAGAAGGAAGTACTCTCACTCTATTCTCAGAAAAACGGTGCATTGGTGTCCTTTTAATTTTAGCACCATGTATTGGATATGGGGTTTTGGTTTTTAAAAGATTATTACCAAAATGAATAATATGGAAATAGAATACATGTATAATCCAGTGGAATTGCTTGTCAGGAGGGAAAGAACATGAATCATGTAACCATAGAGAAACACTTACATTTAAAAAATGTTTAAAAAGAATAAATAAACAAACAAATGAAGGAAGGAAGGAAGAAAGGAATTTTGGCACCATGGAGCAAAGCCCCAGTTACCCTGCCCTTGTTATGACTTTGAAGTCTAGTTCTCTATCTACTGTGCCATGCTTCCTTTCAAGAGGACACCATAAAGAAGAATATATTCAGATATTAGATTGCATGAAAGAGTTATGTGTTATGGGGAACAAAAAAGGGAAAGATGATAATTGCCAAGAAGAATGTGAATAACAGTATTCCATTAAAAATGCACACTTAAAGTGCACACTGGGGATGAATTCATTTGATATAGTAGTGTCTATTTTGTCTGTCTAATCTTCCTTTATAAATTAATAAGAGCACTGTGACATAGTAGTTAGAGAGGTGGCCTTGAAGTTAGGAAAACCTGAGTTCAAGTCCTTTCTCTGACATATTGGCTGGATGAACAAGTCTCCTAACCCCTTAATACCCAGACTGCTACACTATTATTTGCACAGATGGCATTGACCCCAATTGATAAAGGAAGTTTCTCAGCAAGAACTCCCATCACTGATGAAATTAAGTCCGATTTTTAAAAAATCTTATAGTATGACAAGTAAGAAACTTTTCTTCATGAAGACCCCTCTGTTCAGAAAATGAAAGTTAATCCTGATCATGTTTATAGTATCTTGAATTTTTTTTTTTGCAACCTGTGGGCTGGTTTAATACTCTGAGAGTGGAGTTGAGATTTAAAAAATCCTAAAGCAGGGGTCAGCTGGGTAGCTAAGTGGATTGAGAGCCAGGCCTAGAGATGGGAGGTCTTGGGTTCAAATCTGGAATCAGACACTTCCTGGCTGTGTGACCCTGGGCAAGTCACTTGACCCCCATTGCCTAGCCCTTACCACTCTTCTGCCTTGGAACCAATACACAGTATTGATTCCAAGACAGAAGGCAAGGGTTTAAAAAAAATCCTAAAGTTTCATTTTTGAAAAGGATCTAATCATGGGGAGTTGGTGGTTACCAGATGGTATTGGCTTCCTGGAACACCAGTTCTTTCTCAGAAATTATTCCAATGACTTTCCATTTGACCTTAGGACTTTTGCCTTTCTACTGATTTCTAAGCTCTCAGGGTTATTGAACTGAAGATATTCTACTTCTCTTAGGCTTCCAGAGTTCTAGCATTCTTAGTTCCTCATCACCTTCTTTCCCTTGCTCTGAAAAGTAATTGGATGATCAAGTTGCTTATCATCTCCTGGAACAGGGAAGGAAGAAAGGGAGTGAATGTATGTTGAAAATTATTACATTTAATTGGGACAACCAAATATGTTTGAATAAAATAACTAGCTACTCTAAACTGTGCATCAATTCCCTGATTTTCTTCTATCCTCTACCACCACACACTCCAGACCACAACAATGAGCTTCTGAAGTTTCTTTACAAGGAAAAAAGAGAATGAACAAGTTCAGAAAGTTTCCTACCTAAACATGGTTTTCCAGACCTAGTCTGGGTTCTCTCTCATCATTCACTCTTGGTTTGACTCCCTCCTGGCCCCAACGAGAATGATGTCTGGCACCAGAACACCAGACAATATGGCTGTTTCCCATGCTTGGAATGCATTCACTCTCTACCTCTTGGAATCCCTGGCTTCTTTCAAGACTCAAGAAATATTACCTTCTACTGAAAACCTTCCCTATTCTTCTCATTGCTGCTAGTATTTCTGAAGCTCTCCTGGTTAAACTCCAGTTCCTGCTCAGCCAATCAAGAAGGATATTTTCTTCTTCTTCCTATTGAGGGAGGACATGAGCTACAAAGGGTAAATGTGTTTCCAGCACCTCAAAAGTCAGAAGAATCCTTCATGATGCTCAGGTCTCCCCCTGAAGCTCACAGAAGATAATCTTTTTCTTATAGTTCCAGTGACTGCTATAGCTATGACAACACAACCCAGATGTTTTCCTACCACACAGCAGTTCACAGCTCAGAATCAACCATCAAACATTTATTTGGCAGGCTCCTCTCTAAACAGTACTAATAGTTAGCTAGATTTATATTGCGTGTGCTATGTACTTTACAAAGATTATCTCAATTGGTTCTCCAAACAACCCAGAGAGGAGGGTGCTATTATTACACTCATTATAGAGTTGAAGAAACTGAGGCCAACAGCAGTTTAGGGAATGGAGTCCAAGGACACAGAGAATAAGTATTTAAGGTCAAATTTGAACTCAGGTTTACCTGATCCTAGGGTGGGAATTCTATACACTTCAATATCCAGCTGCCTGTAGGCAAGATATACAAGACCAAAGTAAATATTCTCCTCACCTTTGTGCTTATCTAACCAGCAACAAAATGAAGAGTGAACATTTCTAATTAAGACAAAATAAAAACAAACACAGACCTTTGAAAAGCCTTCCCTTTGGGCTTTCCAGAACAAGTCTGTAGGTATCTTGTGGGTGCCTGCCCAACCCCAGGGCCAGAAACTGGTCTTTGGTAATATTTACATTTATAATGTGATTTGAGTAATTGATCATTTACTTAATCACAGAAATATTGTTAGTCAATCTTTAAATTCTGGTTGTTTCGAGTGGACCCTGCCAGTGAGGGGAATTGTGCAGTATTTGGGACCAGGAATATAGTTCATAGAAGGCTGGTTTGCTTCTATTGCTAAGTGCCACGATGCATATGGGAATACTTGCCAAATCAAGCATCTGCTAGTGTAGGCTGTGTTTTGATGTTCTCTCAATCAACAAATATTGATCCAGTGTTTAATTCCTTCAAGGAGATATTCTAAGGTTCAAGAATACAAAAGCAAAATAGTTCCTGCCCTCAAGAAGTTTATAGTTACAGAGGGACCTCAGAGGTTATTTCTTATTTTACAAATGAAGAAACTGAGGCTCACAGAGTTTGAGTGGCATGGTCAAAGTCACAAGGCAAGATTTGAATCAAAGTCCCCCTACTTCAGGGCCATTGTTTTTTTCCAGTGTGATGAAGGAAGCAACATATACTTGTATAGGTATGTACAAAACCAGATCAGGAAATTTTTGCTTTGCCTGAAAGCATAATTGCAACCTTTGTTTTCTTATCTTTAGCTGAATCACAGTAGATTTTGCTCCAGCCCTTTACCTCTACTCTGTGTGTCTCTCTATGATAAATGAATTTCTTGATAGCATATTGTGGGCTTTTAATTTATGATCTACTCTGCTATTCTCTTCTGTTTTGTGGGTGAGTTCATCCCATTCACTTTCAAAGTTATGATTAACAAGGAAATTTTTGGAAAGTAATAGGCATTAACAGCTGGGGGGGGGGGAGGGGAGGGATCAGGAAAGATCTAATGCAGAAAGTGGTGTTTTCTGAGTCCTGAAAGAAGCCAGGGATTCCAAGGCACAGGGCTATGGAGGGATTTCATGCTAAGAATTAAGTCAATTGGTCAATCAACATTTATTAAATGCTTCCTTTGTGCCAGGTGCTATACTAAATACTCAGGATGCAAAAATAGGCAAAAGTCACCCCCTGCTCTCTATCTTATGTGGGAGAAAATAAGCAAACAGGCTATGTACAAGATAAATTGAAAATGATTTTGAGAAAAGGCACTAAAATTAAGAGAGATTGGAAATTTGAGTTGGAACTTAAAGAAAGAGAAGGAAGGCAGTAGGTGGAGTTGAGGAAAGAGAACATTGTAGGCATGGGGGACAGCCAATGGAAATGTAGGGAGTTGCAGCAGCTAGGTGGCTCAGTAGATTGAGAGCCCTAGAGATGGGAGGTTCTGTGTTCAAGTCTGGCCTCAGGCACTTCCTAGCTGGGTGATTCTGGTTAAGTCTCTTAAGCCCCATTGCCTAGCCCTTGCCACTTTTCTGCCTTAGAAACAATATTGAGTCTAAGATGGAAAATATGGGTTTGAGGAAATACATCTAAAATATCACCCTTGTCTTGAATCCTACTATTTCTTTTAGCAGTGAGTGGACTCAAATCAGTAGTCAGTCAACTTAGTATTTATTTGTTCAGCACCTACTAAATAGCCAGGCATTTAGTCACTTCAGTTCAGTGATGTACGACATTCTTAAATAGGATAATTATGCATTTTATCAGTTCTTCAAAATTCTATGGATTCATCAGCATGGTCTTTCTCTTACTCATGCAAACTACAGCCACCCCTTTGATTTACTATATGATCTTTGAGTTGGTGTGGTCAAAATAATTTATCAACTTGTAGTCACTCTTCTGTCAGTATATTGTAATAATGAAAAAATGTAATATGTAATAATTAAAATGCTACATGTAATATTTAGATATTGGTTTTGCTAAATAATATTAGTAGAAAAAATTTTGTGGTCACCATTTATAAAATTAACTCATCATGAGGATGATAGTAGCTTTTAACAATTTAATTTAATATAAATATAGTATAAGAAAGAAAAAAGAAAGAAGGAAGTAGAAAATGTATTTCCTAGCCTACCACTCTAAAGTCTGCTCCATAGAATTTCAGCTCGCTCCTCAACAAGATTCTGATCTCCACATGGAGAATCCTACCAGCCCACAAGGGTGTCTTCCACCTGAGCCACCAATGCTAAATGGAGTAGAAGAATCAATCCCAGCAAACTCATACCAAAAGCTCTAGATCTCCTCTATGGTTTTGGTCTTATCTTTTATAGCCCTTTTCTCCACCTCACTTCCTGTCTCCCCAAGCTGGTCTATCACATCTCAGGAACCAATAAAAGTCTCTCTGCCCCAGACCCACAACCCTTAGTTCTGGGTCATGTCCCTATGGCTCTTAACCTATGACCTCTGTTTGGAGAGTTCCAGTCAAGCCAATGGGATGGGTCTGATGAGAAGAAAGTTCAGAATCCTGGGAGGAAGGGGTTCCCTTTACACAATATCCTTCTCAAATTAGCCAGGATGATCCTCAGACACTGACCAGGCTCATACTAAATGCCTGATAGGATCTGCCAAAGCTTCCCTCCCTGGCATTACTTTTGAGAACTCAGGGTGACCACCATGCTTCAATGGGCCATTGGATTAAGACTTAATGGAGTATATAGTCATTATGAACTGTCAGATGACCCATTTTTCTTCTTCATCAGATATATTTGAAAGTCTTTGTTTCTGGGGATTCTTGGGATAACTTTCTCTCTGTGGGGTGGAATCAACCTACATCTTGTGTAGCAATAAGAAGCAACAGTTCAGGCCATCTTGCTTCCCTGATGCAGAGAATAGCTGGGTGTTCTCAGGCTCCAGGCCCCCTGTGTGGTCTGATGGCTCAGCCCAGCTTGTGGAAGCCTGAAATAGCCCCCAGGGGCTTACGGAGAGACTCTTTTGTTGTTGACAAGCTCTGCCAAGAAGTTATATCTGTTCATGTCCCAGGGAAGATACAGGCAAGTATCCATGAAGGCAGAAAATATTTTCATTTTATTAATAATACCATAGGAAGACTGTAGGTCTTCCTTGACACTCACTCCCCTGATGGGGTTGGGGTGGGGAGGCTGAATGCATTCTTTGCTAACCCCGTGGCTCTTTTTATGTTTGGAAAAATAAAACAGAACAAAATACATTCTTGGTCTTACTTTAAAATATTGTTTTCAGAAAGAAACAGGCCAGTTTCTCACATGGGACTAGACTGGGAGTCTAGTTGGGCTCTTGCCTATGTTTTCTGCCTCATCTCAAATTCATCTCCCTCTTTGTTCTTGGGAAAACATTTGTTCCCCAAAGCCTTGTCTAAGCTAAGAAGACTTCCTGGGAAACCCTCAGAAATGATTCTGTGGGCTGAGTCAGTGTGCATCTGTCTTAGGGAAATCAGGAGGAAATCCTGAGCTTGGGTCCTTTCCTGGTTGTTACGTTTTTGGTTTTTGGGGAGGAAGGTTGATGGGACCTTTTTTCTCTGTCATTAAAATTTTTTCACTTTCCTCTCTGAGTGAGAAGGCCACTGGCCCATCTGACCTAATTTTAAACTTGCTGCCTCTTAAGTGTTCCAGGAGCTGGGCCTGAGCTCTTTATGTTATTCATGTGGCTCTAACAATTCTGTGTCCTGTGGGGGGATTAGTGGCTAGATCTGGATTCTAGCAGCACTGAATGCCTTGTGTGGCTCGATTGCATGAGCAGTTGACATTTGTGCAGGCAAGGCTCCTCCAAATAGCCTTGCATTACTAGGGGCTTTAAGTAGCATTTGTTAACATATAACTATATATACCATATTTAAAACAATAATAATGATGGGGTGGGATGTATGGAGTATTCTGGAAGGACTAGATCCTCGCTGAGCCCTTTCAGGGCTGCTTATCTCCTTTTAGTGTCTACCTGTCACCTAATTCTCACCTGTGGCTCCTAGAAGAAGAAACATGAATAGTTGCCACTCCCCACTGAAGCTGTCTGGGTAGACAGGCTAAACCAGGTTGAGGGTAACTGACAGTTCTCAAACCCATTGGTGAGTTGGGGAGATGTCTACCCCAAACATGAGAAGACTTCCCCAGGTGGAATGGACAGATGACGACCATGAAGGTAGCTGAAGCAGATGCCATGGACTGAAACAGCTTGGTCAGACATGGAAGATGTCAAGGTCATCCACTGCATCCTGGGCCATTGCCAGTCTTGATTTTTGTCTTGCCACTGGACTCTGATGACTCAGGAAAAGAGAGTGAGGCTGATGACTGTTCACCTGTGCCTCACTTAAATCTAATTCACACTCAAGTTAAGACATCCCCCTGTGATATCATTGGTCCTCCTTGAAACAAAGGATGAACAATTACTAAAATAGAATTAATTTGGTTTCTTGAGCTTTTGCTGTCTCAGAGGAAGGTGGAGCCATGGGAGAAAATGGCTCTTTAGCAATAAGGTCTTTCTTTGGTATGAAGAACATTTTGACATTTGTTCAACTTTTTTTTCCAATGGGAAGAAAAGCCATGCTTTTAAAATGAAATGTATTAGAACTCTATTAGCTTAGCCTGAGGAAAAGAAGATACAGATGGGGGGGGGGATGCTAGCTGTTCTCAAGTATTTGAAGGATTGTCATGCCTTAGATATGTTTCATTTGGCTGCAGAGGCAGAACGAGGAGCAAAGAATAGAAATAATGGAGGATCATATTGAGGCTCCATGTAAACTTTAATTTCCCAACAGTTCTACCAGCCTCAAAGTGAAATAGGCAGCCTTGAGAGATCCTAAGCTCCCCACTTTTAGTAGAGACGGAATGGCCACTTTGGGAGTATATTGTAGAAAGTTTTTCCTGTGGGGATATGAGTGGGACTCAAACGCTTCTGAGTGTTCTTGTAACTGAGATTCTGGGATGGCATGAGGTGCTATTATGAAGTCAATAATGGACTCACTGAACTCTCCACCTCAGTTGGGATCCAGTCAAAGATGCGGGACAGTGATGGATGGTGAGGTACACTCAGGCCAGAGCTGAGGCATTTGGGAAAAGAAAGGATGAAGTTGCAGAGTAGTTTCCAAAAGAAAGGCTAACATATGGACTTTCAGAATATTTGAGATGGAAGAGCCCAACTCTTTCATTTGACAAACATGGAAAATAAGGCCAGAAGTGGACATAAAGTGGCTTGCCTGGGCTTACACAGCTAGTAAATCAGTGTCTAGAACAGGACTTGAATTCAGTCCTTCATTTAATCACATTGGTTCTCTCCTCATTCTCCTTTTAGTTTTTACTAATTTACTATTTGGAAGGAAGGAAACAAAAGTGACAGTCAGAATTCAGGAAGCTTTAGGAAGATGACAGCTGAATAGAGAATGTACTGGAGTGGGGAGAGTCTGGAGGCAGGGATAAGAGAGAATGAGGAGTGCAGAATGACACTTAAATTGAGAGCCTCAGTGACTGAGAGAACATTGTTGTCTTGGATGGCAAAAGGGAAAGAAGGTTTAGGGGGAAAGAGACTGAGTTGTTTGGGATATTTGGAGTTTACAATAAATTCTGGACATCCAGTTTGAGATGATGAATAGGCAGTTGGAGAATGTTTCACTTTTGTCCTTTTAGACCCAAGGACTAGCACATAGTAGGGTTACTTAATAAACACCCATTGGTGGTAAGGATGATCTGGACATATTGCTTCAGTTTTCAGTGTCTCAGGAAGATCTCTAAACTGCGTCAACTTGGAAAAACACAGAACCACTTAAGTAGTCATAAAACCCAAATCTTTAATCAGGACAAGAGATGGCACCACACAGAGTCAAGTGCTTAATACCAACCACTTAGAGTCAAAGCTCTGGGGTTCTGGGTTTAGTATGTCTGGGAAATTCACAACCAGGGGACAGTTGGGTAGCTCAGTGGATTGAGAGTCAAGCCTAGAGATGGGAGGTTCAAATCTGACCTCAGACACATCCCAGTTGTGTGACCCTGGGCAAGTCATTTGACCCCCCATTGCCTAGCCCTTACCTCTCTTCTGCCTTGGAGCCAATACACAGTATTGACTCCAAGATGATAAGGGTTTAAAAAAAAAAAGAAATTCACCACCAAAGATGATTTTCCAAAGAATAGAACATAGGGGTCTTATATACCTTTGGGGGAACTAAGGACAAGGAAGTATAATTGATTAGCTTTACAATGGCTACAAGGAAAAGAGGAGTCCAGGGCTAGATTATCAGGGAGAGGCAGATGCTTTACAATGGATACAAAGGGAAGATTCCAGCCAGGGATCTGGGCCTGAGAGAGGACCTCTAAGACAAAAAGGCTAATGGCCACCTAAACTGGGATCATGAAGTACTTTAAGGTTTATTGTTCAGTCAAAGAGAAGGTCAGTCTGGCATGTACCCAAAGACTGGGGCAAATGGGGGTTGGTGTTCCACCCAGTTGTCAATTAAGACTTGCAGAGCAGGTGCTAACCTGCCTCAGTAGAGGGAATTTTCTCATGGAGAATCCCCAATGCTGTAAGGTCATAGGTTTAGAACTAAGAGGGACCTTATCTTTTGGTGTCCAACTCTACAAAACTCTGTGGACCAGAGCATACAGATACTGCCCATGGGGCTTTCTTGACAAAGATACCGGAGTGGTTCACCATTTCCTTCTGCAATGGTGCAAGCCAAACTGAGGTTAAGTGACTTGCCCACAGTCACTGATAGTAAGTGTCTGAGGCCAGATTCCAAGTATCTAGGTGTAAGTGGGAAATGAAGGACCTTACAGATGATCTAATGTGAAACTGAGGCCCCAAGAGGTCAGGTGACTTGGCCATGGTCCCACAGGTAATATGGGGCAGACCTGGGGTGTCATAGCTCTAGTACCAAGAAAAAAAAATACTGTACCAATAAATACAGCATCTTCAGCACTATAGGCACGCATGGAACAGGTTTCTGACCCATGTTAATTATTAAACCAAACCAACAAGGCTTACCACAGATTTGGCTTCTGGCAAAGATCATTTTATGCCCCTTAAATTGGACCTCGACTCACCTTTGGCTATGCACCATGACTGGCGAGTGACGGCCAGGGTGGGGGGCGGGGTGGAAGAGGGGAAGGTGTAATTAAATGTTAAACAATGAGCTGGCTGGGCTGTCTCTCCTGCAGATTCTCTTCCCAGCCTCTGCCAAGCCCTGCGGGGCTGGAACCAGTTTGTGGGAGACAGGTGAGAACTCAAACCTGAAAACTGCTACGAGACAAAGGGAGAACCCATCAGAGTATGGGTGTGGCTGTGTGTGTGTGTGTGTGTGTGTGTGTGTGTGTGTGTGTGTGTCCTGACCAGGGACTCCAAGCTTAAATCACTGCCATCAGCCTCCTTCTTCTCCATCAGTTAATAGTAGGTCATAAACCTTGAAAAATGTGCAACTCTTCCGCCATCCAGTGGGCTAAAGTAAAGTACATCTCTCTCTCTCTCTCTCTCTCTCTCTCTCTCTCTCTCTCTCTCTCTCTCTCTCTCTCTCTCTCTCTCTCTCTCCCCCCCCCTTCCTCTCTCATATTGCCTTTCTCTTTTTTCTCTCTGTGTCTCTGTCTCTGTATCTGTCTGTCTGTCTCTGTCTGTCTCTGTCTCTGTCTGTCTGTCTCTGTCTGTCTGTCTCTGTCTGTCTCTGTCTCTCTCTCTCTCACACACACACACATTTCCTTTCTCTCTCTCTCCCTCCCTTCCTCTCTCACATTGCCTTTCTCTTTTTTCTCTCTGTGTCTCTGTCTCTGTGTCTGTCTCTGTGTCTGTCTCTGTGTCTCTCTCTCTCACACATTTCCTTTCTCTCCTCTCTCTCCCTCTCTTCCTCTCTCATATTGCCTTTCTCTTTTTTCTCTCTGTGTCTCTGTCTCTGTATCTGTCTGTCTGTCTCTGTCTGTCTCTGTCTCTGTCTGTCTGTCTCTGTCTGTCTGTCTCTGTCTGTCTGTCTCTTTCTGTCTCTGTCTCTCTCTCACACACACACATTTCCTTTCTCTCTCTCTCCCTCCCTTCCTCTCTCACATTGCCTTTCTCTTTTTTCTCTCTGTGTCCCTGTCTCTGTCTCTGTCTCTGTCTCTGTCTCTGTCTCTCTCTCTCTCTCATTTCCTTTCTCTCCTCTCTCTCTCTCTCCCTTCCTCTCTCACATTGCCTTTCTCTTTTTTCTCTCTGTGTCTCTGTCTCTATCTCTGTGTCTGTCTCGCTCTCTCTCTGCCTGTTTCTCTCTCTCTCTCACACACACACACATTTACTTTCTCTCCTCTCTCCCTCCCTCCCTCCCTTCCTCTCTCACATTGCCTTTCTCTTTTTTCTCTGTGTCTCTGTCTCTGTCTCTTTCTCTTCTCTCTCCTCCCTCCCCCCTCCCCCCTCTCTATCTCTCTCTCACACACACACAACACACAGCCATGCTTCACAGATCTAGTACAAACAGCTTGCTCTTTGAGAACAAAGGAAAATGAGGGCCTTCCTGTTAAAACAAAGATGTTCAGGTGTTGAGAATGAGGTGTTAAACCTGGATACATGGTTTACAAAATCAATTCTTCAGCCTTAGTTGTCATACTTTAATCATTCTCATCCTCTCCTTGACAGCTTGCAAAGCAAGGCAGGGGAGATGCTGCCTAGAGTGAGTTATTGTGGAAATGTCAGACTGTATCACAATTTTTCGGATTCTCTTGGGATGTTGGGAAAGCACCATTCAGTCCTACAGGTTGGGTTGTTTCTGGAATTTTCTTAGGTATCAAAAACTGATATAATATGTGAAAAAAATCATTCATTTAGGCCCAGACCATGCCTATGGCTTCTCTGATCCAGGGAAATCTGCCCTTCACCACTCTTACTTGAACTCTTACCCAAATGGTATATTGGATTTGAAATGACCTCCCTGGAGAGAAGCAGAATGTCAATCTACCAAAAGTCAGATAATCATGGAGAACCCGGTTTTGATCCCAGTTTCCTCAGTTCCACAGAATTTTGGCTCAGAGCATTGTTTTTCAGTCTATGCTCTACAAGGATGATGATTGAATGTCAAATTTCCCTGCTAGTTTTTGTCCAGGGTGCTGAATGTGTTAGAAACTTGGTGGGGAGCATAGGAAGAGATTGAATGATGCCTAACTTAAGGAAGGGAGGGAAAGGAGAATGAACAAAGGATTGGACTTGGATGTGCCCAAGTTTTATCTCTCCTGATTAGAGTGTGAAGTCTTTGAGAGCAGACATCATTGTACTTCTCTTTGTGTTCTTTTTGCTCAGAACATTGCTTGCCATATAGCAAGTGTTATAGACAGACAGACAGACAGACAGATAGATAGATAGATAGATAGATAGATAGATAGATAGATAGATACATACATACATACATACATACATAGATACATAGATAGATACATAGATAGATAGATAGATAGATAGATAGATAGATAGATAGATAGATAGATACTTCCCCAATGGATAAACAAGAGGAGCAAGAAAAACAATGGAGCAAGGTACAAAGAATGGTCCCTTTGTAGATTGTGTGAATGAATCAAAAAGGAAAACAGGGTTCATGAACCTAGGACATCTCCCTCTTTCTCAGTCTTGCTGGGACTTACACCTAGAAAAGCAGTAGATATGGACAAAAGAGTACCGGCTCAAGATCCAAATTCACAGAATCTCAGAGTCAGAAGGTCTTGATGGTCATTTAACCCAACCAGTATGTGACTGAGAACTGAAACTTAATATTTATATAGTTCTTCCCCTAGAACTATAGTTCTGTCTTCCCTTCTTTCAGTAAGAGGTGGCAAGATGGTAACTGCTTCCCTATTCCCATCTTTATATGTAGAGGAGTTACATTAGTGTCAAAGGCAGCAGGTAGTCCAGAGAATGAGAGGAGTTAGCATGTGTCCTCTGGGTGTCAGGGACTGAGCCCTTCTTAAATATTTGTGCATTTGGATTAGATCTAGCACTATCCTGAGCATTACCTAGAGGTTAATTTGATATGGGCCTCCTAGAGATAGGAAGAATGAATATATGGACTTTTGTGATTTTTTTCTAATCTCATTTTTTTGTGTTTATATCCCCAGGCACACAAAAGTTCCTGGCACATAGGAGGAGAAGAAGGACCCAAGAGGGAAGGGATCTATGATTGCTTTGGAATAGGGAACTCTCAAGAGAGTTAATTCCTATTGCCAGTGTAGTTTGGCACCTTCTCAGCTTAGAGAGCTGGCTGAGAAGTTTAATAACTTTCCCAGAGTTACACAGCCAGAGGTGAGACTTAAATTCATATTTTTCTGGCTTTCTATCCATTTCTATCTATTACACTGCATTGTCTCTCAGACACATAGATGTGTTTAAAGAAAAAAAATACTTAACCTTTCATTTTAGAATCAATACTAAATAACAAGGCAGAAGATTGGTAAGTGTTAAGCAATTAGGGTTATGACTTGCCCAAGGTCACACAGCCAGGAAGTGTCTGAGACCAGATTTGAGCCCAGGACTTCCCATCTCTAGGCCTGGCTCTCCAACCATTGGGCTACCTAGTTGCCCTGACACATAGATGTTTAATAAATGCTTGCTGATTAAGTGATGCCGATGATTGGGAACGTAGGATCTAGTTTTAGATGTAACTGGTTGCTCTTTTACCATTATTCTGTCTTAAAACAAAACAAAAAACCCCTAATCTTTTACTTTAGTATAAATTCTAAGACAAAAGAACAGCAAGAGCTAGAAAGTTGGGGTTAAGTGACTTGCCCAGGTCATACTACAGGAAGGAGGCCAGATGTGAACCCAGGTCTGTCGCTCTCTCCACTGTGTTACCTACTACCCCTACCCAGATCTTTAATAAATATTTAGGGGGCAGCTGGGTGGCTCAGTGGATTGAGAGTCAGGCCCAGAGATGGGACGTCATGGGTTCAAATCTGGTCTCAGACACTTCCCAGCTCTGTGACCTTGGGCAAGTCACTTAACCCCCATTGCGTAGCCCTTACCACTCTTCTGCCTTAGAACCAGATTCTAAGATGGAAGGTGAGGGTTTAAAAATATATATTTGTTCACTCATTAATTGATGATGATAATTATGAATGTAGGGTCTAGATATGGATGAATCTAGTTCTTCTTTTCCCAGGATTCTCAATTTTCACTGAAACCTACCTGTCCAGCTATGTGGTCCTTCCCTTACCTCTTCTCTTTGCTCAGTTCTAATCTTATCACTATTACATTTCAGGATAAGAGTTTATGTGATGTAACACTAATGTTCATTTTAGAGATGAAACTGAGGTCCAGTAAGGTTACATCATTGCTCAAGGACACTCAGATACACAGCACTGGACACAGCAGTGAGGTGGCTCAGGGGATAGGGTGCTGGACCTGGACTCAGGATAATTCATCCTCCCAAGTTCAAACCTGGTTTTAGCCATTTCCTAACTGTGTGACCATGGCAAGTCACTTAAATTTGTTTGCCTCGACTTCTTCAACTGTAAAATAAGCTGGAGAAGAAAATGGCAAACCATTCCAGTATTTCTGCCAAGAAAATTCCAAATGGGGTCAAAAAGACTCATATATGAATGCAATGACTGAACTTGTGGGATTTACTGCCCTCTGAGCCCATTGCACCTTTAAGAAACAGAAAATGGTATAACTAGCCCAAACACCAGTGTGTATAAAAGAAATCGCCCCCAGAGGGCAAGCTAAGTGTGGCAATTCTTATTGAGTTAAACCTCTGCTCCCAAACTGCTCCTGCCTTCTCAACTCTTCATGTCCACACTGCTGTCCTTGGGTTGTACCTTGTCTCCCTCTGCTGGTTATCACCCAGACTATAATATGATTAATATCTTAGTAAGAGAGCTGCGACTCACACAGGGTGGCAGTCTAGTGGCATATCTGTCCAGCAGCTGCTGCACCCAGGAGGATCACTCTCCGTGGTACCTTTGGACACGAGTCCATTCAACTCCTTCAAGGAGGGGTCAGTTTGATATAGTGGGAAAAACTCTAAATTTGAAGTCAGAAGACCTAGATTTGAATCCTGGCATGGCTACTCATGGTCTTAGTATCACTTAGCCCCACTGAGATTTACTCATCTTTATAATGGTCAGGGAGAATGAGATGGTCCCAAAGGTCCTATGACTTGGGGCCACCATATGAATCCAGCTGGCAAGCTCTGGAGTTGCTTTGAGAAGCCAGGCAAAGGAGGCTGGGTTTGATACAGGGGGCAAGAAGAAGCTAATGAAGGCTTTTGAGCAGGGGGATGACATGATGAAAGCAGTACTCTAAGAAGAAGAATCTTGTGGGATGAACTGGGGAGAGCAGAGTTAAAGTCAGAGAGTTCTAAACTGTATGTAAGGATACTTGTGGGTTGCACAATATGTTTTATTGAATTTTTATTGATTTTGTTTAATAGTTCCCGATTATATTTTAATTGGGTTTGAAGGTCCCTGGGAATATAGAGACCCACTGGCCATCTGTTTGACGCCTCTGAAATATTTCACTCAATCTGTGGTGTCATTATATATCATATAAGGGCAGCTATGTGATATTGTGGATAGAGTGAGGGGACTTGGATTCAGAAAGACCCAAGTTCAAATCTGGCCTCAGACACTTACTTTGTGATGTTGGGGAAGTCACTCAACATCTGTCTGTCTCAATTCCCTCAATTATGAAATGTAAATTATAAATTGTAAAATAATATCACTCATCTCCCAGGGTTGTTGTATGGATCAAATGAGATAATATTTGTAGAATACTTTGAGCAACACTTGGCACTTAGTAGGTGCTATAGAAATATTAGTTGTTATTATTGTTGTTGTTAGGATTCCACAGCATGTGCCATGAGCAAGATTGAAAGAATAAAGAAGGGTCTGGAAAACATCATTGAGATTACAACTGCTACTGCCTCTGTGGCACAGCATTGTCCTCGGTACATCCCTTTATTGTATGCCATACAATATGATGTTTAGTAGTTGATAGCCAAGTCCATTAAGAAAGACTCTCCCAATGGATTGCACCCAACATAAAGGAACAAAAAGAAGTATAGGGTGTCACCCAAGTAGCCAGCCTCCCTTGAGTTTCACTGCTGGTTCTCCACTGCAATTCTACATTCAACTCTATGATGTAGGGTCAAGTTTAGGAATCAGTATCCTAGAAGCCAGAAGCTAGATGTTGTCAGTCATTAAAATTTATTTAGCACCTACTGTGGACCAGATATTGTGCTCATTCATGAGGATACCAAAAAAAGAATAAAAGTCAAAAGATAGTCCCTGCTCTCAAGGAGCTATTAGTGTCATCAGGGAGACAATATGCCAACAACTATGTTGTTGTTGTTCAGTTGTGTCTGTCTGACTTTTCATGACCTCATTTAGAATTTTCTTGACAAAGGGGGAGATCCTTTTATTTTTTAATTATAACAACATTATAAGCTCTGGGTGAATTTTTTATACCTGAAACATCTCAATATATTGGTTAAGATTCTTGTCAATAATTTTTGTTACTTTTTTTCTTAAACCTTATTGAAGAAAAAAACAACCTTGGGGAAAAAGTAGTGATTTGCCATTTCCTTCTTCAGATCATCTTATAGTTGAGGAAACTGAGACAAATAGGCTTAAGTGACTTGTCCAGGTTCACGCAGATAATAAATGTCTGAAGTCAGACTTGAGCACAGGAACATGAGGTTGAGTACTCTGTCCACTGTACTACCTAGCTGTCCAAACAACTATGCTACAATAAACAGGATAACCTGGAGATAATCAATTGAGAGAAGGTAGTTGAATTAATGGCAAATGAGAAAGGATTCCTAAGAGTCTTTCTGGGTCTTAAAGGATGCCAGGATGCAGAGATGAAAAGGGAGAGCATTCCAGGAATGAAGGACAGTCAGTGAAGTTGCCTAGAGTCAGGAGATGGAACATTTTGTTTGAACCACAATAAAGAGGCCAGTCACTGGATTGAATTATACATGACTGTGCCATTATACTCTGGCTATAGGTAGCTTCAGAAGGAGAGAAAGGTTGGTGCCTTCTTTGGAATGTTGGCACCAGTTGCCTATTTCCTATCTCACAAAATGATCCATCTTCTCAATTGTGGTTGCACAAACACAGTATTCACTGTCTTCTCATCTTGGTGTATCCTGACTCCCACCATCTATATGGAACTCATTGTTTCCAGTGTTGCAGTAAAAGCCAATCTTTCCCAGCCAAACCTTCAATCTGCCCATCCCTATCCTTGGGCATACTCCTCTTGGGAAATGTCCTCAGCCAAATGAAATTAGAGATCTGCCAGCTCCAAAGAAGATGTTGAAAGTCTGAAAGCATCAGAGTTTCTGGTGATAGCCTTTTTATTCATCCCATGAACTAAACCAATGCTAGACCTAGTAACGATCATTCTCTAAGGCTCTTAGGTCTGCTTCCCCTCAACCGCCATATCAGCAAGACATAGTGCTATCCTATGGGTGTCAAAACCAAGAACCAACCCCTGTAAACTTTCCTATGGGTAGAGAACTTTCTCATTTCCCAGCTCCATCTGGATATTATGAACTTCTTCTACTCAACTAGGTCCAAGTATAGCTCACTACTTATGAGAAGACTTGGCTCTTATTATGTGAATGGAGCCTTATTTTTGATGGTTGCCTGCTTGTTCACTACTGTTCTGGGAATACTGGATTAAGGAACTATACCGTGTGGTATGATGGACTGTAGAGTCTGTGAAATTGTTTTAAATGCATTTGTCTATCTTCCATTTTAAGGATACTTATACAATCCAGTATTGACCACTGCCCTTGGACATCTGAGGTTAGAACCATGGTTTTAAGGAGTCTGTTGGAAATCCCTCAGGGATATTGCAGCCCATAGCAATTCCTTGGTATCCCTGCTTCTTGGTGTCCTGGGGAGGCCTTATGGACTGTCAACTGAAAGCATTTCCTGCCTCATTAGATATTTGCTTTTTATCCCATGGGTTCTAATGATGTCAAGCATACTCAGCTCATTAGTAATAGCTAAGAACATTAGCTAGCATTTATATAGCCTTAAAAAAACCACCTTACTTTCCATCTTAGAATCAATACTGTGTATTGGTTCCAAGGGCAGAAGAGTGGTAAGGGCTAGGCAACAGGGGTTGAGTGACTTGCTCCCAGTCACAAAGCTAGGAAATATTTTGAGGTCAGATTTGAACCCAAGACCTCCTATCTCTAATTATATAGTCCTTTATGGTTTGCAAAGCACTTTAAAAATATCTCATCTGATCCTTGCAAAAACCCTGGGAGGTAGGTGATATTATCTCCATATTACAGATGAAGTAACTGAGGCAGAGAGGTTAAGTGCCTTGCCCAGGGTCACACAGGATGGAAGGGTCACTCAAGAAACTTAACGTTTTGTTAAGTGCCTTCTATATACCAGGCACTGTACTGCATGATTTCCATATATTATCTCATTTAATCCTAATAACAACCTTGGGAAGTGGGTCCCATTTTACCTCTATTTTACAGTTGAAGAAACTGAAGCAAACAGAGGCTAGGTGACTTGCCCAGGGTCATACAGTGTCTGAAATAGGATTCGAACTTGGGTCTTTCTGATTCCAGACCTAGAATTTTACCTATTGTGCCATTTAGCCGCCCTGTGTCATTGTTTTGATCTATACATCTTCTCCCACATATTTTCAGTTAACTCTAGTGGATCCTTATCATTTCTAGGATAAAAAAATTTAAAAACCCTCAATTTGGCTTTTTTCCCTATCTTTCCAGCCTTCTTACATCTAACTCCCTACCATATACTCTGATCCACTGATATTGGCCACCTTGCTTTTCCTATACAAGATATAGCATCTCCCAAATGTGCATTTTCACTGGCTATCGCCCAAGCCATCTCTTCTCCCTTCATTTTCTTCCCCTGGATTCCTTTAAATCCTAGCTAAAATCCCATTTTCTGATAGAAGCCTTTCCTAGTCTTCCTTAATCTTGGTGCCTTCCCTCTGAAATTACTCCCAATTTATCCTGTATATATCTTGTTTCTACACAATTATCTAAATGTTGTCTCCTCCATTGGAATATGAGCTCCTTGAATGCAGGTACTATTTTTTGTCTTTCTCTATACCCCAAAACTTAGTAGTGGCTGGAATATAGTCGGCAAATAATAGATGCTTGTTGACTTGATTGCCATATGTGTGACCATCTTTAGTTCTAGGAGTCCATGGTGAAGGAAATCTTGACCTCTCCCTTTTGGAGGAGCTCTCTCTAGTACCTTCCTGATTGGGAGGCCTCGGGGGTCTGATGGAGGTTCTTGGAACCTGCCAGAAACCTTTTGGTACTAACATCAATATGAATTTTCCCCTTGCAATTCTCTATCAAGGGATCAAGGGATGTCCTCTATATGGAAGGAAGCTGTACAAGTCTTTCTGCCTAATAGGAAAAAGGAAGGATGATTGGTAGATGCAGAGCAATCCTAAAAGTCCACCCTTCAGGAGCAGTGGGTCAAACTTATTTTCATAAAATACTAAGTTGTCTTTCTTTCTGACATAGTAAATATGAATAGATCCAACCCAGATGAAGGAAGACTCTTGAGAAGGTCCTCAATCATTTTTTAAATGTCTAAAGAAGTTCTGGGACTAGTAAGTTTAAGAAACACAACTTTAGAGAAAGCAGAAAATATGTCAAGTGTGAGCAGACTGGCCAAGTTGATAGTAAAGGAAAATAATAAATGTTGGAGGGGATGTAGCAAAATTAGGACACTAATACATTGCTGGTGGAATTGTGAATTGATCCATCCATTCTTGAAGGCAATTTGGAATTATGCCCAAAGGACTTTAAAAGAATGTTTGCCCTTTGATCCAGCAATACCACTGCTCAGTTTGTATCCCAAAGACATAATAAAGAAAAATGATTGTACAAAAATATTTATAGCTACACTTTGTGGTAGCAAAAACTTGGAAAATGGGGGGTGTCCATTGATTGGGGAATGGCTGAACACATTGTAGTATATGATGGTAATAGAATACTATTGTGCTGTAAGGAATGATGATCTGGAGGATTTATATATGAAGTGGAAGGACCTCCTTGAACTGATGCAGAGTGAAATGAGCAGAACCAGGAGAACACTGTATGCAGAAAGTGAAACGCTGTGGAATGATCAAATGTAATAGACTCTGCTACTAATAGCAATGTAATAATCAAGAACAATCCAGACGAACTTATGAGAAAAGATGCTATCTACATCCAGAGAAAGAACTAAGGGAGTAGAAACACAGAAGAAAAGCATATGATTAATACATGGTTCTATGGGTATATGATTGGGGGGTTGGATTTTAAAAGATCATTCTTTTACATATATGAACAATATGGAAATAGGTTTTGAGCAATAATACATGTATATGTATTGGGATTACTTGTCAGCTCTAGGAGGGGAAAGGAAAGAGGGGAGGAAGAGAACATGAATCATGTAGCCATGGAAAAATATTCTAAATAAATAAACAAACAAGCAAATGAATGAAGAAATAAATAAATATGTCAGGTGTGTCTTGATCTTGGATTCATCACAGTTTGCTTAGCTCTTGAAGCTCCTAGCTCATTAAAAAAACATTTTTCTCTCATCATCTTAGCTTTTCTAGCTATATTCGTTCTTATGAAAAAACAACCTCTACCCTAACTGCCCCTGTTTGCTGACTTCTCTAATGTGATGTTCAACTTTCTGACCTTCTGCATTGTCCTCTATCTGTAGCTTCACTTCATTCCATTGGCATTTGACATCTCTTCCACAAATAGCTCTTCATTGCCCCCACCTCTCTACCATGCTTGCACAGTTGTTCTTGTCTGCAAACATCCCAGATGACTACCTTTTCCCAGACAGCATCACTTGATCAGCCAATCCATGAAGATATTTCCTTACTGTGTGATCTTGGGCAACCTTCTGTGGGCTGCCTCAGTCCATCATTAATTCAAAGGGCAGGCCCTTTCCACCCATCCCTCTCCTGAGGGGAAGTACAAGTCGACAAAGCAATTTTAGCACCCAGCATGAAAGGCAGAGCCCAGCTACAAGGAATAATAATAATGACTCTTCAGTTGCAGTTATAATCAGCCCCTATGATTGCTCTGACTCTAAAGTAGGTCAGAAAAGTCTCATTGAACACACTAAGCATTATAAGGATTCCTTCTGACTTTACAAGAATAAAAGTTAAAACTCCTAGAGGGATTGAGATCGACAGAACTGAAATTAATCTGGGGCATCAGAATGAAGGCATCCTGAAACTGCAATGTTGCTGCTTGGGTTACTTGGAAAAAACACTACCCTAGAGTAAAAATCCTAAGAAGGAAAACAGCTACATCTTGATTTATGCTTTCATCCTCCTATTGCTGAGCTGATTTTCTTCTCAGCCTTGCCAACCTTTTAGAAGGGGCCCCTCTATCACTGTCCAAGGTACCACAGATCCAGTGTTGCTAGGAGTTCTCTAAGTTTGCTTCCCTGTATTCTAGATGGATTCATCTTCTTTTTCACTGATGGTTGTCTAATATTTTCTTTAAAAAATTTTTATGTTGATATCTGTTGTCATATCATGGTCATTTCAAATATAATTACTCTTCTCCAAACAAAGCTCTTTCATGGGACAAAGAAAAGTCAAGCAAAACTACTTGATACAGTGACTACCTCTAACAATGTTTATAATGCTCTATACCTGGAGTTTCCCACTTTCCTATAGAAGGGAGGGGTGTGTGTGACTTCTGTTTGCTCAAGAACTAAGACTGGTAATGACAATTACTTTGTATCCAACTGTATTTATTCATTTTTTAAAAAACCTTCCATTTTAGAATCAATACTGTGTATTGGTTCCAAGGCAGAAGAGCAGTAAGGACTAGACAAGGGGCTGGGGGTAAGTGACTTGCCCTGGGTCATACAGCTAGGAAGTGTCTGAGACCAAATTTGAACTCAAGACCTCCTGTCTTTAGACTTGGCTCTGAATCCACTGAGCTGCCTAGCTCTATTTTATTGTTCTTTTTATTTATGTGATTGTATTCATTGTACATATTGTTCTTTTGGTCTTGTATGCTTCATTCTATGCTAGTTCACATAAGTTCTGTCCTCAGCCCTTTTCTCTTCTCCCTCTCTACTCTCTTGGCAACTTCATCAGTTCTCATGGGTTTAATTAACTATGAACTACATGTAGATGACTCCCAGGTCTACATACCCAATCCCAGGATCTCTCCTGAGCCTTGGTCCTGCATCATGAATTGCTGATTGGCCATTTCAAACTAGATATCCTGGAAACATATTAGTTGTAACATTTTCTTTTTCCTTTTTGGAGGTCTTCAAGCAAAAAGCTGAATAACCACTTTTTGAGTGTTATAGAGGGAATTGTTGTTCAGTTCAGGGTTAGTGGGATTACATAGTCTCTAAGGATTTCCCAATAATGAGATTCTGTCACTTAGTTATTTTAGGCATCCATTTTATAGTCTCTTTGAGATTAAGGATTTGAGGAAGGACAGTTAGGGGGTACAGTGGATAGAGTACTGGACTTGGAGTCAGAAAGACTCATCTTAGAATACTAGCAAAAAGATTCCAAGCAAATTATCACAAGGATCATTTACTACAATCAGTCAGAATTTATACCACCAATGTAATAATTGACCATATCAACAACCAAACCAACAGAAATTACATGATTATCTCAATAGATGCAGAAAAAGCCTTTGATACAATACAACAGCTATTCCTATTGAAAACACTAGAAAGTATAGGAAAAGAAGGGTCTTTTCTAAAAATAATAAACAGTATATATCTAAAGCCATCAGCTTATATCATCTGCAGTGGGGATAAACTAGATGCATTCCCAATAAGATCAGGAGTGAAGCAAGGATGCCCATTATCACCTCTATTATTTAACATTGTACTAGAAACCCTACCTGTAGCAATTAGAGAAGAAAAAGGAATTGAAGGTATTAAAGTAGGCAATGAGGAAACTAACCTATCACTCTTTGCGGATGACATGATGATATATTTAAAGAACCCCAGAGAATGAACTAAAAAGCTAGTGGAAATAATCAACAACTTTAGTAAAGTTATAGGATACAAATGAACCCACACAAGTCATCAACATTTCTATATATTTCCAACACAACTCAGCAGCAAGAGTTATAAAGAGAAATTCCATTTAAAATCACCCTAGACAACATAAAATATTTAGGAATCTATTTATCAAGACAAACACAAGAATTATATAACACAAGTAAAAACCACTTTCCACACAATTAAAACTAGATCTAAATAATTGGAAAACAGTAATTGTTCATGGGTAGGATGAGCTAATATGATAAAAGTGACAATCCTACCCAAACTTATTTACTTATTTAGTGCCATATCCATCAAACTATCAAAAATTTTTTTACTGAATTAGAAAAAACCATAACAAAGTTCATTTGGAAGAACAAAAGATCAAGGATATCCAGGGAAATCATGAAAAAAAATGTAAAGAAAGGTGGCCTTGCAGTACCAGATCTCAAATTATACTATAAAGCAGTGGTCATCAAAACAATATGGTACTGGCTAAGAGACAGAGAGGAGGATCAGTGGAATAGATGTGAGGTAAATGTCCTCAGCAAGACAGTCTATGACAAACCCAAAGGTCCTGGCTTTTTGACAAAAACTGCTTTGAAAATTGGAAAACAGTATGGGAGAGATTAGGCATTGATTAACATCTTACACACTATACCAAGATAAATTTAGAATAGGCAAATGACTTAAATATAAAGAAGGAAACTATAAGTCAATTAGGTGAATATAGAATAGTATACCCATTAGATCTATGAGAAAGGAAAGAACTTAAGACCAAGCAAGAGATAGAGAATATTATGAAATGTAAAATGAATAATTTTGATTACATTAAATTAAAAAGGTTTTGTCAAAATAAAACCAATGCAACCAAAATTAGAAGGGAAGCAACAAATTGGGGGAAAATCTTTATAACAAAAATATCTGACAAAGGTCTAATCAAATTTACAAGTAGCTAAATCAATTGTATTGTATTTAGCTCCTTGTAAATGTACCTAGGACAGTGTTTTGCACATAAGAGGTATTTATTATTTGTTGAATTGAATTCCTCCATTCTCTTTTTCCTCCTTTTACCTTTCTATCTCCTCACTATCTACCCCCTTTGCCCTCTCACTTATTCCTTTTCTCTCTATATATGTATATATTTTTTTACTTTCCCATGACTGTGTGTAGATCTTCCATGAGGACATTACTTAAGTCCAATAAGAATCTGGAGGTTAATTGTGCCATTCAGATCAGTTTTTCCTTTCTTCCTTCTATTTAATATTAATAATGACTCACATTGTTAGCAAAATCTTGAAACCAAGTGTCTGTGCATTGATTAGGGAATAACTAAGCAAATTGTGGCAGATAAATGTAATGGAATATTGTTGGACTCTAAGATAGGAATGATAATGCCTAGGATTTATATAGCTCTTTAAGACTTACAAAGCTCTTTATATATAATCTCTTTATCTTCACAAACAACCCTGTGATGTAGGTGTCATTATTATCTTCATTTTACAGTGGGGGATGAGAGATATGAGAGAAATTTAGGCAAGTAAAACTAAAATATGTTAATTAACACTTGTTTTTAAAAAAATTGACTTGGATTTATATCACATCAGTCTGCTCAGAATCTTACTAGCTAACTGATAATGATCAAGTCACTTAATTTCTCAGAGATTCATCTATAAAATTATAGCACTTAAGAGTTATTGTGAGCATCAAATGAGATATGTATTTAAAGTGTCTTGCAAACCTTAAAGTGGTATAGTAATCTAAGCTAATTTTATGATTGTGACTATTGTAGAGGTCACCTGGCATTGTGGTTAGGAAACTACACTTGGAGCTGAGAAGATCTGGGTTCAAGTTCTATCTCTAAAACATACTGTCTGATTCTGGGCAAATCATTTTTTTAGTGCTCTAGGCCAGTGGTGTCAAGCTCAAATAGAAAGGTAGGCACTAAACAATCCAAAAGATTCTTGACAGGATGCATATTGATTTAGGAAATCATAAATTAACATTATGATCTGTTAGATTTTTATTTATTTTGTTAAATATTTCTCAATTACATTTTAACGTGGTTCAGGTTCTACTCTAGAATGTTGCAGGCTATTAAGAGGACCATATGTTTGCCACTTTGACTCTAGAGTATAAATTGCAGAGAAAGTGGTGATCCGTACTGATAATAGGAATTTTCTCATCAGGGAGTTTTTAATGCCAGTATAATAATATATGATTATGCTGTACTTTAAAGTTTACAAAATGTATCCTTCACAACAATCCTGGGAGATAAATAAATAAAATTCCTGCTTCCTCAGCCTCAATCTTATATTAGCATCACAACTATTTGCTACTGATTCTCCATCTCTCTAATATAGCCCTTTTATCAATCAATCCACCAATTTAATCAATGACCATTTATTAAGGGTCTACCAGATACCAAGAGCTAGAGATACAAGTGTGAAGAATGAAACAATCTTTACTCAAAAGAAGCTTACATTATTTTAAACAATTTATTTTTTAAAAGCAACAAGCATTCTTTTCTCTTGATCTCACCTCCTCCCACACATTAAACAAAAAGGGAAAACAAAACTATTGTAAGAAGCAGGCAATGTTGAACAAAATACATTGACCATGTCTAAAAATGTTTTTCTCATTAGGCATTAATCACTTCTGTCCAGAGGTGGGCAACATTCATTATCAGTCTTCTGTAATTGTGGGTGGTCATTATATCGATCAGAATTCTCTTTTCTCCACATTATTTTATTTATTTATTTTTAGGAGATTTTTCTATACTTATGTGATTCATGTTCTTTCCCTCCACTTTTCCCTCCCCTCTCCTGGAGCTGACAAGCAATTCCACTGGGTTATACATGTATTATCACTCAATACCTATTTCTGGCAGCTGTTTGAGCAAACTGGTCTTGATAGCGTCTTGATAGCCAGACCAACATGTGTTCATTTGAGGCTCTACCTTTCCAGAAGAAGGTGTATCCAGTGGTGGGTTCGCTGAGTGCTCCCTCTTCTGGTAAGCGTGTTTCGCTTAAGGCTACGATGTCGATGTTATATCACGCCAGTTCTTTACCGATTAGAGCTGTTCTTCTCTCAGGTCTTGGGGTATTCTCTCTGTCAAGTAATATCCTGATGTTCCATGCTCCTAGTAGGAGTTTCTTTGTATTTTGTTTCTTTTGACTTCGACCGCTTAAAGGGGATGACCCACCAGCCACGGTGTGCTGACCAGGTGTTTGTAGGGCAGGCAATGTTTGGGACACCTTTTCTAGTCCCCTCCCTTGATTAGGGTGAGCAGTGCTGTCCTAGAGAGGGCTGCTCAGTCGCCCAGGATGCTGCCGAACATCCCTGCTGCCCACAGGGCCGAGCGACCACTGGTCCGTGGGCCGCCTATGTGCAGGATCGTGACTACAACTGCCAGTGGTCACCTCTACCTGTTGCGTCGCCACTCCCCCATCGCCACAGGTCTTGAAGAGGGTGGACGGGGTTAGGATAGATGAGTGTGCACAAAGACACTTGTGTGTGAAGGAGATTTAAGTGGAAAAGTTGATGCACAGAGACTGTCCCACTCTCTCGGCGTTGGAAACCTGGGTCCATTTGCACGAAAAATTGTTACGTCTGGAGACTTCCTCAGCTGCACTGGATGGCCGTGTTGTCTTTTGTGCTCCAACACGCCCTAAGCACTCCACAGTGCTTTGCTGCATCGCCATCTCAGCTGTTGAACCTTCTTATTGGTTTCTTCTGTCTGTTCCGCCGAAGCAGTCTTCACATGCTGGGTGAGCAAAGCCCTGGTTCACCAGGGGTCGACGACCCGATGGCTACCCTCACAAGGTTTAGCCGGCCTGTCGAAGCCGTTGCCCAGGGTGTGGCCACTGCCACATGCTAGCAGCTACTGGGAGCCACAAGTGAGAGCTGGGTGTCAGGTGAGGGTCAGAGGTTGGAGAGCTGCCCTAGAAGGGCACAACAAGCCCTCCATACCAGAGATACTACCCCTCCCTGAGCACCCCATACACCCCTTGTCTGTGGGCATCAGCAAGAGGCTCATGAAGATCTGTTTGCCTCTCAGCAAAGACCGGTATGCCACAATCATCAGCGCATATGCCCCAACACTGAGTAGCACAGAGGAGACCATCGAGCAGTTCTACTCTGACCTGAGTGCCTTCCTGCACTCAGTGCCCACAAATGACAAGCTGATACTATGGGAGACTTCAATGCCCGCGTTGGCCAGGACCATGAAAGATGGAAAGGAGTGCTCGGCAAACACGGCATGGGCAAAATGAACAGCAACGGCCTACTGCTACTCAGCAAATACTCAGAGTTCGAACTCAACATCACAAACACTGTGTTCAGAATGGCGAACAAATATAAAACAACATGGATGCACCCATGATCAAAACAGTGGCATCTCATTGACTACATCATCGTACGCCGGCGAGACATCCAGGATGTAAAGATCACCAGAGCCATGAGAGGAGCTAAATGCTGAACAGACCACCGATTGGTTAGAGCGACTCTTCAAATGCGCATTGCGCCTCGCCATCCAAAACATGCCCAGACAGTTCGCACATTTTACAATGTGAGTCATCTTAGAGATCCATCTTATTTGCAAACATTACAGTCCTGCCTGGACGACAAGCTGTCTGCCAAGGGACCACTCACTGGAAGCTCAACCAAGAAATGGAACCAGTTCAGAGACACAGTGAAGGAAACATCAAAGGCAGTCCTAGGCCCCAAACAAAGCAACCACCAGGACTGGTTTGATGAGAACAACACTGCTATTGAAGACCTATTGAGCAAAAAGAACAAAGCCTTTATGGAGTGGCAAAATAACCCAAACTCTGCTCCTAAAAAGGACAGATTCAAGTCTATCCAAGCCACGGCTCAGCATAAGATCAGGAAGATGCAAGACTGATGGTGGGAAAAAAAGGCAGAAGAAATCCAACGTTTTGCTGATACGAAAAACTACAATTTTTCAGTGCCCTCAAGACTGTCTATGGGCCATTAAAACCCACCACCACTCCCTTGCTATCCTCTGACAGTGACACTCTCATAAAAGATAAAAAAGGCATCAGCAACAGGTGGAAAAAACACTTCAGTCAGCTTCTCAACCAACCCTCTTCAGTTGACCAAAGTGCCCTTGACCAGATCCCCCCAAACCGCACCACTGAACAACTTGACGTCCCTCCTTCAATAGAAGAAGTTCAAAAAGCCATTAAACAAATGAGTGCAGGCAAGGCAGCCAGTAAAGAAGGGATCCCAACCGAGGTGTACAAGGCCTTAAATGGGAAGGCGCTCCAGGCATTCCACATAGTACTGACCAGCATATGGGAAGAGGAAGACATGCCCCCAGAACTCAGAGATGCCTCCATCATAGCCCTATACAAGAACAAATGCTCACGAGCTGCCTGTGACAACTACAGAGGCATCTCACTACTCTCCACTGCTGGAAAGATCCTCGCCCGTGTTATGCTCAACAGACTCCTGTCATCTGTTTCAGAGCAGAACCTGCCTGAATCACAATGTGGCTTCCGACCAGATCGTAGCACCATCGACATGGTCTTCATGGTGAGGCAAATGCAAGAAAAATGCCTTGAGCAGAACCTAAGTCTCTACATTGTCCTCATAGACCTGACAAAGGCGTTCGACACAGTGAACAGGGATGCATTGCAGGCGATCCTCAGCAAGCTTGGTTGCCCAGCAAAATTCGTCAAACTGATCCAGCTCTTTCATGTCGACATGACGGGGAAGTCCTATCTGGTGGAGAGACTTCTGATCGCTTCAACATCTCCAATGGCGTGAAACAAGGCTGTGTCCTCGCTCCAGTACTATTCAACCTATTTTTCACCCAAGTATTACAACATTCTGTGATGGATCTAGAACTGGGCGTCTACATCAAATACCAACTGGATGGCTCACTATTCGACCTTCGCCGCCTGACTGCAAAAACAAAGACAACAGAGAGACTCATCCTAGAAGCTCTCTTTGCAGATGACTGTGCTCTCATGGCCCACCAAGAAAATCATCTCCAAACCATTGTGGACAGGTTCTCCACCGCAACAAAACTGTTTGGCCCGACTATCAGCCTCAGCAAAACAGAGGTGCTGTTCCAACCCGCACCAGGGAGGCCAATGAACCAGCCGTGCATTACAATCAATGACACACAGCATTCTAATGTCAACACTTTCAAGTACCTGGGCAGCACCATCACCAATGATGGGTCCCTAGACCACGAGATCAATGCCAGGATCCAAAAGGCCAGCCAGGCACTCGGGCGGCTGCACTGCAAAGTCCTCCAACACAGCGGTGTAAGCACTGCGGCGAAGCTCAAAGTGTACAACGCAGTGGTCCTCAGCTCGCTCCTGTACGAGACATGGACACTGTACCGGAAGCACATGAAACAGCTGGAGCAATTCCACCAACGCTCCCTCCAGTCAATCATGAGGATCCAATGGCAGGACCGAATCACCAACCAGGAAGTCCTCGACAGAGCCAACTCCACCAGCATCGAAGTCATGGTCCTCAAAGCCCAGCTACGATGGTCTGGACACGTCATCCGCATGGACCCACAGCGAATACCAAGACAGGTACTCTATGGTGAACTGTCAGCTGGACTCAGGAAACAAGGCCGACCAAAGAAAAGATTCAAGGATCAGCTAAAGTCCAACTTGAAGTGGGCTGGCATGACACCAAAGCAACTAGAACTCGCTGACTCTGACAGAAGCAGCTGGCGAACCCACATTCACCATGCCGCCGCCACCTTTGAAGATGAGCAAGGTCGATGTCTTGCCGCTGCGCGTGAACGCCGACACCAGGCCACAACCGCACCTCCCGTAACAACTGGCGTCCCATGCCCCATGTGCCACAGACTCTGCGCCTCAGCCTTTGGACTCCAAAGCCACATGAGGGTACATCAATAGATGATAATGCACAAAGACAATCGTCATTCTCGGTCACCAAGAGACTACCACTACTACTACCTATTTCCATATTATTCATATTTGTAATAAAAGTAATCTTTTTCAAACTATAACCCCAAATCATACACCCATATAACCAAGTGATAAATCTATGTTTTTCTTCTGAGTTTCTACTTCCATAATTCTTTCTCTAGATGTGGATAGCATTCTTTTTCATAAGTTCCATGGGATTGTTCTTGATCATTGCATTGCTATTAGTAGCAATCAATTACATTTGATCATCCCACAATATTTCAATTACTGTGTACAATATTCTCCTGGTTCTGCCCATTTTACTCCACATCAGTTCATGGAGGTCTTTCCAGTTCTCATGGAATTCCTCCAATTCATCATTCCTTATTGCACAATAGTATTCCATCACCATCAGATACCACAATTTTTCAGCCATTTCCCAATCAATGTTCACCCCCTCATTTATATTTTTGCCACCACAAAAATGCACAGCTATAGATATTTTTACAAACATTTTTGTCTCTTTGGGTACAAACCCAGTAGTGGTATAGCTGAATCAAAGGGCATGCAATATTAATCAGAATTGTGATGCAGAGTGAGAGGAGCAGAACCAGGAAAATATTGTACACAGAGACTGACACACTGTGGTACAATCGAACGTAATGAACTTCTCCATTAGTGTCAATGCAGTGTCCTTGAACAATCTGCAGGGATCTAGGAGAAAAACGCTATCCACAAGCAGAGGACAAACTGTGGGAGTAAAAACACTGAGGAAAAGCAACTGCTTGACTACAGGGGTTGAGGGAACATGTCTGAGGAGAGACTCTAAATGAACAGTCTAATGCAAATACCAACAACATGGAAATGGATTTGAATCAAGAACACATGTGATACCCAGTGGAATCGTGCATCAGCTTTGGGAGAGGTGGGGTGGGGGAGGAAAAGAAAATGATCTTTGTCTCTAATGAATAATGTTTGGAACTGATCAAATAAAATATTGTTTAAAAAATATTGATCAGAATTCTTAAGTCTTTTCTTTGGTTACCTTTACAATATCTTTGCTCTTTTATAAAGTGTTCTCTTGGTTCTGCTCACTTTACCCTACATCTGTTCTTACAAATTTTCCCAGATTTCACCAAAACCATTCCTTTAGTCATTACTTATGGCACAAAAATATGCCATTAAATTCATGTTATTTGTTCAGCTACTACCAAATTGATAGAGACTCCCCTTAGTTTCCAGTTCTTTGCCATACTAAAAAGATTTGCTATAAATATTTTTCTACATATGGATCTTTTCCCTCTTTATCTGATCTCTTTGGAGTATAAGCCTAGTGATGTTTTAGCTAGATCAAAGATTATGCACACATTAGTGACTTTTGGAGCATAATTCCAAATTGCTTTCCATAATGGCTTGACCAATTCATTGCTCCACCAACAGTGAGTTAATGTGCCTGTTTTTCCCCAACCTCTCCAACATTTGTCATTTTTCTTTCTTTTTTTGTTAACTTGGTTAATCTGATGGGCATGAGGTAGAATTTTAGAATTTCAACAAATTTACTCTTATTTAACAAATACAACAAAAATAACAAAGTATTAGTGGTTTGGAACTTTTTTTCACATAGCTATTGATTGCTTTTATGTCATTCTTCAAAACTTGCCTGTTCATAAGAGGGTTTAGAGTCTAAGAGGAGAGACAACAAATACATATATAATATATATGGCATAAACACAAAGTTAATAATGAACAGTATATATACAATAGTTAAATACAAAATTGTTAGGGAGGAAAGGTATTTGCCTCAGCTGTTAGTTGGGATCAGGAAATGGTTCATGCAAAAAATAGTACTTGAGCTGCATTTAAAGGCAGAACCCAAGGTAAAGAGGAAGAGCATCGTAGGCATGTGAGATGACCAGGGAAAAAGCATCAAAGAAAGTTTGTTTGGCTCCATCAAAGAGTTTTAGAGATAGAGTAATGTCAAATTACTCTTTTACAATTACAAATTACAATTACAATTACAAAAATTACAATAATTTTACAATTACAATTACTCAATTACAATTTTACAATTACAAAATACTCTTTTACAATTACTACATTACAAATGTCACTTCCTTGTAGTAATTGAGAAGTCAAATAAAATAGATAAATTTAAAATAAATTTAAAATAGATGACTTTGTTTAAAAATGCATGCCCCATTCCTTACCTCTATTCCACCACATCTCTGCTGAAGGACTTGGGGTATACTTTGCCATCAGTCTTCTAAAGCCATGGTTGATTTGCATTGAACAGAGTTCTGAAAGTTCTCAGTGTTTTCTTTTACATGAATATAAATTGTCTTCCTGGTTCTGATTCCACTCCCATCACAGTTCTCTTGTTTTATAGATGATAAAACAGAGATGAAGAAAGGAATTACCCTTAGGTGCTTCAGACAGCAGAGTTGGGATATGAGCCTCCAGAACCTTACTCCAAACCTTGGATTCTTCTTGCTTTAACACCCTGTCCCCTGCCTCCTTTTCATCAGGCTGATTTAGCCACCATTTTTTTTGTCTAGTTCAAAGCTCTCCTACTCCTGGAAACTATCCTTGACTAAGCCCATACCAATCTTCTGCCCTTCTATGGTTCTTAAACAGAGGGCACATTATTGAGCCTTTATCATCCGCCATCTTATTGTTTCTTGTTTGCAAATATTTCTCCAATCTTATTTCCCCAACCAACTCCTTGGAATCAGAAAGTCAAATCTTGTGTACTTTGATTGATGGGTTACTCTTCCCTGCTATACACCCTTTGGCTAACAGTCTACAAGCCAGTTGCAGTTCCAGTTGCAGATCCAAATGGGGCAAGTATGCTTTCCAGAAAGGTTGCATACAAATGGAATTTTTGTCAATCAAAGGCCATGAAATTTATTGCTTGGAGGAACCATCTAGTCCAACCTCTTTTCTTCTGCTTTACAGATGAGAAAACAGAGAGAATTTTAAATGATTTGGCTAAGGAGGTATGTAGATAAGAGATTCCATCTCAAGTCTTAATTCAGAGTGGCACTGTGGACACCATGCTGGATTTGCAATCAGGAAGACATGAGTTCAAATTCCCTTCTTATAAAAGTGAGCCTGTGGGACCTGTGGCCAATCACTTAATCCCACGTTTTTCAGGAGTCCTTCCCAGGCTTCCCCAATGCTAATCCTCTGAGATTACCTTGCATATTTGCACTGGGCATAGCTCATATGTACTTGATTTTTCATTTGTTTTCTCCCCCTTTAGAATATAGTAGGGCCCACTACTTACAGGCGATCCATTCCAAGATCTACCTCAGATGGCTGAAACCTCAGATATAAGCAAACACCTGGCATTTAGATGTTGAAATATATCCCCTGTGAATATGTGTGTGTGTGTGTGTGTGTGTGTGTGTGTGTGTAGATGCGTGTGCGTGCACCTATCAGCTTTCTTCTGTGATTAGTGTGAGTCAAGGTATAGGAATAACACTATGAGCTAACACTTCTATGACACTTTTAAGGTTTGCAAAATACTTTACACATATCATTTCTTTTGATTCTTTTGAAAAAAGGTAGAATATATATGTCTCTGTCTCTGTCTCTGTCTCTGTCTCTGTCTCTGTCTCTGTCTCTGTCTCTCTCTGTCTCTCTCTCTCTCTCTCTCTCTCTCTCTCTCTCTCTCTCTCTCTCTCTCTATATATATATATATATATATATATATATATATATATATATATCCACTCCATGCCAGCCAGCCCTACCAAAACAAAACAAAACAAAACTCTTTTAAAAAAGCAAAAGTGAGAAAAAAGAAAGTAAAAGCAGAGGAGACCATAGGGCAGCAGGCAGACCTCCAGTGCTGTGTCGTTGACCAATAACTGAAACCAGGGGAGCAAGGGGCATGCTTTTTGCTTTCTTTGTATCTTTTCTAAAAAGTCTGGTCCATAGGAAGCACTTAAGAAATGCTTGTTGACAGCCTCAGTTTCCTCATCTGTAAAATGGGGATAATTATGTTTTGGGGTAAGAATCAAAAGAAATGACATATGTAATGTATTTTGCAAACCTTAAAAGTGCTATATAAATGTTAGCTCATAATAATAGTGTTGTTATTCCTATACTTTGACTCACACCAATCACAGGGAAATCTCAGTTTTCCTTTTTGACTCATCAGGCAAAGAGGCAGTGGCTCTTGGACCCACAGTTCTGATTTGCTTCTGTTCTACTCCACATCAGAGGGTGAATCTGGTTTCCCCAGGGAAAGAGACCTCTTTAGCAATCAAAGTAGATCCTGGTCTGTTTCTCCATGTTACAGTGTCCATGTGAGTTATATTTTGTATTGGGTATACAGGGATTGTGGGCAGCCAAGAGTCCAATGGAGAACTATTTTGGAGTAGATCCTGGTCTGTTTCTCCATGTTACAGTGTCCACATGAGTTATATGTTGTATTGGGTACACACGAATTGTAGGCAGCCAAGAGTCCAATGGAGAACTATTATCAAGTAGAATTAAAATTGGGTATCCCTAGATGGTCACCCCTCTGTACTGCTAGTTCCAGCTTTAGCAGTGACTTCTTCTTATGTCCCTATTTTCTTCTGAGGTCAGCCTATCATAGGTAACTACATGACCAATGCGGAACCCCCTCATTCTAATATTCTTTGATAGTTTTGCCCTTTTCTTTTACATTTGAAGAAACTGAGGCATGAGAAGCTCAGGCTCTTTGGGTGCTGGATACAGGATCTGAACTCAAGTCTTCACTCTGTGAGTTCGACACGGCAGATAGACTCCTCATTTTATGGATGAGGACACTGAGGATCACCGAGGTTCAGGACTTTCCTGGGGTCCCACAACTCCTAAGAGCCTGAGGCAGAACTCTTTCTGACTCTGAATTCAGCACGCTTGCTTTCAATGCCAAGGTCTTTTTCGTGATAAGCTGGGCTGCATGACAGGAGCAGTGGCGTGCTTTCTGAACCCTGTTCCTGGGGAGTGCGGAAGAATGTACATGGATATGAAATCATGTGTGTGTGTGTGTGTGTGTAGACAGAAGGGAAAGGTCAGGGTGGGCATGAGAGCTGACCACATGTTCCCTCAAACTGCAGTGCTATACAACAGAGACCGGCAGAGGCAAAGAAGCCAAAGCAGCTGCCTCCCTGGTTCTTGGGGGGTGACCACCTGGGAAGCACGCTTCAGAATCCTGGATTTCCCTGAGCTGGTAGCAGATGGCCGGGCAGGAGCAATCACCCAAGATGCAGTTAATTGACAGGGTAACAGACGGGACCTGGGCTCTGAAAGCCCTGCCTCAGCTGCCTGGACAGCAGACTCTAGCCACTGGGAGTCCTTGGAATGGCCCAAGATGGGCTGGATCTCCCACAGCATGCAGATAGGGACCTCATGGTGCCCACACAGCCTCCTTCATCAGCGAGCTCCAGCATGCCCGGGTCTCAGAGAGGTCCCCTACTTTCTATTCAGGGCATCTTTCTTGGGGGAGAGTGGGTGAGCGTGTTGTTGAGAAAGGAGTGCTGGGCTAGGGGTCAAAGGAGCCGGCTTTGAATTTCAGCTTTATGTGACTTGCTAAGCCAGTGTGAGTAAAGTGACCTTGGACAAAGTCACGTCACCTGTCCAGGCGGAGAGTGCTGGCTTTGAAATCAGACTCTTTCTAGCTGTGGGACCCTGAGCAAATTAATGAACAGCCTCTCTGACCTTCAGTGTCTTCATCCATCAAACGAGGGGGATTTCTGCAATGCCTCCATCAGAGAGTTCTTGTGAGGCTTGAATGAGACAGAATATAGGTCTCGCTCCACATTGTGACTTTCCCTTTGGGGTTTCGATATATCGTGTGGGTCAGTGTAGGAAATGAAAGGAGAATTTGGGGACCGTTTTGTGGAAGCTGCTGCTGGCCTGAGAAAACCAGGTGGCCTCCCTGAAAGGCCAATGCCTGTATGAGACTGGGAAAGGTTGAGAGTATGTACCGCCATGGGAGACCAGCTATAGGAAGGGGCAGAGTAGGAGAGTGTTGGGTGATAATGGGTTAAGGGGATGGGGAGGTTATTGGAGATAAACTCTGCAATTGGCTATTAAAATAGGGGTGGCATGCCTCTAATTTCTGCCCTTCTGATTGGTTATCCCTTGGGATTGTGCCATGGTTAATGGCAGTGCAAGGCTCTTACCATGGAGACCACCATTTTAGAGTATTGGGTAGGAACCTAGGAGTCATTAATATTTAAGATGTAGGAAAGTGGAGTCTAAGCAGAGATTCACCAAATGGAGGAACAACTTCAAGAGCTTTTCAGATTGGAAATAAGCAGAGTTTCCTTCATGTTCCAAGTCTCTTGTTTAGAAAGTGTATGCAATATGAGCAGGGATGTAAATGGGAATTGTAGTACCTGGGACATGTTGGAAGAAAGGGAGATCTTGGGGGGGAAACTTCAGGGAGAGTTCTTTGATTACAAGGCCACATAGTGTGGAAGAGGGGTGGTGGTAAAGGCAGAGTCTGGGATACCTTAAGGCTATTGTAGCCTGTAAGTAGAATTTTGTACCCCAGAGCTATGTTCCCCAGACTTCCTTTATTTTTCCCAGAATTCCTTGAATTATGTTCCTCACTTTGCATCCTTATGTTTTATAAATAAGTCTGCTGCAACTTCTTCTTCTCTCTCTCTCTCTCCCCCCTTCTCTCTTCCTCTCTCTCCCTCCATCTTTCCCTACCTCCCTCTCTTCCCCCCCCCCCCATCTTTACTGAGGCTATTACTTCCTTTACTTCAAGATATTATTAATAAAATGAATAATATGAAAAATAATACTTGGAGTATTTGGATATTAATTTGTAATCTTACATTTCAAAAGCCAACATTGGGGGAAGCAAGGAACACTGGGAAGAACATTCACTCTTTCAGTGCATGGTACCCTGAGTAAAAGGCTTAGTTATGGTACCCTCATTATAGCTCTGAGAAAGAAAGATATGGTCATCATTGAGTTGGAAATGACACTGTACCCATTTCAGATCTTGACTACTCCTTCCAACCCCCCCGCCCCCCAACTCAAACTCTTGGAAGTTCTAAATTTATCAGGTTGTTTTTTGTTTTTGTTTTCTGAGGAGGATGGTGGGGAAAACAGAAGTATCAGCAAGGGGAAGGTTTTCACCAGTTGTTGATGTTTAAATTTGAATCAGTGCATGGAGGACTTGAAAAAGAAGACCTTGTCTTGGCATTCAAGCACTTAGAACAGTGCCTGAAACACAGTAAGCACATAATAGACGATAGTTGACTTATTGTGGATCCAATACAGTCCCAGCCTAATTTATAAATTCACCCACTAGTAGACAGCCAGTCTTTACTTGAAAGTTTAGATTATCTCTTAGTTCCTTGGGGTTATCTCTGCATCTATGTTCCCATCATTTGTGAAAGTGATCCCTCCTCTAATCACCCCAACCCCAACCCAGGCCATTCCATTGTTGGATAACTCTAATCGTTAATAAGTTGTTCTTTAGTCACGGAATCATTTTTTCATGCACAGAAGAAACCAGAAAGGCCAGAAAAAAATTAGAGACAAGTAGATCAGCTTTGAAAATTATATGTTGACTTTATTGTGTAATTTAAAAAAACCAAGCATAACCAAGATTTATGGTTTCACGTACCATCCCTCTTTTCTGTTCGACTGTGTTTATGGAAACATCCATGTTATTTCATGTTTGCTAAGTTTGAAATAAAAAACAAATACATATAAACCAATAGACCATTCCCTATCTTTAGCCAAAACCTGCTTCCCTGTTGATTTTGGCCATGAAAAAAGTTGTTTTGGATAAGCCAATGGTTTGGGGAGGTGGCACCAAATTCACTGCTGTGTCAATGACTCATTCAGGTGAGAGATGAGATAAAGGGGTGTGGACTTAGAATTGTTTGCTGTAGCTCACCTGGTGGCCCCAAATTTGGCTCACTCCAGTAACACTGGAATCATTGCCTCCCTACTCTTTGGGGGAGGAGCAGGCAGCTTTTCAGGCCCCATTTTTGCTGAGCCCAATGGATCACTTGAGGGCTTTCCTGACTTTCCAGGCTTGCAATGATGGGCTGGGCTCAGAAGAAAACAGGGGGATAGGTAGAAGGTGAAGTCACCAGGGCTGGTGACAGGGCAGTATAGAGGAGTGGCCTTCTGGGGACATACAATCTGATTTCTTTTACACAGCTCCCATGCTTCAGAAGGACTTGAGTGAGGGTCTCCTAGACCTTTCAGGAGTGGATCTTTTGTTCCAGAAGACTTAATGGATTTCAGGGACATGTTTATCCACTGAAAAGCAGAAAAGGGGACAGAGCCCAGGGCTCTAAAGGTCTGAGGATGGGAGAGTGATGAACAGACAAGAGTTCCAAACCCAGGAAGTTGGGTGTCTGCTGGCAGTGAGAGGTTTCTTAGAAGATGAAGAACAAATTCTTACTGTGGCAGCTAGATGGTGCAATGAACAGATGGTTGGACCTGGAGTTAGAAAGACCTAGATTCAAATATGATTTAAAACACTTCCTAGCTGTGTGGCCCTGAGCAAGTCACATAACCTCTGTCTGCCTCAGTTTCCTCATCAGTAAAATAGGAATAAAAATAGCACCTACCTCCCAGGGTGATCATGAGGATCATGGCAAAATGCTTGGTCATCATCATCATGGCCTTTGTTTTAGATGTGGGACCCCAGATCCTTTGTCCCTTTTTTCTTTTTTTAAGCACTTACCTTCTCTCTTAGAATCAGTACTATGTGTTGGTTCCAAGGCAGAAGAGTGGTAAGGGATAGGCAATGGGGGTTAAGTGACTTGTCCAGAGTCACACAGCTAGGAAGGGTCTGAGCCTGGTTTTAAACCTAGGACCTCCCAACTCCAGGTCTGGTGCTACCTAGCTGTCCTTCTTTGGCCTCTTCTTGCTAATGATCTTGGGATCTTCTCTTTCTTTCTATGGAGCTTTTAGAGATTCCCTGAGTTCAGAAGTAAGTGAAGGAATAAGGTATGAAAAGCAGAAAGAGTTTCTGAGGACAAAATCCTACTGGAGACAGATAGTGTACCTAAATGCTGTACTACCTACCCCAAAACATCCTCCTCCCACACTGGTGAAAGCTTTTCCCATTTTACTTGTTTTCAATGGATTGTCCCAAATCCTACCATTTATGTTTTCCTCTGCATTAAGCTCCTTTTCTCAGAAGGCAAAGGCCATGGAGAGATTCAAGGAATTATCATTTGTCCCCTTCTGAAAATGAAGGCTTCTAACTCCCATATTCTACAGTTTTAGCAGATACTTCTTAGTACATGTTTGTTGAACGAATAGGTTTCATTCATTTTAGACCAAGTCCTTCAAGGAAAAACAAATTGCTTTCCTCATAAAACCTTGTGTCCTATTTGGAGCTATGCACAAAGGGCTTTAAAAGACTGTCTGCCTTTGATCCAGCCATACCACTGCTGGGTTTGTACCCCAAAGAGATAAGGAAAAAGACCTTACAAAAATATTCATAGCTGCGTTCTTTGTAGTGGCAAAAAAAAAAAGGAAAATGAGGGGAGGCCCTCCAATTGGGGAATGGCTGAACAAATTGTGGTATATGTTGGTGATGGAATACTATTGTGCTAAAAGGAATAATAAAGTGGAGGAATTCCATGGGGACTGGAACAACCTCCAGGAAGTGATGCAGAGTGAAAGGAGCAGAACCAGGAGAACATTGTCCACAGAGACTGATACACTGTGGTACAATCTAATGTAATGAACTTCTCTACTAGCAGAAATGCAAAGATCAGGACAATTTTGAGGGACTTAGGAGAAAGAATACTATCCATATCCAGAGAAAGAACTGTGGGAATAGAAACAAAGAAGAAAAACAACTGCTTGATCCCATGTTCGATGAGGATATGATTGGGGATGTAGGCTCTAAGTGATCACTCTAGTGCAAATGTTAATAATATGGAAATAGGTCTTGATCAATGGCACATGTAAAACCCAATGGAATTGTTGGCTACGGGAGGGGGTTGGGAGGAGGGGAGAGAAAGAACATAAAATCATGTTACCATGGAAAAATATTCTAAATTAATTAAATAAAATTTAAAAATAAAATGAAACTTTGGTGACAGCTGGGTGGCTCAGTGGATTGAGAGTCAGGCCTAGAGACAAGAGGTCCTAGTATCAAATCTGTCCTCAGACACTTCCTAGCTGTGTGACCCTGGGCAAGTCACTTGACAACCATTGCCTAGCCCTTACTGCTCTTTTGCCTTGGAGCCAATACACAGTATTGACTCAAAGACAGAAAGTAAGGGTTTTTAAAAAAAAAATGAAACTTTGAGCCCCAAGACCTTGGGGCATTTAGATGGCAAAGTGGATAGAGTACTAGGTCTGGAGTCAGAAAGACCTGAGTTTGAATCCAGCCTCAGAAACTTATTAGCTCTGTAACCCTGGACAAATCATTTAACTCTGTTTGGCTTGGTTTCCTCATATGCAAAATGAGTTGCAGATGGAAGTAGCAAACAACTCTGGCATCTTTGCCAAGAAAACCCAAAATGGGTTCACAAAGAGTAAGACATGAGTAAAACAACTGAACAACAAGACCTTTTGGGCCACCATATTTATTTTACATATTAGGTAGGTAGCCATAAGTCTCATTATCTGTACCCCTACCTACTCCAGGCAGTGCCTCCTAAATGTACTTAAACTTTGCTCCTCCTGTCCCCTTTGGATGTCCCACAACTCCAGGGATGTGAGAGATCCCAGATTATAATTTTCTTGCTTCAATGAAAGACCCTTTTATTATTACTACGTTGATGATTTTGTTTATTCAGGTTAATAACATTCAAAGCTCTTTATAACTTAGCCCCTCCCTACCTTTCTGATAGCTTGTTCCCTTCCATGTATTCTGTGATGCAGGGACATTAGTCTCCTTGTTGTTTCTCTCATAAATACTCACATTTCTGAATCAGGGCATTTTCTTTGGCTGTCCCCCATGTCGAGCTCTTGCCTCTTAGCTTTCTTATCTTCCTTCAAGTTTCAGCTAAAGTCTCACCTTCTTCAAGAAGCATGTCCTCGTTCCCACTAGGTACTATTGGCATCCCTGATTACTTTGTATTTATGCTTTATGTAGTTCATTTGTGTATATTTGTTTACATATTGTTTCCTGCTTTACTGTGAGCTCCTTGAGAACAGGAACCATTTTTTTTGTCTTTCTTTATATCTCTAGCACAGTGGCTAACACATAGTATATGCTAGTTGGCTCCCGAGAAGAGATGTGAAGATACCTCCCAAGGAGAAGCCAAGATGGAGGAGTGGATAGAAGCAATACAATTGGACTCCCCTCCCCAAAACTCTTCCAATCTGATCTTGAAAATATACTGAGTCAAATCTTGATGGGAAAATCCAGAAAAAAAACAAAAAATACAAAAACACAGTGAGTTATTTTTCCAACTCAGCCTGGCAGAGGACACAGATAAGAGAAGTCTATAGATATTGCTGGGGACATGGTCAGGCCAGGAGCATACTGGGTTCAAGTAACCTGGTGCCCAGGAAGAACACTTTGCACCAGGACAAAAAGAGGTTCCAGGTCCATAAAGGGTACTGCAATGGAGACAGATGTGAATTGGCATCTTTGTTGACCATGACTCAGCCCCTGTTGATAGATTCAGGTGGACTGAGAAGGAAACTGAGAAGAAGGTATTCCAGGGAAGAGAGAACCTGATTGGTATATGGAGAAAGGTAGTTTAGAAGCCAGAAGTAGTGTTGAGACTCAGAGCCCAAGCCAAGAAAAGGGTCTTGTTTTTACCATCTAGCCCAGCTCGCAAAGGAATAACCAAGTAAGAATCCCAGGTCAAAGACGGAACTGCCATTCTCTTCCTTTGAGTCAACAGAGCTTTCTAGCTGCCTGAGAGGGGTGACATCCACAGTCTCCTCTTGCTCAGAGCCAAGAGGGGCAGCAATTGCACTTTTCCCCTGATCAGAACATTTTGAGAATCACTGAAACTTTACAGATCCATAGTCTGCCCCAGAGGTCCTGGAATAACAAAATACTCAATACCCCAAGAAAGAAGCAAAAAGATCAACCCAGACCTTTCTTCTGGAAGTTCAGCAGAATCTAACCCTAATATCATGGCCATCACATCACCAAAGTCAGAAAGAAGGCTGGAAGAATCAACAAGCAATAATGAAAAGAATCCCACCATCAAAAACTATCATGATAATGGAGAAGAGCAAACTATGAATCCAGAAGACCATGATTCCAAAAATCCATAAGCAAACCCTCAAGAAAAAACAAAATCAAAACACATTAAAAAACAAACAAAAAATCAATTAGAATTCTGGAAAAGATTAAGCAAAAGTTAAAACATGTTTTTATAAACAAAGTGAGAATGATCGAAGAAAAAATTTCTAAAAGAAAAAAAGAAATAAGACCAATGAATGAAAGAATTGGAAAGAAGATTAACAGCTTGGCATAGGGTACAAGATCTTGTCTAAGCAACAAACTCCTTGGGAATGTATAAAGGATTAAAATAAAAGTCAATGATTCCATGAGACAATAAGAAATATTAAAAATAAAATCAAATGACTGGAAAATAGAAAAACAAATCATAAGTTATTTTATTGCAAAAACCTAGAAAGCAGATTGAAGAGAAAAAAATTTAAGAATCATTAGAAATGCCATGATCAAAAACCAAGACAAAAGACCTTAGACATCTTAAAAGAAAATTGCCAAGATCTCTTAGAACCAGAGGGCAAAGGGGAAATAAATAGAAGGATTCTACTGGTTCTCTCTCTCTCTCTTTTTTAAACCCTTACATTCTGTCTTAGAATTGATATTAAGTATTATAAAAAGTCAGCAGAGCAACAAGGGTAGATATTCAGGGTTAAGTGGCTTGCCTAGAGTCACATAACCAGAAGGTGTCTGAGGCTAGATTTGAAGTCAGGTCCTCTCATCTCTAGGCCTGACTCTACCCACTTAGCCAGCTATCTGCCCCTACCAGTTATCTCTTGAAAGAAACCCCCAAATGAAAACTCCCAGAAACATCATAGCTAAATTTCAGAGTTTCCAGGTCAAATAAAAAAATATTGCAAGCAGCCATAAGGAAAAAAAAATTCAAATCTATAGGAGCCACAGCTAGGATGACACAATTTGTCTTTGTGTACCCAGTTCCAGTTCCCTCATCGACAAAATATGGATAATAGAGATTATGTTATGTTACTTACTTGGAGGGTTGTTGGAGAAAGGCACTAAATGTATATATATGTGTGTGTGTGTGTGTGTGTGTGTGTGTGTGTATGTATGTATACATATATATTTATAACTTTTGTTCTTAACATTAACTTCCACAAACCCAGAAACCATGTGAACATAATTAACTCATCTGGGAGAACAAAATGTCAAGGATATGAAGGAAATTAATTTTTTAAATGAAAATGGTATCCTACCTGTAACCGATCTCAAGCTATACTATAAAGCAGTAATCACCAAAACCATCTGGTACTGGCTAAGAAATGGAATTGTAGATTGGTGGAATACATTAGGCACACAATACACAGTAGTAAAAGATCATGGTAATCTGCCACCATCAGGGTCCAGCCTCACTCACAACTCCAGAGTTCCCGACTGGTGGCAAATGATCAGTCAAAATAAATAACAAATGGAAGACAGCTTAATCATTATGGCCATGGGACTGCTTTGCATCTGACAGCTGCTCCACCATTCCCAGGCCTGGAATTTATTTTTATACCCATTTTCTTGGCATGTAGATTACATTACCTAATACACATGTTCAAAGAGAGATAATTGGAAAAGTGATACATTAACTTTTTTTTGATACATTAACTTTTAACAAATCACTTGATTAACATTCTATATTTTTATATTGTGGTTACAGACAGCATACAAAAATAAATGATTTCATCATAGGTGGTTTAATTTTCTCATTACCCTGTGAGAAGTATTGAGCTTACAAACAACCAAGGAAAACTACTTATTGCTTTTAATAAAATGGAATAATTAATCAACAGTTCTTAAAAGACAATTCAACAATCATATCGTTGAAGCTGAGGGGTACTGGGAACATAATTCAAATTTAAACTGGTGGCTTCTAGGGTGTTCCTGAGTTACAGATTTGTGTAATTGAGTCACTGAGGCATACTGAAGCTTGATGTACTTGTACTTATCTCTTGAGCCTCTATGATTGCTTTGTGTGCTGGCTTCATGAGAATAGGTTTCTGTGAGTGAAGAAGTTCTGGGTTTGGCCTCTGGCTGCAGTTTTTCTGGGAATTAAGTACCTAAGTAAAAGTTAACCCATGATTGTCTTTTTGGGATTGGGTTTAAGGGTCTGATCTTTTTGGTGATGTTTTGGGGAGTTAGGGTACAGGTGTTTTGCTCTTGCATTATTTCTTTTGAGACTAGGGGGAACAATAATCATGCCAATTCATAGGTAAGGGGCACTGATGAAAGGGTCATGTAAAGGGTATAGAGTGGGCAATCACATCTCGCCAAGGACCACTTTGTGGTCTCCTCAGCTACCATGCGTGACTCTGTCAAGGCATCATGCTCTGATGGCTCCCAGCAGTAATCTAATGTTTGATAAACGCAAAGATCCAAGTTTTTGAGAAAGAACTGACTACTTGACAAAAACTGTTGGTAAAACTGAAAAACAGTATGGCATAAATTTGATATATACCAACATCTCTGAGGTTACCAAACCAAGATATGGCAAAAAAAATAATTTAGATATAAAGAAGTTATACCATAAGCAAATCAGGGGAGCATGAAATAGTTTGCCTGTGATCAAACTAGAGATAGATAGCATTATTAGGAATAAAATGAATTATCTTGATTATATTAAATTGAAAGGGCTCTGTACAAACAAAACCAATGCAATCAAGATTTAGAAGGGGAGCAAAATTCTGGGGAAAATTTTTTACAGCAAGTTTATCTGATAAAAGTCTTATTTCTCAAATATATGGAGCAATAAGTTAAATTTAAAAGAATAGAAGTTCCCCCAATTGATCAAAGGATATGAACAAGCAGTTTTCTGATGAAGAAAAATTGTCTACAGTCATATGAAAAAAATGTTCTAAATTGCTATTGATTAGAGAAATGCAAATTAAAACAATGCTGAGATACTACGTTCCACCCATCAGACTGGCTAATAGGACAGAAAAGGAAAATGATAAATGTTGAAGGAGATGTGGAGAAATTGGAATACTAATGTACTGTTGGTGGAGTTATGAGTTGATCCAACCATTCTGAAGAGCAATTTGGAACTAAGACCAAAGGGTTAGAAACTGTGCTTATCCTTGGATCCTGTAATATCACTACTAAGTCTATATCCCAAAAAGATAAAAAAGGGGAGAGGGAGGACCTATTCATACAAAAAATATTTATAACAGCTTTTTTATGGTGGCAAAGAATTAGAAATTGAGAGGATGCTCATCAATTGAAGAATGGCTGACCAAGTTGTGGTATATGATTGTAATGGAATCCTATTGTTCTATAAGAAATGAGAAGATGATTTCAGCAAAATCTGGAAAGACTTATATAAACTGATGCAAAGTGAAGTGAACAGAACCAGGAGAACATTGTATACAGTAACAGCAATATTGTGCAATGATCAACTATGAATGGCTTAGCTATTCTTAGCAATACAATGATCCAAGACAATTTTCACAGAATCATTATGAAAAATACTATTCACCTCCAGGGAAAGAACTGATATACTGAATGCAATCAAAGCATCCTATTTTTCACTTTATTTTTTTTCACATGCTTTTTGGCTTTGTTTTATGTGAATCTTCTTCCATAGCATGACCAATGTGGAAATAGGTTTTCTATAGTCACAAGTATATAACTAAATCATGTTGCTTGTGGTCTCAGAGGAGAGAAGGAAGAAAGGGTGAGAATTTGGAACTCAAAATTTTGGAAAATGAATGTAAAATTGTTATTGCATGTATTTGGGGAAAATTAAATATTATATTATATTATATATATGTGTGTGTGTGTATATTTTAAAAGACATGATTGGTTCTGTAACATTTACTCTGTTCAGCCTCATAGCTTTTCCCCAAAAAAAGATTCTATCTATCAATTTGCTTTTGCTCACTCTCTTGGCTTCTATGTCTCTGTTCCTTGAATTCTCCAACCAGACTGGAAGAGATGGGCCTTTTCAGAATTACAGCTAAAAAACTCATCACTTTGGGACCAATTCAGTCTTGAGCTCATGGGGTTATTATAAGGACAATCCTTTTTTAAAAATATTATTCAGAATTTAACAAATCCCAAATAAAACAAGTATTTCCACATAATGTAGAATTGGAAAAGATTGCCTATGAAACTACAGATAGAGCTTACTTTTGTTTTTTATACATAATAAATTCAACATATAACTTTCAAAGCTGTCCTATTTGTCTGGAAGAGAAGGGAATGAGCATCTTTAAAGTACCAACTATGTGCCAAGCATTGTGCTAAGCAACTTACAAATATTATCTCATTTGGTCATTTGTCTGTGGCTACTTCTGACCTTGTGTTAGCTTCTCCTGAGGACAATTGTCAGGTGGATGTAACAATATTATATACTTTGGGGCATATTAAAAGCCTTTCTAGCATGGTAGAACCTGCCAGAACAATACTCGTGAAAGAACCTCAATATGCTTTATGCTAAAAGCCCCCTTAAGGGGCTCCACTTCCCTGAGTCAAATCAACTCATCAATTTAAAACCTGGTGGGGAACTGGAATACCGACTCCCTTCTAGTTCCTCAATTGTGCCCCCCTTGATGAATCAACACCAGTCGTCAAGCCTTAACCTATATACTTTGTCCAGGATACCTTCTTCCTCCCAATATGTCTATTCCCCAATGCTTGGTCCCACTTAACCCAGATACAAACCCTCAAAAAACCTATAGGGTTTTCCTGCCTTTGCTGCCCTATTCCACTAAAGACCCTTCTCCATCCTCCCTCAATCCTCTGTCTTGTATTTTCCTTCAATTAAAAATTGCTTGTTTCACTTCCTAATTCATTCCTTGCATTGTGTTGGCTTGGGGTGCCCCATCTCTCAACCACACCAGTTTTCTCCTTTAGAAACATCAGCCATGGTCTAGGGTTGGAATGAATTGTCTTGGCAGCTACACTATTTCTCAAGTCATGGCTTAGGAAATGTAGAATGCAAGGGCTCAGGGAGGATTAACATAGCTTGCCCCTTCTCTCCAACATTAAGGCTGTGATCCCCAACCAACAATGTCCCTTGGGCTCTTTCCATTGGTAACATAAGCGATACACATGGGAGATTGTTGCCTTTCTTTAAACTCTACCTTGGAATAGGAAGTCTTTCTCAAACTACATTAAGATAATTCTGTTGGCACAGTCTTCTAGAACTCGGGTTCATCTCTCTACTACAATGAAATGTCAGAGTAGGACTTGCCTGTATATTTATAGTCATATCCATGTACACACGCATATATAATTCAAGACCTTTAATGGGTACTTCATATGTTCAAGTTTATTACTAAGATCTTAGGTGCTCACCTGACTCAGGGAATGAATTAGTTATTCTGTATACCAAATTTTCTGTATATGATATTTTCATTTATCAAAACTTTTTTGTTTAAATATTTTAGACAGAAACTCAAAAAAAGCCTTTTATTGATAGCTTTGGTTTTTTATATGACCCATGTTTCCCAGTACTTTTCTCTCATCCTCTCATTCTCCCTCCTTGAAAGCCATGGCTTTTAAAAAAGGAAAAAAAGAGGGAGGAATCCAACAGTTTAATAAAACTAATAATGAAAGAGCCTAGCATCATATGCAATGTTTCATGCCTATAGTCTCATATATCCACAGAGAAGTTGATGGACATGTCTTCTCATATTTCTTTGGGACCAACATTGGTCATTATAATTTCATAGTGCTCAGTTTTGATTGTTATGTTGTACTTTTATATACATAATTTTATTTTAAAATAAATCTATTATGCATTTCCTTGCATTCTCAGAGTACTTTGAACATACTTTGCTTTTTTTTTTTTAAAGAATTCAGGATTTGGAGGAAGCAAAGTGGGAAAAGTTCTTGATTTGGAGCCAGAAAACCTGGGTTAAAATCCTTGCTCTGCTATTACCTGTGTGATCTTGGAGAGTTTTCTCAATTCCCATGACACATCTTTCCAGACACCCTTTCTAGTACTCCTACCTTCATTTATTCCTTTGGCTCACTGGCCAAGGTGGGGGAGTTAGAATATCCCTAGCTTACCATTGCAACAGCGAGGCTCTTCCCCAATCTCCATCACTCAGTAACCTCTCCTCTGAGGATCAAACTATCCATATCTACCACCCAAACAAAATCTTGGTGGCTGTTATCTATAGACCTTCAGGTAACACCCTTTCCTTCCTCAGTGAGTTCTCCATATGTCTCATATTTTTTGTCTCCTCCCTAATTCCTGCTATCCTACCAGGGGTCTTCAACATACACATTGTCTCTCCTCCAAATGCCCTAGCCATGCAGTTCCTTAACCTATTTCTTCCCAGGACCTCTTCCTCCATCTGACTTCAGTTACACCCAAAGATGCTCACATCCTTGATTTTGCCATCACCCACATATGTACTCTATGTTCAAGAATTCTAAAATCCCTTTATCTGGCCATGATCTATTGGCTTTCAACTTCTCCCTCTGATTTTCCTTATAAAACTCTTCTCTTTATCCACAACATGACTTCCAATACATTGACTCCTCTATTCTCTCCCAGGCCATCTCTCCTGCACTAATGACTCTCTCCACTTTTCCTCATATTTATTCCATAGTGATTCCATTCAACAGTCATCTTCAATCACTAGCATCCTTATTATTTCAAAGATTATGCCCTGCCAAGTCCTAGCTTTGAATCTCTTTCACCACACTCCTATAGATGTGCTGCTGAACTGAGGCAGAGAAAATCACACAACTGTTCTGATTGGGTCCACTACAGATTTGTTATACAACCTTGACTGTACCCTTACTGCTGCTAGGAAACCCTACTGTGCCTCTTTCATCCACTTTCTATTCTACTCTCCATATGTCTCCTTCAAACCTTATCATCCTTCTTCAAACCTCCTATGACTCGAACTCCTTCCACCCTCTCAGCTGAGAACTTTGTCTCATATTTTACAGAAAAATAATTGAGGCTATTTGCCATGAACTCCATCTTCTCCCATCTTCCATATCTTATATCAATCATATGCCTTCCATGTCTCACACGATGAGGTGGCCTTACTCCTTACCAAGGATAACCCTTCTGTTTAAATGATGTCATTCCATCCCATCTATCCCAATGGATTACCCACTCTGTCATCCTGACTATCATTCATTTTGATTATTTCCCAGTCTACTGGCTCATTCCCTACTGTTTACAAACATGATCCTGTCTTCCTCCCTCATCCTCCAAACCTCTATCTTATTCTTCCCATTTCTTTTATTGATCCATTCCTCTTCAGCCCTTTGTGGCTAAATTCACTGAAAATGTTGTCTACAATAGATGCCTTCACCTCCCTCTTCTCTCTCTCTCTCTCTCTCTCTCTCTCTCTCTCTCTCTCTCTCTCTCTCTCTCTCTCTCTCTCTCTCTCTTCTCTCTCTCTCTCTATTTCTCTCTCTCTCTCTCTCTCTCTCTCTCTCTCTCTCTCTCTCTCTCTCTCTCTCTCTCTCTCTCTCTCTCTCTCTCTCTCCCTCTCCTTAACCCTTTATAATCTGGCTTCCAACTTTACATTCCACTAAATCCACCCTTTCTAGTAAGATTATCAGTGATCTTTTAGTTGCCAAATTCAATAGTCTTTTCTCAATTTTCATTTTCTTTAGCCTCTCGGACACTGTTAATTATTCTTTCCTCCTTGATCTTCTCCTTCCTCTGGGTTTTTGAGATACCACACTTTCCTGGTTTTCCTCTTAATTGGATCTACCCTTCTGATCAGTTTCCTTTGCTGGATCCTCATCCAGATCAAGCCCTCTAACCATATGTGTTCAATAAGATTCTGTTCTAGGCCCTCTTCTTTTCTCCTGTACTCCCTTGCTTCATGATCTTGTCAGTTCCAATGGATTTCATTACCAACTCTTTGCTGATGATTCTCAGATCTATTTATTGTGTCCTAATGTATCAACTGACCTTCTTTCTTGTATCTCTGATGACTTTTCATTTTACCTTGGATATCCAGTAGATATCTTAGACCCATGTCCAAAACAGAAGTCGTTATCTTTCCCCCTAAGCTCTCACCTCTTACATTCCCCATTACTGCAGAGGGCAACACCTTCCTCCCAGTTCCTCAGACCTAGAGGTCATTCTCATCTCCTCACTAACTTTCAGTCCTCCATATTCAACCTGTTACCAAAACTTGTTGATTTCAGCTTTGCAAAAATCTCTTGAATGTACCTCTTTTTCTCCTGGCATTGTCACCACCATGGTGCAAGCCTTCAACACCTCAATACCTGGACTATTGCAATAACCTTTTGGTGAGTTTGCCTGCCTCGAGGCTCTCCTAATTCAATCCATCCTCCATTCAGGTACCAAAAAGATTTTCCTAAAGTGCGAATCTGAACATGTAGATTCCATTAGTTTCCTAATGCCTCCAAGATCAAATACAAAATCCTCTGTTTGGCCTTCAAAACCTCTTGTAAAAGAGGTTCCTCCTGCCTTTCCAGTCTTCTGATGCCTTGCTCCCTGACATGTTCTCTTTGCTCCAGTGGCACTGGCCACCTTCCTGGACCATGAACAAGACCCTCCATCCCTCAGCTCTGGACATTTTTTCTGGCTGTCTCCTTTGCTTGGAATGTTCTCTGCCTTCATCAACACCTTCTGACTTCCTTAGTTTCCTTTAAGTCCCAACTAAAATCCCACTTTATAAAAGATGCCTTTCCTAATCCCTATAAATCCTAGTGTCTTTTCTCTCTAAATTGTTTCCTATGCATTTTGCATATACCTTGTTTGTACACGTTTGTATGTTGTCTGTCCCATTGGATTGTAAGCTTTTCTGTACCCCCAGTGCTTTGTATAGTGCCTGGTACATAGCAAGCACATAATGTTTACTGACTGGTTGACCATCTCTCTGGACCTCAGTTTCTCATCTCTAAGAAGATGGGTTTAATTTGGATGACTTCTGAGTTCCCTTTTAGCTCTAAATCTATGCTCGTCTGATCTAGACCCAATCCTAGCCCTGCTGTTTATAGCCCATTTGACTATTTTTTTTTTACCCATATGGGGTTCCTTCTTTGCAAAATGAAGGATAGCATAGAATGACCTCTAAGGTCTCTTCCAGCTCGAAATCTATCTTCATGAGTAACAACAATAATAGCCAGCATTTATATAGGCCTTTAAGAATTGCAAAGAATTTTCAAACTCTCTCATTTTGCCCTTGCAGCAATGCTAGGAGGTGAGTGCTATTGCCATTTTATAGAGGAGGAAACTGAGGCAAACAGAGGCAATGAGGCCCTTTGCTCTTTTTAAGGTTCATAGGGCTGTTTGCTCAATATACTCTAAGGTCCTAGGCAGTTTTGTATTTTCCGTTCTGGGATTTTTTAATAGTTTTTTCTATCTTCATAATTTTTGTGAAGTTCGTTTCAACTCTCCATGCACTATACAAATACCAGCTATTATTATTATTATTATCATTATGGGAGTGAGTTGACAAGGAGAGATGAGTCAGGTACTGGGAAGTGAAAAGAATTTCTGCATCTCCTTGGTGTATTGCCCTTCTCCTCCCTCCCAGCTGTTAATTTTTGTTTGCAATGAGCTTATGAGAATCGTTTGTGAAGGAAGCATGAAAAGGGTTTAAGGAACTCTTCCATCAACAAAATTTGTGGTTTAGGGACATTTATTTTGACTGCTCAGAGGCCCTTCTTCTCATTGGCTTGTTTTGAGCTTTGCTGTGGATAGATGTCGTTATTGAACTTCTGTACTCCCCGTTTCAATGAGCTGTTATTGTATAATTCATTTTCACCTGAAGGATTTGTTGTTGCTGTTGTTGCAATACATTCTTTAGTTCCTGGGATCTCTGAAGAGCAAAAGATTAGGTCAATTCCTCTCATTTCCCCATTTCCTGGCCCCCTTTTCCCTATCTCACTCCCATAATATTATAATAATTGGTATTTATATAGTATTTGCAGGTTTGCGGTGTGTTATGGACATCATTTGAGCCTCACACCAATGCTCTATGGCAAGTAGCACCCAAGGTGAGAGATGGAATGCTGGACGTGGAGTTGGTCAAATAAGGGTTCAAATCCAGCCCCTGTCACTTAACTAGCAGTGTTTTCATTAGCAAACTATTCAGCCTCTCTGAAACTTCTCAGATGTCAAATGGAAATAATCCCAGAAATGCCTGCTTCCCAGAGGTGTTGTGAGGCTCAGACGAGATCATCTACATAAATTGATTTGCAAACCCATTACAGCTAGGTGGTGCAGTGGATAGAACACTGAGCCTAGAGTCAGGAAGACAAGTTCAAATTTCATCTCAGATGCTTACTATCTGTGTGACCTTGGGCAAGTCACTTAACTGTGTTTGCCTCAGTTTCCTCATTTATGAAATGAGCTGGAGAAGAAAATGGCAAACCACTCTAGTATCTCTGCCAAGAAAACCCCAAATGGGGTCATGACTAAAAACAACAGCGACAGCTGCAAGTACATTTTTCTTGGCTCAAAGAATAGAATTCTTTCTGATATACCATTCTAAATACTCTAATGATTTTACTTAGATCAAAGATGTACAATTTTATAGGTCACCTATGCAGACAGTAACGATAACTTAGTTAAGTCTTAAGTCTTAGTTTGAAGCACACACAAGTTAAATGAATTGTCTATAGTTATATTTCAAGATTTGAATCTAGGACTTCCTAACTCCAAATCCAGAATTTAATCTACTTTACCAATATGCCAATTACTTTATCATCTCTATTACATATTTAATAATAGTTAAGGGTAAAAATTATGATTATCTTCTCTCTTCTATCAGAGATGGACCATTTAAAGACCAGAAAAGTGGGGCTGAGAGGGCTAGCCAGACACATTAAAATGTGGCCAAGAAGACTATCAACCTCAACTGCCCCTGAGGGGCCACCTTGGAGGCAGGGTGATGGGTGGATAGAGTGCTGGTTCTGGAGTCAGACCTTGAGTTCAAATCTAGACTCAGATGCCTACTAGTTATGTGACCTTGGGCAAAAAGTTTAATCTCTGTTGGTTTCAGTTTTTTCCATTGTAAAATGGGGATAAAAATAACTACTTCCCAGGGTTATTGTGGAGATCAAATACTAGTAAAACACTTAGCACAATGTCTGGCACATAGTAGGCACTATAGAAATGCTAACCATGATTATGATTAAATTTAATGCTACTTGACCTTTCCCACTCCAACCTGATTCATGTTTACTTCTGATCTGCTAACAACCTAATTTTCTTCCTCAGATTCTGACTCAAAATTGTGGCAGGCTTGGATCTCTTCCTCTTCTCAGATTTCCCCATTTTAAGCCCATCTTGGTGATTAAAGTAGCATAGCTAACAGGGCAGCCCATAGAGTTATCTTATATCTGACAGCTGCCTTCTACCATCGCCACCTCCATCGCCATCTCAGTCACTGTAAACACCATTTCTATCACCATCACTATTACCACTACCAGCAATATTTTCACCACATGCTTCTTCCCTATCATCACAACCATTGTCACTGTACCACCAGCACCAGCCAGCACCACCATCACTATACCACCATCATCACCATCACCACCACTACATCACTATTATTATTCACCATCATTACTACCACCCACTACCACCATCACCCTCCATGGGACCATTCCTATGGTTCCCAGTTATCTCTTAGATTTATGGTCTAACTTTAGGTCTGGAATTTCCTAGGGGACTGTAAACTCTTTGAGGGCAGGGGCTATGACTTTTCTGTACTATGTACTCCCTACTTGAAGCATCTGGTATGGTGCTTTATGGCTGTTAGGTGATTCTTTATTAAGTATCTGGATTATTGATAGACTGGCTGACTGAGTATCTTTCCTCCCATCTGATTGACTGACAGGTTGACAGGTTGACTGGCTAGCTAACTGGCTAACTGACTAACTGAAGAGAAATGGAAACCTAGGAAAGGAGGGAAAAACAATTGCACCAGCTCCTGTGAAATAAGACATGGTGTTATGTGCATGGTGGAGGGAACTATATAGTCCCTCTTCCCCCCCAACCAAAGACGAAGATCACACCTATCTTGCTGTAAATGAAGACTTTAATCTATTGGAGGAAAATAGTAGAGATTTAAGAGGGAAGTAAACCCTCTGTGTGCAGCTCAAGAAGTGGGGAGAGGATGAATCGAAGGTGCTGATAGGTTCTTCTACTGCACATTGTAGGGAGAACATCCTTGATGGTATTAGGGTTCAGATAGATATAGATCAGAAGGCAGCACCATATTCCAAAGATTAGAGTGGCAACTTTCCTGCTGTAAGATGGGATCAGACTGAGGGAGAAGAGAGGGAAGGGAGAATGGAGAGCAGAGAAGAAAGTAAGGAGGAGGAAGAGGAAAGGAGGGAAAAGAGTTGAAGAGGAGAAAGGAAGAGAGAAAATGATAGCATAGAAGGGAGGGGAGGAGATGAGAGAAGAGGAGGAGGAGGAAGGAAAGGAGAGGAGGGAAGGAAGAGGAGAGGAGAGTAGGAGAGAGTAGGAAAGAAGAGAAGAGAAGAGAAGAGAAGAGAAGAGAAGAGAAGAGAAGAGAAGAGAAGAGAAGAGAAAGAGAAAAGATGAGAAGAGAAGAGAAGAGAAGAGAAGAGAAGAGAAGAGAAGAGAAGAGAAGAGAAGAGAAGAGAAGAGAAGAGAAGAGAAGAGAAGAGAAGAGAAGAGAAGAGAAGAGGAGAGGAGAGGAGAGGAGAGGAGAGGAGAGGAGAGGAGAGGAGAGGAGAGGGAGAGGAGAGAGGAGAGGAGAGGAGAGGAGAGGAGAGAGGAGAGGAGAGAGGAGAGGAGAGGAGAGGAGAGAGAGAGGAGAGGAGAGGAGAGGAGAGGAGAGGAGACGAGAGGAGATGAGAGAAGACGAGAGGACATGTAGGGGAAGGTATGGGGAAAGATTTATCCCCCATCCCCTCACATTCTCTTCCAGGGCATCAGGGTGGAACTTTGGAATATACTGGGTCTCTCAAATGGAAAAATTAGGCATTGGAAATATCACCTCAGGTTTCACAGTTTGGTGAACCCCCCATCGCTGGTAAGAGTTTCTCACATTCAATCCAATTTTCCCTTTCCTCTTTCAGTTCTCCACATTCTACCTACCCTGCCAGGATTATGTCAGGAAGCTCTCTGTGCCCAAGGAGTCTAGATGTCCATGGTTATGGTACCAGATACGTAACTAAGTCTATACAATTGGGTTGTGGCATGAGGGTAGAGTCCTTTTGAAGGTACAGGGAATCTTCTCTGTCAGATCCCTACTTCCCATTTTTACCAACTCCTGGGACTCCAAGAAATACCAACTAAATCTGGAAATCCTACCTTGGAGAAGTTGCTGGAGCTCTTGCCATAGAACTCCAAAGGGAATTCTCTCCCAGTCCCTCTTTGTAGGGAGCACAGAAGTAGTATATATACCAAGATTCCCCAGGTTCCCCCATCAATAGGGTTTACAAATCTTTAGTAAGGGAGATTCTCAGAAATTCACAAAACTCACCCAATGCACTAAAAATCCAAAAAAGAATCCCCCCCATTTCCCTCCCCATAATACTTTCACAGTTACTTTTACCTCCTTATAGTTACATCTTTTCTCTCTCTCAAAAATCCTTATTTGGAGGCTTAGAGATCTTTCTAGATCTTAGGGCTATTGTAAATTGAAGATTAAAGCTAAATCTGAAAACAGGGCACCTCCTCCCTTCTTTGTATTGGTAGTGACTGGGAAAGGCATCAAGAAAAGAGGGAGGGATGGTGAGGGAATAGTTAAGTATCTAGTACTTACTTGGGCACAAAACTGATCAGTCCTAGTGTATTTCTCATCTCCCTTTCCCCAAACACACCAAAAATTTGAATCTGCTCAGAAAGTAGAGCCTTCTGTGTCTCACTTAGTTCTTCAACCCCTTCCCAACTTATGTATATTCTTCTCCCCAGTCATGCTCAATTATCATGGTCTCATGGAAGAGAAAGCATTGAGGAACAACTGGAGTAAACCACATGGAATACCAGTGATCTAGACTCCCAGGTCCATGTGCTTCTCTCAAGAAGAGATTTTCACAACATGACTCACTTATATATATCCCTTGATGGTTTCCAAAGTGCTTTCTTTATCCCTGCTCTGAAATGGGATAGTGTAAGGATTATCCTTCCCATTTTACAAAGAGAAAGCTGAGACTGAGAGAGATGACATGACTTCCCCAAGGTTGCATATAGTTAGGATCAAAGCCAGGATGAGAGGACTTTAAAAAAACAACTAGATGTGCTTTCATTAGCATAGAGAATTTCCTATAGCAATACAGACTGATTCCTAAAAATAAAATAAAATAAAATTATAGGCTTAGAGATTTATCTAGAGTACTTCAAGGTTAAGTGACTTGCCTACGGTCACACTGACACTTGAGATAAGATTTGAACTCAGGTCTTCCTAACTCTTTATCTACTATGTCACACATTGCCTTTAAAAAAATCTCTTTACCTTTCATCTTAGATTCAATATTGTGTATTGATTCCATGGCAGAAGAGTGGTAAAGGCTAGGCAATAGAGGTTAAGTGACTTGTCTAGGATCACCCAGCTAGGAATCATCTGAGAACAGATTTGAACCCAGGACACTGGCTCTCAATCCACTGAGCCACCAAGCTGCCCCTTGAGTCCCATTGCCTCTTAAAGGACTAACACAAAGAAAAGCACTATAGTTCTTCCCAATGAAACCAAGAACTAGATCAATAGTACAGGGCAAGTGGTGACCTATTGTGGGCATGGCCTGGGATAGTTGAGGAAGCCATTGTGGATAATGCAGTCTCACAGTGGCCCTACAGTTAGATGTATGGGATCCTCCACTCTCCCACCTTCTTTGCTATTCCTAGTGTCCCTTAGGCTCACATGTCACGCAGCTCTGTAGCAAAGAGAAGACAGGGCCATGCTGTTGTCAGAATCCATGAGCTTCCTTCACTTCCCTCCAAGGTCTGTTCACAGGGATTCTACATTAGGTTCTACTCAAGTAGGCATCTCTTAAAATATTTGACATTTTTTCAAAACTAGCTGATAAGTGGCATAGTGGACATAGTGTTAGACTGGGAGTCAGGAAGACCTGAGTAACAAACAGGCCTTAGGCATTTACTAGCTGGGTGACCCTTTGTAGACCATTTAACTTTTCTCAGCCTCAGTTTCTTTATCTGTAAAATGGGGATGATAACAATAGCACTTGCCTCACATGGTTGTTGTGAGGATGAAATGAAATATGTCAAAAGTGTTTTGCAAACCTGAAAGCTCAAATAAATGCTAGTCATTATATTTATAATTTGGTGATGAATGGGGTACCCAAGAGAAGAGACTGACCCCCTTGATATAGATGCTTACTTACCTGATACTCTTGTAGTTTTTCTGGGAACAAGACAAACATTTCTCCTGAGTTGGATAGAAATAATACAAGAAAGACATTTTCCCCCAGACCCAAGATGGAACCCCCATCAGAGGGGACTGCACATTAAACTAGGATGGTACAACTCATTGGAACCACCTTCATGGTCTTGGAACATAGTCTCAGATGGGACTCTGAAGTCACCATGGTTTACTAAGTAATTAACCCAAATTGAGAAAGCAGGATTAACCCCACCGGATGGATGGGGCTCAGAGAATAGGAGAGCAGAGGTGGCTGTTGGGTGAGGAAGGTGTGAACATAGCAGTAAGGGCATTAGGGGAAAGAAAAGGAAGTCAAGAAAGGGTGAGAGCTGAGGCTATCTAGAGAAGGGGCTAGGGCTGAGAGCCAGGTGAAGTAAGGGGAGATCTTCACTCACATAATAGGTCCGACCACTAAATCTGTCAGGTGAGTCTTTTGTCTTTGTGTGTTGGTTCTTCTTCCTGTGAGGACAAAGAATGATCAGTTTGGGCTCTTTCTTTGCCCTTGGCTTTGGCCTTTGGGTCTATGCCAGTATCATCTGTCAGATCCATTAGCTTATGCTCCTCCTTGCATCTCTCATGGTCCCTTGGTGGGGTCAGAGTACTTAAAGATCTTCTAGGCAGAAAGGAGCATGAATTCAAGGTGGGTCCAACCATACTGATAAGAATACCTTATCATGGCCCTAGGGCAGCACAAAGCAATGGGGAACCTAGAAGACCAAGGAGCCATGGAATCCTTATCTTACCCCACCTTGTTAATAAAGGAGAGTGAGAATGTATTGTTGGGGGGGAAGGGAAGGGAGAGTTATACTTACTGCTTTTTGTTTGTCTGTAATTTTATTAAAACTTCCATCCTCTCATCCATATCCTTTTGCATGTCCTTTAGGAAACAGAGGATAAGACTTAAAATTCTTCCTTTGACAGATCCATTTTCCCAACCCTCCATGATACTCAGTGATGAACCCAGCTAGGATCTCGCTTCATGAGTTTTTTGGATATTGCTCTCTTTATTCTGATTTATCATTTATTTTTATTTTATATACAATATAATATGTATCAGCAATAATATAATACATATGGTTTGTTATAAGTATGCAATTAATTGTAATAAATATGCTTATCCAAGAGAAACAAATTTTTACATTAACTATGTAAATGAGACATTTGTCTCATTCTTTATTCCCTCTAACTCCCACCTGTCCTTCCTCTCCAAGAAGGCAGGTAATATTATAAAGGTTGTCCTTTATTATATATTATTATATTATATTATTGTATATTTCACTACATTTCTGTATTACCCCAAGTGAGGATCTTGCTTCATGAAACTCAAGAGTATTTGAGTGTCTTTTTAAAATAAGGATCTTTACTACATTTCTATGAAGCCAGCAGGAGGGAAATGTAATTTCTATTCTCATTGCCTCATTAGACAGAAAAGAAAAGAGAGACATAGCTGCAGGGGAGTGATTTCAATTCAACAAACATTAATGAAGTACTATTGTGTTGTGTGCAGCCCATGTCTTTGGCACTGGGGTAAGGGGGAGGACATATAGGTTAGAGAAGATATGATCTCTGCCCCAAGTATAGAAGACACTGTCACAATCACCAGGACAATCAATGACCAAAAGATGCATCTCCCAATTTCCACATTCATTGGAAATCGAACATTTTCATTTTCAGTAGAAAGACTCAGGAGTAGTGGGTAACCTGAGATAAAAAAAAATCCTGGACTGGCTTGGTCCTGGTGCTTGGAAGATAGGAAATCTGATTATTCTTCAACTTCTGTCTTTACTTCTTTGGCATTTCAAGCAATTTTCACCTCCATTTGGGTGACCTTAAGATCTACCACTTTAGACTTGATAAAAATAACCACCAATCGAGGACCTCTCTGCAGCTATTCTGTCATTGCCTCAAGTTCATAATCTCCATCACTGAACTCTTCATCTTTCCCTCCCAACTGACTCCATTTGCCAATTATCTGTTAGTGGCACCACCACTCATAAGGTTCAAATGGGGGAAAAAAAGTATATATAGCACTATATGAACACCAGCTCTTGGTATTCACATAGCCATCACTATCACTATACTTTGAGCTCTCATCACCTCTCTATCGGTCAATTGCAACAGTGTCTCCCAATTAATCATGCCCAACAGTCTCCAATCCATCCTCTACATAGTTGCCAAATGGATATTCTTTTTTTTTTAATTTGGAAAATATTATTTAATTCATTAATTTAGAATATTTTTCCATGGTTACAAGATTCATGTTCTTTCCCTCCCACCCCTCTCCCATAGCCAACATGCAATTCCACTGGGTTTTACAAGTGTCATTGATCAAGACATATTTCCATGTTATTAATATTTACACCAGAGTGATTGTTTAGAGTCTATATCCCCAATCATATCCCATCGGACCCACGTGATCAATCATATGCTTTTCTTCTGTGTTTCTACTCCCACAGTTCTTTCTCTGGACGTGGATAGTGTTCTTTCTCAAAAGTCCCTCAGAATTGTCCTGGATCATTGCATTGTTGCTAGTAGAGGAGTTCATTACATTTGATTGTGCCGCAGTGTATCCATTTCTGGGTATAATGTTCTCCTGGTTCTGCTCCCTTCTCTGCCAAATGGATATTCTTAAAACACAGGTTGGACTCTATCAAAATCTCACTCAAAATTCTTCAAAGACTCTCTTCCCTCAAGCATAAGATCTGACCTTCTCATGGCATTCAAAGCTCTCTACAATCTGGCTCCAACTTCACTTTGCATTCAGTCTCTGTTCTACTAGTGCTATTGCTGTTGTTCCTCAAAATCAATAGTACATCTCGTCTCAATGCTGTCACATGTCCAGTTTGAGCAGAATGGCCCTTAGAATCCCTGCCCCTTTCAAAGTTTGATTAGGTCTCAGCTTCTGTACAAAGCTTTTCCTGACCTTTCATTTTAAATTATGCTACATTGTATTAAGTATTATATATATGTATAGATGTATATAGTGTGTTGTTCTTCAGTTGTTTACTCTTTATGACCCCATTTTAGGTTTTCTTGGCAAAGATACTGGAGGGGTTTGCCATTTCCTTCTCCAGCTCATTTTACAGATGAGCAAACTGAGGCAAACAGGATTAAATGATTTGCCCAGAGTCACTCAGCTGGTAAGTGTGTGAAGTTAGATGAGAACTCATGAAGATGAGTCTTCCTGACTACTCCAGACTCAACACACTATCCAGTGTGCCACCTAGCCCCCAGGTGTATGTATACTATACATATTCATACATATACAGATACATGTTATATTCTCTTAAAAGAATTTGAGTTCTTTGGGGGACTTGCATTTTTTTTCTTCATGTCCCCAGGACCTAGCATAGTTCTTTGGCACATTTTTTTTTGAGGGAGTAGAGAGCTGGGAGGTATGTTTCAGGCTACCTAGTTTGGTAAGTTCCTCCATTGATACAGAGAAGCAATTCTTTTGTGCCTTATAGACTCAGAGAGTTGCCTGAGACAGTGAGAAATTGAGTAACTTGCAGGGCAGCTAGGTAATATAGTGGATATAGCACCAGGTCAGAGTCAGAAGTTTTTGGGTTCAAATATGACCATACATACTTCCTTGCTTTGTGATCCTGGGCAAGTCATTTCACCCCAAACGCCTAGCCCCTTCCTACTCTTTGATCTTAGAGTTGATATTATGACAGAAGGTAAGGATTAAAAAAAAAAAAGAAATTAAGTGACTTATCTTAGGTCACATACCCAGTTATGTGTCAGAGGAGAACTTGAACCCTAGTCTTCCTTATTCTTTAAGGCACATTATCCCTCTATCCACTACTTTTCAGGACGCCTCTTTGCCTTGCACAAAGTAGATGCTTGAGACATATTTGTTGACCCAACTATAGGAGTAAGAACTCATTATAAAAAACTGCTGGGAAACCTGGGAGGAGTCCATGGCACTTAAAAAAGGAGGGAGAGGCTCACAGAAGATTGCATTATATAAAATTAGGAACTTTTTTTTACCAAAACAATACCAATGCAGCTAAATCAGAAGTGAAACAGGTGATTGGGAAAATCTTTACAGCAAGTTTTTTTCTGATAAGTGTCTCATTTTCGAGTTAAATAGTAAAGTGATTCAGACTCACAATAATAAAAACCACTCTCCAGTTGCCAAAAGGATAACAGACAGTTTTCAGAGGAAGAGATCTAAGCTATTAATAGCCCTATGAATTAATGCTCCAAATCACCAATAATCAGAGACGTGCAAATTAAAGCAACCCAGAGGTTCTACCTCCCATCAGTCAGAATGGCAGAAATGACAAATGCTAGAAGGGCTGAGGTGGGGAAAGCTTACATTAATGTATTGTTGGGAGAACTTTGAATTGCTCTAGCCATCCTGGAAAGCAGTTTGGAATTAGGCCACCAAAATGACTAAACTCTGCAAATCCTTTGACACAGAGATAAAACTAGTATGTTTATACCCCAAAAAACAAAGAAAGAGACCTTCATATGCAAAAATATTTATAGCAACTCTTTCTGGAGTAGCAAATAATTGGAAACTAAAGGAGTGTCCATCAACTAAAGAACGGTTGAACAAATTATGGTATAGAAACTTAATTACAGTACATGGGTTTTGCTGTTAGGTTGTGAGTAAGTACTCTAATCATTATCAAGTCTCCTGCTCAAAAACAGTGTGTGGATTCTTATTGCCTACCACAAACCATAACCAAACTCCTCTAGCCAGCTTTCAAGGACATTCATTATCCAATTCAACCTCATTTCCTATTTCACCTCAACCTGACCCCTCCAATACAATGAACGCATCTTCTTACTGGCTCTTGGATGCTTGTTCCTGGCTACCTATATCTGTGTAAAACCTTCCAGAACTTCCAAGTGTGGTTTAAATCTTGCAGCCTCCAAAGAAGAATTATTTCAGTTTATATTTTTTCTCTCTTCTTTAAATTGCCCCTATTTCACTTTGAGTTAGGACCATATATTTAATCTTCATGGGGTGCTTACATTTACTTTCCTTCCTTCTCTCTCTCTCTCTCTCTCTCTCTCTCTCTCTCTCTCTCTCTCTCTCTCTCTCTCTCTCTCTCTCTCTCTCTCTCTCTCTCTCTCTCTCATTCTTTCTCTCTTACCATCTATCTTAGAATCTATACTAGTACTGGTTCCAAGGCAGAAGAATAATAAAGGCTAGGCAACTGGGGTTAAGTAATTTGCCTAGAGTCACACATCCAGGAAGTATCTAAGGCTACATTTGAACCTGGGACCTTCTGTCTTCAAGCTGGGCTTTCTCTATCTACTGAGCCACCTCATTGCCCCCTTACATTGTCTTTCAACTGGATTCTTAGAGGACAAGTTTTCTTTTTCCCCTTTTCTATTCTCCACAGTGCTAAAAATCAAGTTGGGTCCATAGAAGGACCTCTAAATATTTGCTGACTGTCTGACAACCTGGATTCAAATCCTGTTTTTGAATCTTAGTATCTGATTGTCTATGTGACTTGGGAGCAGTCATTTAACATTCCAGGCTTCAGTTTCTTCTCTGCACAATGTGAAGTTGGACTAGATGGCCTCTGGGGTGATTTTCAGCTCTAGATCTCAATAGCTATGTTGCTTAATTAATAATAGTATTTATATAGCACCTACTAAGTGCCAGGCACTGTGCTAAGTATTTTACAAATATAATTCCATTGAATCCTCACAACAAGCCTGGAAGATGCTATTCTTAGCTCTATTTAAACACTGAAGAAACTGACATTTGCCCAGAATCATACAGCTAGTAAGGGTCTGAGGCTAGATTTGGACTCTAACCACTGAGCAATCTAGAAGTTCTATGGTCTTGCAGCATTTGGCTTACCTTCATAATGTCTACAAGCTCCTGGAGTTTATCAAAATCCTTGTCCATTATATCTTTTATCTAACATAGAGGAAAGGAAAGATAGAATTACATGAGATGGTAGAGCACTGTTGCAAGAGTGATGGGCTTCTTCTTGGGGCTCTTCTAGAGAGAAGGGCAGATAGCTCTTTGTCAAGTCTTGAACTGAGGCACAAGGACAGACTTGGTGGCCAAGCTTTTGCTAAGGATTCTAGGAGGTTGCTGACTGGGCTTATTTATATCGAGACAGGAGATTCTGAGATCTTTCTTCCTTCTGTCTCCTGAATTACATGTGAATCATAGCATCTGTCTTTTACAGTGATGTATGAGAACCTTCCCAGAAGCAAAGAGAAAGATCAGATCCTAGATCTCAGAGCAAGAATTGCCTATGGAGGGCAGATCTGAGTCTTTTCCTCACTTTCAGGTTCTCAGCATGGATCTGTAGTCATGAAGACCTGGTTCAAATCCTGCCTCTAATCCTTACTAACAGTATGACCCAGAGCATGCCAACTAAGCTCTCTGTGCCTCAGTTCTCTCATCTGTAAAGTGAGGGTTTGTATTTGATGGCTTCTAAGGTCTCCAACAACCCTAGATCTGAGATCCTATGATTTTCTCAGCTCTGATTCCCCCAGACAGATAGGGATCATTCCTCACCCCAATTTTGACAGGTCAGGTTGAGAAGAGAATCACTAAATGAATAGGTTCATCCATCAATCAGCCATTATATATTCATAAAATTCCTATGGTTTAGGCAGAGTACCTCTGAATACCCTGGGATGGGAAATACTCATTTAGGGGTCCATAAGGAAACAAATATCAGGTGTACAGTAATAGTCATGATAATAACTTTATCATATAGAGCACCCTTAATGTTGGTAAAGCACTTTGCAAATATTATCTCACTTGATCCTTATGACAACCCTGTGAGGTAGGTACCATTATTATACTCATTTTACAGATGAGGAAACTGAGGCACAGAGTAGCGAATTGACTTGCCATGGGTCAAATAGCTATTAAAATATCCTAAGTCCAGATTTGAACTCAGGCTTTTTTTGACTCCAGGTTCAATGCTATCAATTGTACAATGGGAATGGAAAGAGCAATGAATTTGGAGTCATGTTTCCTGGGTTCAAATGCTAACTCTGTGTGACCTGAGGCAAATTATTTCTCTGAACCTCAGTTTCCTTACTGGTAAAATGAAAGGATTGAAGATGACCTCTACCTTTGTCTATAATCACATGTATCCAATTGTTCCTCCCAAAGAACCATATCACTTTTATTTTTCCTTTTCAGGCCTCCTAACTCTATTTGCTCCCAGTCCATGAGTGTTCATGTTATTACCTGCTGTATTTCTTCCATTTTTCCTCTGAGCTCTTCCCTCACCTCCTTTAGTTCATTCTATGGAAATATAAGGAATAAAAGAAGGAAAAGAGAGAAATCTAGGCTGGGGGAACAGAGCCAGATGGAAGGAAGAAGAAAACAAAGAGGAAGGAAGGATAGAAGAGGACCAGAGGCATGGGAACTCCCAGAAGGTCCATCCCACCATCTTGCCTTTGACAGCAATGAACATCCCCTATTAACTGCCCTCTACTCCTGGATGTTCTCTCCTTCCTGGGTTTTTATGGCAAGAGAGAAGAGGGCCCATGAAGGTGAATTGGCTGGAGAACCCTTAAAGAAAATGAAGTTCCCCAATCTATATTGGAACCAGTTTATCTACCCTGACTACCAAGCAGAGGTCAATTCAGGGATTTCATATTCTTAGGTCTTCTGAAATAATCCCTTTCCCTTTCTTCCTCCCCCACCTCAAATTTTGGGCTTAGATACTTGCCTTTATGTCTTGTGCTCCTCCTTTTTTAACCAGTGACATTTCCTGTTTTAATTCTTTGTCTTCACCAGACTGTGGGTTAAAGCCAGAGATAAAATAGGGATTGCAATTGGGGCTAATGGATATGGGAGAGGAGATGGCTCAGGGTCAGAGTTGCTCTCTTATACTCTCCTCTCAGAGAGAATTGGGCTGGTATCCTAGCCTGATCAGAAGAAGTTTTCTGGAACTTGGATTTCTATCCAAGAAGTTCTCTTCAAGACTCAAAATACAAGAGGCAACTACTTGTGGCAATCCAAGGAAATGGGAATTAAGGAGAAGATTCAAAATCAGGGAACCCTGAATCTCTAGGCTTATTCCCAGAGATCTTTAGGATGACTGGGAATGGAGAAGGAATAGTTAGCTATTAGGACAATGCCTGAAATTTGCCAGAGGGGTCAAGTGATAGGAGCTCAAAGCTTGTACCTTATCAGCAATGAATTCACAGAGAAGGTAATGTTGGTTGGCAAATAAAGTATAGAGAACATGAGGATCTAATATAGATGGTATAGAGGATACAATGACCCTTTGGTCGTGAACACGAGCAAGGGAGGAGGATAGATTGAAGGGCATAGCCATGAAGTACACAGAGTTCTTAAAGAAGAACTTTTTACCAATTGGCACTATCCAACAATGGAAAGGGAGGCATTGTGAGGTAATGAGTTCCCTATACTTGGAAGTGTTTCAGGAGAGGATGGATGATCACCTGCCAAAGGACTCCAAGGGATATTGAGAAATTTTCTGCTTTGGGAAAGAGATTGAATTACCTTGAAGACCCATTCCAACTCGATGATCCCATAATTTGACTATTAAACCCCAGTTCTTACCCTGACCACAAGGAGTGCTGAATTGTTATTCTACACCAAAGAGTCTAATCCTACTCTGAAGGCAATGAACTTCTGATTGCCCTGTGCCCTATGTGCTGATGGAATGGGTAACTGGGGATACATGGGCAGAATAATGGGTTACTACTAAAATGGCTTACTCTCAGGTCTACCTCCTCAAATCCCAGATCTCCCATTTCTCTTCCCTTCCCACCACCTCTCCTTCTCCCCTTGATGGTCAAACAAATGGCTGCCTGTAGTCCTGAAAGACCAAAGGAGCTTCTTACTTGTGTTGCCTCTATCTCCGTTCCCTTTCGAAGCGACTTCTGGTTTTTGATTCTCGGAGAGCGTTTGCGGCTGGTATTACTTTTGTCTGCCTTCAAGTGGGAGGATTCAGAGAGAGGACGACTCAGGGGCTACAAGGTAAGGACCCCCCTTTCCCATGCTTAAGGATGCCAGGAAATTCCTTGTTCAGCTGCATTTTGGCTTTCCAACCTATCTACCCCAACTCAGTATTCCCAGGACTTACTCTCGATTCATCTTAGCAGACTTCGAATACCATTGTGCTTACCTCTCCTTGTAAGCGCCATACCTGGCTCCAATAGGGAATACTGTACTATTTCTTGTTTAGGATCAGGGAAACCTACGAGTTATGGGGCTCATGTTCCCTGAGAAGGCATTCCAAGAACCTTATACCTGAACAATTGAGAACAGACAGATTTTTCAAGTCCTTTTCCACCCACTCCAAGATTAATGACTACAACCCATTCCCCACACATCAATATGAGAAGCAGGGTCATTTCACACTCAGAAACACATGGAGAAATTAGAATATTGCCCTCATTGACCTGGTTTGAGCCCTACCACCCACCCCCTCATCGTGCCATAGAGATGATGGGGGAACTTGATGCCACCTCTTCCCTTCATTACCATGTATGGTCTCTTCATTTCTGCCTTTTTGACTGACATGGTGGAAGAGGCCAGCATGCTCACTCTTCCAACTTCCCAGCTTCCCCCCCACCCACCCCAGTGTTTGGGTCACAGTCCTATGAAAAATACTCTAGGCAAAGTTGAAAGCAGTGAAAAATACTTGAGGTCACAATGAATGACCAAGATTCATTTACCATCAGGTCTTGCCTGTTGCTGTTACTGACTCTGGCCCCAGGGTTTCAAGTTGAGAGGTCCAGCCTTAGATGAAGAAATTGCCATGCTTCTCCTCCCATAATAAAGCCCCCTTATGAATAAATGCTCCAATAAATTATGAGCTCCTTGAGGGCAGGAGCCACTTCTATTTCTCTCTTCATCCCAGGGCTGGAACATAGTAGAGTGGGACAGGGATTCGATTTGCGATTCCATTGGCATAGGGAATGGTCAAATGAAGAGACTACATCTACCAATGCTGGGAAGCATAGCCATAATGCCTCTCTCTCTATATAAATACATAAAACATATGTATGCATTATTTATATAGAAATACATATATAATATTTATGTTTTTGCTTATTTTACGTGTATAATGTATATAGTCTTAGAGAATTGGGCATTGAGAGTTTCAATGACTTGCCCAGGGAACTTTGAGCTGATATCTTGTAGAGGCAGATTTGGAACCCTGATCTCACAGGCTTCAAGGCTTGGCTATCTATCCATTATATAGTTGCCTTGCCTTCAGCAGGTTCTTTATAAATGTTTTTGGTTGTTGTTTCTCAGAGCAAACAATATGGTACAGTGACAAGTGTGACAGAGGCTGGCACTAGAGAAAAAGTGACAAACTAAAGAGTATGTGAAATTGATCACCTCGATGGGGGGAGGGACCTGATTGAGTTGACATTAAAAGTTATTTGTTCCCCAAGCTGAGTGTGAGTGAATGGATCAAGGGGAGACCTTTTGGTCTCAAGTAGTGGAGGGGGAGACAAAAGGGACAAGAGTGAATTGGGGAGAGCAGCTTTAGCTAAGGAGGGAAGGAAGAAGGGTGAAAATTTTCAAACCACCTCTCCTCTCTTTGAGCCAACCCATTTGATTTTCCACTGCCTAGATCCATTCTGCAAGCTAAATTTTTTTTCCAAAAAGGATTTAATCTGTTCCTTGCTTTTCTCCATGAAGTTTTGTGTGCCCATGTATTGTGAACCATAAAAGTCATGGTTCATATCTGCTATTACCTGAGCAATTTCATTTTCCACCTCAATTCTAGACTTTTGTTTTGTACTTAAGTTGCTTCCCTTGGCATCTTGCCCAACTATTTGTTTCTCTGCCACTAAAATTTTAGAGTTTTCATTTTCCTTTCTACCATATCCATTATTTCCCTTTATGCTTATGCCCTCATGTTTCCTCCCTGGGATACCCTCCAAATTAATCTCTTTTTTACTAGAGAATGCTAGAGCCTGGCATAGCGCAATATAATGATTATTTCTTGCTACAACTTCTGAGTAATGGGGTTTTGCTCCAGAAGCTATTGCTGCTTCTATGGATTTCAGGTCTGGGTCTCCTGTTCTCTAAGTCTGTAGTGAAACAACTCTGCTTGCTATTAGAGTCCTGTCTCCCCTAGTTTTTGTTATTATATACTTATCCCTGATAATATGCATCTTGACCTTTCCCATCTCTCTTATTTTGGCCCTGTTCATAGTGATGTTTCATTGGGCAGTACCTTACTATGTGTCCTTGAAGAGAACACAAAAAGCAAGTCCTGATATCTCTTTGCACCCTCTGTTGACTTTGGGGTGTCTGTCTATACTGTGTGGTTTGTCTGTTAAATGTCTTAATTGTAGCCAGGTTCTTAACCTCCTCTAATTCTTTCTGTCTTAATATTTCAGAGGTCTCTTGGAGTTTTTTTCTTGAGATCATTCTTTTCTTTTTCTTGATCTACTTTGTTATCATGAAGATAGGTGGAAGTGTCTCTAAGTTCATTAAGTGAGAAGGTATCAACCTTAGGGTAATAATTCCTGAAGAAATTCCTCAAGTGCTCATCACAGCCCTTAAGAAATTGTCTCCTCACGTGTGCCTCTGATTCTTTTGAATCAGGCTAAAACCTAACAGTCCCTCAGTTTTTTTCAATAAGGCAATTGATAAATGTGCTTGAATGTTCATTTTTTTTTCTTGGGATAATTTGTCAAATTTTCCCCATGCATTGGATCTTTCTGACAATTGTTTCATTCCCTGCAATAGATCCTCATGGCATTTTCTTAGATAGGCCATTGATTTTGGATGAGAAAAATCCAGATTCTCAAAAACTTCTGGCCAGCTCATGAGTGATGAATCTTTTCTAGTTTGCTCAATAAAATTTTTATGTTCCTGGGGTGTAAAAAGTTCACATAAAAGAATTTCTACATCCTCAAAATCTGGTTCATAGAGGTGAAATGCCCTCTTTAGTTCTTTAATTGTGAGATGAGGCTCTAATAAAAATTTAGGCATATGTTTACATAAAGACTCTTAAGTCATGAGTGGTGAATGACTTATGGACCTTTGCATGTAAAATGACAGTTATCAGTGACCTTGATGACACCCCAAAAGACAACTTAATGGAAGTCCAAGAATCTGTTCAAACACAGATACCCCCAATGTAGCAGTCCACCCCTAGCTATGGGCAAGGGAAACAGTTAGTATGTACAGATTGTCTTAGAAGAGAGCATGCTCAGTCTTGCACTTGGCTAGGAAAGCCTCTGACCCTTGACCCCAGCTTCCCCCAGGTTAGGCGGGAAAACAGGTTTCTTTGTGCTCACCTGGCTAAGAGAAACCACACCTATACCTTGTCATTAACCAATGATAATCATCCCTATGTATTGTGTATATTTGCATATCAAAGAGATTAAATACAGCTGCAGCAAGCTCTGCCTTCTCTCTTCCCTCTCTTCTTCACTTGGATCTCAGCTCTGATGTCTATCCTTGCTGGAGCTTGGTCTCTGGCCTCTGGCCAAGCTCCATCTTTAATTCCGTTCCTTCTCTATCTCTCTCACCTGGGACCTGGCCTTTGGCCAGGCATTTTCTTTTCTCTATCATCTCTCCAACCTGTGTGGTATTAAGTTTGGATCACTGGATGGGTACAAGCCTTCTGAATAGTCCACTGATCGGAGTTTTGCTGTGGCTCATTGATAATTTATAATGCCTACATTTCTGACTCATTCCTGCCACCTCATGTCCATAATTTGGCTCCGCCATCCTCCTCGTGGTATCCAAAACTTCTATCCTTCCTCTATCTTCCTACCTTAAAGCTTCTCTCCCCTCGGGAAGCTTTACCCAAGAACAACCCTTGATAAATAAATATAGATCCCATGAATCCAACAAAATCACACAAGAAGAAATAGAGATACTGAACAGAGAAAGTGACACCAAAATAGAAAAAAGAGATAGTTTAAATTTGGGTTAGTTAGATCAGGGAGGGTTAGTGTAGCCTGTGAAACACAGGAGAAGTGGTTCCTTGTAGCACCTTGGAGTTTATTTGGGTGGATTTAGAATCCCTTAGAATTATTAAACCTATATATGAATTTCAATCTCAAGCCTAGACTAAAATATCATTAACCTCTACAATCAACCACATAGGAATAGAATAATTGCCTTACAATCACACATTAAGAAAGATACCTACATTCATTACATAAAAAAAAAAGAATCTCACTTGCACACATGAGGATGGCACAAGCATCCTGTATAAAGTTTCACTCACATGCATCAACATATTCACTCTTACACACATGCATGATCCTGTAGTTCCAGATACCTGAGATGGTCTTTCAAGGTGAGACAACATGCAAGTATGTATCCTGTAAAGGAGAAAGCACCCTGGACCTGTGACAAACTTCAGGTAATACAAAAGGAAATAATGGACAGGGAAGAATGGGAAAAGGAAAGTTGGGAGAAGGGGTCCCTGTCTCTATCTAAACCCTTTTCCTCCCTCCTTGAGTCTGGGGAGAACTCAGGCCTTGGCAGCTTAAGCCCCCTGAGAGAAAGTCAGGTTGACTCACACCTGGGCAATAGGCACTAAGGTAAAGTCTGCTCAGGTTTCTTTTCAGAAAGTCCCTTCAGTTGGGAAGTGTTGGGGGGAAAGATTTCCAGTCACCAGCAGGAAAAATGGGTAACCCTCAGGAGAAAGTCTTTTTCCCAACATTTCTCTTCGGCTTGTCAAGACCGAGAGACCCACTGCTCTCTCAGCCAGAGTCCCTCCCCCATCGAGGTGATCAATTTCACCTACTCTTTAGCTTGGCACTTTTTCTCTAGTGCCAGCCTCTGTCACACAAGAGCTCAACATCTGGCATCCAAAGGCTGCCATTTGAATTCAAACAAGGTTCTGTCACTCACTATTTCTATGATCTTGGGCAAGTCATAGGGACCTTAGAGACCAATGAGCCTGACTCCCTACTTTTCAGATGAGAAAACTGAAGATCTGGGAGCTTAAGTGGTTATCCAGTTAGTAAGTGTCTAAGGCAGGACTAATACTCTAGTATTCCTAATTGGAAGCCCATTCACCTAACCATCATTAAACTTCTCTCATCTTAAAATGGACTAGGCATGGGAGTGGGATGGGGTAGGGGGGCAACCAAGTCTTAGCTTGGGGCAGCTAGGCAGTTGTAAAATGGAGATTTGAAACCTGGACTTCAACCCCCAGAAGTCCTTGGTACTTCCCAGAATTCCCTATAATTTCACCTGAGTCCTCACCGGAGTGCAAGAACACAATTTAGTATTTAAAGGGCTCTCTGCCTCCCAAGCTCTCTCGTCTTCTGCTTCTAAGCACATGCTTCTCGGTATGCAAGATGTAGTAAGTGAATTGTGAATGGGCTAATCAGCCCTAGGCATGTGCTTTTCTTATTTTGTATTTTCTTACTTCCTTGATTTCTAATAATCTTTAGTAAACCTCATAAAATATATTATTTTTCTCAGTAGAGACTAATTTAATTTTTACATTGTGTAGTAAATAGAATGCAGGGCCTGGAGTCAGGAAAACCTGAGTTCAAGTTCACTTATTAGTTAGGTCACCCTGGGCAAGTCACTCAACCTCCCCCTTGCCTCACTTTCCTTAACTGTAAAATGGGGATAATACTAGTACCTACCTTTCAGGGTGATTGTGAGGCTCATAAAAGATAAGATTTGTAAAGGTGTTGAGCACATTGCCTGAAACATAGTAAGTTCTATCTAAGTCCTTGTTCTCTTCCTTTCCCTTTAAGGCTGGTTCTCTACAATGCCAGTGGTGTAAAACTCAAATAGAAACACATCTCTCTGTACAGTATAATGACTTAGAAAACCTTAAGTTATTACTGTCTAGGTTTATTATATTTCATTTATTTTGTTTAACATTTTCTAATTACATTTTCATCTGTTTTCAGTTGTACTAGGGAGTTTTGCAGGCATAGAGTTTGACACATCTGAACTACACTCAAATATTTCTATAAATAAATGTTTATTGAACTGAATTTAACCCAAATCCAGGTTTTCTGACTCCAAATCCAGGATTCTTTTCATTCTTGTCTTTGTTTTCCTAATCTAATTCTTGAAGTAATCCTCCAATGTAGGTAATGCAATTATTACTCTCATCCCATAAATGACTTGTCCAAAGTCTCAAGGGAAGAATTTTTGGACTCCAGTTTTACTATTCTTTCCATAACATCATTCCGTACCCATCTCTCTGTCTCTGAATTTTTGTGTCTTTCTCTTTCTCTTTCTCTTTCTCTTTCTCTTTCTCTTTCTCTTTCTCTGTTTCTGTCTCTTCCCCCTCTGTTGTCTTCTCTGTGTCTCTTTCCTTATTGTCTATCTGTCTCTTGGATATCTGTTTCTCTCCTTGTAAATGCTGCTCATGTTAGACATCCTAAAGTGGATGGGCTGCTCATAGAGGACTAACTGAGCCTATTTCAGGGGTGCTCATCCATCTTTGGTGCCCACCTGATATTCAACTCTCACCCACAGCTCTTAAGAATCTGTAGCATGTGCGGTGGCCACACCATTGTCAAAACTGTCTCAGCAGGCAGGATAAACCAAGTCAAGGGGAACAGACAGGTCTAGAACCCTTTGTTGAGTTAGGGAGGGTATCTGCCCCAAGCATATGATGACTTCCTGTGGTGGGATGGGCTGATAAGAACAATTTTTCCAATGGCCATGAAGACAGCCAAAGTGGACTCTGTGGCACTCTAGAGCTTAATCAGACATTGAAGATGCCAAGATCATCCACTGTTTTCCAGGCCATTTCTAGTTGTCCTGATTTTTATCCTACCATTGGATTTTGGTGACCCTGATAGAGAGAGTGAGCTTGTGCAACTCTGCCTCACTTAAATCCAATCCACTTTGCAAATTAAGACATCGCCCTGTGAGATCCTTGGTCCTCTTTGAAAGGAAGAGTGAGGAACATAACTAATGCTACTTCCTTTCCTTTATCCTTCATCATCATTTGTTAATTATACAAAGTGCCAATTTGAATCCATAGACACTGCAGACTGCATGAGGTTAGTGTCATATCTAGGAAAGGTTTTCAGTATTTGATCTGTCTGGAGACAGATACAGACAGACATACAGACACACACACACAGAGACAGACAGACAGACAGACAGAGACAGAGAAACAGAGAGAGAAAGAATGTGTCCTTTTGCCATCCTAATAGAATTCCTTCCTTCCTAACTTCCTAACTTGTCATCTCTCAGAAATGTTTATCAAAGGTTTTATAGGGTAATAGGGACATCCCACATCCATCAATATTCAAGATGCTCTGAGCTCAGAGGGTTTTTTGTTGTTGTTTTGGGGTTTTTTGTTGCATCATGGACCCTCTGAACCCCTTCTCAGAATACTTTTTTTGAAATGAATAAAATAAAGTACACACAATTAAAAAGGAAACCAATTATGTAGAAATAAAGTTGTCAAAATATAAATTTTTGAAAAGTCCACAGCCTTGCTCTAAGCCCTGATATTTTAAACTCAGAATACGTTTGAATTCTAGAATCAAACAATCAAAAAGGGGCAAAGTAGGTGGGAACATTTCCTAGACACCTCTACTAATTCAAGGGACCAAAGGCAGGAACTAGGGAGGAACCAGTCCTTCATCATTCTGGGAGAACTGCAGTACCTGAGCCATTGAATGAATACAGATGAGACTACATAGGAAATGCTTTGTGTGTGGTTGAAGAGAACCAGCCATGCCCTATGGGGTTCTTTAAAAACAGTAAGCCAATTCAGAATCCTAGAATAATGGCAGGCCAGCCTGGCTAGGGGCAGATGAGTGTCTGAGAGGAAATGTCTTAGGGAAGAGGATTCTTTCCTCTTTGACCAGAGAAAAACCTTTTAACCATATAAAGTTGGAAGAGTTGGATCACCCATCATCATCAGTACTGGTGCTCCCAGAATAGCAGTGGCTAACAGCAACATTTGGATCAGGAAGAAAAGCAGCTTTAGGGGTTCTTTAAAAGCACTTGTCATCAGAGCCCAAGGGAAAAGTGACCTAAAACAAAGGGTAACTTTATGAAGACCCCAAAAAAGAAAAGGAAGCTCAGGAGGTACCCCTTTCTCTATGTTTGAACCCCAACTCTGTAGAGTCTGAGACTGCAAAGTCCCATACTTTGTAAGGGAGGTATATTTTTGTATTAACTCTTCTTATCATATCCTCTCAGAAAATTTTCATCATTGTTGTAGTTTGTGGTTTAATTGTTTCAGCCATATCTGTTTGTGATTCCATTTGAGGTTTTCTTTTTTTTTTTGTAAACCCTTACCTTCCATCTTGGAGTCAATACTGTGTATTGGCTCCAAGGCAGAAGAGTGGTAAGGGCTAGGTAATGGGGGTTAAGTGACTTGTCCAGGGTCACACAGCTGGGAAGTGCCTGGGGTCATATTTGAACCCAGGACCTCCTGTCTCTAGGCCTGACTCTCAATCCACTGAGCCACCTAGCTGCCCTCGATTTGAGGTTTTCTTGGCAAAGATGCTGGAGTGGTTTGTCATTTCCTTCTCCAGCTTATTTTACAGATAAGGAACTGAGGCAAAGAGGGATAAGTGACTTGCCCAGGGTCATATAGTTCTTGCCTGAGGTCATTTTTGAACTCAGATCTTCCTGACTCTGGGCCTGGCACTCTATCCTTTTTACCATCCAGTTGCCCATAAATACTCACTTCTAAAAGGCAGTTAACTCTATCTAGTGAGTTGAAACTCTGAAGCTTGAAGATTGGATTTAACTATTTCCTGATTTGTAACAATGAAGATATTTAGTCTAACAAAATCAAGGAATGTATTGGGCACTTTGTATTACTCCACCCTACTTTGTCTAACAAAATCGGAAATGTCTGTAACCATGCTTGAGGATTGAGTGTTTAGGAGGATGGCCTTTGATAGAGAAAATGAAAAATCAGAAACAACTGACAGACAAACAATTGGGATGTCCTAAGTCAAGCTTAGGCTACCATTGTTGCAGAGGAGATGCATGAAAGGGAGGTAGAATCGTCTAGGTATTTTTGCAGGGCTTCCTCTTGTCAGTATCTTTCCCAGGAGATGTGGCTCTGGCTGGCAGCATCCTAAGTGTTCCAACATCTTGGAGTGGTGGTAGCTATTTGTCTGGGTTTTTGCAGTGAGTTTGCACTTGAGCTAATTCAGATTCAGGCATCTTGGCTGAGCCCTCTTGGAGTTCAGGCTAATTCCTTCCTCATTTACTCTCCAAAACTGGTACAAGCCAGGCGGGAGAAATCCTACACCTTTTCCTTCTCCCTTCTTCTTAATTTCTTTCCACCATATTAATTAAAATCACCATACATTTCCAGCTTACTTGGGTATTTTATTTGGGATATCCCATGGTGATCAATAATTAATATAGTTTAGGTCACAATGCTAAAATTATCCTTTACAGAAGAGCATCATAGATGGGGGCTCATGAACAATAGCACTAGAAACAACTTTAACCAAGAGAGGAGAAGTAATCAGACACTTTATGAGGATTCAATTTTCTAGTCAGTGGGAGCTGGGGAATAGCCCCCTCCAGAAGCATAGTGGATTATCCACTGGAATGGAAGGCAGGGGGAGCCGTGTTTGAATCCTCCCCCAGACACTTCAAGTACTAGCTGTGGCTCCATGAGCAAATAACATAAATTTAAGAGTCTATTATGTACAAGGCAAAAACAAAGTAGTACCTCCCTTCATGCAGCATACTTTCTCTAGTGATAAATAACATGAAAATAGGCAATATGAGGAAGAAGATGACTTGGAGTTGGAAAGGAAGAATATTGCAAATTGTAATAAGATGTCCATACTAGGGCACCTAGATGGCACCATATTGCATTGAGTACTGGCTTGGAGTTAAGAAGACTCATCTTGAGTTCAAATATGGCCTCAGACACTTACCATCTACCATCTGAGTGACCCCTCAGTTTCTTCCTCTGTAAAATGAGCTAGAGGAGGAAATGACAAGCTAGTCCAGCATCTTTGCCAGGAAAATCCTAAATGGGGTCAGGAAGAGATGGACATGATGGAAAAACGACTGAACTAGGTCAGTAGCAATGGCATGGATCTCAGTGGAGATGGTGCAAATTATGGGAAAATATAAATTGTGATCATGGGAATTAAACTTCATCTAGAGAATTCCCATGATTTGTCCTTCTCTCCTGCGGCCAGGGAATATGCAGGGATATGTTCATTTGAAGAAGATCAGGATGCTCCCTCCCTTGAAGCATCAGGGAAGTGCTATAGGGAGCTTTCTAGAAACTACTTTGTTTCTCACACCTTAGGCAAACATGATATTTACTTCCAGTCAGCTGAGAGGCAGGTGCCTATTCTTCAAACTTCCCTTATTCAAACCCGTAGATACTTCCTTTAGCTGAAACACCTAACAACAGTATTCTCACTTCCCAAGAGAAGTGAGGGCTTCTTAAATCAGAATATGGTCTGACTTATGGTGTATCTATTTGCAGAGATATGGAGTGAACCTTCAAACAGAGTCTAGACTTTCCAAGGTGGAATCACTGAGGGTTCGGTTTGGGTTCAGGGAAGGAAATCTACTTTTTCAATCTGTTTCTAAGAGGTGAGTGAGAATAGCAGTGACCTGATTCCCTTAGGAAATCTGTTTGGTAACCTAGCACCAGGGAACATCCTTCAAGGCTTAGCTCAAGTCTCATGTCTTTCATGAGTCTTCTCTGACCATGGCAGCCCAGAAAATGATGTCTTCCTTTCTCTGTATTTTTGTGGTAACCATTTTGGGTTCAATTTGGTTGGATACTAGCATTTACTCTAGCATTATTGCTTTTTTAACCCTTACCTTTCACCTTAGAATCAATATTCTCTATTGGTTCCAAGGCAGGAGAGCAGTAAGATCTAGACAGTTGGGGTTAAGCAACTTTCCCAGAGTCGGTAAATGTCTAAGGTCATATTTGAACCCAAGATCTCTTGTTTCCAGGCTTGGCTTTCTTTCTACTGAGTCACCTCACTGACCCATACTATTGTCCTGAAAAAACAATTTAATTTTCATATTTGAGGAATAGCAAGAGGGTCACTTGCATATATTTTATCTTTCCCACTAGTTTATAAGTGGCTAGAAGGTCCAGTTGGACTTAGAGTCAGGAAGACATGAATTCAAATCCTGCCTCAGAAACTATATATGACTCTAGGCAAGTCACAGAGTCTGTCTTTATCTCAGTTTCCTCCTTGGTAAAGTGAGAACAATAATAACAGCACCTACCTCACAGACCTGTGATGAGAACCAAATTGATGTGGGAAAACCACATCAAAGCTTGTAGCAGGATCTTGCCCAAAGAATTGGAAGCTCAAAACTCTGTTCTGTCCAGAAATATGAAAATCTTTATTTAAAGAAGAACAGTTTTAGGGCCATGAAATGGCCGATGGGTCCAGGGGGTGGGTCAGGGTTTCCATATTTATTAAGGACCTGAGGGCTTATCATCTTCCATTCCAGGGATCTCTATCTTTCTTCCAGAAGAGTCTACTTCTGGGAATTCCAGGACATTTTAGGAAGAAAACCCCAGAAACCAGCTTAGAGGAGGTTCACTGTCTTCCTGGAATACCCTTATCTAGGTGGGGAAAGTAGGGAGAGTAGAGTACAGAATAAGTGATTAATAATACGTAGCAGTATAAGACTGACATAAATACAGAACAGGACAAGACCATTAGAAGTGATTAATAATATACAACAGTTAAGAGGGGGGAATGACCTTGCTTTCTCAGCTATTAAAACAGTAACTCCAACATTCTAAGGGGTAGTCTTTATTTTTTTTCTATTAAATTGATTTCTCAAATCAAAGTTTAAGGAATATCAACTAAAATCTTGCTACATGATATCTCCAATTTTATAAAAACCTTTGAAAGGACAGTTTAGGGATTTACGGCTTCACACAAGAAGTCCCCAAAGTCTTAGTTGCAGATGAACACGCCTCCTGTAACTCACTGTCCTTGAGAGGTGCCTAGGACAATAGGAGGTTAAGTGGCTCCCCTATGGGCACACACCGTAAGGGTCAAGAGGCAGGGTTTCAACCCAGGAATTCCTGACTCCAAGCTTGGACTTCTCTGTGCCCCGGTCATGCTGCCAATAATCAAATGAGATAATGGATATGAAACTATTTTGACAATTTTCAGATACTAAGATCTAACGGGGGCACTCTAGCCTTCTCCAGGACTCTGATGTCCTGGCATGGCTTTCTTGGCTTACTTTTTGTCCCAAGATGAATAGCAATGGAGGAAGACTGGCATGGATAGTGGGCAGAATGAGGTGACTTCAGAGACTTGGCAGGGAGAAATAGTAACAATGATAACAATGGGTTTGCCAAGTGACATGCCAGTGTTCTAAAAGACTTAGTGCAATAGATATATGACATACACTCAAGGTGTCCCCAAAGTCGGCGCGTAGATTTAAGCTATTGAAGCTTAAAAACGTGCATATGTGCATTTATGTGTGTATAAATGTATGTGGAGTCCCATAAGCCAAAGTTCCATTTTAATAGGTTTAGTAGCTTAAATTTATATAGTCCATATATCATGTTGCAAAGTCTAATGGGCTACATAAATGTTAGCTAGTGTTGCTGTTGCTGCTGTTGGGTCCTGCCTGTGATACTCATGTGTGTGTGTGTGTGTGTGTGTGTGTGTGTGAATCCATGAGTATGCCCTTGGGTAATTCCTTTAACCTCTCCATTACCCAGGCACTTCTACAACATTCTAAGTGATAGGGAAGTGGCTGGATCTGCATGGGGAGAGAGTTTCCATATTGGAAATTCTTCATGCCCATAAAACTCAGATTCAGACCAAGAAAAAAATATTCCATTTGCTAGTTTAATGCATAGTTGGAAATCTTTAGGACACATATTAGTCCTGAATGATGAGAATAAAGTAACCTAGATCTGTAAATGAGCACAGATCCATCTGAGAAATTAGCCTGGGCTCAGCACAATCAAAAATCCAACCTGGGGAGTGCCTTTCCCCAGGCCACTTGTCCTCATTCTATTAGTGGGGCATCAAGGTGAAGTAGGAGATATTCAACTTGGAATTGAGAGAAACCTGGGTTTGAGTCCGGGCTTCAGCATTCCCCAGTTTTGTGATTATCAGCAAACCACTTGAGTTCTGGGGCATCAGTTTCCTTATCTAAGACATCTTTAAGACATCAAAATTATCATGATAGCTCATATAACCCAATTAAGAGGAGCCTCTGGTTTAGAGGTAGGTAACCACTTATGGTGCCATCAGATGATATTCAATTGAATTTAGTGAGTACCTACTGTGTGTTGGGCATTGCACTTAATGCTGGAGGAGAGATACATTTCCACTACAATAAACTTTAGAAGTGGGCGGTACAGATTTATTTTTGTTTTCCTTTTAAAAACAAATTTTTGAATTCTGAATTTAAACACCAAATAAAATGAACTTTTCCAGATACAAGGGAGATCAGAGAAAGAGGAATGCAATGAAATGTTAAATCTTTAACACATGTTACAAGTTGTTTATATTCATCCCACAAACAAATGAGGAAACCTCTTTTAAGAGATTAAGTGATGTGCCTAAGGATATACAGATAGGGAGTCAGAACCTTGGTTCAGAGACCTTCTGATTAGGGTCAGCACCCTTTCCACTACAATATTTGTACTACATGTCTCTCAGGGTTGTGAGAGAAATGTTTGTAAACTATTCCATGCAGGGGAAATGTAGTTTATTTTTATTTTTATCTGCTGCATCTTCATTGTGATGAAAGAGGGAAGAGTTGGTGGCCATCTTTCTGTCTGATTGGTGTTGGGGACCTTTCTGAGGATCTGTGGTAAGCTCCAAGAAATAAGAGTAATGCTGATTCTCATAAAAGGTCTCTGTATTGGGGCAACTAGGTGGTACAGTGGATAGAGCACCAGACCTGGAGTCAGGAGGACCTGGATTCAAATCTAGCCCCAGACACATCCTAGCTGTGTGACCCTGGGCAAGTCACTTAACCCCCATTGCCTAGCCCTTACTGCTCATTTGCCTTGGAAACAATATACAGAATTAATTCTATGATGGAAGGTGAGGATTTGTTTTTCAAGAGTGATGCCAGAATGATCATCAGTGTATGGATTTAGAAGCAGAAGGAACCAAAGAGATAGTCTAGGAGAAGCTTTAGGAGGAAAGCTAACACTTTTGGTTCTGGTCACATTGAACGATGGTGCCCCAGGACAACAAAAGAGAAATGTACCAGAGGACTGCAATCACCATGAGTCTCTGTGAGTTCAGTGTTGCATATGCTATCACAAGGCAGGTTGTGGGTAGATTTTCCTTACCTGTTTTTCTTTGCTACAAACCAGGGTTCCATGGGGTATGGAGGTAGTGATATGTGCTAAACGGACAAAATAAAACTTGGAAAAAATTGTCGCATCCAGAAAAGAGAACGGTACTGAATGGCCTCTGAGGGAATTCTAACTGGCTGCTCAGCCCCTCCACTTTATTGGGCATCTCAGTTTCCATCCTTCCCTCCTTTTCTTTTTCTCTCTCTTTTCTTTCTCTTGTCATTTACTCCTTAACTCCCTAGCTCTCAGACCAAGCAACATCCCCTTGTTTGTTGGGTCCTTTTTGGCTCTATTAGGGTCAAAAGAGGCTGCTGACTCCTCCTTTGTACTATTCCCATCTTCTATCTCTGAAGAATAATGATGGTGGCTGGACTTAGAGGAAGAATGTAGGGGAGTAAAAGCCAGAGGAGCCAGGCAGCTGCCTCTGCCAGAAGCATGCCCTGCCCTTAACCAAATCACCTGGCTGCATTTAAAGGCAAGTGCCAGTCTCTTGATGCTGCACAGATCCAAGACTCTAGAAGCCATGTTTGCCAATGGGCTGCTCCTGTTGGTCTCCACTGCAGGTAAGAGATTGTTTGGTCCCTCTTTGGGCTCTGGGTCTGAGCCAAAATGAGTCTTTTGAGAAAATGCTCCCAATTTCTATAAAAGATGATGGGGAAATCTTTGGTAATTGAGGGTGATGATTGTAGAAATTGGAAAGGGCGTTTCCCCCCTGTTTCTTCACTCTGGGATTATATCATAAACTCTTTCCCCAACTCAAAGCCTTTCTTCATCTTTAAAATAAGATCAATTTTCCTCTGTAAAAGCCAGCTTATAATTGACTCCAACTGGAGTCAATATAAATCGACTAGATGAATGGATTCCTGGAGGAATAGATGCATGAAGAGATGGATGAAAAAGGCATTTATTAAACACTATATGCCAGGCACTGGACTAAATTTGGGGAATACCAGTATACATAGAGGGATAGAACTTCTCTTCTAGGAGTTTACATTCCAATAGAGCAGCACGTAGAAGGGAGTGGTGGCCAAGGAATAAAGTTTGGTCTAGGCAAAGAGTTCTTGACCTGGAATTCTTGAACGTGGATGGGAAAACCATTCCATCTTTATTTTTGCTAGGCAAGTCAAGTCAGCTATCATTTATTAAATGACTATGAAGTGATGGGCACTGCAGAGAGAGGCAAAAATAGTTCCTTGCCTGAAAGGATCTCTCATTGAATGGATAATACAATATGTGAATAATTATGTACAAATAAGATATAGACCTGGCCAATGGAAGGTGATCTCAGAGGAAAGGCATTGGCATTAAGGGTGGGGTGGGGTGGGGGGGAAGGCTAGGACATGGTTCTTATAAAAAGTGAGATGTTAGCTGAGATTTGAAGTAAGTCAGGGGGAGCCAGGAGGTGAAGATAAGGAAGCAAGTAAAAATGCATAGGGTTGAGAGATAGCCTTTACTGAAATTGAGCATTTCCTTCAATTATGAATTAAAAGCACCTTTCTGAGAAGAAATCTGTAGATACGCATAGTCTTTGTCACCAGACTGCCCAAAGGACTCATGAAACAGAAATGGTTTAAGAACCCCTGATGTAGGATGTTGTACAAGGATGATGAGTTGATACAAAGGAAATTCACTGATATGCCCTATTCAGAAGTAGTGGTGCCATTGATTTGATTATTTGGCCTCAAGTGTGAGGTAGAAAGGAGCATGGAGGTAGGGAATGTATTATGGTAGGTAAGATGGCCCTGGATGGACAATTGGATGGAATGTGGAGGCAAAGCATGGTCTAGTACCTGGAAACAGCTAGTAGGTAGAATAGGTTGAGTGGGCTAGTTTGCACACTTTCATGACTCTGAAAAAGGAGAGGGGAGTGTGGTCTTCTCAATGGTGGGATTTCATAATCATTGAATCATAGATTTAGACTGGAAGATGTCTTGGGATTTATTTGGCTCTTATTTTACAGGTGAGGAAACTGAGATCTGGAGAGGTTTAGTGACTTCCTCCAGGACACACAGAGAGCATACAGCAGTGCTGGTCTTCTGTTTCTTGCTCTTTCAGTTTATGGATTAGGTGGAGATAATCCAGTGAATAGCCCTTTGGATTCCTATCCCTTTTGAGGTTGTGATACCATGGACCAAAGGATTTTAGAATTAGAAAGGAACATTAGCAATTATCTAAATCACACCCATGGCCCATCTATCTGTTCCCTACCCCATTCTTACAGCTAACTGAAGTCTTGAGAGGTCAAAGAACCCTGTCCAAGGAAGCACAGCTAGTAAATGGTAAGGCTGCAATTCAAATCCAGGTCTTCTGATTTCAAATTCAGGGCTCTTTGTACTTAGCCAGGCAGCTAATTTTTTTTCTTCTAAATATTAAAATTCTCACTACCCACCCTTTTAGAAATTCTGTGTAGCATCTATATATTTTTTAAATTAAAGTGAATGAAGATGGGTTCTATTTGGGGAATATTGTTGAGGATTCTGGGACACACCACTAAGGACCAGAGATGCCAAGGGCTGGTTAGGGCTGAGAGAGAAACTGTAAGGAGTGCGGGGGAGGTGTTCAGAGAAATGGAAAGGGGGCCAGAAAACTCATTCCTCTTGAAAGGGAACCCGACTGCTTTGGAGCAGATGCCAACTCCCTGCCCACTCCAAAGCCAGGTTCTGAAAGCAGATCCTCTGGGGCATAGAGAGCAGAGAGAAGAAATGGAAGGGATTGAAGGAAGGAGCCCTGTGTGTGTGTGTGTGTGTGTGTGTGTGTGTGTGTGTGTACACTAGAAAAGCTCAGGCTTCAGCACTACTTTTAAGAGAAAGCATTACTCCTTTGTAGTGGAAAGGTTGGATTATTTTTACAAGTGAATTCCCTAGACAGTAGAAATGTTACATCCTCTCCATCCTTCATTTAGCCATACGGGCTCCTCCTCCTGGTCCACATCATTAACCATCTTGCCCCAGTATTGGCTACCTACCCCCAACACACACACACACACACACACACACACACACACACACACACACACACTCACACTGCTTTTTTTGATGGGCAGAATTTCTAGCAGAAAAGACAATAGACTTCGGAGGCATTTATATAGAGCCTTAAAGGCTTACAGCATTCTTCTACATTGCCTTATTGGATCCTGGCAACAATCTTGTGAAATAGTATTAGTGTAAATGTCTCTGTCTTATAGACAATATGTATATCGAGAGAAGGCTGGATAGAGATGAATAGGTAAATTGATGGGCAGATAGGTGAGGAAATGGAGACCCAGGGAAGTTAAGTGATGTATACAAGGTGGTACAGGTAATAAATATCAGATAGGATTCAATCCGTGATTCCAGAGTAAGTGCTTTCCCCCCCTTTGATTCATCAGGCTACTTAGTAAGCTGTAAGTAGAGACCAATTATCAGGTTGGTCATGGGTGGGCCACTATTTCAATCACAGCCATCCCTGACCACCACCATCTATTAAGTAATAGAGGCATGGGGGGGGAGTGGGGGCAGCTAGGTGTTCTAGTGGGTCGAGCGCTGATTTTGGAGTCAGGAAAACTTGAGTTCAGATCCAACTCAGACATTTCCTACCTGCGTGACCTTGGGCATGTTACCTAACCCTGTTTGCCTCAGTTTCCTCATCTGTAAAATGAGCTAGAAAAGGAAATGGCAAACCACTCTAGGACCTTTGCCAAGAAAACCCCAAATGGGAACCTGAAGAGATAGATATGCCTGAAAAAATAACAAAATTTCTTTATAAATAATAGAGGGAGGGAGTACCCCCAACCAATATTACCAAAGACCTTTGAAATATAAACTAGTTTGGACTATCTTTTTCTCTTTTCCATATGGTAAATTCTTATTAATCCTAGAAAACTACTTGAGTATTTTGGTGGATCTAGGATCTCTTCAAGGTGGAGATTCCCTTGAACAACACAAATGACAACCCATCCTTGCCTTTGCATCATGTTAAACTCATCTTTGTTCTCTGGTAATTCTTCTACAAGGGGTCCCTCCAACATATTGGGGGACATCTGGGTCTCTTGCTGTTACCCAGAGATCAGTGGAGTAAATGAATTCCTTGTTTTTGCTATCTAACTAGCCTGCTTCTTTCCCCGTTCTTTTTCTAGATGACCACTAAAGGTTCCTTTCAACCCTGAGCTTCTTTGAATGACCCTTTTAGGCTGAACCTTTCAGTCATAAAACATTCCCCAGTGTATGTACATGGGAGAAGGCATGTAGGAACATTGGGAGAGGAGACTCCCAAAATATAGTCAGCATCCTTACAAGCCAGCATGACTTCTAAGTCAAAGCATCCTAGGAAATTTTCCTTTCAGCCCTTCTGTTTTCCTGTGATAGTTTGACTTCATATTCCAATCTGTATGGAAAATAATTTTTTTTCCAAGCAATGCAATGATGTGACCCAGAGTCCAAGGTGAGATGAGTGGGTGTGCTCAGAGAAAAAGGGATCAGTCATCTAAAATCCCAGCTTTAGATTATAGGTAAGCCTTCCTGACAATGAATTCAAACTTTGAGTCTCTTACAAAAAGAACTCATGGAGTGGAACATAAATTAAAGCCAATATTGACTTTGTTTTCTGAAGCAGGAATTCTCCACTTTATTCCAAGGATGGGCATCCCATTGGCATCTGGTAAGTACAGGCTTGAGCCTACTACTGGTATCTGATTTAATGCTTCTTACCTCCCCCTTGACTCCCAACTCCATCCCAAGAAAGGTCCTAGAGGTTTGACATGTACAGATCTTATGATAACAGCATCCCCCATAAGGGCCACCTCAGAGAGGGATACTCAAGGGGACCAAGGCCTTGCCACTAATTTGCTTTCTCATTCACAGCAGCAGATGAAGTGACAGTGAATGGTCAGATATTCACAAGGGTGGAAGAAGAGCTCACCTGGGATGATGCCCTGAAGTATTGTAGGGTCTACCACACAGACCTGGCCAACCTGGAAAGCCTACATGGCAGAGAGAGTATTGAGGACCTCTACTTCATCCTAACAAGCAATCCTGCTTGGATAGGACTCTTCTTTGATGTAAAAACTGACACACTCAGCTGGTCCAGTGGCTCGATTTTCACTCGTCCTCTTTGGCTTAGTAGCATACCTGTCTTTAAGGCTGGGCTCTGTGCTTTGCTGAGGAGGAACAACTTTTCAATTATAAATGCTGCTTACTGCTCAACCCAACATTCCTTCATTTGTTACTATGGTGAGTGGTTATTGTCACTCAGCAACTGGTACTTGGGAATAAAGCTTGGAGTGAGTGAGTGGGGGACTGGGAGTGGAGAGGTAGAAATTGAAGGAGGTAGAAGAGGAAGGAAAGTTTAGGTTAGAAAAGTCCTGGTTCTTCTTAGCGTGGTAGGATGGTGGATAGAACTATGGACTTGGAGTCAGTTCAAATATGGCCTGATAGCTGCATGATCCTTACACTTAGCCTCTTTCTGTCTCATTTTATTTATCTTCAAAATGACAATGATAATAGCAATTACCTTTCAGGATTGTTGTGAAGATAAAAGAGAACTCAAAATTTTTTAAAATATATATTTTATTCTCCCAATTATGCACAATAATTTTCAACATACATTTTCTGAAATTATAAGCTCCAAATTGTCTCTTTCCTTCCTCTCTTCCTTCTCTCTTCCTCTTTTTTCTTTGTTTCTATTTCTTTTTTCTTTCTCTTTCCTTTCTTTCTCTTCCTTCCTTTCTCTCTTCCTCTCTCTTTCCTTTCTTTCTCTTTCTCTCTTTCTTTCTCTCTCTCCCCTTTCTCCCCTTTCCTCCCTTCTTCCCTCCCTCCCTCCCTTCCTTCCAACCCTTACTTTGGACTTAATATTAATTCTAAGACAGAAGAGTTGTAAGGAGTAAGCAATTAGAGAGTTAAGTGATTTGCCCAGGATCACACAGTCAAGTAAACGGACTTTCCAAGGGTCATATAGCTTACATAAATCTGACTATACTGGCCCCAACTCCCTGAAGACAAGAAATGCTCCATTTCCATACTTCCTTCAGGGTTTTCTAGTACTGGTAGGAGATTGGGGCAGGGGGCTCTTATTTCTGCCATTGACTTGAACCTTTATAGACTGTGTTCTTCCAATTTTGGTGGACTGAACACCCCAGTTCCATTTAGCACTTAACAGTCAGATTTGCTTTTACAAAAGAATATTTACTTCAAAGGTATAGCAAGAAGAAATATACAACACACATTCTACCCAGCACCTGGGGGCATAATCCTTATGATACTCAGTGTTCTGGGGAAAGGAGTTGGTTTAGGGTTGCATCTTAACTCAGTTTCTATACAAATTTGAATTCTAGAGAAATTCCTTTGGGGTTGGGTCCCAAGACCCTGGCTTCCTAGGGCTGGGTGGGAAGGGAGAAAGAATGGAGGTAAAAAGGAAGAAAGAAGAGAGAAGGAAAGGGAAAGAGCTAAAGTCATAGACCAGTGATAGCAAACCTTTTAGAGACTGCATGCCATGCCCAGCCCCTCCCAGAGGAAGTGTTCCCATTGGGCTACTGGGAAGAGGGGTGGGGAGGTGCAGTGAAGGGGGGGAAGAGAGCAGCTTCACAGAGTTCCTTTGTCTTTCTGATAACTAATTCTGGCAGGTGATGGCACATGTCTCCACAGAGAGATCTCTGCATGCCATTTTTGGCACTCTTGCCACAGGTTCACCATCATGGTCATAGGCAATTCTAGTCATGTATGCAGTGGAAAGGACTGCTACCATCTATGGGGCAGTCCCATGTAGACTGTCTTCTCTGAAACATTGGTGTCTCTCTTGTCAGCATCTTCATTGTATAGGATCTGGCTATGTGCTAAATTCCTATTACACCAGTAAGTGTCAGAGGTTGGATTTGAACCTTACTGATTCCAGGCTCACCTGTCTTTTGATTAAGTCATGGTACTCCTTCAAACCCCCTCCTTATAGCCAGTATGTCTTATTTTTCCCAACTGGGAAATAAGTGTAAGCAGAGCTGAAAATAAAAGAAACTTGAATGATTTGTTCTTCCTTTTTCATCCACCCTGATGAAGCTCTACTTTGTCCCTCCCCTTCATATGGGGGAAAAGAGTAAAAGATGAGAGAGAGAGAAAAAGACAGAAGAAAAAAGGGGGAGGAGGAAGAAAGAAACAGAGTGAGGAGATAAATGGTGAGAAGAAGGCCTTACGAGGGATTTCCATCTTAATGGGAAATGTAGAAAAAGCAGAATTAAATCCCCCCAAAGAGAAAGGGCTTCCCATCATCCATGGGACAGGGACAGTAAGGGATTTCTACTTTAGGGGAAGGTGTTTCCTTCCATAACTGAGCAGCAGTAGAGAGCTAGAAAAATGGCTGTTTGTGAATGAATGGGACCCAGGCTTATCCGGGCCAGTTTCTCCTGCTCCTTCACCCTGGTAGATGGTTTTTAGACAATGCTCTCTCACCTTCCTCTGGGGCAAAAAATTCTTAAACTGGACATGAGCTAAATCAGCATGGTCTAGACATTTCTGGTCAAAGAAGCAGGGCCAATTTCTCTCTATCTGTGGGTCAGTTGAGGTGTTCATTCCAACCTTGTACCTCTTGCTTCAAATGGGAACATGGGTCACTTCTGCAGATCTTAAAGCCCTGCTCAGAGTAGATTCAGTTCATGTGTCTCTGCCTTTCAAGCTATGGCTTTTGGAGCCCTTGACAGTTCATAGTATAATGAAGTTTACCTCTAGGTAGGGTTAGGGTCTACAGTGTGGGCAGAGTTCTACCCATGGATTTGGTGGTGTCCACGAATGAACTATATTTCCATAACTATCTCACTTTCTCCAGTTACACAGATGTTCGTGATAGCCCACTGGCCAGTCTGGTCTTTCTTCCAATAATCTCTAGCTCTTCTTACTTCTTCATAGATCCTGCCATTGGACATCTCGGTACCACAAAATCTCCTTTCAGTGACCCACTCAAGCCAGGTATAATCTTTCTCTCTTCTTAGTTTGATGGGGCTCTGGTTGATGTTGGGAGCTTTAAAGAAGCAGGGCTTTGTGTGGCTGTGCTAGGGATTCTTGGGAGGAAAGAACAGAGGCAAGAACCATTTGAGTCCTAAGGGAAAGTGAATAGGAAACCTTAGACTGAACATGTGTGAGCTTTACTTTTGGGCTAGCAACAAGGGATGCGGGTTACAGAGATGTGTTGGCAAAGAGACACTATCTGCTGCCCCATATCCTTTACATCAGTCACCTGGAGCAAAGATGGAGGTTTGGGGATGGAGAAGCACATTTGGTGCATAGAACTTGCCTGAAGAAAAATTGTCCCCTAGATGAAATTTGTCTTTGGAGATTTTCCATCTCCACTTCAGCCAATTTTTTTCTAGTCCCTTGTCTTCTCCTTGCCAACTTCATCCCATACCCACAGAGTCAGTCCTCAAAATGATGCACTTGAAACAATGGTTTATTTCAAGTTTCAAGTTTCAAACTATACACAGTCCAGATTATCTCCTAATCTCAGTGTCAGGAATCATCAACCCATAGGAGTTTAAAAGGACCCCCTCACTTTACAGATTAGGAAACCGAGGCCTTGGGGAGCTGAATTTGAGATACTTCAAGTCATTCAGGGATCAGTGACAACTAGATGCTTATTTTTATAATTTCCTCCTTGGGCTTTTAAAATAGGAACCTGGAGACATAGTCCCCTCTGTTACGGAGGCTCCAAATGGATGGTTTTGTCCAGATTCCAGCCACGGGCTTAACCACAGAATCTTTTTTGGAGGAGTCTTCTGTCTCATCAAAGCAACAGTGGTTCAGCTTTCTGGGGAATCCCAGGGCAAGGAGGATAACCCTCCCCCCCCAAAAAAAACCAAGTTGCTTTTCACTGATGGGGAATTTCATTAATATAATGCATAGACTCTGCTCCTTGTGTATTTCATTTTGCTTATAAAAAGCACCTACTAGGTGCAAGGCTCTGAGATGACAAAGGATTGCCTATTTTCAAGGGACTAGCAGCCTAATGATAGCAACTTATATATAAAGAGAATTTTTTAAAAAACCCTCACTTTCTCCTTTATGAACAACTCTAAGGCAAGGACTTAGCAATGGGTTAAGTGACTTGCCCTGGGTCACACAGCTAAGAATTATCTGAGGTTGGATTTGATGAGTCTTCCTAACTCTAGATCTTATTTTATCCATTTTACTACATAGCCAGTCACATATTGGGCACTTAATAAATATTATTATTATTTTACAGTTGAGGAAACTAAGGCAAACAGAACTAAGTGACTTGTCCAGGGTCACATAGTAAGTGTCTGGGGATGGATTTGAACTCAGAAAGACAAGTCTTCCTGACTCCAGGTCCTGTTCTATCCACTTCACTACAGAGCCAGCAACATACAGGGTATTTAATAAATAGTATTATTATTTTACAATTAAGGAAACTGAGGCAAAGTATGTCTGAGGATGGATTTGAACTCAGGACTCTATGCCCAGTGCTCTATTCATTTTGACTAACTGCCGCAGTCCCCATACCATCTCCAATATATCCCTTCCTTATCCAATATAAGAAAGAATGAAAAGGGAAAGAGAGGGGGAAAAGCCACCTGGCAAAACCAGCCATCACCGATCAAGACTGACAATGTGTGCAATGTTCTGCACCCACAATCCCCACCTCTGCAGAGACCAGAGGGACAAGCCTTTTCTTCTGTCTCCTTTGAGCCAACTTCGGTCCTGATGGTTATTGGATCACATTACTGTAACTGCAGGTCACATCAGTAGGGATGTTTGCTTTCTGTCCAGTCACTGAAGTCAACAGCAAAGCCAGGGTGGACGCTGCCTGTTTTTCATACTTTGCCTGTTCAAATGTGCACATGCCAACATTCCCCTGGAAGGGCTAACAGGGACATCCTTCCTCCCACCGGAAGAGCAGATCCGGCTAGCCTCACCACATCTCGATGTGAAGATGTGCCTCTTAGTGTGTCTGCCCCGGGGCACAGCTGTGCCATCTCACAAGCGGCATTTGCCATGTCTGACCAGGCACGCCACAGCTGGCTTCAGTTCAGAAGAGGTCAGGATGCTGGGCTCCAAAATCCTGGCTTCATCACTCATTGGCTTTGTGATTCTGGGACAATTACTTAGTCTGTTTCAGCCTCGGTTTTCTCAGGATGATCCAAGCAAACCAGGTATGTCTGGGTTTGGGATGGACATGTCTGTATGTCTCCCAGCTCATGCAGAGGCCAGTCGGCTCTCCAGCTAGGCGTCTCATCAGTTGAGACCCATAGAGGGGACCCTGGGTTCTCTTAACAATATCTTCTACCTTTTGTCCCTGCCCCTGACGCCCTGTGGTTACTACACCCCGAGTCCCTATGGCTAATAGACCGCCCAGCTGTGTAAGTCAGCCCTAGGAAATCAGAAGCTTCCTCTCACTGCTGGTTCTGCCACAAAGGGATGGATTCATGGGAAATAACCAACCTGTCCTTGACAATCCCCAAAGAGGATTTGGTTTAAATTAGGACTGACCTTATTTCACTCAGTAACAATTTGGCCCAGATCTGTTTCTGCTTTGTAGCCACAGCTTGGCATAGACAGAGCCAGGGGTTCTTAGCCTTTTTTGTGTCCTGGATCTGGTGAAACCTCCGGACCCCTTTTCAGAAACGTGCTTTTAAATGCATAAAATAAAACACGCAATATTTCAAAGGACATTATAAAGCAGAGTTACAAATATTAAGTTTCCATTTCCTCAGATGCTTCCTTGCTGTGTGACCCTGGGCAAGTCACTTAACCCTGATTGCCTACTCTCTTAGTACTGATGCTAAGACAGAAGGTAAGGATTAAAAAAAAAAAGGTCAAGTTCATTGGTTCCCTGCAACCTGATCCTTTGGAAGTCCATGAACCCCAGATTCAGAACATTTAGCAAAGAAGAAAAACCCCAGAACTTACACTCTGGGTGCTTGGACTGGAATCTTGGCTCCAGTAGGAGCTTTGTGAGATGGGAAAGTGACGTAGTCCATCTAGGTTCTGTGTCCTTCTGAACGCTCCAAGTACCCTCTGTCTGGGTTATCTGTGACTGTGATCTACCCTTCCCTCCTCACCTTCACTTGGCATAGATGTAGGCCAGGAAGAGTCAACAGCAATGGAAAGATTGGTTTTGGAGAACAGCTGAGGGTGTCATCTGGAGGCGTCCAAGGCATGACTACCATGGACAGCTACAGCTGTGAGCCTGGAAAGAAATGGGATGGATTTGCAGTGAGAGATCCTGGGTGCAGATCCTGACTCTCCCTCCCTCCTCAACCCTGGGAAAAAATAATTTTTCCCCTTTGGGTTCCAGTCTCCTCTTCTGTAAACCTGTGGACTAGAATCAAGGGTTCTTGCTTATGTCATGGAAACTTGTGGCAGTCTGGCGAAGAACATGGATCCCTTCTCAGAATAAAGTTTTTGAGTGCATAAAATAAGATACTTAGGATTACAAGAGAAGGAAGGAAACAAGCATTTATTGTCTATCCTGTGACACACTGTGGTAAATGCTTTACAAATACTTCATTTGGTCCTCACAGCAAATCTGAGAAGTAGGTGCTATTATTATTCTTGTTTTACAGTTGAGGAAATTGAGGCAAACAGGGGTGACGTGTCTTGACCAGGATTACATAGCTAGTAAATATCCAATTCTGGATTTGAACCCGAGTCTTCCTAACTCTGGTCCAGCACACTCTTTATTATATGACCTCGTTTCCTCTAGGGAATCGTGGTATTCAAATACAGTTATTGGGGCAGCTAGGTGATTCAGTGGCTTGAGAGACAGGAGGGCCTGGATTCAAATCTGACCCCAAATACTTCATAGTTGTGTGACCCATGACAAATCACTTAACCCCCATTGCCTAGCCCTTGCCACTCTTCTGCCTTGGAACCAATATACAGTATTGATCCTAAGATGAAAGGTAAGGGTTTAAAAAAAAGAAATATAGACATCAATATATTATAAAAACCAGTTAAAAGTCCCTGCATTCGATGATTTCTTTAGCTCCTTCTAGCTATGATACCCTGAATTCCACAACATCACTTAATGTGCTCCATTATTCTTGTCTCCATCCTGAGCTTCCTACTATAGGTAAGGGCTAGACGTCAGCAAAAGCATCAAAACCAGGGCCATACTTGGATTTAAAACTCATTGGAGAGGACCTTAAGCCACCAAGTGGGAAAGAGGTGGACACTTATAGAATGTCTGGTATTAAAGTAGAGGTGGTCAGTACACTGGTGGGTGGGTTTTCCTGGCAACATTGGGTTCCAGATGTCTCAGTTTCCCCTTCACTTTCAGGAAGACTACCTTAGAAGGATCCAGGACAGTCTCATACTTTAGATTCAACTCTAGAAGCAGTTGCTATAATGGATAGGATATTAGACTAATTTGGAGTCAGAGAGACCTGAGTTCAAATCTGTCTTAATGCCAGTTATGAGACCTTCAGTAAGTTACTTAAATGCCCAGAGCCTCCGTTTTCTTGCAAATAAAAAAAAGAGGTCTCCGAGTTCTCTTTTGGTTCTGAATCTTTGATTCCATGGGCTCAACAGATTCCAGCCAGCTCACACTACAAAAGATTTTCCCTATGAGGGAGGGGAGGAAAGTATAGGGAGATATTTAGGGACCTAAGAGTCTTCCTGGACTGACAGCATCTCCAAGGATGACTACTTAGGGGAAGGGGCACCAAGGCAGCACAAAGGGTAGGACTGATGACTTATGTGTTCCCCTCTTCCCAGATGAGGTCCAGATTGGTAATCAGCTCTTTATAAGGATTTCTGAGGAGTTGAAGACCTGGACTGCTGCCCATCAATACTGCCAAACATACTATACAGACCTCGCCAATCTGCAAAGTGTCACCGAGGGCGCATTACTGAAACCCATCACCAGTGAAGCTGAAGCATGGATTGGCCTCATCTTTGATGTGAACAGTCAGTCTTTGAAGTGGTCCAGTGACTTTGGTTCTAAAATTCCTGAATGGCTGTTGGTGCCCATGTTTTCAAGTAAATTGTGTGCTTCACTCAGCAGACAGGAAAATTTTGTACCTCGAATTACTTCTGCAGTCTGCGATGCTTTGAAACCCTTCATCTGCTTCTATGGTAAGGGTTAATCTGCCCTTTGACCCCTTAATCCCTAATGTTAGTACCAGAATGTTTATTTGTTTTTCTTTAACTTTTATTTTCAATTAGTGAGCATGTATTTTTGTCTCCCTCATCTCTTCCAATAGAAAAAAGGAAAAACCTTATAACAAAAATGTCTATGTTTCATTCTGCATAATGAGTTCATTACCAATCAGTCAGGATGTAGGTAGCACTGGACCTCCAGAATAATGGCCGTTCATTGCATGAATTAAATTTCTCAAGTCTTTCAAAATTGTTTATCTTCACAATAGTCTCTTTCTGTATATATTGTTCTGCTGGGTTTGCTCACTTTAATCTGCATCAGTTCGGGTAAGTCTTCCCAGGATTCTTGAAGCTGTCTCACTGTTTCTTATATCACAAGAATGCTCCACTGCATTCACATACCATAATTCATTTAGCCACTGTCCAACTGAAATGCATTGCATCAAGAAGGATGTGGAGAAGACTTAAGGAAGAATTTCCTCATGTTAGCATTTTTAGGATGAGAAGAGATCTCTCTGAAGACTGACCAAGAAGGTATCCCATCCCCAACTCCTGATCTCATTTACCAAAAATCAGAGTACCAGGGCTGAGACATTAGGAAAGTCTGCCTGATTTAAACTCTGACCCATATGTCCCACCTGATTTGAAGTTCTTTAGATCCTCTCTTCAATCCTAATAGAAAAAGGGCTCGGGGCTCTAGGCTGTCTCTAATCAGGGTCTCAAAAGATGGTGGTTATGTGACGCAATAAGTGCTTATTGATGAAGTCTCTGGCTGATGGTGGTTTGGATTCCCTTCTATATATTGCCAACTGTCTTTCCCTTAGGATGTCTGACTAGTTAGTCTGCCTTGCCTTCCCCATTGGTGACAGCTGGTCAATAAACATTTATCAATTGCTAATTGCAAGAGGTGAATAGACTTGGTCCTTGTCGCAGTGAATCAAAACAGTCTTAAGGGGGGAGACATAAAGTTTCTTCTGTTAGTTTTCTGATTCCTCTGCTAGGCTATAAGTTCCATTAGAATGGGGACTGTCTCCTATTGAAACTGGCATTCACCTCCTACCTCTTGCATTTAAGCCATGCCTTGCACATAGTAGGTATTTTACAAATACATGTTGAATGAATAATGCATATGACCTGCACACAAGTTACTAGACTCCAAGGTAGGCTTCAGTCAATACCATACAAGAGATGTGATGTATCTTGGTAGTTCAAAGGAAAGGGAGATTGTTTCTGATAGGGAGATCCATGCCCGTTTAGCTTGACCTTGAAGGATTAGTAAGACCTGGCAATTAGAAATAAAGAGGAGGGTAATCTCTTATTCATCAGAGGATAAAATGCCAAGCCCAGAGTCAGAAAGACTTGAGTTCAATTCCAGTCTCAGATACTTATTAGCTGTGTGACTCTGGGCAAGTAACTTAACCATGGTTTGCCTCAGTTTCCTTAACTATAAAATGGGAGTAAAAATAACACCTACCTTCTAGGGTTTTTATAAGGTTCGAATGAGATAATAATTATCAAGTGCTAAGCATAGTGTCTGGTAAATATTAAGTGCTATATAATAAATGTTAGCTGTTATTCATTTACTCATTCATTCTCTTCTCAAAGTTTATTAATTACTTCTATATGTATCTGCATCAATGAAGGGATTTTCACACTGGGAATTCCTCACACTAATAACATTCTTTCTCTCTATACACAAAAAACCCCCAAAATGACAACAGATAACCCCCACCAAATCCAGCCACAGACTAGTCTTTGTACAAGGTGCTGGGAAGTCCCAGATGAAAAAGTGGCACTATCCTCATCTTTGTGAAGCTTCAATTTTCATGGTTGGGGCGTGGGCAAGTAGGTGCCCAATGGTGGAGTGTTACATGTATTTGGATAATTATAATTCAGGTGAATGTGAGAGGGGGACCAAGGAGAGCCAGACCAAGAGGAGGGATCAAGGATGGCGAGGCAGAAACACACAAAGCATGTTCAGAGATTGGCTCAGAACTGAGTTTATTGACCTTTTTGGAACATTCTTAAACCCAAGCTCCAGATTAGAGAAAGCCTTTCTATCACTGCCAGGCCTGGTATGTCACAGCTATGTTGTGGATAAATTAAGAGCATCAGGACCTCTCCAAGGTACAGGCTTATAGCTCTGCCCATTCTTTTTAATACAGATCTTACCAATGGCCATCTGGACCCCATGGAAAATCTTGTGACCACTTCCAGCCGGTTCCCACAAAGCCATGAAGTTTCGACTCCTCTTACACCAGGTAGAGACCTCTGTTTCCTCCTTCATTTACCTGGTGCTTTGTCTCTCATAGACTGACTTTTGCTTCTGGGTTGGTGGTAAAAGCCCCTCCTGAGATCTCAGAAGACCTTCCCTGGAGTCCAAAGAAGGAGTGAGGCCAAAGCCAACATGATCAGTCAATGTTATTGACTGTAGGTAGAGAATCACAGAAGTAAGCTTATATAAGAATGTTATATAGGTCATTTTTCTGACTTAAAATCTGGTCTCAAACACTAAGCTATGTGACCCTAGGCAAGTCACTTAACTGTTTGCCTCAGTTCTTCATCTATAAAATGAGCTAGAGAAGGAAATGACAAACCACTCCAGATAATGCCAGGAAAATCCCAAATAGGATCACAGAGAGTCAGACCCAACTGAAATGACTGAAGCAACAACAAAACCAATTCTAGGTCTAGCTCTCTTTAATACTGTGATGTCTTTCACTAGAGCAGGATTTTTCTTTCTTTCTATCCTTTAAAAATATATCTTAAAAATGTATCTCAGACACTTTCCAGCAGTGTGTCACTTAACTCCAGTTGCCCAGTCTTTGCTACTCTCCTCTCTTTGAACCAATACATAGTATTGATTCTAAGATGGGAAGGTAAGAGTTTAAACATTTTTGAAATTATTAAATATTTCTCAATTACATTGAACTTTTTTAACATTCATTTAAAAAACAAGTTCCAAATTCTCTCCTTCCCTCTTGCCCCTCTCCTACCCCTTGAGAAGGCAAGGATGGATCGATTATCCATGTGAAGTCATACAGAACATATTTCCATATTAGCCAGGTTGCAAAAGAAAACAGACAAGAAAAACAAGAAAAAGAAAGTGAAAAAACTATGCTTCAGTCTGCATTCAGAGTTCCTCACTTCTCTCTCTGAAGGAAGTTAGCATTTTCCATCACAAATCCCTTGGAATTTTTCTGGATTACTGCATTGATCACAGTAGCTAAGTTTTCTACAGTTGATCATTGTTAAAATGTTACTGTTACTGTGCGCAACATTCTCCTGGTTTTGTTCACTTCACTTTGCATCAGTTCATATAAGTTTTCCCAGGTTTTTCTGAAACCATCTGGGAGAGCAGGATTTCTTAACCTGGGATCTCTGCCCTTTCATTAAAAAAACAAAACAAAACATTTTGGTGATTGTATAGTATTTTATTTAGTTTCTTTTCTAATCTTATATGTATTATTTTATGCATTTAAAAGCAGCATTCTGAGAAGGGCCTAAGGAGTCCATGACACATACAAAGCTAAGAACCTCTGACCCAAGGCATGGTTTTCTAGTGGTTGGCACACACACAAAAATCTCTATTCTTATTCCCCCAGCTCAGCTTGGAACAACTTGGTCACCTTCATTTGACTCAGGGAGCAGCATAGCCAGGGCAGAGGGGACTTTAACAGCTCCATCAATGCCACCAGGTACTCCACTCCATAACGAATATAGAGGTTCTAGAATCGGGTTCCTTTGGATTCTCCTTTCCTGAGCTGCCTTCCCCAAACTGTCTTGGGGCTAGTCACCTGTTCCCTCTTCAGCCTTCTTCCCTTAGCCAGTGTTAGTTCTCTAGAAAGCAATGCTAAGATCTATCCCCAGGACCCCGTCAAGCCTTTCCTGGTCCCAGGTGTACCTTTTGTGCTGCCTAGGAACCCCTGGGTTCTCTGTGTCTCTGTTCTCCATAATACCTTCCTCTTTGAATTGCCATGTGGAAGGGAGCCTAGATTTGCACTGCAGGATGTAAGCACCTGGAGAATAGAAATAGTTTGGAAAGCAATTGTCTTTGGATCATTAGCACCTAGCACAATGCCTGGCATGTAAAGTACTTAAAAATGCTTGGAGAAATAAATGTAATTGACATAGTCCCCAAAAGAGGGAACTTAATTCATTTTCGTGTTTGTCTCCACAGGACTGGGCATAGTATAGCAAACAGTGAATGGAATTCTACTGGCCTCAGGAGCCAGAACCAGGGGCAATGGGTGGAAATTGAAGAGGGGTGATGTAAGGAAGATTTATGGAGGTTTAGAGCTATTTAGACTGAGAGTGGGCTAGATGGGGAAGTGCTGAGTGCCCCATTACTAGAGCTCTTCAGGTGGAAGCTGAATGCCCACTTGTAGGGATTAATTTTGGGGTAGAAGTTGGAGCAGAGTGACCTCTGGGGTCTCGGCCAGCTCTGAGATTCTAGGATCTGTCATTGCCTGGTGCTTTCTGGCAGTAGGGTATTATGGGAAGGCTTTGAACTGCCACATCAAAGCCCCTTTTCTGCTTTAGGGAATAGCACTGTCTCTGACTGTACAACTACAACAGGTCAGGAATTGTCTACAGTCACAAGACACATGCCACCTGCCAGTCCTCAGCCCACAGGAAGCCCATCAAAGCTCCAAGAAGTCACCTCCCAGGCTTCCAGATCAGGCAGTGGCAACCTTACTCCAGGAATGTCTATTCCTCCCCTGACCAGCACATCAAGACTAACTACAAGACTAGGGTCAACACAGAGACAGTCAGAGCCTGAACCAGGTACCCATTGTGCTCTCCTTCTCCAGCCTTGGAGCCAACTCTGACTAGAAGGGGCTGATTCATGATCTCCTCTTCTGGTTGTTTCTATTGTAGGAAGCATCTCTGTCATGGAGCAGAAAGTCACTGGGACCAGCACTGAACCTCCAGGGAGCCCTCTGTCCCCAAGATCAGGTAATCCTTTCTCCTCCCACTCTCAGATGACCCTTCTGTCATTGGCTTCATTCAACCTGGAACTCTTTGTCCTCTTTCTTGACTGGACCTCAGAGCCCTCTCAGAACACCACTGGGAAATTTCTAAGCAGGATTGTGCCCAGGGGTCAATAGGCAAATGGGGAGATGTTTGTGGCAGGACCAAACCAGCAAAGGTCATTTCACTCTGTTTGCCTCAGTTTCCTCATCAGCAAAATGAGCTGGAGAAGAAAATGGGAAGAAAAGTAGGGTTCCCCATTTTCCCCCTAAGCTCTGGTTTCTGCTGAAGGAGTAGAAGTCATCCTTACCCTGTGAGCAAGGCTATCTTCAAGGGATCACCCTTGCCTCCATTGGATTCTAAGTTAATTCAATATAAGTTGTCAGTGAGCACTCTGAGCCCCTATCACAGTTCAGAAGTGAGACTCCAGCCTCAACTTCCTTTGCTCTTTCCCATTCCTAGACTTGGGGATCCTTCTTCTTTCCCAAGAGGGGTTGTGCTGCTGGATGGGCAATGGTGGTCTGGTGATGACTCTCTCTTCTTGGTGTCCTCTACTTCCTTCTTCACCTGTCACCACTGAGCTCTAGCAAATCAATACAATAGCAATACCTGATGTATTGCAGGAAATAGGCTTAGAAAGCTCAGGCACAACCAGGAATCAGCTCCACGATTTCTGATTCTCATCCCAGGAGACTTGAGAAGATTTGAGTGTGGGTGGGGTACCCTTCATAGGCACAAGGACCCTGAGAGTGGGAGAAGAAAAGAACTGGAATAAGATTCAAAAAGGAACTTCCTAGATTTTTCCTTACATCATTTGGTCCTGGATGGAAAGAAAAGACACATGTCTTGAGTGTCTATAGGAATTCAAGGCAAAAATGTATCTGTGTGTGTGTGCAAGAGAATGTGAATGTATGTCTATATGTCTCTGGGCGTGTGTAGATATGCATTTGTGTCTGTGTGTCTAAATGTGCATGTGTCGATGTGTGTCTACATGTGCTCAATATAGCTGGAGTCCTTGTAAAAATAAGAATTTGGGAGGTCTTTGATGCCCAGGAGCAAGAGCTGAGCTCTCCTCGCACCAGGTCACAGGAGTGGAAAATAGAGACCTGCTTCTCCTTGTAAGTGTCCTCTGATACAATATCGTGTCCTTGGCTTGCATTTTCCCTTTTTGGTCTGGATCTGTGATTTCACTGGTGCTGGGAACTCCTAGTATGGAAACTCCCATTACCAATGGTCTATTCTGCTATGCCATTTAGTCTCAGAAAGTGGTCTGGGGGCAGTGAGAGCTTAAGTGATTTGTCTAAGTTCAACAGATAGAAAGTGTCCAAGGCAGGGCTAGAGTTGGCTCATCCTGACTCCATTGTCAGCTCTGTTCTCCTTGGACCTCACATATATAAATTGGTGCTTATTTAATACTTGGATTGAAGTGGATTGGAACTGGGCATCAGACGAGTACCTCTTGTTCCCTAGTCCCTGACCAATTCCTCTTCTCAGGGTGTAGCCTTGGGCTCTTGCAGGTGCTATCTTTAAGGATGCTTAATTTTCTCTCTTGTAGCAGCATCCTCTAGAACAACACTGCCCAGGAGGCAGTAGCTGCCATCGCTTCACTCCAAAAACACCCTCCTTTTGAGATCTATCCTGACCTATGAGAGCCCAAGGAAAGTAGCCCAGGACCAACTAAATGCCTCTTCTCCCAAGTTCCTATGCTCATATTTGAGAAAACCAAACCTCAATGAAATAGGAAGGGATGAGTCAATGAAGGTCCCAAAGCATGAATTTCACCTGAAACATCCTCTCCAGTCACCCCTTCTCACGGGCCACTTCCTAGGTGGGGACCCTTGAGACAATGACAGGGAGCCAACTGGGTAGCAATTTCTGTTTGTTTGTTTTTAAGACAGTTGGCACCTTCCAATAGACTCATTGCAAAACCGAGAAGCCAAAAAACACAACTCGATTCATGATCTTGCAGAAAGCTGGCCTCTAAAAATGGTTAACTTTCAAGATAGTAATGGAGGGTTCAGAGGGAGCTGTTATGCTGTTATGGTAGACAGATGAGTGAACATTCCATCCTCTCTTCCATACATTCTGCCCTTACAAGAGTCAGGAAGACTTTACTTGACTCTGTGAGCCTTCAGGTGTGAAATGGGGACAATAATGGTACCCACTTCAAGTGAGCTAATAATGTCTACATGTAAGATGTCTTATAAGTAGGAAACTTTCTATATGTCAGTTATTAATAATGCGACAACTGGTGGTACAGTGGATAGGAAAGATGGCCCCAGGGTCAGGAAGACCTGAGTTCAAACTCAGCTTCCAATACTTATTGGTTGGGCAACATCTGTCTGCCTCAGTTCCCCCATTTGTAAAACAGGGATCATAATATCACCCACTTTGTAGGTAGGGCTGTTGTGAGGAGTGGATGTTTGTAAAGCACTTTGCACATTTTAAATTGCTATATAAGTGCTAGCTGTGATTATTCATGGTTATTAATCAACAATCCTCACATTACCAATTATTTTATGACTCATCATATAATATTGTTGTTCGGAGAGAGGAAGGCTGAGTACAGGTGAGAGGAGGCACTTGAAAGTTATTAATCACTAGTGTTTAGACAGATTTCAGGTTTTCTAAAGTACTTTGCAAATATTGGAGGTCTTCACAACAACCTTGGGAAGTAGGGGCTATATTTATTCTCATTATACTAAAAAGGCAAATGGAGGTTAAAGTCATCTAGTTTCTGAGGTTGGAGCTAAAATCAAGTCATCCTGACTCCATGATACCATCTGGCTGCCAACTGGATAGTGGGGTTTGGGGCAGAGGGAAACAATCATATAAGAGGTTCCCTTTCTTCCCCATTGGCACTCCAGTACTCTCTCCTCCCAAATAATTTTGGTTTAATCTGGGGTGGACCAGCCCTGCTTCCAATTGAGTATTTGACAGTGCACAGCAGTGTTTTGCCCTTGAACCAGGCTCCTCGAGTCACTTTGAGTGGCCAGACCCAGACCCCATTGCCAAGAATGTGTCAGGCAGCATGTCTTATTTCTCTTGATGGCAGAACAACGCTTTGTGATCCTGAAAGCAGATTTTAACTCTCCGGCTGCCCTGGAGCCTGAAGATAGAAAAGAACAATTTTTGAGAGAGGTGAGTGAGCTTCCCTCTATCCTGCATACCTCCCCCCTATTTTGCTTGCCTGGATCTCCAACACTGGTTGACTTCCCAAGTTAAGGCGATAACAGTCTGAACCAATAGTCCAGCTCTGCAGAAGGTCGTGTTGTGTTGTGATGTGATGTAAAAATTAGTTAATGTCAACAATAAAAATGTTATATTTTTTATTGATTTATTAATGATCATTAGAAATCAAGGAATAAAGAAGATACAAAAGTAAAAGACCACGTGCCCATGGCTGATTAGCCCATTTAAAATCCCCGTGTTTAGCTTGCTACCACAACCATGCTGGCTGCAAGCCCAAGAAAGAAACCCAAGAGGACCGCCCACTCACTAATATCCTCTGTCTACAGGAAGTACATAATTACAGGAAGTCAGTGGGCTCCTGGGAAATGTAGTTCTTTTTTAGGGTAACAGATTTTCAATTATTCAGTGATGTGATGTTTTGTGGTGTCTCTTCCAGAGTTCCTAAAACTGTACCAGAGCACTTGGAAGATACTTACCAAAGCCTTAAACATCCTCAAATTGGAGGGATTCAAGAGTGCGTTGACCCCAAATGTCTGAACTTAAGAATGGGGAAGGGAGGGGAGAATGGAAACCAGGGAAGGTTTTAATTTTGCTGTGGCCATACCCTTTTCAGCTCACATCAGAGTTGGACAGGACCTTAAATTATAGATCAGAGACTCAGAACTGGAAACTTTCGTGAGCATTTAGCCCAGTCCCTCATTTTACAAATGAGGAAACTGAGGCAACCATTCTTTTAGTTTGGTCAAACCTAACTTCCCACAAGAGAGACCGGGGAGAAAAGTATTGTTGTGGGGGAGAAGAACAGCTAGAGATATATGAGTTTCTATGCATTCTGGCAAAAGTAAAATATGCAATCTAAATTTAAAATAATATTAAAATATATGATAAGAATGAATAATAAATAAAAATTATTAAAATCAGCACTTTAAAAAACCCAACCCTTTTTTAAAAGTTAGGAGTAACATGACTTGAGTGTGGGATTCTGAATATAGCATTATCAGATAGGAAATGGGCTCTTTAAATGTGTTTACTCTGAAAAATGCCCTGCCTGCCCACACAAGAAAATTTTTTAAAGCTTTTAAATAATATTTTGTATTTTCCTCAACTACATATAAAACCAGTTTTTAACCTTATTTTTAATTTGAGCCAGATTCTCCTCCTCGCCCCTCTCCCCCTTCCTTGAGACATCAAGTAGTCTTGGTATCTATTTTATGTGTGCAATAGTGTAAGACATTTTTCCATGTTGGTCATTTTCATATGTAGAATTTCAATATGGAATTGATAGAGTAGAAAAAAAGATAAACAGATTTTAGCTTAAAGGAGGACCTGAAGGTCTTTTGAATTCTCTGTTTGATCAATCCCTTCTAGTAAAATGTACGACTTTGGTCTGGTCCAGAGACTTCTTGTGTCCCGCCAAATCTGTTCTATTTATCCCCTTCTTCTTTGAGTAGTGGTATGCTGTGGGCATCTTTTACTATTAGAGTAAACCAGGGCTATCCAACTTGAGTTTCCACTGGAGGCATAGGACTAGTTAGAAGATATATTAAATTCTGGCTCTGCCAATGGCTTGTTTTGTGACTGTGAGCAAATTATACAGGCAAGGATCTTGAATTGGAAGGCTGAGAAATCACCTTGACATTTTAACAATGAGGAAACTGAGACCCGGAGAGGCAAAGGTAGCATAGGTAGTGAGCAGTAGTATCAGGATTTAGATCCAGAATTTGTGACATTATCTCTAGGGCTCTACTATACCATGCTGTCCCTGAGCCTCAGTTCCCTGATTTGTCAAAGAGTATACATATTACTTGCCCCAATGACCTCTCAGGAGTTGTTATGAGGACTTGAGATTATGGTGCTTTTCAACCACAAAGTGCCATGAAGAAATAGTGAGTTATAATGATTAAATTGGGGAAATTGGATTCCAAATATGGAATTTCACTTTCTAGCCAACTCCATTCCAGCTTGAGAAATGATTTACGTAATTGCATATGGAAGCAAGTATTCTCTCATTTTGGGGTCCTTCTGGACAGCCATAGTTGCAGCTTCAGGGCCAAAAGGAAGATAGGTGAAACGATCAACAACTCTATCATCCACAGTCTTGGAAGATAAGGTGGGTCTAAGTAACAGAAATCCATAGATCATGTCCAAAGCATGAACAAATCATGTTTCAATCTCTTTAGCCAAGTTACTAATGAGACATCCTGTTTACTTCTCCAACCCATTCTTTACCAGAGATGCTAGAAATAAAAGTCAGGGAGGCTGAGGCAGACAAGGAAAAATGAAAATCTTGGGTAATCTATTTTGGTGAATCCAAGATCTCAAGGTGGGGATACCCTCCCCACTAGTTTAGATCACGACTGATCTAGTCCCAATCTTGTACAATTCCTATCTATTGTCCTCCTCCCCAATAAAGGATTCGTTTAATGGGCTGGAGGTCAACCTTCCTTTAGTTTGTTAATCTTAGGGAGGCCAATGTCCTAACCTAGATATCTGCTATCCCTTTTTATAACTACATGACCAGCTCACCATCCTTTCTTTAATTCTTCTTTAATGATGTCTCATATTGATTGTAGCACACAGATCATTGGTAACATCTTGAAGATTACTACGTGACAATGTGTTAGCATTTATATGCCCACCAGGAGTTTTTTTCCCCCTCTTTGGGTTGTTAGATATTTCTTCTAGATTTGGGTGAAGTAACAAGGGGATAATTAAGACAATTAGTTCATGAATATTCGAGAGGTTGATGTATCAATGAAGACTTTTTTTTTTAATATTTCAGATACAAGAAGCTGTAAAGGTGATTTTAGGTCATGAGCAGTTCAGACTGAAATGGATCAGCTCTGAAGAGAAGGAAAACTAGCTAAATATCTTCTCATATCTGAATGTCTTCTAAATCTATCCAGTCCCCTCCTCTGGGTAAGAATCTTTGATCTAAGGAAAACAGAAATCTGAACAGTGATGGTAGACTCTGTAGAAAGGAGCAAGGGAGAATAATGGGAAAGATTAAAGTATTATCTTTACTATTTATCCCATCTCTAACCCTTGTGAGTTACTTCACTTCTATGCCTCAGGGAGCTCTTTAAAACATTTCTGTGAAGTTACAAATAGTTGCTTTATTCATTAATGGAACAAGGTCCCACATCAGTGAAATTAAATGTGATATCTTGCTATATTTAACCTTGAACAAAGGGATGGATATGAGGAATGCCAGCATTCCCCTCTCCATATAGCTTGAAGCTTAAGAGGGAACAGTGGTAGTAATGATGATGGAAACCAATGGACCCACAATTTGATTTATGAGTCTGGGATTTCCAAATGGACTAGGTTTGCCCTTGAAATGAAAATTTCCAAGTTCATCAGTTAGAGGTTTCTAAGGAAATTGTAGCCCAAATTCTTTAAGACAAAAATCTGTTGCAGTGGTCTATCTGAAGGCACGATCAATATCAATAATTGCTATTTTATGACAAATGGGGTATTTTCATCTGTAACTAAAAGGATGAACCGTGCTTAATATCGACACTATCTCCAGAAAAATTTTCCCTTTTGTCACTCTACTTCCAAATTCCAAAGTCCTCAAATTCATCACTGCAAAATAAAGAGAAATGTCACATATGGTAAAAAAAAGAAAAATTACTCTCAAATGTTTAAAGTTAAAGTTTATTTGTATTCTTTGTAGGAATATCAATAAAAGACCTCAAATGTATCTATATCTGTACATGTACAAGAACCGTCAAAAATTATTCACAGAACAAAAATAAATCTTCTTTAGAATAAACCCAGGTAATGAAATGCAGATATGGATCTTACATATGGAACAATCCACGTGCTACTAGCACAAAAATATGGCTTTAAAAATAAAATAAAATCTTGGGTTTTGTTTTTCTAAGATGTATTTCTCTTTCACGAAATAAAAAATAAATTATTTAGCTTGATTATTGTAAAATAGCCCTGTGTAAGTAACACACGCTTATTAAGGCCCTGGAGATGAAAAAAAATCTATTTTTAAAAGGTAATTTCCTCATGGGAGTGCCACAGGTTGATGTGCTATTGTTTCTGAGAACTAGTTTTAAAGTAAGAGGAAATATCTAAGCACCAGTCAAAAATGTCATCTTCGTTATTTATTTTAACTTATTTGCATGATAGTGGCTATTGAATGAGTAACCTGTATTCAACCTGTTATGGAAGAGATGATTTGAGTTTTTTCCCCTTTGGGGGAGTTTAGAAATGACAAAATAACAAAAGGCGATTTACACACATAGACACTGTCTTCCCCAACCATGCCAATATACATCCCATGGTAACCTTGATTGGTCTGGGTTTGCATGACTGTAGCCTCCTAACTCCTCTGACAAAGTGACCTGTTTTGGAGATGTAAACCAGACATTTTTCCAAGAGGTAAGTAGGGATGTTAAAGTAAAAATGAGTGTCCTGGAACATCAACAAGACCTTTTAATTGTCTTTGGGTCGCTTAACACATGACAATATTGGGATTGTTGGGTTGGGACAACCATTTTTGGGATGGTTCTCTGACCACTTCTCAATTATCTTGTTTTGGTAACAAGGGAATAGCCAGCTAGGCTTCTTCAGAATTGGCTCAAGATGATAACAGCAGTGATTCTTCTCTGGTGGAAGATATTCCCTGCTATTATCCTCCTATTCTTTTTAAGGGGTCTTAGGATATTCTCCCATTTGAAGATAAATGGGCATGTATATTTGGAGAGAGAAAAAGACATAAATCTGAAAAGCTTGACTTCTAAAGATAAGATGTAGATAAATGGGGCATATATAGACATATGCCACTTAGACTAACAAGGAGGAAGGTATATAATGAAATTGAAATGCCATTAGGGCAATGGAACTCCATAATGTGTGGCAATTACAGAATGAAGTTGATATTCTAAAATAGGGAAAGGTCTCAGAACGCTGTTTCTTATCTGTAGAAACCACCATGCCATACAGCTATGTAACACAGCTTTTAGGTGGTGGGGGAATCTAAACCTTTCTTGCCTCCTTTAAGTCCTTTGGGCTGCAGAGAAGGCATGAGCCTACTCTGAGATGATATATCCTTCTCTGGCTTTTTCTCTCCTCATGAGATATTTATTTCATCTCATGCAAATTTCATTGCTTTGGTCCTTTCTAAAATCAAGAGAGTAGCATCCCTAGTTGGGTACTGACAACAGGAGAATGTTTTTAGCAACAAAGGATGATGATTCAAAATAACAAATGAACTTCTATTTGAAATTTCAAAACTCCAACATTTCTTTTGAAAATAATCAAAACAGGTACTTTCCATGGGTAGGATTCCAAAAATGACATTCTGAACATTAAATGACTGGTTCTCAGGATGTGGGTGTATAAAGGAGGGAGGTTAAAGCGAAAAGGGATCAGGGGAAAATTTCTCACAGCTGTGGCTTCCATGCTCTTTAAGGACTATGCCCGTACACAAAAGGCTTCCAAAAGAGCAGAAAATAGGAGTTATTTAGTCTGAGGCATGGATTGTGGGGGCAGAAAGCCTGAGCTAGTGAGAGGGATCCAGGTTCAGGGTTAATCCACGTGTCCAGGTAGACTCTGGTGTATGTCTGCAGGGTCTGACATTGGGCACTTAGAATGGTCTAACTCCCTAAATCGGCCCAAGATTTGGCCTCCAGGGGGCCTCGGGATAGAAGATAACTTAGGTGTAGATGGGGGTGGAAGCTGAGTGCAATAAAGCTGACCTTTCCCTGCAGCAGCTTCCTTGTTATGGGACTTCTGATTAGGAATCTTTGCTGCTTCTCCCATTGACTGCAACTCTGATTAAGCCCAGGGAAAGGACAGAGTGAAAGATCAGTGGGATTTAAGAACTAGAGGTCCAATGACGAGGCTAGTGAGAGGTAGTCACAGATCTGAAAAGCTTTACTTCCAAAATGAGGATTATGTTCAAAGACAGATCATTAATGCTTCCTAGAGATGGACTGTGGTCGGAGATGGGACTTCTTCCTTTCGAGATAGGCAGCACAATCCACCATCACTAAAAGGGAGGAAAAGACCAAGAGAAAGCGGATTCTGACTGCCCAGAGGACCTAAGTGAACAGACCTAAAGCTACAGAGAGAGCACTATGCTACATTTAACTTGCTGCCAAGAAACGGACCCAAACCTAAAAGATACTCCAGTCAAATTTTTCCTCCCTCACAATTTTTATTGCAAGAACATGATAAGTCGAAGGAATTTTAACTCATTTGGAGACCAGAAACCTAGTAGGCTTAATCCTTGGTTCAGTGAAGGGAAAATGACTCAGGATGCTCTTTTCCTGAATCTTGGCAACATTCATTCTGCTGTCCTTACTATTGCGCATAACCTGGGGTCACCTACATAGGCACTTTGCAGAATTCCATGCCCTATTCAACCAAAGCCTGTTTTATTCCTAATAACAGGTCAGGAGGAGCTGGGAGGATGGCATACATCTGAACTGACCCATCAGGCCACTCTACTACAGTACAGTCTTCCTTATAGAAGGAGAAAGCTTCCTATTTGGGCTCCTCATCAACTGGCACAGGGTTGTATTATACCTTTATGTTGGTGTTCTCTATCCTATTATCCAACAAAGCTGGAAAAGGAAAACTCATAATATCAAGTAACAATGAAAAGCACAGTCACTGTTACCTTCCTGTAGCTCTTTACTTTTGAACTTACTGATCAGTTGTTTAGTGGGCTGCATTATTGAAAGAAATGCTCAGAAAAATAAAAGATTTGGTTGAATATAGGCTATAAATGGATAATCTAAATCTAATTTAAATAATTTAAATTTAAATACTCTAAATTAAATCTTTTAAATGGATAAATCTAAATTTAAATATAATATCTGCCATCATTTTTGAAAATAATAGCTACTTAGTTTACTTATTATCCTGCTAACTTGGATCCTAAAACATCCATATCATTTCTTTCCCTTTCTCTTTCCACATACTAAGTGTTTCTTAAACAAGGGGCTGCCTAATGCACTCCCATGAGGTTTAGACATTGAATCACAGAATCTGATCACGACAAAACCTTTAGTGGAATACTACAAAACTAACACTTCACATCTAGTCTGATCTATCACCTTACACAGCATTCACCCAAAAGCTTATTTCCATGTTAGGGAAACCAACCAGCCTTCAGACCGCCACCTGCAGTCAGACACGCCAGGGCTTTTGAAACTCAATCCAAGAAATCACCCATATAACATACTGAAAACCATTATAACAGACAATCCGTTTACCAAGCTTTCTACAGTACTGATGGATACTTGCATGCAGAATCAAGTACATTTTGCTAGAGATGAGAATCGCCAAGGAAGCTGGACAGGGCCACTGGTATTCTGAATTCTCACAACAAGATGCTCAAAGGGACCAGATTCAGGCTCCTACTTGTACTTTCACTACAGCAGAGAAAGACACAAAGCATATACTTATAGTTTGGTCTGTGAAATACATTCCAAGGGGTATGTGTATGTGTGTTTGTGTGTCTAAAATGGAGGGTGAAGTATGGGAAGAGGCAGGTTTCCCAAACTCTTGTGGACAAACCAATCTAGAGAAAATGGTGAAAGATGTAGAGGAGAGGGGGGAAAGTACAGAAACAAGATAAGAAAATACAAAGGGTCAAAAACAATTGACCTGAGAGAGAGAGCAAAGCTGAAGAAAAAAAGAACAAAGACTGGAGCCTCCTGGGAGGTGATTTTGACTGGACTGGTCTATCAACAAAAGTCCTGTCATCAAAGATCTCTTTTCTCCCCTTGTTTATTCTGACAAGGAAATAAAAAACTACTACCATCACCACCATCACCACCCATGGACACTTACTTCAGGCACATGGTTGGTCCCTTAGGTTATGTTTTTTTTTTTTAAATTATACTTTTGAGTCAAATGTTCCTGTTACTCACACACTTCTCTCCCACAACCAAAATTACTGCTAAAACCTGGATAAAGATAGCAAAGACACTTTGACCTTACTGTATCTGACGGTGTAGATGGTCTGACTGTTTCCTATTTGTGCATAGTTATATGTATACTTGTGCAACTATATATGTATAATATCTGTTTAATGAATACCATTCTTTACTTCTGATAATTAGAGATTCACCCAAGTTAACATTTCACACCTCTTGAACAAAGGAAATAAATAGTTCATGTGACTGTATCCGAGTCAGACTATTTCCTAGGAAAGCCACGGCTGAAAAACATTGAAACTAGGTCTCCACAGCCAACCCTCTGACTCGGAGAGTTGACTATTCCTCTGGAAGATGAGAGCCTGTGTGTGCCAACAGCTTACTACTCCCACCTCCACAGTCAGCTTCCTTTCAGGAGAAGAGTAAACTTCATTTTACCAAACATGAGAGTTCTGATTTGGGCTTCATTCTAAATTTGGCTGGGGTCAATGTGAGGAAGACATAGTAATCTGGATAAAAAAACAATTTGTCACTTTGATAGATAAAATCTAAATCCGAATAAACAATGATTTTAAAAGGTGGAAAAATATTTATGATATCATTTGAAAATCAGCAATTATATAGGGTCTTGATGTTGTTTAGTTAGCCCTTTTGGAGGTGGGAGGGTGTGGTAAGAGGGCAGAAATAATAAATCTGCTTATTTTTCCCAGATGGATTATGGATAACAGATTTGGATGACTTAGATAATGATGAATAAATCCTTTTTGGTATGATTGTTCCCATTATGGGTGAGGAGAGGATACTGAAGTATACAAAGATGCAGGATGGCATTTAGAGACAAATATGTACAGTTTTGTAAACTCTAAAAAGGAAAAAATACCCTTTATTACAACTGGGGTAAAAAAAAATCCCCTATTTAAAACTTGATATTCCCTTTCATCTACTAAAGAGAAAATCAGCCCTAGAGAGAAGGAAATACATTGACTGACAGGAATCTAGACATTATCCCCAAAGTCCAATGATGGTGCAGTAACTTTTGGCCTCTGCACCTTGTAATAGTGGATGCCAAAGGCTCTTAGACCAAATCCAATCTTAGCTGACCACCAATATCTGTTCCTTTTGATTGAGTCCTGCTGTTTATTTATTTGTTTGTTTTGGACAAATTGAAGATGGTTTTTAAACCAGCAGAATGATCTCTTAAAAAGTGAATTCTGCCAATCTGTTGCTGCAGTCCATGGGCTTTTTTCAGCCAGATGTTGTTTCTTTCTACTAAACCTACAGGGTCATTTCTTCACTCACATATAATTCCTATTTTTCCTCCTCCACCAACTGCAGTGCTTTTAACAAGGGAAAAACAACAATAATAAAAATAGCAATAATTAAAAAGATAATCTACATTATTAACTTCCTTTTGGTATATTACAGTGGCAATTTCTGTACATGGCCCAGAACTGAGTTCTTTATGTACAAAGAGATATGGGGGAGAGCATTGACTTTAGAGTCATAGTCCTGTGCCCTGAATAAGAGGGTTTCTTTCACCAATCAAGAGATCCTCTATGTTGCCATTCCAACTTAGCAGCATTCTGTAAACCTGGAGGGGCAGGGCAAAGGGCTGGGAACAGAGGGATGGGTTTGTATTTTCCAATACAATTTCTTTCCGTCTCCATTGTCTCTTCAGAGGAGCTGGTCAGCAGCTGCTGTTTTTGAATTCACCATTCTCCGTGATGGAAAGCTTGGTGGGGTTGGTGGGCGAGATGCCATTGCGGACCTGCATGCTGTAGCGCTCCTTCACCTGGGTTAGGGCACTCATTAGCCGTGTATTGGCTGAATCCAGGGATACGATCCGCTTTTCCTGCAACAGATGCACACATGGTTTTAGCTAGATTTACCTGTTACAATTTTATCCTTTGAAAAATAGGCTTTCTTTATTATTAACAGTTTTAAAGCCATCATCAACAATTCTGGCAGTTTCTATGAAAGAGTCAGCCATCTCAACATTTCCCAGTAAAATGGAACATCTCTGCCTCCAGGTTTCATATTACTTAACTCTTTCAGTTCTCTATAGGTCTGTTGTGCCTTGTTTGTCACCATTTGCCCCATTTTTTCTTTTTTCCTTCTTTTTTTAAAGCACTAGACAAACTAAATGAACTCGGCACACTGTAGATGTTAAGTCAGATAGTAGGGTGTCATGTTCATGTTCAACTCACATAATGAAGTTTCCTTTAATAGGTATTTACATGGCAAGCTGTCTTCTTGAACAGTATGCTTTAGGTTAATGTTTGAAAATGGTGGCAAAGAGAGAAGCACCAGATGTTTCATTTTACAAAGAAAAGGTACAAGTGGCCTATGGGTTTTTGGTCCTATAGACAACATACTAGTCACATCTGAAAAGAACCCACATTATGTTCCAAATTAAAACAGAAAATGGCAGCAGCCTGAAGTCACCAGCAAAGTGAAGATGCAACAGCAACAGAGGAGAGAAGCAGCCGAAAGCTCAAACTAGGAGTTATTTGAAGTTGGGGAGGGGAGGTGTGACTTAAAGGTGGATGCCATGAATATAACACATGAAAACAAACAGATAACACAAGGCTCCTAGACCCATTCCAGCTCAGAGTTACTCCAGGAAAGCTATCCAATTGTAAGTTTTCATTTTTCCCCCCTTTGGAAGAGTTTTGTTTTGCTGTTATTTTATTTTGGAAAAACAAATGGGCTGAATGGATGAGGATGAGTAAAAAAGGGCAGCCCAAAGGGAAGTGGGGCCATTAGAACAATTATTTTAAAGCTGCCAACCCCTTCCTCAAATCAGCACCACGAAGACACTGTAGGTACTAGGTACTATTTTATTTTAGATTCATAGATTTCTCTAACAAAAACGTATTTTTCAGGGAAAAAAAGCTCTAAGTGTTCTCATGGTCTCTATGAAGGTTTCCTGGTGTCAGAGAATACTGTGCCAGTTAAGGTGAAATTTAACCTAGAGTCCCAGTGAGGTTCCCTGTAGGGCTAGGACTAAAATGGTTTTCTTAACTGACAGAGCACTGAAAGTAGAGACGGCTCAGAGCTGTCTATACCTATGGCACACGTCATGGATAGTCTTCCAGGACAGATAGCACAGTAAAGAGATATGCTCACCTGGAAAGTTGTCTGGGTAAGTTATACACTGTGGTGAATATTGCTTTCTAGGGTAAACTGGTCTATACATTACTTATGGAAAGGGGAGAGGAAATCTGGCAATTCATACTATTACTGTTATCACCAGCTTTCATTCCTCTATGAAAGAAGATGATTAAAAAAAAGAAATTGGCATTACTACCCTCTGTGAATTATGATTTGCTCTGTAGCAACAAATGAACAATTTACAACGCTACACTAAACTGAACAAAGAAAAATAATCTGCAAAGGAGGTGGTTCATTGCTACTATCTCTGCGGATAGCTGTGAATGTACAGGTTTTTTAAAGGCTAGTGAGATATGGCCACAGTCCCCAGAAATAAAACATCATCAAAGTATGGAAATACTCTTCCCACAATCAGGAAATATACAGGACTAAGAAAAAATTGCTTAAATTGATTTAAAAGGCAAAAATAGCTCTTTCTGCCCTGAGACTGTACTTGGAGAAGCCCAGGGTTCTATCCTAATGAAGGCTGAATTCCACAAAAATATTTAGATGGATCTTTGATCTCACTGATGGGGAAACTTTTTTTATGGTACAAGTCGGAGCTTGTCAACCCATGAAACAATAAGACGTGTTTCAAAAACTGAGATCTTAGTGAGTTTAAAAAGAGGAGAAAGTGAGCATAGTTATGTAGGAAGCAGGGGTAATTGTACAGCCCAACCAACTCCCTTATCCAAGAAGTGAACATCTGTGAGTGGAGAAGAGTTCACCCCCCAAAACAAATGGGAGTTTTTGAATGCCAGGTTCAGAAGGTAGACGATGCTTTGATACTCTCAACTCTGAAGATTCAAAGGAAACACAATATACTCCTTCCTAACCCAGAGTAATTCAAGTGTGGGAAGTGCCAGGAGCTGGAATGCGTAGGAGGCCAGTGCCTGGGCCAAGACTAGGTGCTGGGCAGCTAGAGATTGAACTGGACTGGGTTTACTTGCCTGTTTGAATAATCTCATCCCCATTTATGACCTGTAATTTAACACAGTGGAGATGTCACTTGCAATAGTGCAGTAGCAGCACCTGCTCCTCCTAGGAAGCTCTTCTCTGTGCTCCACTAGTGGGGGGCCCTTGTGGGTTTCACTAAGCTTGTTGGAGCCAGGTGTGAAAGAGCCCTCTCCCCACACATGGCCTGGGGCTGGAGAATGGGAGCAGTGCCTGGCCCACCGTCGCTCTCCCCAGCCCCTCATTTCCTGCAGCATTTATGTCAGGACTCTGCTGGTCACAAAGCTCCTCCTCAGGCTACTTCAGAACAAGGTAGTCTCCTTGAACTAGTCCTACAGGTCTCGCAGAACCAACTGATTTGTGGAGAAGGAGGCTGAATTTAGGATCTGAGCCCAAGCCTTTTGGACAGGACGGCAGGGCAAATTAAGCACAGGGTGGGTGGAAGATGATTTAGCAAAAGAGATAAAAGACAAACATGGATATCAGCTAATTTCCTAGACATTTGCCCAATGGAGTTTTGGGGTAGTGACATGTCCCCAGCCTAAATAAGACTCTTACCTATGTAGGTGCTCTCTTTATACTACTGGGAACATTGCCTGAGGGACATCAAGGTAAATGTCAGATATTACACAGTATTGGTCACTTCTACAGGACATTTTCATCCCCAAACAGTTTTTCAATTCAACAAGAGTCTGTTAAATTCAATAAATATTAAGAACCTAGTATACATGCAAGGCACTGTACTGGGGATACACAGGCAAAAAGGGAGGGAGTCATTCCTAACCTCCAGGAATTCACATTCTACTGCTGACACTGAGGCCAGAACAGATTTACTTAGTTAGTCTTGAAAAGCTTTTGGAATATAGCTGATAGTGTAAGTAATATTTTCTGAGGGAATTAATTTAAGGAAGGTAAAAGTACAGAAGAACCTTTACAGAAAACACCAAGGGATGGTTCTAATGCTTTTAAAAATTGGTACTTCTTCTACAAGACAAGACCATCAATGTGGAAATATCTGTTATTTATAGAGCCTGTCTTTGCAATGGCATTTATACCAAGAGCATTTGGTCTCTGCATAAAGCAGCTGTCAAAATATAGTTCAGGAGTTACTGGCACCTTCAAGTATCTTTTCATGGCTTCATAGGCTGGTTTTCTTATAGAATTAATGTTTTTAGGAGGTGATACTTCATACAGTGATTTCTCAGATTATAATATTTTATCACTTGAGAATGTTTCTATTTTGGCTTCCATCGGGAATTTGTAATCTCCTTATATTTATCCAAAATAAGATGTCCATTAACTGGTGTGCCTTAAGAGATATTACCATTTCGTTTCATTAATTCTAGTGAGTGAACTATACCATGGTCTTCTCACCCCTAGTACCAACCCCCTGTCCGTGCTCAAGAGGAAATAGCTAGGTTGGCTGGTTTGGAAGGGAAAGCTATAAGTTAAAGTTAAGATCACCAAAATAGTACCTGGTAAAAATAAATTTGAAAAATCTGTAAAATTTGTTACCTGTAAAATTTGGTTCAGAACTAGTATATTGTTTACGTATTGCACAAAAGATGAAAAGCCTCTCCCTCCCACATCCTTTTGGTGAAGTTGGGGCAGAATTCTCACAGCTCTTGAGATCTGAAACTCAGATTTCCTTCCCTTTGACCTTTACTTCCTGTTACTCTTGACATGTAACCCCACACTAAACCCTAGAGGTTGAAATGGAGAGGAAAGTATCTTCATAAATGAAGAATTAGCCTTGGAAGTCAATTGAACCCAGGAAACTGCTCTGTGCATGAACAGGTAATTTTGGTAACAAACCCTATTCCAGAGCTGGCTGATGACTGACAAGGTTTTACTTTTTTGGCCCTGACTCCCTTTCCTTCAGTCTCCGATCTCTGTCTTTCTGTTACCCAACAAGATGACAAAGGAGGCTCTTGCTGGTCCCCTAAGCTGACTTGGCCATGGAAAAAATAACTTGAAATAAAACAACTGCATCGAGCTTGTCTTCCAAGCATCAAAACTCTCACCATTGACTCACCACAGAGTTCAGGGTTTGGAAGGTTGAGGGGAACTGCCCTGATTACATAGTCTGAATCCTCCCCTCAAACTCTGCCTCTTGCTGAGGGAAGGCTAGAAACCCACGTGTTGAAGACCCAGCTACAAGGCAATCCACCTGCACACCACCTTTGCAGCCTGGCTCAAATCTCTGGAACATTTTACTTTGGGAAAAACAGGCTGTGCTTGAACCCTCGCATGCTCTAGGAGGAGTCCAGCACAGATAACTCTCCCTGTGTGTTTCCTACCAAAAACAAAAGGAAATTGGAATCTGCCAGGACACTAATTGAGGAGGGCTGCTCAGGGAAGGAGGCGGCAGATCCAGAGCATGGATCCTTGCTCAGATTTTTTTCTTTCATAGCTCAATGACACATGTGATGATCTGTGTTTCTATCTTGGTCCAAGGATGGTATTGGAGTGTAAGAAATGCAAAGCTGACTGAGGTATTCTCAGAGAGATAGCAGTCTCCAGCTGCCAGAGCAGCAATTATCAAAACTGCACCTGCCTTTTTAGAGGAAATATTCCTTGCACTGAAAGAAGGAAGTGGCAAGTTAGAAGTATTTCCTGTCTCCCAGATTTTGCTCTGAGCATGGATGCAGTCTGATGCACAGGAGGTACTCTTGGCAGCTCCTGTTCCATAAGCATCCTAGGAATAGGCTACCGTGGGCATGGATCCAACTTGTGATTTCATTACCTCATTTCTTTTAGGGTCACCAGAAGAGCAGAGTGCCAACAAAAAAGGGGAGCCAAGCTGATCCCAAAGAGCACTGCCAAACCCAGGGCCAGGGGAACAGTAACACGGCTCAGGGCCGCTGGTTTGACTCGTCTTCCCTGGCTAGCCTGTGTTTGCCACGGGCTAACAGTTTATGGCAACAGTGGACGTGACTCACAAGATCGTGAACTTCACAGCCAAGCGATGGTCAGTGGAGGTTGCAAGCCAGACACATGCAGGGCGCTCGTCCTCTCTACACCAGGGGGATATAACTACTTCCATAAGAAGATTCCCCCATTGTGCACGAGGACATATTTTTGAGGTCACTGCCCCAAGAACACGAGTGCTTGTTTGCTCTGTTAATGGTTTACTTTCCAGTCCAGTGGAGAAAAAAACAATGGAGGTCATGTAGCCAACTGATGTTCCTTTAGGATTGAAAAGAAATGTCAGGAGCTTCTCCTCAACAACTTTTCCCCACATTTGTCCTGGCATTTGGATGGGGAATAAAAGTGATTATAAACAACTAGCTCATATTAGATTCCAAGCTCTCTTACCTGTGCATCAATGATTTTCTGCTTTGCATCAATAACTGCCTGCATCTCAGCATGATCTTTCTTTAACTCCTCTTCAACAGCCATCAGCCTGAAACAGAGTGAGAAGAGAGCATTTGAATAATTAAAGAAAATAGGTACTACATGAAGTGAGAGACATTACTGACTTATTATTCAAAATACTCCCACATACACACTCCTTTTTATTCCCTTTAAAATAAACAGTGTAGTTCTCTCTTCTCCATGGACATAATATGAGTGAATAAAGACACCAGTGGTGGCTTCTGGAAGATTATGCTGAGTTCTAAAGCATTTGGGTTGACTGACTACAGAGATACTAATAAAACAGAGGGAGATGGCTCTTTTGCTCAAAGGATTCTCCTCCAAAGTGAGTACGGACTATAAAGACAGGAGCCCCTTCCAAGGCCTCTCTCTTCTGTGACCTCTTGGAGAAAAGCCAGTTCAATATTTGTTCACTTTTATTTTAAAGAGAGCATATTAGGAAAAAAAAAGAAAGAAAAGGATGCTTGTGGCTTTCCAGGGAGCATCATAAGGTTCCCTGTTTGGAGAGTGTCAGGATATTGAAGGAGCCATGAGGCAGGCCCAGGTAGCTACAGCAGGTGCCAGGGATGGGGATTGGAGCCTGGGCTGCCTCCCTCTCACCTGCTGATGATGCTCTTCATCTGACTGTCCTTCTCCTCCTGCTGTCTGCGCAGACGCTCCTCACTGTCCTCCAGCCTGGCTTTGTACTCCATCAGGAGCTTCTGCATTTGCTGCTCTTGCACTAGGAGCCGTCGCTCGTACTCCTCCAATCTTCGGCTGGATACTTTCAGGCGCTCTTTCAATTTGGCAATCTCTTGTTCGTACTGCAGCAGGAATTGAGGAATTGGGTTGGGGAGAAGAAGAGATGAATTGGAGTGAAATCTGTTTGTAAAATTTAGTGCTCTGCACTGGCCCTGGAAAAGCATAAGAGGCTAGAGAGGGCATTCAATCACTGAAGGGACATTCTCCATCTTGGCTCCCTGCTAAGGCTGATCACAGAGTTAATGTAGAATGATATATTTAAGAGAAAAGAAAAGATGGGAATAAGCATTTACATAGTACCTGCTATGTGCCAGGAGCTACAGTAACTATTTTACAAAGACCCTACGAGATAGGTGCTATTATAAAAGCCCATTTTACAAATGAGGAAACTGAGGAAAAGGTTAAGTGACTTGTCCAAGGTCATATAGCTAGTAAATGTCTCAGGCCAGATTTGAATCCTGGGTCTTCCTGACTCCACAGAAAGTACTTTATCTGTTGAGCCACCAGGTACCCTCGTATAATCTACCATTCCAGAACTACCCATCTCTTTCAACTTAAACAGACTAATTTCTAAAGAATGCATCTAATTTTAGGGCAGTATTCAGCTAGAAGCAAAGAGAGTATCCATGAACAAAGTTCTTTAGGACGTGATCCATTCGAATTTTTTAAAATTACACTGAGCTTTTACTTTATAAAAAGCAAAATACACCAAAATGTTTAATGGGTAAATTCATTTTGAGTAACTATGAAACTTCTGGAGATGGGGAAAGGGAAGGTAAAGAAAATAAACATCTCTAAGAAGCCACCATGACAAGGTACCTCCATCTAAGCTCATCCTAGCTCTCTGTTTTCTATAACCGGAGTACGTATTCCCTTCTAGAAAGGTGAGAGTACTGAGCCACCATCCATAATGGGTGCTCTGAGCCATTTTTCAAGTATTAATAATGGATTTTCACTGAGTTGTTCAGAACCAGTGGTGTTCCCTTTGTGATATAGTGGTTCAAGGTTACAGGTACAGCCTAGAAATGTGGAGCAGAAGCCTTCTCTGTAGAGATGCAGCGAAATCTAGGCAAAGGTTAAGTACTGTAAACCTTAAAATTTCTTAGACTTATAAATGTTGGAAATTTCACCATTGGGAAATTTCATACTTGGAAAATTTCTTACTGATAGTGTATTGGAATGTGAACCCCATTGGCATGGGAGGTTCCTTCTCCTCCCTTCTTAAGATTACTTTAGGACAGAAACCTTTTGCTAAACAATGGAAAGGGCTTTGACCTATGCTTAAGCACAGAACAGGAATTTCTTTGAGTCATGATTGATTTTAGAATTGATACAATAGAGATACTTGGAATGACAGAATCAGGTCTTGGAAAATACAATTTCCACCCCACTCAGTCCTAACAGGATTTAGGAAGGGCTGCAGCATAGATCAAAATTTAATTATTCCAATCTCTACCCTACTCAGGGTAACAGGATTTAGGAAGGGCTGTAGCAAAGGATCAAAGATTTAATTATTTGAGAATATGACCTTCAACAGACATGTGCAAAGCCAGAGACCTCTGGGCGGTCCTGGGTTAAGCTAGAGCCACCATTGGCACAGGGAAATTGATGGACAGTGATTGATAGATGTGAGAACTGAGGGGAGGGAACTTGGATGGTTTCCTTAAAGATAGAGGGGTCTGAGGATGAAGGAGGTGGTTGGAGTTTTTTGGCTCTGAGTGGTTGGAGAGGTGCTCTGAGAAGCTTGCTCTGAAGGAAGCTGAAGGTGGAAGCCTCTGAGACTGTTTCTCCATTTTGGTCACGTGAGTAATAGGGACTGATCTCTTTTCTTTGCCCCAGCTATCTAAGGGCTTGGGCCTTTTGGCCCAGCCTAAACAGAAGGGGTATTTAAGCCCTATTCCCTTCTCTCCCCTTTCTCTCTCTATCTCTAATTCCTTTCTTCCTCCTGTTTGTAATTAAACTCTATAAACGGTTGACGGCTGACTTGAGTTTTCATTTAGGAATTACATAGCTGAATTCCTTGGCGACCTTAAATTAATATATATCAGTCTTTTAAAGTGATTTCCTTGTCACAGTACATAATCTTGGCCCAGACCTTACACACACACTGCTACATTTCTGCATCATTGGGGTAACCAAGCCAAGAAGGCACACGCTAGATGCTACCTTTTCTGCATGCTTGACGTCATCTTGATTTTGCTCAGCATCTTCTTCATCTTCTTCGTATTGCCCATTATTCAGAACCCAGGCTGCCGTCCTCTCCACTGGAGACATTGTGGCAGAATCTACAGGTGACTGAACCTGCATCAGAAATGATCATGGATATTTACCAAAGAATGCCAATTGGTATGCTTAGAGTTAATGCAGTGTGTCTTTTTGGAGGAGAAAACGGATTCAGCCAATTTTAGTGTCTTCACTTTTTTCACTCAGTTACATATGTCTATGATTTTGGTTTTAAATAATATTGTCTCAGAAGCAAATTTTCTTAATGGTCATCTAGCCAATCACAGACCAGGAGGCACACCTATCACCTCCAAACATCTTGGCACCCACTTACCCTGCTCTTGCTCCATACTCCTCACCAGGAACTGTGACTCACTCCTGGAATAAAATTGTCTACTCAGCTGAGAACTCTCCCTAGGACTGAGCTTAATTGGCTAGTCATTAAATGTAAACTTGCCTAAAGAACTCTATCTGGCCAGTACTAGCCAGTTCCTCATATCCACTTGCCCTGAACATCTGGCCATCTGCCCCACATCCACTTTAGTAACCTCTACTCCTTTTCATCTCAGGCTCTTCAAAGAGGAATCAAATCTATCCTACTATTGTTTCTGAAAAGGACAACAGGCTGACCTATGGAGTCACTCACCATTCCACAGACTCCCCAAGAAAAACTTTCTTCCCCAGCCATCACTCCTTTTATGTACTCTCTCCCCCATTAGAATGTAAATGCCTTGAGGGGAAGATATGTTTTTACTTCTGTCTTTGTATGCTCAGTGCCTAGCACATAGTGTAAGAAATGCTTTTTAATTAATTCACAACCATGGTTGGGGAGAAATGCCCATCTTTATAAGAACACAACTGGCTAAACAGATTTTGCTTTTATTAAATTTAGTTATATAGCTTCCTCCTCAAATCAAAGATATAGCCTTATGGGGTTGTTCATTTGGCCTAAGGGTCTCTAGGATTTTGGCAACTATACTAAAAGCAACAGACTTTCACAGAAAATATAAAACAAGTTTTAAAGAGCTGACTGAACACTGTTTTCAAGTATTCTGTGCCAGATCTGGTTTTGTCTCTTTGGAGTCAGGCCAATAAGGCTTGGTGTGAGATCTAGGGGTTAGTCTTTTTAAAATCAAGATGGCTTTCTATTCGGGGGATCAACATTTCTTCATCTTTCAAGGGAAGAGAATCATCTGTCCAACAGGGATGGAGAATATGAAAATTTATATTATAGCATTATCTCCCACATTTAATTCATTCTTAAGGCTGGATTGGAGCACTGGTCTTAAAAATGAGTTCTCAGAAATGAGTTGAGGGGAAGACAGGAAACAAGAGATGTTTAAATGCCCTTTGGAGACATCACCTCAAAGATACAGGAAAGAATGTTTTTTAGGCTGGTTGACCAGACTTAAAATATAACTTATGTTTTGACAGTCTTCACTGGCAATATGACTTCATCTCTGAAGAGGTAGGTCTTTTCTAAGTTTAGAGATATTCTAGTAGTAAGTGGTCCCTGGATAATCCTCTTAAAAAAGCTATTTCTTCCACTGTCTTAAAAAATCAAATGCATCAAATTAATGTGGCTGTAAACCTTATTGTCTGAGCAATAACACCCAGGGCCTGGGTTAACTAGAATAGTGAACTGCATGCCTCACTCTACAGGTCTGACAGAAATACACACCCGTCTCCTTAGGTGGCTTCCGTTCAGGCCCATCATAGCAATTGGTTGTAAAGTTCTTTTTATGCATGTTCTGACTTGAAAGGCAAAAGGATAGTGTCCATGTGTTTTCCTTTTTAAAGTAAACAATTTCAAGGTCAGTAAACTTTTAAAGATAAATGCTTTTACCAGCTGTTTTGCTAAGATACAATAGAATTTCCATAGTAAAAGTTTTTTTCTTAAACAAGTTTTTATTTATATCTTTTGTCTTATTTTTATCTTTATCAACAATTTCTGCAGTATTTCTTCCCCTGCTGCTTCCCAGGGTCACTTTATGTGATTTTATGTGCCAGGAGAAGTTAGCTAGGTGGCTCAGGGGATCATCAGACCTAGTTAGTAAGAGCTGAGTTCAAATCCAGCTTTGGACACTTACTAGTTGTGTGACCACAAGCAAGTCATTTAACCTCAATTTGCCTTAATCCTCTGGAGAAGGAAATAACAAACCATTCCACTATCTTTGCCAAGAAACCACCAAGCACAAGTATGGTCCATTGGGTCACAAAGAGTCAGACAAGGCAACCACTCAACAACAACACTGTCAGGTATCCTGCTGAGCCATCCCATATATTAGATATTTGTAAAAAGTGTCTGAAATAAAGAAACTACTCAAAGCAATAACAATTCCCATTCCCTATTAGAACATTGTCATATTGAGGCAGCCAACTTAATAACCTTTCCTCCTAATCTTGTTATTAATAAAATCTAGTTTGATGGTGGCTTATCCCTGAGAAAATTGGATGCGATATATATGATAAAGAACACAGGACACAGGTTTTTGGCTTTTGGGGACTTAGTTGTTCAGTAGGCTAAAAGGTTTGAATTATCCAAGAAGAAACTAAAAATTAAGGTTGGCTTCTTATACTCATTGAAGCTATAAAATGGTGGGTGAAACATAGCTTTCTGGATAAAAAAATGGTTCTATCAATAAGAGAATAGATAGAAGGCCCTATCTATTCAAGTGTATGTCTCCCTAATTCCTCACACATCACACAAATCTTAGTTCTTCTCCTCACCCTCAAAATGCTCACTTGGACTCCATGCTTTTGTGCATTTCCCCACCTGGAATGCCCTTACAAAATCACAAAGCTGCAAGTGATGTAAGCTGTAACTTAACCAATTTTCCTTTTACAACAAACGTAACAAGTTGTCAACTAAGCTTTGCTCTCGTGAGGGGGAGTCCATTACCTTCCAAAGATGCACATTATGTTTTTGAATTGCTCCAATGGTTGAAAAGGTTTTTTTGTACTCGAGCCTAAATTTGTCTTTTTTTTTGAAATTTACATTCATTTATCTCTTTTTTGCCTTTTGAGACAAGGTAAAACACTCTCTTAAATCTTTTCATCAATCAAAGGGCAACTCAATCTCTGACTCCACCCTGCAGGTTTCCCTAATTACTAAGCTCGTAAAGTCTTATTTTTTTACTTCTCCTCTGAACTTTTTAAAGTACTTATCTAAGTCTATATACACTTGGCTTCTAATTTTATGCTGCTTTATGTTTAGTTATTTTTTCAATATCAATTTCTTCTTCCAGACAGATTCCTTTGGTGCTAGAACTCTGTCTCTCTGTCTCTGTCTCCTCACTTCCGTGTGTACGTGTGCGTGTGTCTGTGTGTGTGTGTGTATTTTATAGTGCACATGAATATTCACAGAGTAAATGCTTGTTGATTAGTACTAGGATGCTCTTAAGAGATCTGTTTTTTCAATGATCTAAAAGTGAATAGAAAATTTGTCTTTCAGCTTCTTTTTAAGCTGAACAGGTAGCAAAAACTGTTATCCCTAGCCTACAGTCAAAGACATTGGGGACATTAAAACTTACAAGAACATATGTGCTTTTTCCTGTGGGGAGGGGTGGGGAGAACCAAGAGAAAGCTTTAGGGCACAAGGACTTGACAATCCTTTACACAGCTCTTTGACTAATTCTATTAGTCATATCCTGGACATAATGAGAAGAGTTCTAGAACAAGAGCTCTCTGTTCTTTGATAATATTTACTAGATGCAAGAAAGCCTGACTGGTTTCAACTTCTTGACAAGCCTGAAACAGGTCTGGTTTGTACATGCAAGTAAACATCATGCCCAAAATAGGAATGTAAGGGCCCTAATTAAACACATATAATAATCAGCAAAAAGAGTCATTGAATAGTTTGAATTTGGGATAGTTTCAAAGTGTTCAGAGAACAACTTCGCTAATTTTATCAGTGGTGTATGTGTATCAAATTTCAACCCCTAAATTTAGGTTACATATTGAACTCGAAAATACTGATTAATTTAAAACAATATGCTATTTTATGTGTAAATAACGTATAAGATGTCAGGGGGAAAATAGAGACAAGAATGAAAAAGAACTCTGAAAAGGGGCCATGAAAAGTAAGGGTCAAAATGTTAGCAAACAGTTCTTTTAAGAACAACAAAGCTATAGTACAAAATGTTAAGGACAAAATTTCTGTCACTGGAATACTGTCACTAGAAATTTTGTTCCCCTCCTACTTACTTAATAGAAAAGACTGAAGCCAGTAAATGCTTTGCCAAACAATAGTCACTGCTCTGTGCTAAGAAATAAGCAGAACTTGCTAAAGACAAAGCTGGGGATAATTACAGCCTCCCACAGTTCAAACCCTACAAAGAAATCCTCCACATTTCAGAGAAAAGAATTCCCCAGCATAATTTGCAATTAAAAATATGTAGAGGAATTTGTTTGGAAAAAATGCTGACTATAGAACTCTGGAAATTCTACAATGGAGCAAAGAGTAAGCAAGAAAGAAAAGCATAAAAAAAAAACCCAAAACAAAACAAACAAACAAACAAAAAAACCCCAACCAAACCTAATATTCTGAAGTGACTTGAGAAATAGGAAATAAATAGGTTGGGTAGAAAAAGACAGGGTTGACAGATAAGTGGGAATTTCAGAAAGCAAATTGCAGGGACCATGCTTGGTACTAGTTAAGTGCTTAATAAATGCTATGTCATTCATTTTCATTCATTCATTCATCAACTAATGAGGCTGGCAGGAGTGGTTAGGGAACAAAAGGAGAGGAATGCTTTAATGAGCATCAAAAAATGCCTCACCACAGCATCACACACATAAGCTCTCCCTCTAGAAGCAAATCTACAGAAGTGACCCTGACCCTGACCCTGACCCTGACAGAACATGCAAACCAACCCAACCATATCTGCTCACCTAACCCTAAATGGAATAGCACTAAGATTAGGAAACAGGCCACAAAGATAATTGTGGACTGTTTCCAACTCACCAACGGACTGTGTGATTGTTAGGAATAACAGAGAGGTTGTGACCTGCCAAAGCATATTTAAATTGCAATGTAGCTGAACTACATGCAGTATTAACAGTACAATGGTGAGCTCTGGGTCCTGGGAAGAGGGGTTCTTGTGGTTTAGGAGGAAGGGCCAGTGGAAATGTTTCCTCTCCATTAGTTCTAAACAAAATGTTAAAGAATCTAAAAATTGGTCTTTGGTACTCTTTCTCTCTGTCTTTTTAGTGATCCTTTTAGTGCCCTATTCAATACTTTGTAGGCTTGGCTGGCTAGGGGTTCTGTCCCTTCCCTCCCCCTTTTCTGTCTTAAGACATTCTTGCCTTTCTATCATGTCTAAACTCATAAAATCTCTAAACAACCCCAAATTTTAAACATGTTTGTCAATTAAGATTGCTTATATTTGAAAATTCCACTTTATAAGCAAATAAATAGGTAAAGGAAACATAGGGGTTCCTTGTTGGTTTGTGTAGATTTGAAGAGGATATATGTATTGACTTCTTTCAATGTTAACAATTAATTTGCTTTATGAAAAAGGGTTCTTGATTTTATGAAAAAATTTGTCTAAGAATTCTTGGTTCTCTGAATATTTTTAAATAAGTTTAATAAGATTAAACTTAAAAAAAAAACACCTTTTAGTAGTATATCTCTTTTAAAAAGCAACACCCCCTTATAATTTCCAGGTAATTAGCTTATTTCAAATAGTAAAATATGAGCCACTGATTCAAACTATAAAATGTTAATTACAAGAAAGGGCTGGGTGGGTTGGCTAATAGTCAAGGGTAGCAATTTTGTTAGTTTTCAGTATATTAAGTATAGATGTGAGCATTTCTTGGGCTAAGCCCATGTAGAGAAGTAGCAATGGGTTTGAAAAGTCTTAAGAGTCAAACCACATATGTGTTTCTTTAATTTTCATTACCCTGACTCATTACCTTTACCTGTTTGTTTTTCTTACCACTTCCAGGAAAAAACTCAAGGGGCCTATGGCATTTCCAGAGGGAGCTTTGAAGGAAGGCAGGGCCTGGCAGACAAATAGGTTTATGCTCCCATAAGCTTGAGGATAAGTCAAGAAGAAGTTGTAGCCTCTCTCTTCAGTGTTCACTCAATTGCGCCGGCCTGCTGGTTCCTTGGTATGTTTCATCACTCCCTCTATGCCACTACCTGACTTGGGTACCAATGGAATACATGGACCATTTGTAAAAGAGCAGGGATTGCTCATGACAGGCATAGGAGGCCGTGAAGGGCAATGAGTCAAAATGCACTCTACTTTCCTTTCTAGTTTTTCTACTTAGACTCAATTTAGTTAAATTTCTTTTTCAAATGAGGAAGTAGCAGAAAGTGCCATCAAGTGAGCACCTTGTTTTTTAATTGGATTCCCTGGTAACTAATGTTGCTAGAACCTAGCTGAGATCGCACAGGTTATTGCAAAAACCGCATTCAAGGTTACTCCTACCGGCTGTGCCTGCTGCCGCTGGATTGCTCTCACTTTCGGGACAGGACTTTCTCTGGAGGAGGATGATTGCTGCCGGGACCGGCTTCCATTCTGCACGGGTTCGGCCATGAGGGCTGCGGAAGCTACCGACATGCTTCCTGTGCTCCTTAAGGAAGCGCTGTGGGGCAAGGACTGGGGGGCTTTGGCCCGGGCGCCCAGCCCGGCCTGGTCCAGTTTGCGGATCTGTGCTTGCCCGGTACTATTTTGCCGTGGAAGGGCAAGAGGTATGTGTCTGTCTGGCCCTGTGTGCCTCCTAGAAAAGTCTTCGCTCTGGGTGCTGCGTTTGGCGAAGTCTTCCAGGCTGCTGTTGCTGGGTCCACTGAGTTTGAAATCTTCACTATTGCTTTGGCTTCTGGAGCTGGCAGTGCTTAAGTTCTCCAAACTGGAATCCACAGAGGCCTTTGGCATGGAAGGGGTGGGATTGTTGAGGTGATAAACTGGGTTCTGGAAGGACAGGGGCTGGAGGCTGCCTGGCTGGCTCAAGGCGGGATGCAAAGGTCTCCTCACTTGGGGTGCGCTCTGAGGGGTACTCTGCGTCTCTCGGAGCTGTTTGATACTAGCCACTTGAGTTATGGAAAGTTGGCTGCCGGTTAAACGCATGGGCACATCCAGCATAATGGATGAATGGTCCATTTGAGCAGCATGGGGGTCCTGAAGATCCATAAGTGAAATACTCCTTCCATTAGGAAGTCCATTTTCCTTTTCATCTTTTTCTGAATAAGTCATGCTTTGGGAGGATGCCTGCTGAACCAACAATAATGTTTTACCTCTAAAATAACTATCTGTGTTTTCCTGGGTGGGAGATTTTGATTTGTGTAAATCACTGTGGAAAAGAAAGAGATTCTGAGTTACCAATTAGGCAAGAACCCAGGCCATTCACTTGAGTCATGACAGTCCCCTCTGAAATTTCATGGGACTAATATTCAATATATTTTTCCTCCCCAAATTTTAATTCCATATGTTGATTTGAAGATAAAATATATTTACACCATTGTAGTTTTCTCAAAAGGCACAAACCCCCAACTCTAAATTTTATTCCTATTATTTTGCTGTGTTTCTAATTAATATTCAAGTATGGTTTTTACCTTTTCCCAAGCCTCTGATTTTTACTTGGTATTCCAAATTAGTCTTAAAAGGCCAAACCCTCTCTGATGACCTTCCAGCTCTTGCTCCTGTCCGCTTTTCTACTTCCTCCTCCACCCATCACTTGTGCATACCTAGAACTTAATATTTTTGGGACCAGAGTTTCATTTGTTCCAGATCAAATAATCCCTTTGGGGATTTACCTTATAATCACTACTGCAGGAAAATATTTAAAATATAGGAATAGGGAAGATCATTGAAAGCCCTCCTCCTCTTCTTCATTCAGTGAAAGTTTATCAATCACCAAACTGTAAAACATTAAAACTGAAAGGACCCTAGAGAATACTACCTGGTCTAACTGCTTCATTTTGTAGTGAGGCAATTAAGGTCCAAAGAAGTAGCTGATATATAATGTAATAGATATGAGTAATGTATAATAATATAAATAATATTGGAAGACAGCACCAAATTAAGTAGATCTTTGTTTTCTAGAATTTTACCAATTCCTTACATTATTTCACTTCTTTGATATTGTAGCTGAAATCTTCATTCTTTCATACCTGTCAGTGGGGTCCTCAAATATCTTCTGCAGCCCTGAGGAAAGACTGCCACTGACATTTGGGCTGGAGTTATGTTCAGTGAAGCGTCTCAGTTGCTGCTGTATTGGTGTAGGATTAGTTAGTGACTTGGTAATATCAGCAAGTACACGAGGAAGTGGTCCCAATTTTGCCACAGTCGCCTGTAGGAAGGAATTTTCACCCTAATTGGATAATAAGCATCGGAACATCCGCCATATTTTTTTTGGGGGGGGAACGGGATATGATGCACATTGATGGAGGTGAAGGTTGGAAGGAAGGGTAGGTTTTTGCATGTGGGTGTGGCAGGTTCATAATGCATTGTTATGGAGCAGCGTAACCATGGCGACGAGATGAAGAGACGAAACAAGGTGTGCAGCAGGCATTGAGGAAAGAAAGGAAATAGAAAAGAAATTAGGATTAATGCAAAAAAAATATTTAAGACATGCTTAATACAACCATATTGCCATTCCAACTTAAAATGGGCATGCAAAGCTGACTAAAGTCTGTGGGGGTAGAGTAGGCCAAGATGGGCTGGAGAAATGAGGCAAACCATCTAATAAAAAAGAATTCAAAAACAATAGGATCAGCTAGCTGGATGCAACTTCCAAGGTTAAGGAATCATGTGGGAAAAGATGCATGCCAATATACAAGAAGGTGCTATATTCAGGAGGCCAAGAGAGCACTGGAGGGCCACAAGGTTGTTATTAACAGTTAATATCCTATTTTATTTGAGGCATTCTATTCTATTGCCATCTGAATGTGCATCAGTGGAACAAAATATCTTTACAACAGAGTCATATCAAAAGTAACCAGGAGATGTTACTAGGTATAGTTCAGATTCTTATGATGAAAGCATATTTATACAGTAGAGATTTTCCCCCAGTAAATATTTTAAAACTTCATCCTAAGATAATTCCATTTCACAGAATATTTTGCAGCCTACTGATGTTTTTTTTTTTTAATGGACAATAACAATCTTTTAGTACCAGCTTTCTTTCTCCTAATCTTTTTTTTTCCTCTTACAAAAATGATTATTATCAAGAAATCTGGACTGTTGTTTAAGGCAATGTTAATATATGCTCAAAGCCAGGATTTCTTGACCTTTTGCTTCATGGACTCTTGGCAATCTGGTGAGGCCTAAGGATCCCTTCTTAGAATAATGTTTTTAAATGCACAAAACAAAAATACATAGGCTTACAAATCCTATATCACTGAAATATAGCTATCAAGATGTTTAAAAACCAAATTCATGGATATCAAGTTTAGGACTCCTGCACAAGGCAATCAGTAAACGTGTCACATGAAGACCATGTTATCTCTCTCTTTTCCTGAGGAATGTCTTGCCAACTATTCCTTTTTGCTCTCTAGCTAAAATTTCAGATAAACTTGAGCAGATGGGAAAGCCACAAGGTAGACCCAGAGAACAGATGATTTGTGGATCTTGCCATCTACACCATCACCTAAGTGGCCTCAGCAAAAACGATCTTTGTAAATAAGTTTTACAACCCAAAGTATCTTAATTTTGTATCCAAGGTACAAAATATTCAAGTATGGCTGGAAAATAACTGCATAGATCTTCATCATAACAAAGAATATGTTTGTTTTTGGAAGCTATTCTGACATACTAATATGTATAGTTACATTGTATTTGTGGGGAGGAGATGCAACAATAAATAATTATAGTCATATAGTTTCTTGGTTACCAAAGTCTATTTTAGGTATTTCTCCTCTACAGAGACTGTTCATCCTGTCCAATTTCCTAAAGGTAGGAAAATGATTGGCATGATATCAATTTAATCAGGAATGGGAGAAAATGTAATTTTCTTTAGCCTCCAAGTGGGGCTATAGTCAGAAAAAGAAATTACTTAAAATGATGATTACTTCCTATGTGTCTAATTCACACCTGTGGAGAAACAACACACTTGAATTTTCAGATCCCAGGTGGACTCTGTGGCATTAGCAATTATGAAATTCATTTTTCTGACTTGTACAGGGAAAGGTATCCTACTTTAAATATAATTTCCTCAGTACTTTTTTTTTGACATTATCAGCACTTTTGTTGGAAAAAACTATATGTGGTCTTGATTCACTCTACCTTGTGTGAATTAGACCGCATACTCAAATCCTTGATATCAGTTTGCTGAAACACCAAAATCATCAAGCTGTGACTTCCATAAATTTCTGATTCAAGTGTGCAGGACTGTTTTCCATTATTTCACTAAGAGTATGACACTACACAAAGGCATACAATATTATCTGCTGCCACTCAAAGGGCATTTTTTTGTTTGCATCTCTGTTTCTTTTCTCTACTAAGTTTGAGGATAATGAACACTGTATTATACACAGTAAGCACAGTTAGATATTGAGGGTAAACCATTACAAACCTGGTTGCCCCTAGAGCCACAGGGCCAAGTGTTAATTTTTCAACCAGTGCTGAAATGGGGCACAATCCTCATGCCCAGGAATTCCAGTACTCAGGTACATTAAGGTTTCATATCTCCCTTCTCCCCTTTTATGTTTCCAGCCTGCTTTACCTTATCAAGTTGGGAAACAACTTCCCATAATAAAGAATGCAAAACAGAAAGCTCTCTGCCCAGATCAATGTAGCCATCAAAGCCAGGGGTATTTGAGATGGTGTCCGGGTTAGAAATTTCCAGAAGAAAGCGCTTCATTCCACTCCACTCATGCTCTAAGAAATCATTCATGAAAGCCATGTATTCCTCTTTGTTACCAAACCTGAAGCAAAGGAAAAGAAAGACACTAATTTTTACATGGAATATATTTATGAAAAAGAGGATAGAAGGGCACATCCATATATATGCATATAGGATTAGGAAAAGTGGAAAATCTTAAAATTTCACTTTCTTTCTTATTTTTTTCAAACTTTTATTTTCTCTCTTGGATTCAAATACTAATTAATGGCTCCAAAGCAGAAGAGCAGGGAGTGATAGACAATTGGGATTAAATGACTTGCCCAGGGTCACATAGCAGGAAGTAAAATATCACTTTCATTATCTTACTTCCCAGATCAAAAGTCTTCAATGACATTCTAATGATCACAGAATTAAGAAATACTTCCCCATTCCAGTCATTCTTTTTATTATCACCCACTCACTTGAAGGATGTTATGAGGATTAAGTGAGATAGCATATGTAAAGTCTGTTTGCAAACTTTAAATTCCTATAAATAATATTAGCACTGCTGGCGACCATTGCCCTGCCCCATGCCTTTCTTTGCCACTGATGTTTTTCTGACCTGAGATGCCTTTTCCCATTCTTTCATCCAGTCAACTTTTAGTCGTCCTTCAAAGGGCACAGCAAGTCTTATTTCCTCCATGGAGCTCCCTACAATCACTCCAGCACACACGAATACCTCACTTTTTAAAACTCTCTTGGCAGCACTTCTTGGCTATTTCATTCCTGTCATGCACATGGTGACATGCCTTTCAGGAGGTACACAGTACCTTCTCTCCAGAGAGGTCATGGACTCCTTGTGAATAAGTATTCCTTTTGAAGGCTTCCACAGTGTCAACCATGCCATGGGGTGCTTAATAGATGCTCAGTAAACACTGGTATGGAATAATGGTTAAATCAATCATGATACTCCTTATGCCTATTCCTGCACAATCCTTTATAATACACATGAGCCAGGAATTGACATTTAGTAGCGATCTTTTAATGGTGCTGTATTTGTTCAGCTCTAAGTAAATGTATGTGCCTGTGTGTGTATATACAAGTGAACTGACCAGTGGTGCCCTTCTGGGAAACACACACACACACACACACACACACACACACACACACACACACACGCACGCACGCACACACATAAGTATGTGTGCATGTCTGTGTGTGCACACACAAACTTACATATATGTATGTATGTGTCTGTGTGTATGTGAAATTCCTTTTTATATGGATGTAGCTTGTGACCAGTTTTACAATTGACCAATATTCCTCTTTTTTAAAAAATTTTAATTCTTTAAAGATGTTATTACATTGCCGTCACCTACTTTGCAAAATTTGCAAGGTTCTGAATAACCTTGGCAATCAGTGTTAAAGTCCTAGCCGTCCGGTCATCAGGATATTCCTGCATAAGGCTGAAGAGACTGGGAGACATGATAGCTGGACACAGGAAGCGGAGGAACAATGAAGCACTAATGAGACGCTCGCTGAGGTCTGGCTTGCCCCTGTTTAGGCACTGTTGCTTCCATGATGCAAACACTTCTTTCAGTTCACGAGGGAAAACACTGAGGAGCAAAAAAGAAAATCTCAATGAAATATAAACATTCACAAAATAGTTAATGATATGACATATTCCTAAGGTGTGTGGCTAACAAACACAGGCTTGGTGGTGGAGGAAGTTCTATAAAGTTATATTTACCCAAATGTGGCCTGGGGAAGCAAATTTCACATTTTGATTTTGTCATGAACTTTGAAACAAATGAATAGCAGGTTAGATGGACTGGAAACACAAAATTCAGTAGTTAGTTTAAATTTAATTGCTCAAGATATGAAGATAGCATGAGGTTCCTATATTAACAATTTATTTAACATCATTTAGAATTGGCACTCAAAAAAAGAGTTTAATAAAAATTCTCCCAAATTTCCAAATTAGGAGGAGGCAGATGGATGGCTCAGTGGATTGAGAGCCAGGCCTACAGACAGGAGGCCCTGGGTTCAAAAGTGACCTCAGATACTTCCTAACTGTGTGACCCTGGGCAAGTCACTTAACTCCCATTGCCTCGCTCTTACCACTCTTCTGCCTTGGAAGAAATATATAGTATTGATTCTAAGGTGGAAGGTAAGGGTTTATTAAAACAAGCAAACAAACAAGAAACCCACCAAATTTTCAAATTAGGGATCCTTTTCAAACTGCTAATTTATTACAGGGCAGAGGCAAAATATCAATACAGCTATTATACTATATTAAGTGTTTTTGGAAGGCATAAAAGGCATAAAAAAGGTGTTTAACATTCAACTATGTGATACTGGTATGTAGAAAGATATTTTTACAAAACAATATTCTAGGGGGCTTTCTTCTTAATGATGGATATTCCAATTCTGTATGAAATAACACTAGTTATTTGCCTTCATTTTTTTCCTTCAGGTTTTCTACCTTTAGTTGGGAGATTAAAAAAAGGCTATAATAACTTTTATATGCAAATAATTAAGTCATATAAGCAAAAAGTGATGCACATATGCTCACCAGTAAGAGTTGATGATTTTGCAAAAAGCCAGCTCACAGCACATTTTCAGGTTGCTTTGGTGGTCAAATAGTTCACTGGATGAACATTTGCTGGGATCCACTTCACAATTCTCATCTGACTCATACAGAGCCTTGATGAACTCCCCTATTCAAGGGAAGAAGATGACAGATAGTGGCAATTATAAGAAATGTGTCCCTGAATTGCACCAGAACCCTATTTAGGCTTTCTGTTGGCAATTGTCTTCTGCCCTAGAATTCACTATGGGGAATTGCTTTTTGAGACCAGATGCTGAGGGCTCAAATGGCTGTACACTAAGGGTAATTGCTTTGAAACCACATTCTAGATATCAGTGGTAGCCTATTTCTGGCAGTGACCAGATAATGACATAGTAGATCAGAGGTGTTATTTTTGAAGACCTCAAGCTACTTAATAAACATTAATTCATTAACCATGAAAAAATCCTTACAAGATAGAGAACTGGCTAATATTGCTATCATCATTTGAGAAATGTAGACCCCAGTCCATAAAATCTGAATGAACTAAGAGTGCAAATGCTAGGTAGTGCCAAGAAGAGTTTCAATCTGGAGTCTAATTTTTCTTCCTTAATGACCAGTTTTTCTATGAGACATCTAAGACTACAGTTAAAACTCATAGCCTTTGAAGAATCAGGACTGCTTTTCCATGGTTTGCATGTCTACAGATATTCTATATCTTTGTATTTTATGGTGGATCTCTAAGAAAGTGGCAAGGACAGTCCTTGTTCCCTTCAAATCAGCTTAACATTCTTTAAGAATTGTACTGAACAGAATCATTTTCATGAGAACTCCAAGAAGTGCTCAAAATGTTTCCCTGGAATACTGAGTAGTAGTTACCGTAGGAGGAACATTCTAATACTATTAAGATATTCTTGTAATGTGAAGTGTCAAATTCATTTTAAAAGAAGCCATAATGGAAGATGGAAAGTGTTAGTTTTCACATACAAATTTGCTAAGAACAAAATATGGATGTGTACATAATGTTTTAAGCAGTTAAATAACCAAAACCAACATTCATATTGTTAATTTTTTATCTATTAACTCATAAAGATGATCATATTTTAAAAGAAGGAATTCAACACAGAATGATCTATGGAAGATTGGGCCCATGTCCCAAACTTGTGACAATATTTTTTTTCTGTAATTCTCTAAGGCTCTCCAAGGCTCGTCAAGCAATGCTGATGCTAATAAACAACTCACAAATATTAACATAAACGTCCTGTTATCGCTGCTGACAGAAGAGCTAAATGAGAAACTTTGGAGCCCTCAAAAGAGTACCATCTGTAATTAGGTGTTTAGAAGTATTTTTTGAAGATAACAGTACAGGTCATTTTAAAAAAAAACACATGCTGATAAAATGGTTTGCATATGTTTGACAATATGGACTTTTAATATATTTAATAATGGTATTTTCTGGATGTATACATATTCTACATAGTATCTGATTAAAAATATTCATAATTTCAAAGACCTATTTCTAACTGCTTTTCTGTTTATGGGAAATCTAAAAAGAAGTGGGATTCTTACAATGTGGTTCAAATCAAAATCAGTTTTTTGAATGCTTCAGGGCTTATTTTCTGGGAAACTGGCTACTTTGCTTATGGAATAAACCCAAAGATTTTAGCAGGGGAGTGTTTGAAATAAATTCAACTCTGACCCTGGAATTTTATAAAATAAATTCATTATAACGGAACTCCTTTATGGACTTGTCTGGCTGAATTTCACTCTGTTAAGGCAATTTATTGAATTTCTCCCCTGAAATCTATTTTTCCTTCTTACTGAGACCTTGAGTTGCTGTAATCCTCTGCACTCCTCAACACAACACCATCTCCTCTCTCCATTCCTTTGCATTGGCTGTCTCCCATCTCTGAAATTTTTGCTTCCTCACTTCTGCCTCAAACAGTCTCTCCTTCCTTCAAGACACGATCAAGCATAACTTTCTGCATGGTCTTCTCTGATTCCCCGTGCCTTTTCTTTCAGACTACCTTGTCTTTAACTACTTTGCATTTATCTGTGCTCATTTCATTTATGTTTATTCTATACATACAACAGTTCCCTCTTTCTTCTCTCATTAATTAGAATATAAGCTCCTTAATGGTTTCATTCATTGTATTTGTATCTTCAGTACCTAGTCAGTGCTTGGCACATTTTACTTGCTGACTGATTGGATTTCAATCAGAAAGGAAAATTTCAGCTCTAAGGAAATAGTAAAATATGAACAAGGCAACAGAATTTGTCCAGTAAAGAGTAGTTCTTTAAAAAAAAAATAGATGAAGATTGGCTGTCCAACAGTTGTATACCATGCAACAGACCAGTAAGTTTTAAGCTGAATCCTGTCTATTTTCTGAGGATGTTTCGACACCATTCAGGTACTGATTGTCAAGTGGTAAAATCTCAGTTCCCTAAAAGAAATATCTGGATATCATTATCCATTAAAATTTCTGATTAACTGAGGTTAGGGGTTGGCTCAGGATCCTTTTGGGTCAGCCTATTGGTAATAATTGTACTAATGTTAAACTGTATTAGAATGTTTCCTCGGCTAAGCAAGTACTTTTAATAACATAATTTCATTTTACTTAGATAATTAAGGCTCCTACGGTACCTTAAGGTCATTTAAAACGTCAATTACAATTGTCCAGTACTGTCTAATGAGTTGATACTGGCTCTAGGACACATTCTAGAAGTTACTTTAAAATATGAGCAATGAAACTTTACTTGTAATTTGTCTCTTTTAAAAAAAGTAAAAAACAGCAAAGATATTTTAGTTGATATTCCAGTTGGAATCAGAGTAGAAGATCTTCCTCAGAGGTCACAGGTCTAACCCAGCAAGGATCTCCTAACTGAGGTATCCAGTGAAATGAACTCTGGTTACCTGAATTTTATCATGCAAAGCAGACAACATAATGTCTACTTCCTAGAAACTTATCAATAGATAAATTTCTCCATTGGCAGTAGCCATTTTTTTCTACAATGGCCATTTTTCTTGTATTTTAAATATAGTAAGAGATCTATGTGATGACCAGAATCCATTGTTATGAGCTGATTAAACTATTTCATATCTCATCAACTTGTATAATCTTCACCATCTATTTAATTGTTCCTTCTTATGCAAAATATAGAAATACTTTCTTACTGAATTGACATGGAAATTTATTTAGCTCAGCATATTGTAGGAAGGTGATTTTGCTTTGTGAGATCAAAAGTAAGAATTAAGTCATTATTTTACTGAATGATGCAGCACGCATGGAACTGTTTGAGAGGTTGCAGTTTCTGCAGTTGCAGAAATCTGCAGTTTCATGCAAGGAGAACTCTTGCTGTGGCAGTGAGATAGAACTTATTATAAGTTAGACCATTTCTTGATGTTAATCAAAATCTATTTTATTTGATAATCCTTTTACATTTCTATCAACTAAGGGCCATGGATTAGAAACAAAGAATCAAGAAAGAATCAAGAGTCAATCAAAGAAATGGGGGGAAAAATGGAAGAGCACTTGATCACCATGAGGGTTGGAAGACAAGCACCTATTAAAGTGAGTCTGCTGCTGGTAGCAGAAAGGAAAAAAGTGAATATATGTGATGGTTTTCTTCTTACCGAGTGCATCATGGAGATATTGCTGTCCCACCAACTTTAGGTACTCCTCAATGGATTTGGTGGCAATTGTGTTCTCCCTGAAGATCAATACATCATGTTCTCCACACCGATCCACCTCAGACATCACCAGATCTGTCAGAAAATCCTATGAGGGAAAAGTTTAGGAAAATAGAAAGCAACTGAGAAAATGATGTATGAAATAGGAGACTATGTGATTAGCTGATAACACTATCTTCTAAAAAGAGATTAGTAGATTCTTTTAAGAAAGCAAAATTCATTTTGGATTTTTTTTTTACTATCAAATGTGTCAATAGAATTACTTGAATACAGTGATTTCGCTATTATAATCTGGAGGGGCAAAATATAAGCACATGGCTATCACATCAAAAATAAAAAGGAAGAAAAATGTCATGATTTTTTCATTTTCCATCAAAGTTGTAAGCACTAATGTACCCTTATCTAGGGCACTTCAAAACCACAAAAGAACAAGCGGTTAATAAGCCTTGACAGCACTCTTGCATAGCCTGGGAATGAGCACTTTTAAGGAACAAAGGCCAGACCTTTTCTGGGTGGGTGGGGGGAGGTTGGAGGGGAGGAGAGGTTGGAGGTGGGGAGAGGTTGGAGGGAGGGAGAGAAGGAAGCCAGACAGAGACAGATCCCAAAAATTGTGTTATTAAATTTAATCTCAAGTTACTAATACTAGGATTAAGAAAATTTATAACTATTTACAAGTAAATTAAGTCATAAAAGAGAATAATAACTATTATCTATCTAACTGTAGCTTTAAAGATTGCAAAGTGATTTTATATATGAGAGCTCATTGGCACCTTGTTATATCTCTATGAAGTACGTACTATAACTATTAGTCATTTCATAGAGGAGAAAATTGAGGATCACAGAAGATGAGTGGCTTGACCATTGTTACAAAGCTATTAAGTTTCATAGATGGGATTTAAACCCAGTTCTTCCTTATTCTATGTCTGGCATGCTATATAATGAGGAAGCTGTGATTTTAGGCTTTAAGTGAGAAACTTCTTCCCCCAATGCAGGTTGGGCCTTTTCAACAAATTATAATTTATATCCTTAATAAAGAGTTCCCTTGGGGCACCAGGAAAGATGAAAGAGCATACTCAGGATCACAGAGCTAAGAGGAGTCAAGAACAGAATCTGAACATCCTAATCCTGGGGTCAGCTCTATGTTCTGCATGCCACCTTGCTAGTGACGGAATATACTGAGTTATTCTAAATGATGTTAAAGATATTCTAGCAATGCATGTCTCAGTTCAATTTCACAAACACTATTCCCTGCAAGTACACAATGAACCATCTTTGTTTAACTAAAAGTGTCCTAAACAAGGTATTCTAATTATGAAACAATATATACTTGACATAAAATGTTTGCAGGAAAATTCCTATCTAGGACAACAGATCTCTGCCTAGTTTATAATCATGCCAAGTAGAATTAACATAGCTTGTGGGCAAGCCAATTCTTTTCTCCACCTACCCTGGCCCTGCCAGTACTCTGAAGAATGTGCACCAAGGCACAAGCCAGCTCTTCTTTGTTCCGCACACTAATCACAGGTTCTAGGACAGAGCACAACATGGTGTAGTTGCTGGTGACAAATTCAGCAAACTCTTTATACTGCTCCATAGGTAGAATGGTGATAGTCTGGAAACGTGACTTAATCCGAATGGAAGGGCCTCCGGTCTTTCCTTTGTTGGGTGTAGGGGTGCTCACAGGGTACCATTTCTCCACAAACTGGCGGCCAGTCACACTGGCTGTGGGTATATTGACAAGTCCGACATAATTATTCTTGTCCTTTTTTTTCTTTTTTTCCATGTCCTTATAAATGTGAACTGTGATACTATGGAGAGGGGGAAGGCTGTAGAATTCAAAATGTTCACCCCAGAAAATATTATCTGCTTTGGTCTTGCTAGTTGTTCGAGCAAAAAGAGTATCATCAAGGCACAGCTCACAGAAATACTTCTTTTTGGGGGCCAGATCCTTGGCTTCAATAATCCACAGCCGTAAAACATTGTCAGCCCTTCTACAATTGTCCTGTAATGAAAATAAGGATGTTAAAGTCAAGGGGTGCTAATGCAGAATGGAAATAGTACCTTTCAAAGGAGTACATCATACAGTCTACTAATGAAAATCAAATCGAATCAAAACAGGTTGGCTGTTGCAAATTGTTCACGCTAATAATTTAAAGATATTAATGAATCAGAAATCTGTGGGTTCACACCAATTTCATAGGATTATGAAGGCAATGATAATAAATTGAAGCCCTTAACTGCATAGGTATGATTTTGATCACTGATATCAAATGAAGGCAAGAACTTCAGATGAAAAAGGAACATCAGAGAGTGATATAGCTAATAACCTGGTGTTGTAGTATTGAATTTAGATGGCAGATTATAGCTTAAAATACATGATTGATGGACTCCTGGCCAAGACAGAAGGCACTTAAAGACGGATAAAAATAGATAGATAACAAAGAGAATAGGAAAATAGCTACAATATAGAGAAGAATAGCAGCAGGAAAATCAGAAATTTATAAAAGACAAAATCCAAGAAAACAATCTGCAATAAACTCTAAAGTCTTGGTTGTATATAATTTGTACAAATTACAGGTGACAAGGTAATTAGGCTCCCAATTTAGGAAGGCAAATTTTATTTTATAGCTATGGGATGAGACTCAAAATCTGAAGCACTGTAAGTACATACATAATTATTCAAAAGGAATGAGAACTAAAAAAGGGTGGGAAAACAGAACAGCAATAAAATATATTCATGGTAGCAAATCTAGTAACCAGAGAGAGGAAGCATGATGGACAGCATTTAGATGACAATCAACAAAGAAACAGAGGTGATATTGTTCTCTTGTTCTCAAAGTAAATTGTAACTCATCTGCATAGAAAAAAGAGCAAACCGTATAGCCTTTGGTTCGTCTACTTTATCATTAGGTCTATACCACAAAGAAATTATAGAAAGGGGAAAAGGACTTATGTATAAGTGTATTTACAGTAGCTCTTTTTGTGGTAATCGAAAATTGGAAACTAAGGGGTGTCCTTTTACTGATAAATGGCTGAACAAACTATAGTATATAAATGTAATGGAAGATTATTGTGATATAAGAAATTATGAAATAGTTTCAGAGGAAATAGGATGGAGAGCTAAAGGAATAGAACTAAGCTAAAAGAATAGAAAGAATAGGAGAACAATTTACACAATGATAACATTATAGAGAAAAACAACTTCTAGAAACTTCAGAACTCTGATCAACACGACAAATGACTCCAAAGGAATGAGGATGAAGCATGCCACAGAAGTGATGAATTAAACTGCATAAATAGACATACAATTTATGCATGGCTAATGGAGGAATTTGTTTTGTGGGACTATAGAGCTATATATTTGACTTTATTTGAGGAGTTTTTTTTTAATTTTATTTGCATCATTTCTGGGGAGTTAACTGAAAAGGCCAAATCAATTTTAAAAAATGCAAAACCAAAGAAGGCATTGATGAGGAATCTGGGAAATCAGATCATGAGCTCTATACAGGGCAGGTGATGTTTATGTAGCTTTAAAGTTTACAAAGTGCCTTATAAATACTATCTCATTTTTAACTTCACCACAGCCCTGTGTGGTATGTGCTATTATTATACTTATTTTACAGATGAGGAAACCAAGGCATAGAGAGGATAAGTGGTTTGTCCAAGTAACTAAAGGCTTCCTTATTCCAAGTCTAATGCTCTGGCCATTTGTGCCACCTGACTGATAAAGTAATAATAGAGAATTTTAATTTTCTAGACAATTACAGGAGCACTTTCTCTCTCTACAAAAGCCAGAGCAGTTTTGTCATATTATCTTGGAATTTATGTTAATGAAGGTGAGTAAAGCCAGAAATAATCTGATATGCATACTAGGTATTATAAAAGCAAATTTTAAAAAGTTAGAGAAAAGATAGGTGGAATGCCTTTGTACAAGGGTTTTTAGCTTTTTTTGTATATCCTGTACTTTTTTAGCATTCTGGTTAGGTATTTTTAAATGACTGAAATATTCATTTTTCAGTTAGAAGTTAATGAAAATAAAGATCATTCTTCCCCATCCAAATTAATTTGTCATGAAATCTATAAACAAACTCCTTGGGATCTGTAGACTCCAGGTTAAGAACTCATGCTTGAAGAGAAAAGAATATGGAAAACTTTCAGGAATGAAATTCTGAAGACAAACTTGAGGTAATCCATATGCTGGTTTCCTCATTTTACATTTAAGGATTCCAAAGTTCTTTATAAATATCTTAATTTATCCTTATAACAACCCTAAGTGATAGGTGCTATTATAACATTTATTTTACATAAGAGGTAGGCAGAGATCAAAAGACTTTCATAGGCTATTAAGTATTAGCTGTTAGGTATTGGGGGTTAGATTTGAATGTAGCTGTTCTTGACTCCAACTCTAGTAGTCCTCAAATAAGGAGCACATTAAGATTACTTGAGAGTTGGAAGGGACCTCAGTAACCATCTGGACTATCCCATACATACATACAACAGGTACTTTGGAATGTCCAAGGAAGAGTAATTTAGATGGGAGAATACGTTGAGATCACTGCATATGAGGAATGGTTGAAGGAATTGGCAAAGTTTAGCTTAGAAAAGAGATTTGGGGGAACATCATAATTGTCAAATATGTAATGTATTCATGTATTTGACATGTTGTTGATCAGTCTTTGCTTGAAGACCTCCAGAGAGGGAAACCCATCACCTCTCTCAGTAGTTTATTCTACTTTAGGATAGCTCTAATTGATGGGAAGCTTTCTCTGACACTTATTTCTCTAACACTAAATTTATCTATTTGCAACTTATACCCACTGCTTCTGGTTCTGTCCTCTACTAGACTGTCTGAAAAAGATCTGAGAGTTTTGATGGCTCAAGGTAAATCAATAACATCACATTACAGCCAAAAATGCTAATGTAATCTAAGATTGAATTAAGAAGATCATAGTATCTGGGATGGAGAGAAGCAACAGGTACTTTGGAATGTCCAAGGAAGAGTAATTTAGATGGGAGAATACGTTGAGATCACTGCATATGAGGAATGGTTGAAGGAATTGGCAAAGTTTAGCTTAGAAAAGAGATTTGGGGGAACATCATAATTGTCAAATATGTAATGGGCTCTGTAAAGACTAAATTAACTCTCCCCTGATTATGAAGATTAAATTAACTCTCCCCTGCCCATTTTTAGATTTAATCACTAAAAGCGTATACACCCCACTTACACTTGAGTGGGGGAGGTCTGTGACCCATGTGTGCGATAGTGGGTGACGAATCAGAATCGACTGGGCAGTCCTAAGCAAAGCTTTAGCTATAATTAGTACACATAAAGTGGAGGAAAGTCACAAGAAGTGATGAAAAGGAATGATCTTTTAAAATGCCAAGAACTTCCCTCTGAGAAGGGCTCTCTTTAGAATTTGTCTTTGACTTGACTTTGGAGGAGCTCTGATTAAGGATCTCAGATTGCTTCTACTTTCCTTAAACTACCATGGTGGGTGACTAGAAAAAGGCTGATTCCTTTCCTGTATTTTCTGAAGGGGCTAGCCTCAGGAGAGACCTACCCTATTGAGGAGAGGCTTCCTGCATCCCCGGGTGCTCCTCTCAAGGTTGAGGACCCTCTGGCTAAGGACTAATTAGCCCTGCCTGGGTTGAGCCTGGGCCAGAGCAAAAGACTTAGTGTATAAACTAGATATCTTACCCTATTCTCTCTCTCTGATATTTCTTACTTTCTTTCCTTCTATATTTTATAAATAAATTGTTAAAATAAATCTCTGGAATTAATTAAATTCCTGGTGACCCTATTCTTTTTTTTAATAGTATTTTATTTGATCATTTCCATGCATTATTCATTAAAGACAAAGATCATTTTCTTTTCCTCCCTCCCATCCCCCTGTAGCCGACGCGTGATTCCACTGGGTAAAACATGTGTTCTTGATTCAAGCCCATTGCCATGTTGTTAGTATTTGCATTAGAGTGTTCGTTTAGAGTCTCTCCTCTGTCATGTCCCCTCAGCCATTGTAGTCAGGCAGTTGCTTTTCCTCGGTGTTTCTACTCCCACAGTTTGTCCTCTGCTTATGGATAGTGTTTTTTCTCCTAGATCCCTGCAGATTGTTCAGGGACATTACACTGCCACTAATGGAGAAGTCCATTACGTTCGATTATACCACAGTGTATTAGTTTCTGTGTACAATGTTCTCCTGGTTCTGCTCCTCTCTCTCTGCATCACTTCCTGGATGGTGACCCTATTCTCAAATAATCCAGTCCAACCTTTTATAAAAACCCCTCACATTTCTACCCCTTACAGCTCTTACTTGGAAAAGGGATTAAGCCTTGATTTTTTTTGGATAAAACTAGTAGTAGTAATAATAGTCAGATTTTGTAGGGAAACAGATTTTGGTTTGGTATAAAGAAAATCATCCTAATCAATTTCTAATCATTAGAACTATGTAAAAGTGAAATGAGCTGCCATGGAAGGTAGTGGTTCCTACTCAGAGGTCTTCAAGCAAAGTCTGGTTGATAACTTTGAAGAGAAGAATCCTTTTCAGACATGAGTTAAACTAGATGTCTTCTGAGTGCCTTTCCAACTCTAGCATTCTATGATCCAATTAATTTCTTTGGAAATTCTTACTTTTTATATATATTGGCATATATATACTATTTATAAAACTTGCTTAAGTTAATGGAACTGAATCACTCAAGGTCAATTTCTATAAGCAAAAATGGTACTAAATTTAAATATCACTGGGATCTAGTTCTGGAGACTCTACTACTTACAAGTCACAGGGCCATATGTCCTTAGAACATGATGAGAAGACTTCTAGACTTGGAATTAGTAAGCCTAAAGTAAAGTTCCAGCTTTCCCATCTATGAACTAGATATTGAGCAAGTCATTTTTGCTCTCTGGGTCTCAATTTCCTCATGATAAAATAAGGAAAAGAATTATTTGCCATCTATTTTCACAGGGTTATTGTGAGGCTCAAATTAAATAATATTCATAAATGTATTTTGTAACTATAAAAATCTGATACTTAATAGATAAAATCATTTGGAATTTCAAATGAGAGATTTTTATGCATTGTATATCTACACAATATGTGTTACCTGGTATATAAGATTTACTGACTTCTATAGCACTTTTCAACTCTTGAAGGAATCTCTAAGAATGATGTATTTGGTGGTTCTAAGAACCAAATGAAAGAAATGCATTGTGTTGCAGTGGAAAGATAACTGAATTTGGAATCCAAGGATATGAGTTTGAACCCAGGGTTTGCTGCTACCATATATATGACCTTGGGCAAGTCAGCAGACTTCTGAGGGCCTCAGTTTACTCACTGGTAAAATGATGAAGCTGGACTAGATGATAGATCTTTATTTACGATCCTACAGAGAACCTTTAAGTGGAAACACTTTGGAAATAATAAAGCATCCTATATAAGTGGTATATGATTATCTTCTAAGCCTGGAAAAGTGAAGACCTGAGCATAACATGATCAAGCTGTGTTTAAGTAAGAGAAAGGTTACCACTTAGAAGAATACTTAGTCTTATTTCAGGGGGCAGAATTAGGTAGAAACTGTAAAGGAGCCAAATCGAGATTCTTTAAGGACAAACTTCTTGATGATTAGAGCTACCTCAAAGTGGGAGGTAATGGATTCTGGAGGTAAAAGATAACAAAAATTGTTATCTTACCCTATTCTCTCTCTGATATTTCTTACTTTCATTCCCTCTATATTTTATAAATAAATTGTTAAAATAAATCTCTGGAATGGATTCTGATAAGTATTTGGATGATCACTCATCAGGTATATCATGGAGGTTATTCTTGGTAGCTATAGTTCAGCTTAGATTGTCTTTAAGGTCACTTCCAACAATTTTTGTTATCACATTCTCTCTCTAGTCAAGTAATAATTTGTGGAGTTGTACTGCTTCATCTTGTTCCCATGAATCCTTGGAATTGCTAGGAATTCAAGACTATTGTATTACCTTATTGGGTTGTACTGTCCGGCGTAGATTTTCCATCCACTTGTCTCTCTCTGAAGCTGAATTACAGCTAAAACATTTACTTCCACTCAAGTAGGTAACCTAGAACATAATACAACATAGATAAAGGTTATTTTACAATATTTTTATCATTCAAGGGGTAAGGATATGTTATGAATCAGTCATGCCACAAAAAACCCACTTTTTGGCTTTTTTGAGACATCAATGGGACATTCTGAGAGGTGTGGGTAACCCCATCACTAGTACTGGATAATGTTTTCAAATATCATTTATGATTTGGGGCTCAGTATTTTGCAAAATGTTACAAAGTAGACTGTTAATTATGAAATATAATATCATGCCAGTAAGTTACTCTTGGTCCTGTGACCTACAACTGGGAGCTGGATGATCTATGCAATGATGAAGCATAATAAGCCAAAAGGAATTTGAATAACTTGATTTAGCAAATATTTAATTAGGTTTCCCACTTTCTCCTCTTTGCGTTATTTTGAGAATGTATAGTTTATAAGAGTCTATTTCCTTAATATGAACAACTAATCAACAACTCAACATCATGGTAATAAATTCAGGAAATTATTTGTCAGGGAATATATTTTACTACTCTCTTTCCTCACTTTACCTCAAAGCAGAAATCCTGTCCAAGGATGCTGCTATGCAGTGGTTTGACTGATACTGGCTCCCCTCTGCCAAGGTCCAGACATTCTACAGCACTGCATGGGCTGAGCAAAGATTCATGGGAACGAGATTCTTTTAGCTTGGGCAATCCACGAGACCTAAATGATGGAAGGGGAATGATAAAATATTTCTAATAAAGGATGAAGATGCTTAGTTATAGATAGCCAAAGCATAAAGATTTACTGTGGTAAGATAATGACCAACGTAAAAATGATTAAAGCAAAATAACAGCAAAAGGAGCAATGGGTTAGTAGTTGGTTCAAGAATAATAATAGCAGTATTTATGCTCATATCATACCAATGTATCATATTATTTTACACAGTCCACAAATATACTATAATTTTATTAGTCTCTCAAAGCCTCTCTGGTTGTCATTTTTTTCTTCTTTATTTCTGTTTTATAGATGGAGAAACATAAAATATTTGGGGTTTTCTCCAATAAAAAGTCTATTTCCTTCTCCCTAGCTCCCTGCCCCAGGATATGGTTCTAGTTCTGATTCTTTTATTGTTGACAAAACAAAACAGTAAGGATCCTAGATTTCCTTCAGTTAATTGCTCCAAATTCCTCATTTAACCTGTAGAAGAAAGTTCTGTTTCAATCCTTAAATTCTTTACACTATGAAATCATTATTACCAGTCAATGTCAAACTTGCTGTTCTGAGAAGTTACTTCTCAGAACAACTAACATCTCTCTTGGTAGGCAATTTTTTAGACTCATTTACCTGTGGTATTTTTAAAAGAAGTAAAATTAAAAAGAAACTAGTTTGGACCAACCTCTCCTTTTTTGCAAATAAATGCTGTTAACCTTTTCAAGAGGAACCATTTTCAATCAATACTATTAGTGTTTCCTAGTTGATTTGCTGTCCTAGATATTTAAGGAATAGTAGGAATTCCTTCCTTTGAGTATAAACTGACATTTGATGCTTCTGCTTTACCTAGTTTGGAACAATTAAGTTATATAACATGAAACTATATTCTTAACTGGATGGTCACACAACAATTAGAATATTCATTAATTGTAAAACATTTAAAAGCTTCCAAGCTCAAATTCTTATTAACAGGTTATCAGAAGAAATATACTCTACAAAATTAGTTTGTAGCCAAAGGGGTGGGGTGGGGTGGGGGGAGAAACCATATCATATAAATACTTCCCATAATTTCCTTGAAATAACCAGGTTAATTTAAAAAAAAGAAAGAATCATGCTAATGTTAAATAAATGCAAATACTTAATGTCAGAGTAGCATTTAGATTATGAATTAAGAAGCAGAAAACTGGTATTAGTTGCTTCCCTACCTTCAGCAATTATGTCTCCATCCTAACACTGCTTCTGGAGACTTGGATATAACAATGTTGAAAGTAATAAAGAGTTCTGTTCTTTTTAAATTTCCCACAAAACCAATCACTATTGGAACTAAGGGATTTCCCCACATTTTAAAAAATGAAAGTCTTCTAAAATTCAAGTGAACAAGAGCACAAAATTTCATTAACAATTCAAAATGGCAAGTAGAAGAATGCTATCTACTTTGCATATTCACCACAACTCTTCCTAAGTCTGGAATCAGCTTGTTAGTAAGAATTTCTGCTTCCTTTCTTCCTTAGAACAGATGACAATCCTTATCTCTTACTGGTCAGATTCTAACCTACCACCTTAATTTGAATATGTGATGTCTAAAGGGGTACACCTTAGATGAAACTGCACAAAGACAATAGTTATTCTCAATCACCGAGAGACTACTACTAAAGGGGTAGAAGTGAAAACACATAGATGATGTAATTTAATTGAATATAATTCATGTCAAGAGTTTTCCAATGTGTTTCACAGAAAATCTGTTTGATGGAGGCTGGCCACCACTTGCTAGTACTTCTGGTTAATTTCTCCCAGCAGGAGTCGCTGGAGTGGAAGAGTCTACACTGATTCCTAGTCCTCCCAGTTTATTTTAGCAGGAAGGGTTATGGCATACTTAAAATGGAAACAGGATTAACAAGAGGCATGTTTAAAGTCTTCACAAAATTACATTTCTAGATTTTCTAAATAGACTTCACATTTTATTTCAAATAAATTAATCATCCACCTACATGAAGCAATTGTACAGCCACCTGGCAGAGCAACCCCAAATCATAGCGCTGCCACATGTCCTGGTCCCCCAACTTGCTTTCTGCACTACATTTCAAAAGCAAAGTCTCTGTTCAGAAGACAGGCACCAAAACGAAGAGAATCTTCCTGCCGCCTTTGATTACTGAGGTCTTCTCCACCCCCCTTCCCTTCCCTGCCCCAATCCCCTGCCAAAAAAAAAAAAAACAAAAGCTATTTCAAGTCTTCAGACGAAGCTGGGCAGGAACAAAGACTGAGAAAAAGAAGCCACCCTTGTCCAAACAAGCTGTGTAGTAAGTGATGGTCTTTTCTCTCCTGCTTCAGGCTGCATCCTGCCCCTCAGGTAACACAAACAAGGTTCCAGGCATGCCCAGCTTGCTCAGGGCTGGGCTTGTTGCCATGGTGCTGCACCTATAAGGAGATTAGACTTGGAAGGCAGAAGGGCTCAGGGAGCAGGCTTGCAAAAGCAGCAGGCAGAGGTAACCTTCTAAAGTAATGAAATAAGGATTAGGTCCCCACCTACCTCCTGCTTAACAACTTTATTGGGATAGAATAAGAAGGGCTGGGGCTAGGGATTTAAAGGAGTACTCCAAATGGCAAGAAATAAATTAGAGAAGTTGTCTTTAAACTGTTTCATGTTATGCTAGGTGCCCCCCTACTGCACAGCCCCTCCGGGGAGATACTACCATATCCCACCTTAGAAGCGAAATCTTTTATGAACTTTTATGAACTTGGCTTTCTCTGCAATTGTCTCTCTAGCCTAATGGTTCTAAACATTATTTTACATCAAATTAGAGTGGCTACACATGATCTATTGAGGGAAAATTGCACAAAATCCTTCAACTTATACTTTAAATGTACACATATTTCTGTTTGGTTCTTGGTTATACCTAATATTGCAGGCAAGCCACTATAGCACTAATGATAACCATGCAATCTGAAGGAATTAATGATCAGTAATTCCTCCAAAATTCTCATTTGCAATAATCAATAAAGAGATAATTCTCTTATCTAATATATGGGCACAATAAGCATATATGTGCGTGGATTTATAATGAAAACCATGATTACATTCAACATCATTCAAACCCACCCCCCAAAAAACAAAACACTCTTTCAGCATTAGTAGGAAAATGATTTGAAAAACTGCATTTGTAGCAGTCCACCCACCCCTAGCTATGGGCAAGGAAAACAGTATGTACAGAGTGACTTAGAAGAGAGCATGCTCAGTCTTGAGCATGGCTGGGAAAGCCTCTGACCCTTGACCCCAGCTTCCCCCAGGTTAGGCGGGAAAACAGGTTTCTTTGTGTTCACCTGACTAGAAGAAACCACACCTATACCTTGTCATTAACCAATGATTATCATCCCTATGTATTGTGTATATTTGCATATCAAAGAGATTAAATACCGGGCCACAGCAAGCTCCGCCCTCTCTTCCTCTCTTGGATCTTAGCTCTCACTGATGTCTGTCCTTGCTGGAGCTTGGCCTCTGGCCAAGCTCCATCTTTAATTCCTTTCCTTCTCTATCTCTCTCACCTGGGGCCTGGCCTTCGGCCAGACACTCTCTTTTTTCTATCATGTCTCCGACCTATGTGGTATTAATTGTGGATCTCAGGATGGATCATGCCTCTGCGACATCCTAAGATCGGGGTTATGCTGTGGCCCCATTATAATCAATAAGGCCTGGTTTATGACTCATTTCTGCCACCTCATATCTATAACTTGGCTCCACTATGCCCCTCGGTGTATCCAAAACTTCTATCCTTTTTCTATCTTCCTACCTTGAGGCTTCTCGCAGGTTCGGGGAGCCTCAGCATTGTTTTGATGTCTCAGAAAGATGTGGGAAAGCAGAGAAGACAGGTTACTGAAAATAGGACTGTAAGGCAGATCTGCGGATGGGAGGATTTTGTGTCTTTCTATTCAGCAGCTTCATTATCAACACAAAGCATGATTTAAATGACATTGAGCTACCCTTATTTTTTCCAACATAATTTCATTTTTAATGTGAGTTAAAAAAAATCTAAGGGAGTTTCTGTAGCTTTGAGTGACTTCCCTGTTCTACATTTACTCCTTTAGTCAAAATTAAGCCCAGGATGATTGGGGGCAAAATTTTAACTTAAAACTTTTCATGTAGTCTAATTGGTCACCTGGGCATAGATTGCTGGGAATGTAGATAGCGCTAAACTTTGTTTTTAGCATTATTTCAACCTTTTAGATATAAACACTGAACATTAAAATGACATAAAATGACTACTTAGCTGCTTCAGTAATTCAACATGTGGAATCAAGAAGTCCTGAATTTGAATCCAGCCTCAGTCACTCACTAGCTGTGTGACCCTGGAAAGGTCACTTAACCTTTGCTTGTGTCACTTTCCTCATCTAAAAAATGGATATAATAATAGCTAGAAGGGGTTATGGTGAGGAATCAAATAAGATAATTTTTGTAAAGTGCTTTGAAACTTTAAGGTGCTATAGTAATTAGTTATTATTGTTGTTATCCCTATTAGAAGGGGTTTCTTTTTTAGAAATCCTTACTATAATTCATACTTTCCTTCTGATTCACTTTAGACTTGATTGTTTTCTAGGGGTGATTTTGCTTCCAACAATGGACATGAGGCTCTGTATACCCTGGTTTTTAACATCAGCAGAGAAGAATAAAATCACTTTTATGTCTATGTAATTCTAATTCTAGTGCCTAAAAGCAATAAGGAAGGGTTAAAGTAAATTGCTTTGGTGATAGAGATTGCTTGTTGCTCCTGACCTATTTAAAAGATAAGCTAAAAAAAAAAAGCTTTCAATTACCACCATGGATAAAATACTTCTTTAACCATTCTGAAATCAGTCTTAAAAACCAAAAGTTCCTTTGAATGAAAACATGCCATTGAATAGACTGATGAAGAACTCTGATTAGTGCTCATGAAAAGGAAAACACAGCTGGATTTTCACAGTTTAACTGCCCAATTAAAACCCATTTTTTCAAGTCTTCTGCCATTAAAGGTATATAACACTGAATGCTTACATGTGATAGCTGAGTCTGCTACGTGTTTACTGATTCAGTTCCAAATTCAGGAAAATTTTAATTTAAAATGCTTATTGACAACATAAAATCAATGATGGAATCCTGGATTCTAGTGTAGAATTTCTGCTTTCATTGACAGTTATGATGCCCCAGTGCTGCTGAACTGAATTCTTGAATAAGAGCAGCTAAAGCAGCAGGCACAGAAGCACTTTTCTAGTAGTGACCTGAGGTATGTTTCTCAGACCTCCCTTCTATGGCTAAGGGACCTCCATTTGCTTCAAATTGTCCAGATAGCAAAGAATAAAATGGCATTTGCCATTACTCCGACTTCAGAAACTCAATGAATTTTACTCTATTCATAGGCTAGTGGTTCCTGGGTTCAAATCTTGCCTCTGACACTTACTAATGTGATCTTAGGAAAGTCATTTAACATCTTGGTAGATTCATTTCCTCATTTAAAAACTGAGGATACATTCAGTTCAATTCAATGAACAATTATTAAGTGTCTTTTATGTGGAAATCACTGAGTTGTCTGCCTTATAGCTCTATGTCTGTGATCCTGTCTCTGGAAGGCCATCCTAGCTATTCTTAAAAAAAAAAAAATTCTAGTTAGTTCTCCACTCATACTAGAACATCATTCTTCTGTAAGAACCCATTTACTTCCTTGCTTTAGTCCCTTTACCCCCTCTCCCCACTTTCTCTTGTTTTTAGAGAGCTCTTTGTTTTCAAAGACATCAAAGATAATCCTGAGGTTCATGACAAAATTATCTACATAGGCAGATCATCAGCAAAGGTCCTATTTGTTATGTCCTATACTTATTTTTGCCATCCAACCTCCTTTGACATAAACAAAAACAAAAAGACATATAACATATAACAGCTTCATGGAACCTATACTTAGAAGGAGGAAGGTCAATGGTCTAATAAAAGCACATAGGGTAACAGCAATGGTAGGGGCAATGGGCCACAAGACATTTTTAAGGGTTCATGGGATTTGTGTACTATATTGAACAAACTCTTATGGCAAAGGTAAACACCAAGGATCAATTCCTAAAATTGCAGAATCTAAAGAATCTTAGAGACAATTTATAACTTGAACCTCACTCAGTCTTCTCTAAAACATTTAACAGTTTTTGCTTTAAGTAACTTAATATTCACATACACTAAAATTTCTTCTTTATTTTTTTGTAAAGAACAAATCTGCACTACTACTCAGGAGCTGTACTTGTACTGGTGGCACAAGGTGACAGGTCTCTACATTAGTATAACTGAACTATGGTTTTAAGCAACTTCAATCATGTGTCATATCAGTATATGCTGGGTTTTGCTTCAATTATGAATTGAAATGTGGGACTAAAGTGCAGGAAGATGAGGCCTGAGGTAAAGTCATCTTGCATTCAAGGGCGACCAGGAACACTGAGGATAGAGTGGACAGACATCTGATCTGGAGGAAGACAGATATAAAGTGCCAGCAAGAAACTGAGAAACCCGACAGTCACTAGACTCCCTTCATATTACACAGTAGATAGAGTAATCAAAGAATGAACAGCTGTGACTGACTGTAAAACCCCTGTTGGGAATCTTTGAAAATTTCCTATTATAATTAGTTGTATCTGTACTATAGTTACTTATGTACATGTCTTATCTCCCTATTACACTGTATATTTTTTAAAGTGGTATCTTAGTTTTATCTTTTTCCCTGAGGCATAATGCAAAATATGTACTAGGTACTTAGGTTATAGAGGACAAATAAATAAATAAACAAAAAGACAAATGTCCTGATTTTCAAAGGGAGGTAAAAGTTGAATCTAGAATGCATGAGAGGGGGACAACTAGGTAGCTCAGTGGGTTGAGAGCCAGGCCTAGAGAAGGGAGGTCCTGGGTTCAATCTGGCCTCAAACACTTCCTAGCTGTGTGACCTTGGGCAAGTCACCTAACCCCCATTGCCTAGTCCTTACTGTTCTTCTGCCTTGGAACTTGTATTAATATTGATTCTAAGATAGAAGATAAGGGCTTTATTTTTTTAAAAAGTATGAGATTATTGCTAAGCTTGATGTTGAGCATTGCCAAAATTCTAGAAGTATTTTTAACAACTGATTTATGAGAATTTAGAAAAGTGGCAATTAACAAGAGCCAGGATATACAAACATGTATCAAGTGTTTTATTGATTCATGGATGTAAGATATTAAAATGTGTGGCCCTCAACGGCAACAGAAACTTAGAGGAATATTAATCAGTCTCCCCTATTACACCATATATTCCTTTTTTTAAAAACCCTTACCTTCTGTCTTAGAATCAATATAGTGTATTGGTTCCAAGGCAGAAGAGTGGTAAGGGCTAGGCAATGGGGGTTAAGTGACTTGCACAGGGTAGCACAGCAAGGAAGGGTCTGAGGCCAAATTTGAATCTAGCACCTCCCCTGTCTAGTCCTGGTTCTCAATCCAATGAGCCACTATATAAATTTGACTTCGTTCCCCAGAAGTCCTTCGTATTTCCCAAAATTCCCTATAATCTCTCCTACGTCTCCACATTGGTGGGATCACATTATTGGTATTAACTGGCAGTAACTCCTCCCACATCTTTTCTTTGAGCATGATAGAGCAATCAGCAGTGATGGTGGTGAGTGGGGATTTTGAGAAAGGCTAACCAGCCATGAGCACATGGTTTTTATATTATATCCTATTTATTCCTTGACTTCTAATGATTATTTAATAAACTTCCAAACTATAATATTTTTATTATTTGAGACATAATTTTAATTTTTTACACCACCAGCTGCAACCCTTAAACCATATATTTCTTAAGGAAAGGGACTGTACCTTAGTTTATCTTTTTAACTATGGCATAATGTAAAATATGTAGCAGATACTTAATTAAATGTTCAATTTAACAGGAAATCAAGGAGAACGGTAGAGGCCCCCAAAGCCTGGAAACAAAAAATGTCCTGATTTTCAAAAAGGGGGAAATGGATGAGATTAGAAAGTATGAGAACTATTGCTAAGCTTGATATTTAAGTAATTCTAAACTAGCCTCATTTCTTTCTTTTTAATGACAAGTAGTTTAGTGAATGGGCATATAGCATACGAAATAAAATGCAGGAAAACATGGAGAATTATGGCATGAATGAACATATATTTAGGTAGATTCATAGTAAGACAAACTGTATCAACAGTATTTATTAATGAAATAAAGTCTATCTAGAAGGAGAGAATGCTTTTAGTATTGAACTGGGTAATGACATAAGAGGCAGTTTTATTCCAAATCTATTCATATTTGCAGATGACACAAAGCTGGGAGGAATAATTAATATATTAGATTCCAGAATTGAGATTCAACAGATTTTGGCAGGTTGAATAGTAGACTAAAACCAAATGGAGAAAGCTTAACTGGGATAAATATAAAGGTTTACACATAGGTTCAAAAACCTAACTTCACAAGTCTAGAATGGGAAGAGAAACCTGGCTTGACAGAAGTTTATGAATAAAAGACCTGGAAGGCTTAGTTGACTACAAAAAGCTGTTAAAGAAATTAACACTACTTTAAGTTGTAATAATTAAAGGACAAAAATAGAATGTAAGGTCTTTAAAATAAAGACAGGCAATGTTTTGTTTTTGTCCTTGAATCTCCAGCATATTTAGACACAGCAGTATTTACTGAATTGAACAGAGATTTAATCTATGTCATTCAGGCACATGGAGTATTATATTAAAATATGGAAACTATATTTTATGAACAATACTGACAAACTACAGTGCATCTAGGAGGGTAACAAAGATGATGAAGTGGAAGACTATAAAAAATGATATTTAACTGAGAAGGTTTAATGTGTATACCTCCAGAGAAAGAACTGATAAACAGAAACAAGCTTTATCTATATATGTATGTATGTATGTATGTATGTATGTATGTATGTATGTATGTATGTATCTATCTATCTATCTATCTATCTATCTCTTTTTGTCAAATGATGTCTTCTCTAATGGGGGAAAGGATGAAGTTAATTGGATATTTTAATTAAAAAAAAACAACACAACAGTTGGAGACATGACTAAAAAAAAAGCAAACAGATTAGTGATTGCTTTGGTATTGAGAACTCCCTCTATCAATGGTGGTTGGGATCTGCTTTACAACTCTCTAAGATTATAAGTCACTTGCCAATCGAGGGTCACGCAGTCAGTATGTGTTAGAATCAGGACTTGAATCTGGACCATCCTGAAACTCTTGAGCTCAGCTCTTGCTGCCTTTTATTGAAAGCTCCTTATATCATTATTGAAAGATCATCTATACATACATAAGCTTGCTTTAAAATCCTACTTTTACAACAGAAGTAAAACTCAGAGGCTGATAATATTCTTCTAAGTTTCTATTTCCAATGAGGGCTACACTTTCAGTAACTCACATCCATGAATCAAGAAAGTATTTCAATATATTTGGCTGCTTTGGCAGTGAATCAGAAAGGTGAATAACTTTAACGTAAAGGACATGTTTTTAATAAATTCTGGACCATGAGAAAATGGCATTTAGAAGGCTATACTTTTAATAGGCATAGGTACCCTGTATAACTGGCAACCTTATACTGGCTTTCTGTAGTGAGACTGACATCATCTGACATTCAAATATTGGATGGCTAGGCAATGTTGTCTGGGCATTACTTTCTATATTCCTCCAGCTCCTCTAACTTTGACCAGATGGAAAGAACATTATAGCAAAAGTGAGAGAAGTGCTAACATTCACTTCTCTCTAACTTGAGTGTGAAACAGTAATGGGAAAATATCGCTAATTCTTCAGAATTCTATAAAGGCTAACTCCTTTAAAAGATGGTTTTAGAGTTTTGGGAGACCTTTGTGACCCTTTATTTATTAAAGAAATAATTATGAGTATTTACAAATGTGGATAATTATACCTCTTACACATGTACTCCACATAGAGATTTCTGAGTGTGTGGGTAATACATTGCTCCTTGAGAAAGCAGCAGTGCCAAGTCCTATCAGGACCTAAGTAACAGAATTTATGACTTGTGGATCATTGGCAAGACAGGGCTGGAGCCCTTATGGTCTATCCAAATCAATGAAGTCTGCCTGCTAAAAAAGCCCAGAGGTATTTTGCATTGAAAAACCTATGGACCATAAGCAGTAATCCTTCTACAGGAAGAGAATAACTCATCTTGAAATGTCTTTCTGCCAGCCAAAGTAGTACTTCAGTCCATATGAAAATAATTTCATCTTTTTAAAATTTTAGGAGCATAGACAACAGAACTTTAGCTATCTAAAGCCCTGCTCTAAAGAGCTCAAGAAATATTACAACTACTGCTTCATTATCTTCCTGACACTCTAGTGAGTTAGAATAGTTGCCTCTTCCAAAGTCAGGGGAAAAGTAAAATGACTAGACCAACATCCTAAGAATCTCAGAAAGAATGAGGACCTAGCTTAACTGATTCCAGTTCCTTGAAGTTGGGTATTTCCATCAAATCTGTCCTGTTTACAATCTCTACACCCACCCCACCTCCATATTTCATGTATTTGGGTAACAAAAAGGCATATTTGCTATTGGCTTAGGCTTCATGTGTTAAAATTTAAAAAGGGAATTCAATAGCAGATGTACATAATCCAGAAACAGAGATTTATGACCAATCATTTGTAATATCTGTGAGACTGACAATGATTAGCCAAGATATTTGCAGGAGCATTTCTATATGTCTTCATTTGGCTAGGAAGCAAAAAGGTGCTTTTTTTTCTGTTTATTTTACAATCTACTTAAACTACAGTAAGCACATCCTCAGAAAGAGAAGACTATTTTTCTTTGGACATATCCTGATTGTTGTACCTCTATAATTCAAATGGCTAAGCAGGGCTTTGTAACATAATCGACCTTATTATCACTTTTATTATATTAAATTTTAGACCAAAAGATAGTTTATTGATTGAATCAGAAAAGTATGGCTGTCTCAAATAATAAATTCAGGCCAGTGGAAAGGGGAAACATGCACTAACTACAAAATAATATAAGAACATAATCAGAGTCATCAAAAAACCCAAAGCAAATGTAATCTCTTGGCATCTTGGACTTATGCTTTTTGTGGACTATTGTTACTAAATAAAAACAGGCATTTAATTTGAATAAGGAAGATAGCATTTAATGTAAAGTTAAGAAACATACAGGGGTAAGCAAGTGGCACAATGGATAAAGTTCCAGGTCTGTAGTCAGGAAGAGTCTAGACTTTCTATTGGCATAGCTGAATGGCAAGTACAAGCAATCTCCAGGGATTCTGGAACTTGAAAAGGCCTTAGAGATCATCAAGTCTGACCTTCTAAATTTACAAAGAAACTGAGGCTCCGTGAGGAAGAGTGGTATGCCTAAAACTCCCTGGGAGTAAGTTTCAGAGCTGAGATTTGAACCCAGATCCTAGAATCTTGAGCTCCAATGAAGTGCATTACCCTTGACTTGCATTTCCCCTGTTTCATTACAAATTTGTAGTCCAACAAAGACTTTGTACAAATGGATAAATTACAAATGCCATTAGGCTTAGTTTCTTCTTTATAAGAGATGGGCAACAATTCCCTGTATGGCAACTTTCATGTTCGGAAAAAAAGGTTTTTGTCAGGCAAACTGAAAATAAAAGATGCAGACTAGGAGACCATGAAGTGGCTTAGAACGCTGACATTTTTATTTGAGTTTTAAGGAGATGAGTACCTATGAAATTTTAAATATAAACTCAAGTATGTATTGAAACATAGAAGCTTGATGCTATTGCTAAAAAAGTTCTAGTTTGCTCTTTAATAAATGCAGTAGGCCAACTGCTGGAAATCTGGGTTCCTTTTTTTGCATTAAAAGAAGTATTTCTAGAAAGTCGAGAGACCGAGTCACTCAGGAAACAACAATCCCTCTTTTATAGCCATATGTAAAGTGTCCCACATTATGCTACATGTGCCACAGTCCCATGATTCCAGCTGCTATAGATCACTGCACAATTGCTTACACACTTAGCTCATGTGCCCACATAATTTCCATTAAGAAGTTGACTAACTGTTGGGACTTTCCATGTTGAGATGGCCACTTATGTAATCTTCAGAGATATAATCCCAAGCAAATAATAAGTAAAGCTTTTTAATAAATAACAGTAACTTAATTTTTGTCTAGTTTTCTGGACATTTTCAAAATGCTTTTATATACATGATTTCATTTGATTCTATCAGCACTGTGAGGTTAAGCTGACTTTATTCCTATGAAAGTAGTGAAGACAGAGTCAGAATAAGAACCCACTTCAATGTGGTATGAGGGAAAAACAATTGGTCTTTTAGTCAGAAAACCAGATTCAAGACATAGCTTTGACATTAGTTTTGTGATTGTGGGCAAATCATTTAATTTCTTTGACACTCAGTTTTGTCATCTCTAACATGGAAAAAAATTACTCTACTGACCTAAGATGAAAACTGTTTTGAGGAAAGCACTTTGATAATCTTATCAACACTATATGAACTGCCACACTCTGCTAACTCTTTTAAAGGAATTTTTAGATAAAACATACAAGACTAAAATTCCATACAAAATAGTGTTATACATTTGAAAAAATCTTCATATTCATACAAATTAAATAGATTCTATTTGTTCCCTTACTTTTTCATTTTGTTTTGTTTGTATCCAGGCTTAGCAGACTACTCTGCTTTGCCAAAACACAGGCAGAAACCTCCCTTTCTGTTTCTGGAAACAACCTCCTACCTGTCATCTGTGTTGCGAAGTGATGGGAGTCTGAAACTTGTATTCCTGTCAAGTTTTGATTGGCTTTTGGTCCTCTTTATAGAGCCTTTCAAGCGCTTGCTGAAGAATCCCTAAAATAAAAAGGCAAAGGGATTGTGAGATGGTAGAATTCTTAAGAATCAAATTTCATTTCCACTTTTCAGAAATCCATTTGTAGAAGAGAGGTGAAAATATTGGCAATCAATATCAGCACAAGAGCTTGATTTGTAATATATCTGTCAGTCCAAATTAATTATTTATGACATAAGAAACTTATAGACCCTTAAAAATGATAGGCATTAGAAAATTATTTTTGAAATCATTTCCCCTTCCATCTCCTTGTCCCTTTTTTAATATTCATAATAACTGTATTCACTTTAGTGGTTGAATAGTAGATGTATTGGAGTGGGGATAGACTTGAGGCTGGCAGATCCTCTAGTAGCTATTGCAGTAGTCCAGGTATCAGATGATTAGGACTTTCACTGGAGTGGTGGTAGTGTCAGAAAAAAGAAGGGGGTGTATTGGAGAGATGCTGCAAAAGTGAAATCAATAAGGCTTAGCAATAGCTTGGATATGGGAATGAGAGACTGAGGAGTCCCAAGATACCTCCTAAGATATGAACTTGCGAGATTGGGAGGACATTGTTGTCCTCTAAAATAATAGAGGAGTTTGGAAGTGGGGACAGTTTCTGTTTTGAATATATTGAGTTTAAGATGTCTCCTGGACGTCAACTTACAGATGCTTGAAAGGCAATTGGAGATGTGAGACAGGAAGTCCACAGAAAGAGAGCTAGATAAGCTTGAGAATCATCAGCACAGAGATGATAATCAAATTCACAGAATGAGATCATCAAATGAAGTAGTTTAGAGCAAGAAGAGATGAGCATCGAGAGCAGAATCCTGAGGGTCACCCATAAGTGGTGGGTAGGATTTGGATGGAGATCCACAAAAGGAAACTGAATAGCAGCAGGCAGATGGGTAAGAAGAGAACTGGACGAAAGTAGTGTCCCAAAAAGCTAAGGAAGAGAGCATAAATGACAAGAGGGTGAACAACAGTGTCTGAAGCTGCAAAGAGGCTGCAAAGAATGAATAAAAAGGGAATCTTCCAATGAAAAGTTATCATTTCTTGACATCTGAGATTTTCTTTGATGGTAGTCGAGGAAGAGTGCATGCAGGTCTGTGTGTGAAAGGGGAATGAGAACAAAGGGGAAAATGTGTATTTATGGATAGGGAATGTTATTTGATTATTTTAAATGTTTACCTAAAGACCTTTTATTATATTTGGCAAAATCCTTGACATCTCTATAAACTATTTGAGTAGCAGCATTACATAAATACAAAATAAGAGTAATATCCCAAATAGGAAACTTTCATTAAAGGTATCAGTTTTATTCTAAAACCTAAAGCATTATATATTTTTTCACTTCTCTCCTTTGTACCATATTTTTCTCTCTACTCATTTCAAATATCCCTTAAAAGCAATGGGAAAAATGAAAACAAAAGTCAAAATGGCATGCTAGGCTTTATGCATAATTGCTCTTGGTAAGTCTTTCAATGTTTAAACCATTTCCTTCCACAATTAAAAGTGCTAAACTCTCCTAAAGAGCCATAAAACTGTGCATACCCTTAGATCTAGCAATTCCATTGCTTGATCTATTTCCCAAGAAGATCAGAGAAAAATGAAAAGAACCTCTATGTTCCAAAATACTTATAGTAACTGTTTTTGTGGTGGCAAAGCCCTGGAAATCAATCAAGAGTGTGTCTATCAATTGGGAAATTACTAAACAAATTGTGGTATATGATTGTGATGAAGTACTACAGTGTTTTAAGAAAATATGAACAAACCAATTTTAAAAAAGCTTAGAAAGAACTACATGAGATAATGAAGAGTGAAATGAGTAGAACCAAGAGAACATTATATACAAGCACAGATTTAATATTTGAAGAAAAATAATGAATATTCACCTCCAGAGAATGAACTGAAAAATGGAAACACAAAAGACAATCATTATATACATATCTGTTTGCCAAGTGATGTCTTCTATGGAGCGGGGAGGGGAGTGAAAGGCAGGGATAGCTGGAAAGAAATTCTATTAAAGAAAGTGTTAAGCTCTACTTATATTTCTCTAATTATGGCTAATTTGGGTATAATTTTAAGAATTACACTGAATCAGAAGAATCATTTTCTTTGCAGCAGTCAGGACTTTCATATAAATGAAAAAGATGACTATACAGGTTTGGAAAGAAAAGAAACAATAAATGAAATGTTACTGAAAGTCTACTTTCAAGAGATACTTTAGAAAAGATTATTGATTTCATTCTACCTTCAAACATCATTAAACCCTACATCTCTAAAGGATATAAAGAGAAATTCTCAAAACAAAGTATACCAGAACCAATTCTTCTTTCAATTTACATTGTTCTACCCACAAATCTTAAAAAAAAGAAAAAATACACAAAAATTCTCCCCAAATTCCAGTTGGTTAAAATAACTAGACTGTCATACTTGATTGAAAAATTAAAATGACATACTGGTAATTATTAGATACTTATTATCTGTCAAAATAATGTTAGGGAATCAGGAATTACTGGATAGAATGGTGTCTTTCTTTGGAACTAAGGAAATGTTGAACTAATAATAATAAAAGTTATCAGTCATTTGAAATTGGAAAAACAAATCCCTGCAGGTCAAATTTTGCTATTTGGGCAAGGCTGATAACTGAAATATAACTGCTGCTATGCAGCCATTCTCAGAACCCTCAGTACTGACAAGAGAAGACATTGACTCTCTTGCAACCCAAAACTGCTGTTCCCTTAAGAGATGGAGAAGAGGAAAAATCCTTCATGGGAATAGGCAAAGAGATGTACTTTCAAATAAACAATCTGACTTAAAAAGAACTGTAACAATGCTCAGATTTACTTTCTCATTTAACTACTCATCCTTCACATTAGTGAACATGAGATTAATGACAGTACTTTCAGTCATTCATTCAGTGAATTTAGCAAAGTTCCAAGGCATCATGAGGAAAACGCTCTTATACAGTAGAAAGTACCTAGGCAAAAGAAGTATTCTACCTCTCACTTTTCAAGCCCACATGTACATTTAATTAACCAGATTGTTTTATTGTTTCAATTATTTGCTTCTAGGAGACTACCCTTGGAGGAAGAAAGGACCTACAAATTATCTGCTACTTTCTAATGTTCCTAAAGCTTAATATGAAATATAGGTACCTTGTTTGTGGGAAATAAAATGTTAATCAAAATATAAAGACAATTATTAGGGAAGAATGGTAAAAAATACAACTATCATTTTACCAGATTTAACTTTGATTTATTGTAAACCTACGAAGGAGAAACTTTACATAGTACTTAAGCAAGAACTTATGAAAATAACTGCAATAAAGGACATGTGGTTAAAATTCTATCATCAAATAAAACTTGGTTAAACAGAGTGATGGGAAAGTTTGTTTTTTGTGTTGGAAATAGGGGAGAGATCTAGGAATGATTTAAAAAGTAAAGAGCTGATGGAAACTAGCTGGTGAACAATGTTAAGTTACACAGTTACAGAAAGCATATGTGAATTCCGAGGTAATAATCAAAGCAACCAAGAATTTATTGACCCCTAATATGTACTTTGCATTTTTTTGAGGTTTATGCCTTCTATGCACATATAAATCAATTTATATCAGATTTATTTGTGGAATACCTTGTCTCTTTTACTTTCATTGTTATTTCTTGGAGGGCAAGGATTCTGCCTTATTTTTCTGTGGCTGTCCTCAATCTCTCAAATCTCAGGCACAGTTAATTGTAGACAGTAAACATTAATTATTCTTTGATTGAAAAATGTCATATTTTATCCTCAATGAGATTATAATTTAGTTGGGGACTTAAGATAAGCATGCAACAATTAGGGAACAGTTCATTATTGTAGAAATTCAGGACTTCCGGGTAATCATGGCTGCAATCTAGACGCCACACACTTCCTCTCCCCAGCACCGAACGAAATAGACTACATCAAAGGAGCATAAAATCACCTTTGGAGGAACAGAAGGACTCCCCAGTACCCCACAGAGGCAAAGGTACGTGGGGCTTGAACATTTCCACACTAAAATAAGAAGGAAAAGCTTGCACAGAAAAGTGAACTGAGCCGCCCTTCCCCCACCCAACCTCCCCCACTAAACAAGAGTGAGCTACCTGAGCGCTCACCGGGACAGCGAGTGAGTGGGGAGCGTCTCTGTCTGGGGGGGGCACTCCAGGGTCCTTGGGATCTGGGGACTGCCAGGAAAAAACGTCTCAGGGCGCTTTCACTGGAGAATCCAGCGGAACTGTACTTGGGGCAGGCTGCGCTGAACAACGTGCGCTGATTATCTGGGCGGAGCTGAATACCTGGGCTCCGAGGCTGGGAAGAACTAGTCTGAAGCAACCTAAATTCATAGAAAAACCGCTCTTATAACCCAGACCCCAGACCAAAAAGGAAAGGGGAATAAAACCACCAAAGGGATGGCTCACATGGCCCAAAATCAAGCCTCCAGGAAAAAAGGGAAAAAAGTGACTATTGAAAACTTTTATGGGGGAAGTACCCAAGGAAAAGAGGAGAATGAGGAGGAAATCCAAAAAAATTCAGAACACGCCTCCCAAAATGGAAACTATCAACAAGCTCTGGAAGATCTCAAACTGGAACTTATCCAAAAGATGGAAACCTTCTGGAAAGAAAAATGGGAGAAAGAGATCAGCTGTCTGACAGATAAGACTGCTCAATTGGAAAAAGAACTCGAAGCATCCAATAGAAGGGCAGACAAGGCTGAAAAGCAAAACCAGTCCCTAACGACCAGAATTAAGCACCTCGAAGAAAGTGAGATGATAAAACAGCAAGAATCAATAAAGCAAACCCAAATAATTAATGAATTGGAAGAAAACATAAAATATCTCACTGAGAAGGTCACGGACCTGGAGAACAGAGGAAGACGAGAAAATCTCCGTATCATCGGTCTCCCAGAAAAACCAGAGGTAAACAACAAATTGGATATTATTCTACAGGAGATTATAAAAGAAAATTGCCCTCACGTTCTGGAGCAAGGGGGCAAAATAGAAATAGAAAGGATTCATAGAACACCGTCTATACTAAATCCCCAAAAGACAACGCCTAGGAATGTAATTGCCAAATTCAAGAGCTTCCAAGTAAAGGAGAAAATCCTACAAGAAGCCAAGAAGAAGAGCTTCAGATATAAGGGGGCTCCCATAAGGATCACACACGACTTAGCGGCTAATACACTAAGAGACCGCAAAGCATGGAACACGATATTTAGAAAGGCAAGAGAGCTGGGTCTCCAACCAAGAATCAACTACCCAGCAAAACTGACTATATACTTCCAGGGGAAAGTATGGGCATTCAACAAAATAGAAGATTTCCAAGCATTTGCTAAGAAAAGACCAGAGCTCTGTGGAAAGTTCGATATCCAAGCACAGAAAGCAAGAGAAACATGAAAAGGTAAATATGAAAGAAAGGGAAAAGGAGATAAATCTTATCTTTTTCTTTAAGTCAAACTCTCTTCTATAAGGACTACATTTACATCAAATTATATATATTAATATGCGGGGGAAATGTTTTGTGTAACTCTCATAAATTGTATCATCATAAGAGTAGTTAGAAGAAACATGCATAGGGAAAGATTGGGGAATTAAGAAGATTTGGGGAAAGTTGGGGCAAAAAAAGGAAAAGGGAGGGGGGAACCGTGATAATACTAAGATTAACTTCAAGAAATAGGGGGGGGGAATCAATAGAATAAACTTTCCCATATAAAGATACACATGGGAAGGGGAGGGGAAGAACTCTCATACGAGAAGGAGAGGAAGAGAGTGTGAAGTGGAATTACTTAAACCTTACTCTCAGTGAAATCAAATCTGAGAGGGAAGAACATCTAGATCCAGTGGGATCCTGAATTCTATCTTATCCATTAGGGCAAGAAAGAAAGGAAAATTAAGGAGGGGGAGGGAGGAGGGAGTACAAAAAGGGAGGGAAGGAGAGGGGGGAGGGGAAGGGAGCATAAAAAGGGAGGGGCTAGAAAGGGAAGCATCTCAAGGGAGGGGACTAGGGGGACTGACCTAAAGTAAATCACTGGTTCAAGAGGAGAAAGCTAAAGAAGAAAGGTCAGAACTAGGGGAAGATATCAAAATGCCAGCGAATCCACAAATAACAATCATAACTTTGAACGTGGATGGGATGAACTCACCCATAAAACGCAGACAAATAGCAGATTGGATTAGAACCCAAAACCCTACCATATGTTGTCTTCAAGAAACACATATGAGACGGGTTGACACTCACAAGGTTAGAATTAAAGGTTGGAGTAAGACCTTTTGGGCCTCAACTGATAGAAAGAAGGCAGGAGTTGCAATCATGATATCTGACAAAGCCAAAGTACAAATAGACCTGATCAAAAGGGACAGGGAAGGTAAATATATTCTGCTAAAAGGAAGTATAGACAATGAGGAAATATCACTAATCAACATGTATGCACCAAATGGTATAGCATCCAAATTTTTAATAGAGAAACTAGGAGAATTGAAGGAGGAAATAGACAGTAAAACCATATTAGTGGGAGACTTGAACCAACCACTATCAAATTTAGATAAATCAAATCAAAAAATAAATAAGAAAGAGGTAAAAGAGGTGAATGAAATCTTAGAAAAATTAGAATTAATAGACATATGGAGAAAAATAAACAGGGACAAAAAAGAATACACCTTCTTTTCAGCACCACATGGCACATTCACAAAAATAGATCATACACTAGGTCATAGAATCATGGCACTTAAATGCAGAAAAGCAGAAATATTAACTGCAGCCTTTTCAGATCACAAGGCAATTAAAATATTGATCGGCAAGGGTACATGGAGACCCAAATCAAAAATTAATTGGAAATTAAATAACATGATACTCCAAAATCGGATAGTTAGAGAAGAAATCATAGAAACAATTAACAATTTCGTTGAAGAAAATGACAACGGCGAAACATCCTTTCAAACCTTATGGGATGCAGCCAAGGCAGTACTTAGAGGAAAATTCATATCCCTGAGTGCATATATTAACAAATTAGGGAGGACAGAGACCAAGGAATTGGAAATGCAAATCAAAAAACTTGAGAATGAACAAATTAAAAACCCCCAGAAGAAAACCATACTAGAGATCCTAAAAATTAAAGGAGAAATTAATAAAATAGAAAGTGACAGAAGTATTGAGCTAATAAACAAGACTAGAAGCTGGTACTTTGAAAAAACAGACAAAATAGACAAAGTACTGGTTAATTTAATTAAAAAAAGGAAAGAAGAAAGGCAAATTAATAGCATCAAGGATGAAAAGGGGGATCTCACCTCCAATCAAGAGGAAATTAAGGCAATCATTAAAAACTACTTTGCCCAACTATATGGCAATAAATATACCAACCTAGGTGATATGGATGAATATTTACAAAAATATAAATTGCCTAGACTAACAGAAGAAGAAATAGTTTTCTTAAATAATCCCATATCAGAAAAAGAAATCCAACAGGCCATCACAGAACTTCCTAAGAAAAAATCCCCAGGGCCTGATGGATTCACCAGCGAATTCTATCAAACATTCAGAGAACAGTTAACCCCAATACTATACAAACTATTTGACATAATAAGCAAAGAGGGAGTCCTACCAAACTCCTTTTATGACACAAGCATGGTACTAATTCCAAAGCCAGGCAGGCCAAAAACAGAGAAAGAAAACTACAGGCCAATCTCCCTAATGAATATAGATGCAAAAATCTTAAATAGGATACTAGCAAAAAGACTCCAGCAAGTGATTAGAAGGGTCATCCACCATGATCAAGTAGGATTTATACCAGGGATGCAGGGCTGGTTCAACATTAGGAAAACCATCCACATAATTGACCACATCAACAAGCAAACCAACAAGAACCACATGATTATCTCAATAGATGCAGAAAAAGCCTTTGATAAAATACAACACCCATTCCTACTAAAAACACTAGAAAGCATAGGAATAGAAGGGTCATTCCTAAAAATAATAAACAGTATATATCTAAAACCATCAGCTAATATCATCTGCAATGGGGATAAACTGAATCCATTCCCATTAAGATCAGGAGTGAAACAAGGATGCCCATTATCACCTCTATTATTTGACATTGTATTAGAGACACTAGCAGTAGCAATTAGAGAAGAAAAAGAAATTGAAGGCATCAAAATAGGCAAGGAGGAGACCAAATTATCACTCTTTGCAGATGACATGATGGTCTACTTAAAGAATCCTAGAGACTCAACCAAAAAGCTAATTGAAATAATCAACAACTTTAGCAAAGTTGCAGGATACAAAATAAACCCACATAAGTCATCAGCATTTCTATATAATTCCAACACAGCTCAGCAGCAAGAACTAGAAAGAGAAATCCCATTCAAAATTACCCAAGACAAAATAAAATACTTAGGAATCTATCTCCCGAGACAAACACAGGATCTATATGAACACAACTACAAAACACTTTCCACACAACTAAAACTAGACTTGAACAATTGGAAGAACATTAACTGCTCATGGGTAGGACGAGCCAATATAATAAAAATGACCATCCTACCCAAACTCATCTATTTAGTGCCATACCCATGGAACTTCCAAAAATTTTTTTTACTGATTTAGAAAAAAACATAACAAAGTTCATTTGGAAGAACAAAAGATCAAGGATATCCAGGGAATTAATGAAAAAAAATACAAAGGAAGGGGGTCTTGCAGTCCCAGATCTCAGACTATATTATAAAGCAGCGGTCATCAAAACAATTTGGTACTGGCTAAGAGACAGAAAGGAGGATCAGTGGAATAGACTGGGGGCAAGCAACCTCAGCAAGACAGTATATGACAAACCCAAAGATCCCAGCTTTTGGGACAAAAATCCACTATTTCATAAAAACTGTTGGGAAAATTGGAGGACAGTATGGGAAAGATTAGGCTTAGATCAACACCTCACACCCTACACCAAGATAAATTCAAAATGGATGAATGACTTGAACATAAAGAAGGAAACTATAAGAAAATTAGGCGAACACAGAATAGTATACATGTCAGACCTTTGGGAAGGGAAATACTTCAAAACCAAGCAAGAATTAGAAAGAATTACAAAATGCAAAATAAATAATCTGGATTACATCAAATTAAAAAGTTTTTGTACAAACAAAACCAATGTAACCAAAATCAGAAGGGTAGCAACAAATTGGGAAACAATCTTCATAAAAACCTCTGACAAAGGTTTAATTACTAAAATTTATAAAGAACTAAATCAATTGTACAAAAAATCAAGCCATTCTCCAATTGACAAATGGGCAAGGGACAATAACAGGCAGTTCACAGCCAAAGAAATCAAAACTATTAATAAGCACATAAAAAAGTGCTCTACATCTCTTATAATCAGAGAGATGCAAATCAAAACAACTCTGAGGTATCATCTCACACCTAGCAGATTGGCTAACATGACAGCTATGCAAAGTAATGAATGCTGGAGGGGATGTGGCAAAGCGGGGACATTAATTCATTGCTGGTGGAGTTGTGAATTGATCCAACCATTCTGGAGGGCAATTTGGAACTATGTCCAAAGGGCGATAAAAGAATACCTACCTTTGACCCAGCCATAGCACTGCTGGGTCTGTACCCCAAAGAGATAATGGACACAAAGACTTGTACAAAAATATTCATAGCTGCGCTCTTTGTGGTGGCCAAAAATTGGAAAACGAGGGGATGCCCTTCAATTGGGGAATGGCTGAACAAATTGTGGTATATGTTGGTGATGGAATACTATTGTGCTAAAAGGAATAATAAAGTGGAGGAATTCCATGGAGACTGGAACAACCTCCAGGAAGTGATGCAGAGCGAAAGGAGCAGAACCAGGAAAACATTATACACAGAGACTGATACATTGTGGTACAATCGAAGGTGATGGACTTCTCCATTAGTATCAATGCAATTTCCCTGAACAATCTGCAGGGATCTAAAAAAAATACTACCCACAAGCAGAGGATAAACTGTGGGAGTATAAACACCGCTGAAAAGCAACTGCTTGACTACAGGGTTGGAGGAGATAAGACTGAGGAGAGACTCTAAATGAACACTATAATGCAAACTCCAACAACAGGGAAATGGGTTCGAGTCAAGAACACATGTGATAACCAGTGGAATCATGGGTCGGCTATGGGAGAGGGAAAGGCGGGGGTGGGGGGGAGGAAAAGAAAACGATCTTTGTTTCCAGTGAATAATGTATGAAAACGACCAAATAAAATAATATTAAAATTAAAAAAAAAAGAAATTCAGAGGCACTCTACAAATATTTAATAAAACTAAAGTGGCTGAATAATATGAAAGGTGAATAAAAAAAATTTTAAATACTCTTATATTCTATCTTAGAATTGATACTAAGTATTGGTTTCAAGGCAGAAAAGTAGAAAGGAATAGACAGTTGGGGTTAAGTGACTTGCCAAGGGTCATACAGCCAGGAAGTATCTAAGACTGATTTTAAAATCAAAATTCCCAATTTCAGATTTGGTTCTCTATCCACCAAGCCACCTAACTGTTCCAGGGAATAATAATTTAAAGCTGGTCCTTTGGGCACTGCACTGAAGTACTGCACAATCAGCACACTGATGGCTTTAAAATTAGTAAATATACTTGAAAGAAAGGGTTGGCACTTGGTGGTTTGTTCAAAATACTTGTTTATTAGACAACAATGAATATATAAGTTCAGAATGAGAAATCAATTAGGGGGCTTGGTAGAATGAAGTGAAAAAATAATGCTTATACAGATAGTTGATATTTTCAAAACCAAAATTAAAGAAGTTTCCCAAAGATCAGATCAAATATCCAGAGTTAGACAGCAATACCTACTGTGGCACTGAGGGATATGCAAAACATAAGACAGCCTTTGTCTTCAAGGATATTACAGGGGGCAGTTGGGTGGCTCAGTGGATTGAGAGTCAGGCCCAGAGACAGGAGATCCTGGGTTCAAATCTGACCTCAGGCACTTCCTACCTGTGTGACTCTGGGCAAGTCACTTAACCCCCACTGTCTCTCCCTTTCCACTCTTCTGCCTTAGAACTGATACCCAGTATTGATTCTAAGACGGAAGGTAAGGGTTTTAAAAAGAAAAAGCATATTACAATATACTGGAGGAGACAAATACAGTAAGGTTCTCATAGAAGATCATGAACGTTATGACCATGAAGAACTGGTTTCATGTTCATTGCTGGCAAATACTGACTGGGACAAATTATTTAAACTTTCAGTGCTCTAATTTCTAAGAATTTATATTCCTGAGAAGGTGCTGACTGGCATTGGTTAATAGTTTCCTCATCAGGGAACTCTCTATAATAATGAAAACACAGAACTAGTTCCTATTTCTAGCCCATCCATTCAGAGATAAGGCAACAAATACTTTAAAAATTAAGCAACAATAAATGATTTCAATAGTTCAAGGAGGCAGTAGATGAGCTTTCCTAAAGTACATGATTATTTACCAAATGAATTGTAAAAACTAATTACTATAAGAGGTCAAAGGAAGTTCTATCTATTTATAGTAAGTTATTTCTAAGATCTATAAGAAACTGATTCAAATTTGTAAGAATATGAGAACCCCAACTGATAAATGGTCAAAGAGTATATGTAGGTAGTTCTCAAGGTAAGAATTAAATCTATAGTCATATAGAAATGATCAAAATCACTAATAATTAGAAAAGTACAAATTAAATCAAGGCTGAGATTTTACCTTTATTGTCCATTATTGACAAAAAAAGGAAAATGACACATGTTGGAAGTGCTATGGGAAAACATGAACATTGATGCATTGTTGCTGGAGCTTTGAATCAGTTATAGCGGTTCTGAAAAACAATTTGGAACCATGGTCAAAAAGTTACTAAATTGTATATATCCTTTGTCCTAGCAATGCTAGGTCTATACTGCAAAGAAAGCAATGAAAAAAGAAAGGGTCCTGAGTATGGAAAAATATTTATAATAGTTCTTTGTGTGGTGACCAAGAACTGGAAATATCCCTTCAAATGGAGGATGGATGAATGAATTATGGTAAGTATATAAATGTAATGGTACACTATTATTCTATAAGAAATGATGAAAGAGAATTTCAGAGAAAGTTGTGAAGACTTTTATGAACTAATACAGAGGGAAAAGAATAGAACCAGAGAATAATTTATACTGTAATGTCAATACTGCAAAAATAATTTTAAAAGACTTAAGAAAATCAACTATAATTCTAAAGTGAGATGACAAAAGATGTTGCCTGATCTGCTCTCTATGAAAGAATGAGGACATGAGCCAACATACAAGATGTTTCAAAAGTCATAAGTGCAGTTTTAAGCTTGCAGTAAGAGTTTTGGGACATCTTATATGTGTAGAATGAGACATATCTGAGAATTTATAGGGAAAAGTTTGTTTTTATTGATTATGCTTATGCTTTTTAAACATAATGCTCTCCTACTTGCTTTGTGACTGTAGCATATTGAGCATAATAGCATTTCCCTCTAGGGTTGTTGTGAGGATCAAATGAGAGAATACTTGTAAAGTTCTTAGCATTTTCCCTGGCATATAGTAGGTGCTATATAAATGCTTATTCCTGCTCTGTGGAGAAATCATTTAACGATCCTAAACTTTGATATCTTCATCTATAAAATGAATTTATATTACTTTGTTTATAGAATTATGAAAAAAGCACTTCATAAACTAAATAGCACTATAGAATTAGTGACTAATATTCTACTGCCTCTGTAACTAATTTACAAGTCCTATACAGAGAAAAACCCTTACCTGATTGCTCCAACTACTCATATCCTCTTTCACCACTTTTTAATTTATTTTGCATATAGTTTATACTCTCCATATTTATATATGCAAATGGAGAGAATAAACTATATGCAAAATAAATTTTAAAAGTATGCACATGTTGTATCTCATGATAAGCTTCTTGATAGGAGCAATTGTTTCATTTTTTGTTGTTGTCGTATCTCCAGTATCTAGTACAGTAAAAGCTTGCTGATTAACTGACTGAGCAAATGACTTTTCAATTAATCTCATTTTCTCTTTGGATAAGATTACTGAATCAGTAGATGAAGATGACAATGCTGTGGACATAATTTACCTATATTTTAGCAAAGCTTTTGATAAAATATGTGGTACTACTCTTTGGAGAAGATGGAAAGCTGGAGATTCGACAATAATACAATTAGATGGATTCTTAATGTTTCATAAGGAGTTTACAATAAAGAACCCTAGGAATCAGTGTTTGGCCTTGTGCTGATGAACATTTTTTACCCATCATTTGAATAAATGTATGGAGTTTACTCTCTATATTAGATTAACATTAGATGTGTAGAAACACAAAGCTGAGATGGAAAACTAACACATTGGATAAGACAGGCAGATTCCAAAAAGATTCTGACAGGCTAGAACAATGGGCTGAATCTAATAAGATGAAATTCAATAGGGTAAAAATGTAAAAATCCTACCCTTGGGTATAATATTTACGGGATGTGGGAGGCATGTGGTTGTTCTGAAAAAGGGCTGGTGTTTTTCATGGACTGCAATCTCAATGTGAGTCAGAAGTTTGATCTGTTTTAAAAGCTAATGGAGGGGCAGCTGGGTGGCTCAGTGAATTGAGAGCCAGGCCTAGAGACAGAAGATCTTGGGTTCAAATTTAGATTCAGACCCTAGGCAAGTCATTTGATCCCCATTACCAAGCTCTTACTGCTCTTCTGCCTTGGAATCTATACAAAGCATTGATTCTAGAATGGAAGGTAAGGGTTTAAAAAAAAAAAGGTAATGCCATCCATAGCTGCATTAAGAAAGCCATAGCTTCCAGGACCAGGGAATGAATAATCACACTGTACTCATGGACTTATTGCACTACAATTATTAGTTTTATTAGACTACATTAGAAATACTGCTTTCATTAATGCATTAAGTTATGAGTGGAGTGTGTCCAGAAAAGGGCAAAGAAGACAGGGAAGGGGTCATAGGGTCACATACGTAGGGCTAGAAGGTAATTGAAACTAAAAGTGGTTAAGTGACTTTTCCAGGGTCACACAGCTAATAAGTATCTGGGGCAGAATTCAAACTAAAATCTTTCAGACTGCAAGGCCAGTACTCCATCTACTATGTCTCCAAAGTGCATTTGATTCTGTCACATGAGCATCATCTTAAGGAACTATGGATGTCTAGCTGGAGAAGAGAAGACTAGGGTTATAGAAGGGGGAAGGTCATAGCATTTTTCAAATATCTTAAAGGCTATTATATGGAAGAGGGGGAGGCCTTGTTTTGTTTGGTCCCAAGGACAGAACCAGGAACAATGGATGCAAATTAAAAAGGAGGCAAATTTAAGGTTGATGTCAGGAAAACTTCCAAATAATTAGTTGTCCAAAAGTGTAATGAGTCACCTTGAGAGGTGGTAGGCTTTCTCTCCTTCTCAGTGTTCAAGACCTTTCATATTCAGGTTGGAATAGGTATGTATTAATATCCCCTTTAATTCTTAAATATGATTCTGTGATATTTTAACTACCCATATTAATGAATATACTCAGTTCTAGGTCATTAGTAGCAAATTGTCATACTTTAAGAATAAAGTTGATTTTTAGAAAAAGCCAGAAGTCAAAGTTGTCTGGAGAATAATGGGTAATAATTTCTGTTAAGATAAAAAAAAAAACCACACACACACACAAAAACCTAGATGTATTTATAAGATGATGAGATCTTCAGGATGACTTGTAAATTGGCTATAGAGGCAATAGGATATTAGTCACTATTTCTATGGCACTATTTAGTTTATGAAGTGCTTTTTTCATAATTCTATAAGCAAAGTAATACAAATTCATTTTATAGATGAAGATATCAAAGTTTAGGAACGTTAAATGATTTCTCCACAGAGCAGGAATAAGCATTTATATAGCACCTACTATATGCCAGGGAAAATGCTAAGCACTTTACAAGTATTTTCTCATTTGATCCTCACAACAACCCTAGAGGGAAATGCTATTATGCTCAATATGCTACAGTCACAAAGCAAGTAGGAGAGAAAATTAGGACTTGAAATCAGATTATTGACTAAGTTCTTTTTTCACCACATTATATTACCGTTATACAATAAAGTTTGAAAAATTTTGCCCATACTTATAAACATTTAAAGCTATTCTTGAATTCACCGTTCTGATTGACCTAATGAGTTATTTATAAATAGAAAACAAGTGCTTAAAAAAGCAACACTTGAATGTATTTAAATCAACAATATAGAGTAAAATGACAGCTACAGAAAGAGAAATATTTAGTGTCATCCCCATTTAAAAGTAGAGACAGTAAGAGTGAAAACAAGAAATGACAGGTTATATTGAGGCAAACAAAAAGTAATAAAAGAATAGGAAGAGGTCGGGAATCTGGTGCTATTGAATATAGGAACAAATAGCCCTATACTCAAACAATTCAATGGGTACTGCTGTTATTTCAGAACATTAATAATGTCCAGAATTCTCAAGAAAAACTTACTTTAGGTTTAGTTTGTTTTACTTAAGAATGCAAGGAAATATGTATCATTACAGAAAAAATTTAAAACTAAATTTTTTTAAGTTTCAGTGTCTATATAGTAATTCATTTATCTAGGAACATCAATTATGTTTATTATCTTTATTTTTAATAATAGTGGATGAGTTTTTATTGTTACATTTGATTAGCTTTAGACTAATACAGAACCTGCTAATAATCTCCAAAGGTACAAAATAAGAATATGAAGAATTGTGCCCTGTGTTAAAAAATAATTAGGAATAATAGGTGAAAAAAAAGAGGTCTATTCATCTATAGCAGTGGTCTCTAAAGTTTTTTGGTTATATATCCCTCTCAGTTAAAAAAATTGATCATGCATCTAAATATATATTTATAAATTATATGAATCATACTATTTCATAAACATAATACATACATTAAAATAGACATTTTAAATGGATGACATAAAGATGAAATAATGTTTTTAATATAATAAGGCTGGAAAGGTAGGGTGGGGGCAGGATGTGAAGGACATTAAATGTAAAATTATTAATATTTGACCCTAGAGGTAATAAGAAACCACTGGCTTTTGTTGTTTAGGGATGGGGCTATAAAATGATCAGGCTTGTATTAAGGAAAACCATTTTGGAAATTATGTGGAAGATGGATTGGAGTGAGGAGGGCCAGGGAGACCAAGTAAGAAGTCACTGATAGTCCAAGTGAGAGGTGAAAAATGCCTGCTAGGGTGTTGGGTGTGTGTTTGGAGATTAATTATGGAAACAGAAATCACAAGATTTAACCATTGATTGGATATGTGGGGTGAGTGAAAGTGATGATCTAAGGATACAGTGGTTGACTCAACAGAAATACAGTTGGGTTTAGAGGAGGAAAGAAAATATGATAAGATATACAATGTATATATGAACCTATCCAAATCTATTTATACTTCACAATTCATTCTGTTCCACTTAAAAAAATAAGTAAAGGGTGGGCTCTTTCTTAATGGTCACTGCCCTGGAGCAGAGACTGGTCTAAAAGTTACAGACATCTGATACTACTTTGAGGTACACTGAAAAGGAGAGGGGAGGGATACTAGAAAGGTTTGGGGTAGGGCAAGGGGGAAGAAAGTGTAGAGTTTCTTTTGATAACTGCTCAGTTACTGCAGTGAATATATATAATTGCTCTGAGGAGCAACCAAGAGTATATTGGGATAATTTGATGGTTTTAATGGTTGGGAGTGGGAGCAGAGTTAGGGAATATTCAACTAAGTATCTATATTAGAGACAAGTTTTCATTTGGCTTTCACAGGGAAAGTGGGATGCAGTCTATCTTCTTCCCTGTAATTGGTTATCAAACTTCTTGGGATTATGCCCACTTGGGAGGTCACTGATCTATAGGTACCATCCCAGAGAACATGTTATGAAAATCTAAAAAAGCATCAGGAAATTTAATGTAAGGAACAACCTTGCATTCTCAGAGGAGATGGACTAGATGAATTTAATTGAACTTTCTCATCTCTAATTTCTGAGCCTCTAAGAATAACAACAAATTATTTCTTGGAACAATGGGGACCCCTAAAGACTAGTTGTTAAAACTTTTATAACCTCTGTTGAAATAAACCCATTTGATCTATCTGCTAGAAATGCAGGTGTCAGAAAACCCCGATATAAATCAATAAAGCAGCCTTTTAAAAGTTCATTAGAATAGGTATTTAAAATGTGGTAAAGAATTTTAAAAATTAGTGTAAGGAAGATTTCTGGCTTCTCTGCTTTAATTCTAAGCAACAGTTCAAAATTATACTTTATTAAATATTAAAAATATCAAATATCACAAATCTTTTCATTAAGCACCCAGGGAAAGAATAACAAAAACAACAAACCTAACATCTATAGAGTATCTTTCTGAAAATGCCAGAGGATTTCTTGAGTGGTGACTTGGTCAGGGCCATTTTTGCAGGTACCAAGCTACAGAAAAAAATCCTACTCTTCTCATTATCGACCCTGGTGGAGCTGTCAGTGGCCATCTCATCCTTAAATGCTAATGATACTAAATTCCTGCATTGGTCCTTTTATGGAACTGAAAACTGAGAATGGCAGGTCCTGGAATCATCTGGTCAGGGAACATCAGAAGCTTTTTTAAGCCAAAGCTATCTGATAGTAATGGAGTAATCCTCCAGGGTGTCAATGGTCTTGCTGGCTGCATAAGATCTAAGCTCTTGAACAGCTAGGAGATTTCATCAGGTTTTGACCTTCACTTATGCTAGCTGCATTTAGCAGGACTTTTAAAGAGCTTAAGAGATGGACCAAAGTCCTCTACATATAATTACATTCTGAACCAGGAGCAAATTAAAAAAACAAAAAGACAATTTTTCAGAGTCAGATTTTATGTAATAATACTAACACAAGCTTCTCATGAAAATTATGTCTTTCTATTCAATGCTCTTCAACTTCATTACCCCTTTACTTGTTAATTTATAACTGAAAAAACATACAGTTAAATCATGAAATGGTTGCTATGACCTATAACTACCAATAAAACCCTAAACATAAATCATAAATGTGAGTTAGTAATAAATTAGAGCACTATTACTATTCTATATCTGGATATTTAGTGAATCAGACAGTTTCCCATGTCCAATGTGAGAATTTTAAGTAAATTTTTATAATAAAGTAGAGAAAAATAAGAAATCTGAAATAGGTTAAATATGTTGGTAATATTATAAGAGTAAGAAGTTTGTACAGGGTCTGAACCACATAATACTTTATTACAGCTCTGAAGACTCTCTTGAGAAGGTAATTCCCTCAAGATGATTACTTTCCTCTATCTTATTTTCTAGTTCATTTACTTCTCATTCTCTGACACAAAACATTTCTGCTAAGATTTACTTAGAAAAAACTCAATAGGATGATTTAATAGTCACGACTACAACTACTTTAGAAGCACAGAGAGATGGACTAGGATCATTTATGAATGACAAGATGCCTCTAGTTTCCCCTTTTTAATAGATTATTAATCACATATATCTGAAAGTTATTCAAACTGACATATATCTCAAACAAGGAACCATAAATTTAGTTTATAAATAGAGCATATTCTTTCTTGTGGCAAAAAAATGGAAAATGAAGGGATGCCCTTCAATTGGGGAATGGCTGAACAATTGTGGTATATGATGGTGATGGAATACTATTGTGCTGAAAGGAATAATGAACTGGAGGAGTTCCATGGGAAATGGAAAGACCTCCAGGAATTGATGCAGAGCGAAAGGAGCAGAACCAGGAAAACATTATACACAGATACAGATACACTGTGGTACAATTGAATGTATGGACTTCTCTACTAGCATCAATGCAATAATCCAGGACAATTCTGAGAGACTTATGAGAAAGAATGCCATCCACATGCAGAAAAAGAACTGTGGGAGTAGAAACACAGAAGAAAAATAATTGCTTGATCACATGGGCTGGTGGAGATAAGATTGGGGACATAGACTAGTCTAAACAATCACTCTAGTGCAAATATTAATATGACAATAGGTCTTGATCAATGACACATGTAAATCCTAGGGGAAATGCTCATTCATTGGCTATGGGAGGGGGATGAGAGGAGGGGAGGGAAAGAACATGAATCATGGAACCATGAGAAAATATTCTAAATCAATTAATTAAATATAATTCTTCAAAATAAATAAGTAAATAAACAAGCAAGCAAATAAATATATAAATAATAAATAGAGCATGCTGTATTTAGCTGCACTACCTCTTGATGAGACTCCTTAAGGAAAGGAATCAAAAAATTTTGCTAAATATAGATTTCGGCATTATGTTCATGAAATTCAAAAGATAAGAACATGTTTTATATTTATATATATGTATGTATACACACACACACACACATATACCCACACATAAATTCATCATGAGATGATTTCTTTCTTTTTTTTAAAAAAACTCTTACCTTCCATCTTGGAATCAATACTGTGTATTGGTTCCAAGGCAGAAGAGTGGTAAGGGCTAGGCAATGGGGGTTAAGTGATTTGCCCAAGGTCACACAGCTGGGAAGTGTCTGAGGCCATATTTGAATCTAGGACTTCCCATCTCTAGGCCTGGCTCTTAATCCACTGAGCTACCCAGATGTACCCTGGGATGATTATATATATATATATATTTTTTTTTTTCCAATGTTACATGATTCATGTTCTTTCCCTCCTCTCTTCCTTTTCCCTCTCCTGGAGCTGACAAGCAAATCTACTGGGTTATACATGTATTATCACTCAATCCCTATTTCTGTATCATTCATTTTTGTAATAGTCTTTTAAAGCCAAAACCCCAAGTCCTATACCTATAATGGGATGATTATTAAAATTTTTTAAACATAAAGCATATTTAGGTGTGGGACTATTTTAAGGTACACAAAGGAAATTAATTACTTTGAAAGAGTTTTCAAAATATTAAAAAAAAAGTACACAGGTTAAGAATCCTTAATTAAACAGAGGCATTTATAAGTGACACAAAGATAATAATATGGAGAAAGGGCTTACATGGTTAGGACTGGACTTCAGGAAAAATTATATTGGAGGTTGTGTGGAGGATAAATTAGACTAGAGAGTGGCCTGAATTAGGGGTACCAGTCAGCCAGTCAACAAAACTTTTACTTGGTATGTTCCAAGCATTGGAAATAGAAAAATATGCAGAAAGATAGGCCTTACCCTTAGAAGACCTTATATTCTAACAGGCAAAGACAACAAATTAAAGGAAGCTGAAAAGAAAAGGGGAGATGGGTATGACACTAGGATGTGTCAAATGCAGAGCAAAGGCATGGCAAAAAAAAAAGTTAAAGAGTGCAGGCTGGAGGGGAATGAGACCAGGCTGATCCAGAATCACTCCTTAAGTAGAGGCCATTTAATCAGAGGGAGAGATTGAAGAGGTAGCAAGTACTTCCAATGAGTAAATTCAGGGCTGGGGTGAGCATCAGGATGAAGAAGTTTCTAGAGTAAGAGGAAATGAGCCTAAAACAGTGATGGTGAACCCTTTAGAGAGAGTGTTTGGCCCCGCCCCCACCCTACCCCCCCAGACTAAGTGCCATGCCCCTTCCCCCCCACCAAATGCCAAGCATGCCCTGCCCCTCCTTACCCCACACAGGGGTTGGGAGGAAGAGCTCCCATTCTGCTGCTGGGCAGAGGTCTGGTTGAAGTAAGGAATTTCCTAAGTGAGTGTAGAGGGGGAGAGGAGAGTGGTCCAAGGGCTCTGCATCCCTCCAGCTCTATTGCTTGTGAACTACTCACCCTGCCACTCCCATTGGGCTGCTGGGTAGAGGGGCAGAAGATGTGAAAAAATGTTATCAGGAACAGTGGAGAGGCAGAGGGGAGCAGCTCCCTCAAGTCCCTCTGCCTTTCTAGTAATGAATTGGAGAGGAGGGAGAGGGAGGGCAGTCTAGTGCTTACAGAGAGCTGTGTGCCATCTTTGGCACCCTTGTCATAGATTCGCCATCACTGGCCTAAACCAAGGTGGTGTCTACTTGAGGGCAGAGAGAGGACATATGTAAGCAATGTAGAGATAAAATAGTAAGATTTGGTTCTTGATTCTGTGTATCTATCTCTCTATCTGTCTGTCCATATAGCTATCCGTCCGTCTATCTGTCTGTCTATCAGTATATATAACTATCTATCTATAATAAGTGAGAATAAGGAATGAAGATACTGGAGTTCTAGACAGTAACGGTAGTTGAGAAGATCAAGATAATGAATTTGTTTTGGACTACTAAGTTTCAGATACATGAAGAACATTTAGTTTGAAATGTCCAATAAGCAGTTGTGATGTGGGACTCAAGAGAGAGGCAAGGGCTGGATATATAGATCTGGGAATTGACTACACAGAGACCATTGAACCAAGGGAAGCAAATGAAGTGAACAAGTGAAGGGTACAGAAAAGAAAGAGAAGAGTGCCCAGGGAAGAGCTTTGGGGAACTTCAGCATTTAGTGGGCATAAATAAAGAGATTTGTATCATGAAAACTCAAGAGAGTATCCAGGAGAGAATGGCAGATGAAGTGTAAAATGTTGTGAAAGGTTCAAGAATGATGAAGGATTAGACCTGGCCATATAATTGTAAACTTTGAAGAGAATAACTTAATAAATGATCAGATCTAAAGTCAAATTTTGGAGAATTTAGGAGAGAATCAGAGAAGAGGAAATAGAGGCACAGTGTAGGTGATGTTTAAAGTGTGAATTTTAAAATCTCCATCTTGCTTGGTCTAGTACCCAAAATTGTGCACACCCACACCACAAGGGCATGTGCTTGTCAATGACAAATCAGAAATAACTAACTGCCCACCTGGGCTGTCCTAAGCCAAGCTTGAGCCACCATTGACACTTGTGAGGCACAGGAAGTGAGGTAGGGAACAGCCTCTGGAATTCGCTCACTTCCTGTGGACAGGGCTAGAAGCCAGTTCCTGCTAGGAACTGGAGCAGAGAGGACGCCCGCAGACAGCTTTCCTTCAGATTGGTCACGTGAGTCAAGGACTAATTTTCCTTTCTACCTTGACCTTAGGGCCTAATCTCCCTCTGGCTCAGCCAGAAGGTTGAGCCTTTTCCTTTTCCTCCTCTCTCCTTTACTCCCTGTCCTGTTTCCTTACTCCCAATGTGATTAAACCACCATAAACTCCATTCTGACTTGAGTGTTTCATTTTAGGAATTTCATAAGTAAATTCCTAGGTGACCATAAATTAATATTATAACAATCTTTAAAGATGATTTTTTACCACAACAAAAGGAACTTAATCATAAAAAGAGAAGAAAATATTAATGATATCAAGATGATAAGAACTAGTGAGGGTTTTTGTTTTTGTTTTTTGTTAGAAGAGATAGCAGGAAAGTGAACAGGGAGATAGATGACAAACTAAGCAATCTGCTGAACAAAACAGGAAGGGACAGGAATGAGGGTATATAGAAAGTAGTTGGCCTTGGGGAGGAGATGGGATACTTCTTTATCAGACTGGAATAAAGGAAGAAATAGTGGAATGATGTCAAAGGATTTTTAGATGAAACAGGTGAGAAGGTAAAGCTTTCAGTATATAGTAACTGCTTTTGGGGGTATGATTTGAGGCAAGAACCTTAGTTGAGAGAGTACTGGGGGAAGAGAATGCTGTGGGAAGATCAGTGAAGAATTTCTGGAATAGCCTCCTTGGGGAATAGGATAGTGAATCAATCAGGAAAAGTAAAATTATTACTTTTCTGTAATTAGGGCCCAGATGAAATTAGACAATAATTTTGGAGAGGATGTAATAAGGATGGTTACATGACTTCCTCCAACTCTTTTTTTAGCAGAGTGAGTAGATGTAAAACAGGCAAATGGTGGGAGTAATCCAGAGAAACAGTTTAGCAAGAGAAGAAATAATGATAATATAAGAAAGCAATGGGCTTAAGAGTTGAAGATAGCATAGACTTGAACTGGTTCACTCTGGAGTCTTGATTGGGAAGGGAGAAGAATATGGCCAAGTAGGGGTAATGGCCTGGTGAAGAACTAAGGGGCTGAGAGAATCAAGATCCTGTTGAGGACAAAGAACAAATCTGTAAGGAGTAAAGCAAAGGGACAGATCTAATGACAGGAGATCATGAGCAGTTCAGAGTTGTTCAAAGTTTTTGGTAATGCGAACAGAGTATCTGTGGGTAATAATAAAGGACAGAATCTTTTCTTTTTGTGTGTGTTATATATTTTATTTATTTAATTTAATTTAATTAGACAATTTAGAACATTATTCCTTGGTTACAAGAATCCTATTCTTTTCCTCCCCTCTCCCCAAACCCCTACAGTAGCCAAAGAGCCATTCCACTGGGTTTTACATGTGTCCTTGAACAGAACCTATTTCCATGTTGTTGGTGTTTGTATTAGGATGTTCATTCAGTCTACATCCTCAATCATATCCCCTTGACCCATGTAATCAAGCAGTTGTTTTTCTTCGGTGTTTCTACTCCAAGAGATCTTCCTCTGAATGTAGATAGTGTTCTTTCTCATTCATCCCTCTGGGTTGTTCAGGATCACTGCATTGCCACTAATGGAGAAGACCATTACAATCGATTGTGTCACAGTGTATTGGTCTCTGTGTACAATGTTCTCCTGGTTCTGATCCTTTCATTCTGCATCAATTCCTGGAGGTCGTTCCAGTTCACATCCTCCAGTTCATTACAGAATCTTATTCCTGAGGCAGCTATTGGCACAGTGGATAGAATACTGAACATGAAGTAAGGAAAGCCTGAGTTAATATCATGTCTCAGGCACTTTCTAGATGTGTGACCCAGGGAAAGTCATTTAATACCTTTCAGGCTCAGTTTCCTCATCTGTAAATCAGGAATAGTAATTGTACTTACCTCAGAGGATTGCTGTGAGGATGACATAACCTGTGAAGTATTTTGCAAACATTTTATAAAAATTATTACCATTGCTGAGGTGGAATAATGGAATAACTCATGAGCGATGAACAGATTGAGGAACTAGTAGACTAGAACACTCAAAGGGAAAAAGTCACAGGACACAGAATCAGAAAACTTGGATTCCAGTACTGACTTTGTTACTTCCTAGCAATAAGACCACGAGAAAGACTCTTGACATATTTGAACTTTAGTTCACTTAGTTTTAAAGAATGCTTGCGGGAGTCAAGATGGTGGCCTAGAAGGAGCAGAAGTTCAGAACTCTGAATACCCTTCCTTACTGATCACAAACTGAATGCTCCCAGGGGACTGAAAATCAAACTTAACAACAAGACAGAGCCAAGGAACCGAACCCTCCTGCTGGACTTAATTCAAAAGGTATGCCCCCCGAAAAGCCGGAATCTGAGAACACTTGCTTTTAAGGGGAAGGCAGAAGGAAGGTCCCAGGACCCAACCCCCCTTCCACCTAGAGCACTGAGACTCCAGTGGCAGCTGGAACTTCTGGGTGGGCAAAGGTGCTGGCCTGGAGGGTGTACCTTGCAGGCAGGGCTGTGTCAAGTTCAGAGCATCCAACACAGATGGCAGGGAAGGAGATAGAAGGAGCATAGACCTGGCAGCCTGGCCAGAGCGAGATCCTCCATATTTGCATCAGCCTTACAGGAGGTTTTGGACTCAGAGCACACCCAGACCAACTAAGCTGAACTTAATCCAATCAAAAGTCTCCAGAACTCAGGGAAGCCCAGGCTCCAAACCCATCCTCATTGACTGCTGGACTTTAATCCAATCAAAAGCCTCCAGAGGACAGGGAAGCTCAAACCCCCAACAACTCTACCCCAGAAACTACACCGAGAGAATTTCTGTTAAACCTCCAAGACGGGAGACTGACAGAAGCCTCCAAAACCAAAAAAAAATGAGAGGAGCAAGAGCACAGACAAAAACAGGGAGGAAAGAAGGGGTGAATATGAGCAAACAACAGAAAAAAAAGAAAGAAATTACAATAGACACGTTCTACACAGGCAACGGAACAGAGGGGGAGGGATCAGCAAACGATAAATCAGAAACCCCAGCAAATTGGATACAGGCTGTGGAAGAACTCAAAACACAATAAGAGAGGCTGAAGACAATTGGGAGAAGAATTTAAAAATTTAGATAACTCATCCGGAAACACAAGTACTTGAACTAAAATGAGAAAATAGTGTCTTGAAAGCCAAAATCAACCAGCTGAAAAATGAGGCAAAAGAGATGAAAGATGAGACAAAGGAGATGAAAGATGAGAAAAAGGAGATGAAAGATGAGGTAGAGGATGAAAGATGACCTTGAAAGAAGATCAGACCAGAAGTAAAAGGATGAATAAAAAGCCAGGGATGAAATCCAGTTTTTAAGAACCAGAATACAACAACTGGAATTAAGTGACCTCACAAGGCAGCAGGACATTATAAAACAAAACGAAAAAAAATGAAAAAATTGAGTAAAACACGAAGCATCTCATTCACAAAACAGAAGATTTAGAAAACTGTTCGAGTAGAGACAATTTAAGAATCATTGTTCTACTAGAAGACCATAACAAAAGAAAAAGCCTGGACATAATACTACAGGAAATTATTTAGCAAAACTGCCCAGATATTTGAGAACAAGAGGGAAAATTAGAGATTGAAAGAATCCACAGATCACCTCCTGTATTTAATGCAACTGACAACACCCAGGAATGTTATAGTCAAATTCAAGAACTATCTGAAGAAAGAAAAGATATTACAAACTGCCAAGAAGTCATTCAGATACCATGGAACCATAGTGAGGATAACACAGGATCTGGCTGCATGCACACTGAAGGACCGAAAGGCATGTAATATTATATTTTGGAAAGCAAGGGAACTAGGTCTACAACCAAGAATCAACTACCCAGAAAAACTGACTATGTTCTTACAGGAGAAAGTATGGTCATTCAACATAATAGAAAAATTCCAAGCATTCGTAAAGAAAAGATAAGATCTTAACAGAAAATTTGATGTCTAAGCTCAGAACTCAAGAGAATCATCAAAAGGTAATTAAAAAAGAGGGGGAAAATAAAAAAGGGGGGAAAAAAGAAAAACAAAATAACAACCAAAAAAATTTTAAAGAGACTCAAGAAGTTAAAATGATATGTATCCCTATAAGAAAAGACGTCATTGATAACTCTTAAAAACTGTTGCTATCACCTGGGCAGATAGAAGAATTACACTTAGAGGGAACAGTGACAAACTGTATAGGATGAAAGGACAAGACATAAATAGGTATATAGATATATGCATGGATAAATACATATATGTATATATATATATATATATATATATATAATTTATATATACACACAAATACAACTAGACCTAAAAAAAAGAGGTTAATACTAAAAGAAATGGGAAAAGAAACAAAAGGGGCTAGTTTATACATCACAAAGAAGCTAATGGCAGGAGTGGGGAGAATATCAATACACTGGAAGGGTAAAGAGGTTAGAGATAGGAAATACTCAACTCTTACATGCTTTTAAATGGACCAAAAGAGGGAAGAATAATCCAATCCATTGGGGCAGAGAATAGATTTGCGCCCTATAGGGGAGTAGAAGGCTAACAAACGGACTGGCGGGAAGGGAAGCAGTACAAGGGAGGGAGAGGGGGGGCAATTTTAGAAGGACTACAGGGAAAATAAGGGTGGGAATAAGAAGGGAGGGGGGTAGAAAGGGAAGTAAAATAAGGGTGGGAACTAGGGGGACTGATTATGAACCAACATTGGTGTAGAAGGAAATAGTGAAAGAAGAAAAGGCAGGACCAGGAATAGAAATCAAAATGTTGGGAAATACACAGTTAGTAATCAAAACTCTGAATGTGAATAGAATGAACTCACCCATAAAACGTAAGCGAATAGCAGAGTGGATTAGAATCCAAAACCCTATCATATGCTGTTTACAAGAAACACACATGAGGAAGATAGATACCCATAGGGTGAAAGTAAGAGAATGGAGCCAAATCTACTGGGCATCAACTGATAAAAAGAAGGCAGGAGTCGCAATCATGATTCTGACAAAGCCAAAGTAAAAATAAATCTAGTTAAAAGAGATAGAGAAAGTAATTACATACTGATAAAAGGCAGTATAGACAATGAGGAAATATCTGTACTCAACATGTATGCACCAAATGGCATAGCATTCAAATTTCTAAAAGAGAAACTAGAGGAGCTCAAGGATGAAATAGACAGAAAAACTATACTAGAGGGAGAACTGAACCTTCCTCTATATAAACTAGAAAAATCAAAACAAAAAATAAGAAAGAAGTAAGAGAAGTGAATGAAAGCTTAGAAAAATTAGAGTTAGTAGACATCTAGAGAAAAATAAATAGGGACAAAAAGGAATATACCTACTTTTCAGTAGCACATGGTACATTCACAAAAACTGACCATGTATTAGGGCACAAAAACATTGCAATCAAGTGCAAAAGGGCAGAAATAATAAATGCAACCTTCTCAGATCATAATGCAATGAAAATAATAATTAGTAAGGGAACATGGAGAGGTAAATCAAAAATTAATTGGAAATTAAACAATATGATTCTCCAAAATCTGTTAGTTACAAGAACAAATCATAGAAACAATTAATAACTTCATTGAAGAAAATAACAATGATGAGACATCCTTTCAAAACCTATGGGATGCAGCCAAAGCAGTACTCAGGGGCAAATTTATATCCTTCAGTTTATATATCAACAAATTAAGAATGGCAGAGGTTAATTAAGAATTGGGCATGCAAATTAAAAAACTAGAAAGCGAACAAATTAAATATCCTCAGATGAAGACTAAATTAGAGATTCTAAAAATCAAAAGAGAAATTAAGAACTACTGATTAAATAAATAAGACTAGAAGCTGGTATTTTGAAAAAACCAATAAAATAGACAAAGTACTAGTCAGTTTAATTAAAAAAAAGGAAAGAAAAAACCAAATTGACAGTATCCAAGATGAAAAGGGAGACCTCACCTCTAATGAAGAGGAAATTAAGGCAATCATTAAAAACTACGATGCCCAATTATATGGCAACAAATATTGCAATATAGGTGAAATGGATGAATACTTGCAAAAATATAAATTATCTAGACTAACAGAGGAAGAAATAAATTACCTAAACAACCCCATATCAGAAAAAGAAATTGAACAATCCATCAAAGAACTCCCTAAGAAAAAATCCTCAGGTCCAGATGGATTCAGAAATGAATTCTATCAAACATTCAAAGAACAACTAATCCCAATATTATACAAACTATTTGACAGAATAGGCCAAGAGGAGTGCTACTAAATTCATTCTACAACACAAAGATGGTTTTGATCCCAAAGCCAGGCAGGTCAAAAACAGAGAAAGAAAACTATAGACCAATCTCCCTAATTAATATAGATGCAAAAATCTTAAATAGGATACTAGCAAAAAGACTCCAGCAAGTCATCACAAGGGTTATTCACTATGACCAGGTCGGATTCATACTAGGAATGCAAGGATGGTTCAACATTAGGAAAACTATCCGCATAATTGACCATATTAACAAGCAAACTGACAAAATTCACATGATTATCTCAATAGATGCAGAAAAAAACCTTTGATAAAATACAACACCCATTCCTATTGAAAACACTAGAAAGAATAGGAATAGAAGGGTCTTGTCTAAAAATAATAAACAGTATATATCTGAAACCATCAGCAAACATCATCTGCAATGCGGATTAACTAGAAGCCTTTCCAATAAGATCAGGAGTGAAACAAGGATACGTATTATCAGCCCTATTATTTAACATTGTACTAGAAACAATAGTTGTAGCAATTAGAGAAGAAAAAGAAATTGAAGGTATTAAAATTGGCAATGAAGAGACAAAGTTATCACTCTTTGCCGATGATATGATGGTCTACTTAAAGAATCCTAGAGAATCAACCAAAAAGCTAGTCGAAATAATCAACAACTTTAGCAAAGTTGCAGGATACAAAATAAACCTGCATAAGTCATCAGCATTTCTGTATATCTCCAATCCATCTCAGCAGCGAGAATTAGAAAGAGAAATTCCATTTAAAATCACCCAAGACAATATAAAATACTTAGGAATCTATCTGCTGAGACAAAGGAACTATATGAACACAACTACAAAACACTCTCCACACAATTAAAACTAGATCTAAACAATTGGAAAAACATTGATTGCTCATGGGTGGGACAAGCTAACATAATAAAAATGACAATCATACCCAAATTAATTTACTTATTTAGTGCCATATCCATTGAACTACCAAAAAACTACTTTACAGAATTAGAAAAAACCATAACAAAGTTCATTTGGAAGAACAAAAGATCAAGGATATACAGGGAAATCATGAAAAAAAATTCAAAGGAAGGAGGACTTACAGTCCCAGAACTCAAACTATACTATAAAGCAGTGGTTATCAAAACAATTTGGTACTGGCTAAGAGACAGAAAGGAGGATCAGTGGAATAGACTTGGGGTAAATGACTTCAGCAGGACAGTCTATGATAAACCCAAAGATCCCAGTTTTGGGGAACAAAACCCACTTTTTGATTAAAACTGCTGGGAAAATTGGAAGACAGTATGGGAGAGATTAGGTTTGGATAAACTTCTCACACCCTAAACCAAAATAAACTCAGAATGAGTGAATGACCTGAATATAAAGAAGGAAACTATAAGCAAATTAGGCGAGCACAGAATAGTATACTTGTCAGATCTTTGGGAAAGGAAAGACTTTAAAACCAAGCAAGAGCTAGACAAAAATCACAAAATGTAAAATCAATAATTTTGATTACATCAAATTAAAAAAGTTTTGTACAAACAAAACTACTGAATCCAAAATTAGAAGGGAAGCAACAAATTGGGAAACAATTTTCATTACAAAAACATCTGACAAAGGTCTAATTACTCAAATTTATAAAAAGCTAAACCAGTTGTACAAAAAATCAAGCCATTCTCCAATTGAAAAATGGGCAAGGGACATGAATAGGCAATTTTCAGTTAAAGAAATCAAAACTATTAATAAGCACATGAAAAGGTGCTCTAAATCTCATAATCAGAGGAATGCAAATCAAAACAACTCTGAGGTATCACCTCACACCTAGCAGATTGGCTAACATGACAGCAAAGGAAAGTAATGAATGTTGGAGGGGATGTGGCAAAGTTGGGACATTAATGCATTGCTGGTGGAATTGTGAATTGATCCAAACATTCTGGAGGGCAATTTGGAACTATGCCCAAAGGGCGATAAAAGACTGTCTGCCCTTTGATCCAGCCAAAGCACTGCTGGGTTTGTACCCCAAAGAGATAATAAAGAAAAAGACTTGTACAAGAATATTCATAGCTGTGCTCTTTGTGGTGGCAAAAAATTGGAAAATGAGGGGATGCCCTTCAATTGGGGAATGACTGAACAAATTGTGGTATATGTTGGTGATGGAATACTATTGTGCTCAAAGGAATAATAAAGTGGAGAAATTCGATGGGGACTGGAACAACCTCCAGGAATTGAAGCAGAGTGAGAGGAGCAGAACCAGGAAAACATTGTACACAGAGACTGATACACTGTGGTACAACTGAATGTAAAGGACTTCTCCATTAGTGGCAATGCAATGACCCTGAACAACTCGGAGGAACCTATGAGAAAAACCACTATCCACATCCAGAGGAAACATTGTGGGAGTAAAAACACCAAAGAAAAACAACTGCTTGAATACATGGATTGAAGGCATATTGGGGATGTAGACTCTAAATGAACATCCTAGTATAAACAACAACATGGAAATGGGTTCTGATCAAGGACACATGTAATACCCAATGAAATTGCATGTTGGTTGTGGGAAGAGTGGGTGGAGGGGAAGGAGGGAAATAATGTGATTATTGTAACCAAGGAATAATGTTCTAAATTGACTAAATAATCTTATTCAAATGGAAAAAAAAGGAATAAAAAAATGCTTCCACTACCTACTTCACAGAGTTAAAGATTGAAGTAAATGTATGACAAGTTCTATATAAAATTATAGAGAACCACAGTATCTGAAGGGATTTAGAGGCCATCCAGCACGATCAACCCTTACAGAAGAATTGTCTCAACAATATATTTAGCAAGTTGATATGGAACCTTTGCTTGGTTTAACACAGGGGAAGTTTCTCATTTCACTTTTGCTCACTTCTAATTGTTTTTCTTTGCAGCTTTTATCCACTGTTCCTACTTATGTTCGCTTGGCTCAAATAAAACAAGTCTAATCAAAATGACTAATTTAGTGACAACATTCAAACTAAATATGGTTAAGAGAATACTTTCTACTTTTGGGGGGCATTTTTAAAAAAAACCCTTAGCTTCCATCTTAGAATCAATATTGGGTAATGGTTCTCAGACAGAAGAGAGGTAAGGGGTAGGCAATGGGGGTTAAGTGACTTGCCCATGGTCACATAGCTAGGAAGTATCTGGGGCCAGATTTGAACCCAGGGCCTCCCCATCTCTGGGTCTGACTCGCAATCTACTGAGCCACCCAGCTGTCCCCACTTTCTACTCTTGATTCAATTCAGTTCAAAAGATAGTGTACACTCTACTAAGGGGTGAGAGAGAGAGAGAGAGTGCATAAAGAATAAAGAACAAATCAATATAAAGTACTCTAGGGAGGGAGGGCACTTAACAACTGGGCAAGTGGTGGCATAAGGAAAGGTTTAATGTAGGTAACAGTGATTGAGCCAAGTCTCAAAGGAAGTCAGGAATTCTCTAAGGGACAGGTGAAAAGGGAGTACATGCCAATTCTGGCGGAGGACCGGCACAAAGGTACAGAGATGGGAAATGGATCACTGTGGATGAGGGTGATCCAGAAGGCCAGGTGGGGCAGACTAAAGCATACAAGACAGAAGGCCTTGAAGGAGAATAATGGGTAATAAAAATAGGAAGGCAGCTTGGGGCTAAAGAAGTGAATAGAAATTTATATTTTATCACTGAGGTAACACAATGCCATTAGTTCATGGAGTATGTGAGTCTTCAGGCTCAGATTTGTACTTAAGAAAAATCATTTTCCCAGCTACACTAAAGATAGATTGGAGTGGTAAACCAATTAGGAGGTTAATGAAAATTGTCCAGGAGAGAGTTGATGAAGGCTTGTGGTGGTTATGTGAATAGTAAGGAGACTTTGAGAGATGTGGAAGATGAAATGGGAATTTTCAGCAACTGATTGGACATGTGTGGTGAGGTACTTGAAAGTAAGGAGTGGATGATGATACTAAGGTTGGGAACTTGGGAGTCAGGAAGAAGAGTTCCATCCTTGACAGGAAAAGACAATAAAGCTAGGGAAGGGTTTGGGAGGAAAGATGAGTTTACTTTTAGAGATACTGAGTTTGGTATGTCTATGTGATATCCATTTTGAAATGTCTAATAGGCAGTTAGTGATCAAAGATTAGAACTCGGGAGAAAGTCTCAGGCTGGATATATAGACCTGGTAATCATCTACATAAAGATAATTAAACCTATGGGAGTTGAGGTCATCAAGTGAGATAGTGTCAAGAGAGAAGACAACAGAGTCCAGGATAGAGCTGATTTTATTGTAATTATAGAGTAGCTACTATTTGCCAGGAACTGGGCTGGGCAGATGAGATGTAAAAGCAAAAATGAAACAGGAACTACCATCAAGGAGCATAGGTTCTATAGATGGAAGTAACATGTACTACAGATGTAAGTGCATTCTATACAAAGCATATATGAGGAAAGATTATTGCTAAATGGTTAGGATTAACATGATCAAGAGACCAACTCATACATAAGAAGCTTTCTAAGTTTTGTAAAATGAGAGACAACAAATCCCTGTATTATACTATAAATAAAAAACCCTCAAATAGTTTTCAGATCTCTATTAAAACCATACAGTAAGTGAAGTAATAACATAAAATAATGTGTAAATACAAAATGCATCCAAAGTAAAAAACAAAGTAATTTGGGAAGGTAGCCAGAATTGACAAAGGAAGAGAATCAGGAATGGCCTCTTGTACCTATTATTAATTGAATTAAGGTCATATTGTCATAGATTTAGTTTGAAGAGGCCTTAGAGTCCATTGAGACCAATTCCCTTATATGAGAAAATGACCTAAGACCAAAAGTTAGTGTGTGAGGCAGGATTTCAAGCCAAAGTTTTCCTAATTCCACATTGTATATAGGTGTTCTTGTCACCTGGCAGTTTATGTTCAATTCATGTTCAAATTGAAAGACTTGGAGATCATTCAAAAATTAACAAAAGGAGATTTACTTTACCATGGCTATCCACTGTGATCCATCAGCTAAATACTAAGAGATTCTGGAGTAACTTATAGCTGCTTTGTATTCAGGTAACCATAGAGTGTTGTGAACAGCCTGAGGCCTGTTTTTAGTCTCTTAAACCAACCAATTCTTGAATATGGTCATAATACTTTTAAAGGAAAAATCAGCTTAGCTTGCATGAGGTGGGGAGGTGGGGTGGTGTGTGAGCAAAGAGGGGCTCCTACTATAACTGAGAATAGCAGTGAGTAGGTCAGATTGCCTAAAACATGCAATCATCCTAGAAAGACAGGTTGAAGCTAGATTGCAAAGGATCTTGAATATCAGAAATTTGTCCTATAGGCAAGAGGGAGATGCTTAAGAGTCCTAAGCAGAGAAGTGAAATGATATTTGTGTGACCTGTGCATTTTCAGAAATATCAATTGAGGATTTCTGGATTAGATGAACTACAACCTCAATACTGAAAGAAATGGATAGATGTGATTGTTAGTAATATCTGAAAGCATCAGAGGCATAAAAACTTAAAGGCAAGTAAGTTTCACAGTGGTTAGAGCTCTGGATCTAGAGTAAGGAAGATTCAAGTTTAATCTGGTCTCATTAACACTTCCTAACTATGGGAACCTGGACAAGTCACTTAACTTCCGTTTGCCTCATTCTGTCAACTGTATAATGGAGATATGAATAACAGATATAATCCTGGCATATATAGTATGTACTTAATAAAAAACTTCCTTCCTTTTTCTTTTCTTTCAACAGAGGAGAAGAGGCATCACTGTATGAAGAATGGCATATGTCCTAGTTAAAAAACAAACCAGAGAATAGAATTAGAATATTACTGACCAGTAAAATTGAATTCTATTCTGGGGAAAATTCTAGAATATATCATTAAAGTGATATTTAATGAATATATATAAAAGAGTGTTATGTAGTAAATGATCAACTGATCCCCATTCTATCTGTCTGGGACAAAAGAATGTTCAGTACGAAGTCCCCAGAACTACAGGGTCCTTGAATATGTTGACATACTCCCTCCTTTCATCAGGGCCCCTGGGTGTGTTGATATCTCTCTAAGATCATTAACCATAGAATGTCTCCTGTTAAGTAACCCAAACTGACTTCAATCTATATAAACCCCACTCGGACCATGCTTCCTCGGAACTCTCTTTGCTGAGTTTCCCTAGGACGCTAGTAATAAAGATTTCCCCTTGCCTGAATTGCATTGTCTCCGTGTGCTCCTTGGGTGGACATCCATTTGGACCCTAACATTTGGGGACTCATCACAGGATTGGTATGACCCCCTAATGACCAACGTGACAAGGGAAGCCCTTTTTCTAGGTCCCATGACAATTCTCGAGAGGTAAACAAAGTGAATCGACTGTGGATGCGTGAATGGTTGTGTGAATGTGTATGGGGGATTTGGACTCTGGTTGGACATATGGCTCAGTGGATGAGAGATCCCATACTCCCGGATTATAGGGGTCGTCCTATGCCAAGCCCCCAGGGAAAAGTTCTAATACTAACTTGTTTCTGAGTGTGGACTACTGAATATCCGCATATTCTATTTTCTGTGAGGAACCAGGTCGGGAAAGGTGGGAAGAGACTGTGGTGAGATGGGTGGGGAGAATTGTCCAGAGCCTTGAAATCTCATCCGGAATATTAGGGGTTTTGAGTCCCTCTGCCCCCACATTGTAGCGGGGAGGGGGGGGATGGACCAGAGTTCGAGTCTCTGGTGGTCCACGGTTCAAGTCCCTGAGACTCGGGGTTTGAGTCCCTGAAAAAGTAGATCCCCATATAGTTCTGCAGTGGATTCACCGCAGAACTTTGGGTGGTAACCAGGATAAAACATGGGTCTAAAAGAACACTGGCTCTTTTTAGAAAGACACCAGGAAGGGCGGGCTGGAGCTCTGAACAGGTTCCAAACCCAGTCCAAATTTTAAGAGGATATTTTGTTTGTCTTTTAATCTGTTTGTCTTTTTGTCTGTCTGTCCTTTGTGTAAAACTTTTCTGGCCAGAAATGGGCCAGAATCAGTCAGTCCCCCTGGACTTGGTCTTGAGCCATTATCTGGACTTCAAAGCCCGTGCCCATAATTTGGGAATGACAGTAAGGTGGGGAATGTAGTGGCTTTTCCCCACTCCCTCCAACTGTATCCCAATGGGGCAGACTATGGGGGAAGGGCTGGGCTGGCTCCTAGGGAAAGCTCCTAAGCAGGAGAAAGAGTCTGAATAGGAAGGGATTTACAAGTCTCTTCCTTGAAAAAACCATTGAGCCTCAAGAAACAGCCCACCTCCAACCCAATTGGGAGCAGATAGTTTTATTCAGATACTACAAGAGCATTTTGTTAGAAATCTCAGTCAAAAAGAGATTCAGGGACTTCTGGGTAATCATGGCTGCAATCTAGACACCACACACTTCCTCTCCCCGGCACCGAATGAAATAGGCTACATCAAAGGAGCATAAAAATCACCTTTGGCAGAACAGGACTCCCCAGTACCCCATAGAGGCGAAGGTATGTGGGGTTTGAACATTTCCACACTATAATAAGGAGGAAAATCTTGCACAGAAACATGAACTGAGCCTCCCTCCCCCCCCCCCCACTTCCCCCACCAGACCAGAGCGAGCTACTGGAGCTCTCACTGGGACACCGAGTGAGTGGGGAACGTCTCTGTCTGGGGGGGGCGCTCCAGGGTCCTTGGGATCTGGGGACTGCCAGGAAACAACGTCTCAGTGCAGTTTCACAGGAGAACCCGGCTCTGAGCACGGGCTGCGGAGCCTTACTCGGGGAGGTTTCCCTGAGCATCTGGGCAGAGCTAAACACCAGGGGCAGATAATGCACTGATTATCTGGGAGGAGCGGAACACCTGGGCAGTTTGGCTGTGATCTGGGGCCCAGCTCTCTAAGAAACCTTGGAGGCTAGGAAGAACTAGTCTGAGGCAACCTAAAGTCACAGAAAACCCGTCCATATCACCCAGACCCCAGACCAAAAAGGAAAAGAGAATAAAACCACCAAAGGGATGGCTCACATGGCCCAAAATCAAGCCTCCAGGAAGAAAGGGAAAAAGATGACTATTAAAAACTTTTATGGTGGAAGTACCCAAGGAAAAGAAGAGAATGAGGAGGAAATACAAAAAAAAAAAATCAGAACATGCCTCACAAAATGGAAACTATCAACAAGCTCTGGAAGATCTCAAACGGGAACTTATCCAAAAGATGGAAACCTGGAAAGAAAAATGGGAGAAAGAGATCAGCAGTCTGACAGATAAGACTGCTCAATTGGAAAAAGAGCTCGAAGCATCCAATAGAAGGGCAGACAAAGCTGAAAAGCAAAACCAGTCCCTAACGACCAGAATTAAGCAACTCGAAGAAAGTGAGATCATAAAACAGCAAGAATCAATAAAGCAAACCCAAAAAATTAATGAATTAGAAGAAAACATAAAATATCTCACTGAGAAGGTCACAGATTTGGAAAACAGAGGGAGAAGAGACAACCTCTGAATTATCAGTCTCCACGAAAAACCAGAGATGAACAATAAACTCGATATTATTCTACAGGAGATTATAAAAGAAAATTTCCCCCACGTTCTGGAGCAAGGGGGCAAAATAGAAATAGAAAGGGTTCATAGAACACCCTCTATACTAAATCCCCAAAAGACAACCCTAGGAATGTAATTGCCAAATTCAAGAGCTTCCAAGAAAAGGAGAAAATCCTACAAAAAGCCAAGAAGAGGAGCTTCATATATAAGGGGGCTCCCATAAGGATCACACACGACCTAGTGGCTAACACACTAAGAGACCGCAAAGCATGGAACACAATATTTAGAAAGGCAAGAGAGCTGGGTCTCCAACCAAGAATCAACTACCCAACAAAACTGACTATATACTTCCAGGGGAAAGTATGGGCATTCAACAAAATAGAAGATTTCTAAGCATTTGCTAAGAAAAGATCAGAACTTAGTGGAAAATTTGATATCCAAGCACAGAAAACAAGAGAAACATGAAAACGTAAATATGAAAGAAAGGGAAAAGGAGATAAATCTTATCTTTTTCTTTAAGTCAAACTCTCTTCTAAAAGGACTACATTTACATCAAATTACATATATTAATATATGGGGAAAATGTTTTGTGTAACTCTCAAAAATTGTAGCATCATAAGAGTAGTTAGAAGAAACATGCATAGGGAAAGATTGGGACATTAAGAAGATTTGTGGAAAGTGGGGGCAAAGAAAGGAAAAGGGAGGGGGGAACCATCAATAACACTAAGATTCACTTCAAGAAATGGGGGGGGACTTAACAGAATAATCTTTCTCATATAAAGATACACATGGGAAGGAAAGGGAAGTGGCTGAGGCCGGATTTGAACCTAGGACCTCCTGTCTCTAGGCCTGGCTCTCAATCCACTGAGATACCCAGCTGCCCCCCCCTTTTTTTTACAAACCCTTATCTTCCATCTTAAAGTCAATACTGTGTATTGGCTCCAAGTGTATTGGCTCCAAGGCAGAAGATTGGCAAGGGCTAGGCAAAGATACACATGGGAAGGGAAGGGAAGAACTCTCATATGAGAAGGAGAGGAAGAGAGCATGAAGTGGAATTACTTAAACCTTACTCTCAGTGAAATCAAATCTGAGAGGGAAGAACATCTAGATCCAGTGGGATCCTGAATTCTATCTTATCCAACAGGGCAAGAAAGAAGGAAAATTAAGGAGGGGGGAAGGGAATATAAAAAGGGAGGGAAGGAGAGGGGGGAGGGGAAGGGAGCATAAAAATGGAGGGGCTAGAAAGAGAAGCATCTCAAGGGAGGGGACTAGGGGGACTGACCTAAAGTAAATCACTGGTTCAAAAGGAGATAGCTAAAGAAGAAAGGTCAATACTAGGGGAAGATATCAAAATGCCAGCAAATCCACAAATGACAATCGTAACTTTGAACATGAATGGGATGAACTCACCCATAAAACGTAGACAAATAGCAGATTGGATTAGAACCCCAAACCCTACCATTTGTTGTCTTCAAGAAACATATATGAGGCGGGCTGACACTCACAAGGTTAGAATTAAAGGTTGGACTAAGACCTTTTGGGCCTCAACTGATAGAAAGAAGGCAGGAGTTGCAATCATGATATCTGACAAAGCCAAAGCAAAAATAGACCTGATCAAAAGAGATAGGGAAGGTAAATATATTCTGTTAAAAGGGAGTATAGACAATGAGGAAATATCACTAATCAACATGTATGCACCAAATGGTATAGCATCCAAATTTTTAATAGAGAAACTAGGAAAATTGAAGGAGGAAATAGACAGTAAAACCATATTAGTGGGAGACTTGAACCAAAATCAAACCAAAAAATAAACAAGAAAGAGGTAAAAGAGGTGAATGAAATCTTAGAAAAATTAGAGTTAATAGACTTATGGAGAAAAATAAATAGGGACAAAAAGGAATACACCTTCTTTTCAGCACCACATGGCACATTCATAAAAATAGATCATACACTAGGTCACAGAAACATGGCACTCAAATGCAGAAAAGCAGAAATAATAAATGCAGCCTTTTCAGATCACAAGGCAATAAAAATATTGATCTGTAAGGGTACATGGAGAGCCAAATCAAAAATTAATTGGAAAGTAAATAATATGATACTCCAAAATAGGATCATTAGAGAAGAAATCATAGAAACAATTAATAATTTTGTTGAAGAAAATGACAACGGTGAGACATCCTTTCAAACCTTATGGGATGCAGCCAAGGCAGTACTTAGAGGAAAATTCATATCCCTGAGTGCATATATTAACAAATTAGGGAGGACAGAGATCAAGGAATTGGAAATGCAAATCAAAAAACTTGAGAACGAACAAATTAAAAACCCCCAGAAGAAAACCAACTAGAGATCCTAAAAATTAAGGGAGAAATTAATAAAATCGAAAGTGACAGAACTATTGAGCTAATAAACAAGACTAGAAGCTGGTACTTTGAAAAAACAAACAAAATAGACAAAGTACTGGTCAATCTAATTTAAAAAAGGAAAGAAGAAAGGCAAATTAACAGCATCAAGGATGAAAAGGGGGATCTCACCTCCAATCAAGAGGAAATTAAGGCAATCATTAAAAACTACTTTGCCCAACTATATGGCAATAAATATACCAACCTAGGTGATATGGATGAATATTTACAAAAATATAAATTGCCTAGACTAACAGAAGAAGAAATAGATTCCTTAAATAATCCCATATCATAAAAAGAAATCCGACAGGCCATCAAAGAACTTCCTAAGAAAAAATCCCCAAGGCCTGAAGGATTCAACAGTGAATTCTATCAAACATTCAAAGAACAGCTAACTCCAATACTACACAAACTATTTGACATAATAAGCAAAGAGGGAGTTCTACCAAACTCCTTTTATGACACAAACGTGGTACTATTTCCAAAGCCAGGCAGGCCAAAAACAGAGAAAGAAAATTATAGACCAATCTCTCTAATGAATATAGATGCAAAAATCTTAAATAGGATACTAACAAAAAGACTCCAGCAAGTGATCAGAAGGGTCATCCACCATGATCAAGTAGGATTTATACCAGGGATGCAGGGCTGGTTCAATATTAGGAAAACTATCCACATAATTGACCACATCAACAAGCAAACCAACAAGAACCACATGATTATCTCAATAGATGCAGAAAAAGCCTTTGATAAAATACAACACCCATTCCTACTAAAAACACTAGAAAGCATAGGAATAGAAGGGTCATTCCTAAAAATATTAAACAGTATCTAAAATATTAAAACAGTATCTAAAACCATCAACTAATATCATCTGCAATGGGGATAAACTAAATCCATTCCCATTAAGATCAGGAGTGAAACAAGGATGCCCATTATCACCTCTATTATTTGACATTGTATTAGAAACACTAGCAGTAGCAATTAGAAAAGAAAAAGAAATTGAAGGCATTAAAATAGGCAAGGAGGAGACCAAATTATCGCTCTTTGCAGATGACATGATGGTCTACTTAAAGAATCCTAGAGATTCAACCAAAAAGCTAATCGAAATAATCAACAACTTTAGCAAAGTTGCAGGAAACAAAATAAACCCACATAAATCATCAGCATTTCTATATAATTCCAACACAGCTCAGCAGCAAGAACTAGAAAGAGAAATCCCATTCAAAATCACCTTAGACAAAATAAAATACTTAGGAATCTATCTCCCGAGACAAAAACAGGAACTATATGAACACAACTACAAAACACTTTCCACACAACTAAAACTAGACTTGAACAATTGGAAGAACATTAACTGCTCATGGGCAGGACGAGCCAATATAATAAAAATGACCATCCTATCCAAACTCATCTATCTAATTAGTGCCATACCCATGGAACTTCCAAAAATTTTTTTTACTGATTTAGAAAAAACCATAACAAAGTTCATTTGGAAGAACAAAAGATCAAGGATATCCAGGGAAATAATGAAAAAAAAATACAAAGGAAGGGGGTCTTGCAGTCCCAGATCTCAGACTATATTACAAAGCAGCGGTCATCAAAACAATTTGGTACTGGCTAAGAGACAGAAAGGAGGATCAGTGGAATAGACTGGGGGCAAGCAACCTCAGCAAGACAGTACATGACAAACCCAAAGATCCCAGCTTTTGGGACAAAAATCCACTATTTCATAAAAACTGCTGGGAAAATTGGAGGACAGTGTGGGAAAGATTAGGCTTAGATCAACACCTCACACCCTACACCAAGATAAATTCAAAATGGGTGAATGACTTGAACATAAAGAAGGAAACTATAAGAAAATTAGGCGAACACAGAATAGTATACATGTCAGACCTTTGGGAAGGGAAAGACTTCAAAACCAAGCAAGAATTAGAAAGAGTTACAAAATTCAAAATAAATAATCTGGATTACATCAAATTAAAAAGTTTTTGTACAAACAAAACCAATGTAACCAAAATCAGAAGGGTAGCAACAAATTGGGAAACAATCTTCATAAAAACCTCTGACAAAGGTTTAATTACTCAAATTTATAAAGAACTAAATCAATTGTACAAAAAAATCAAGCCATTCTCCAATTGACAAATGGGCAAGGGACATGTACAGGCAGTTCTCAGCCAAAGAAATCAAAACTATTAATAAGCACATGAAAAAGTGCTCTACATCTCTTATAATCAGAGAGATGCAAATCAAAACACCTAGCAGATTGGTTAACATGACAGCTATGGAAAGTAATGAATGCTGGAGGGAATGTGGCAAAGTAGGGACACTAATTCATTGCTGGTGGAGTTGTGAACTGATCCAACCATTCTGGAGGGCAATTTGGAACTATGCCCAAAGGGTGATGACTGTCTGCCCTTTGATCCAGCTATAGCACTGCTGGGTTTGTACCCCAAAGAGATAATAAGGAAAAAGACTTGTACAAGAATATTCATAGCTGCACTCTTTGTTGTGGCCAAAAATTGAAAAACGAGGGGATGCTCTTCAATTGGGGAATGGCTGAACAAATTGTGGTATATGTTGTTGATGGAATACTATTGTGCTAAAAGGAATAATAAAGTAGAGGAATTCCATGGAGACTGGAACAACCTCCAGGAAGTGATGCAGAGCGAAAGGAGCAGAACCAGGAAAACATTATACACAGAGACTGATACATTGTGGTACAATCGAAGGTGATGGACTTCTCCTTTAGTGGCAATGCAATGTCCCTGAACAATCTGCAGGGATCTAAAAAACACTATCCACAAGCAGAGGATAAACTGTGGGAGTAAAACCACCGAGGAAAAGCAACTGCTTGACTACAGGGGTGGAGGGGATATGACTGAGGAGAGACTCTAAATGAACACTCTACTGCAAATACCAACAACAGGGAAATGGGTTCAAGTCAAGAATACATGTGATAACCAGTGGAATCATGCGTCGGCTATGGGAGAGAGAAAGGTGGTGGGGGTGGGGGGTGGGGAGGAAAAGAAAATGATCTTTGTTTCCAGTGAATAATATTTGAAAATGACCAAATAAAAGAATGTTTAAAATAAAAAAAAAAAAGAGTCAGTTTTTGATAGATCAGTTCAGAGAGAGCTAGGGAACAAGAACGTCAGCTCAGCCAATCATATTGTTTAGCTCATTACAGCTTCCCCAACTATGCTGAAACTATTTTAATGAATTTTATCCCTGCAAATATTTTTTTTCTTAAGAATGGATCCTAAAACACCTATTTTTTTCCTCTCAAAGTATGCTTGTTACAGTCTCATGTCTATGTAAAAAGGAGGGGGGAGTTGTAAGCTTGAACTTTCCACTGTCAAAAATCCTCAGCAGAGGACAAAAGCAAATACCTGTTCAATGATATTTCCCTCTTTCTTCCTTTGGATGGGCCCCCAAAGGAGCAAAAGATTGAAATTCTGAGCAGAAAAGGGAGATTTTTTATTCCACAGTTAGCAATTTTCACTTAAAATTAATTCTCAACTGGGAGGATTGCTAATGATTTGGATATGGTACAAATGTAATTTAATGTGTTACTGTTTGTCAGTTACATGTGAAATTGTTAGCCAGATTTTTATTGAGCACAAAAACTCATGGTTAGGGGGTTGTTTTGTTAAACCTTGCAATGCATAATGGTTCATTGAATTTGAGAATTGTCTAAATATGAATGATAGCCAGCCTGACAGAGAGAGGTTTGTTTATTCTATAAGGACAGAAATTGTACTGGCTACTTTATAGATGTAAAAGTCATCCAGAAAAAGTTGTTATGTTGTTGAAAGGAACTTACTCTAGAACTTACTTGGGATTTTTCAAATCAGATGTTATTTTAATGTATGTGCTGTCAGAACTAGAAATCATGTAACACAAGAAGTTTTCAAAGTGGTTAATCTGTGCATGGGATTTAATGATATAAGTGCTAAGAATTTGATATTTTGCAAAGGAGGGAATTTTTAAAAGGTGTTGTCTTTGATCAAGGTTATATGAATTGTTTTTAAAATGTGCACAATGTATAGGAAGGAATTTGTAATCTAGAGATGAACATGTATTCAGATACCAAATGCTGGAAATTAGTAATGCTGAGTGAATACAAAATATGTATGCATTTGTATTATGAAGAGAATTAAGTTTTCCACCTAAATAGGTTAAGGGTATATGATATATAAACTGTATGTCCTTAACAAGACAAATGTAACCAGCCCTGAAATCAAGAAGGGCTTGTCATGAGGATTAAATACAATTCCATAAAGTGTCTTTCCTCTACTTAAATAATGGTAAAGAGGGGAAAGCCAGAAGAAATAATGAAGTAGTCCCAATAAGAGAAGATAATTAAATTGAAGTAGATAAAGCAGATCTATCACTTCCTACATTTTTTAGGACACAGACCCAGCCTCCTCACCCTCAGGAGGTCAAGCAGCTTATGCAGGCCACAGAATAGACTCTAATTAGCCTAAGGATGAGACTTAGAAAGATCAGGAAACAAAAGGAACTTCAGGTATATCAAAGAGGTCAGGCTGGAATGCCAGGTAACATGTAGCTAACTAGGGAGAAGTGATTAAGTACATGTGAAAGTAACCAACCCCTGAGGACAAACCTAAGGATTGTCCACTCATCACTGACCTCACATAGCTATGTTTGTGATAAGGTTTGTTTGATTGTCAAATAAGAACCTGCATGTGAAAGGAAATAACTTTATATCTTGTAACCTATCTATATAAGTTAATAATTGAATTTTGGGGTGTCTATATTCATTTTATGAAGTACTCCACTTCAATAAGAGTAATGAATAGAGATACTAACTGATACTATGAATTCTAGTATGAAATAGACTTAATTGGAATAATGTTGATAGAATTTAATCAGGAATGTAGCAATGTTTTGAGCTAAAAGAAAACTAAATTGGAGGTTCTATTCTACTTTAGACAAGTTTGAGAGGAGTACAGGTAAATGCTTTCCACTTCAGTTTGGTTACACTGAGAGATTACTAAAGGACTTAATCAAAGGTATTTGGAAGTGTGGAGTTCAAACTGAAATCCATTGAAAGTAAACTATTATGAAAGGGGTTTGATGCATTCAACATTTTATAGTATGCTCAGTGGTTAAAGAAGGATGGAACAAGGATGTTAAGTAATAAAACCCTGCAGCCTTAGGATAAATTGCTCAGAAGTTATTAACCCCTTCCTTGAACACAGGAAGGAGAAGGAGGGTTTATAATTGTTCCACACTGATATTTAGGGACTGAAATAGGGACATCACGTAGTTGACAACCACTGTGTGATAGAACTTAAAGATGAGTATATTTTAATTGTATATTTCAGAGGTTTTAAGATGCTCAGGTTTTGAGCTGTGGAATCTTAATGCAAACATTCCGTGCCCAGAATGATAAAATGAGTTGAGTGATATGTAATTGATAAGTTACCTCACATGAACTTTGGGGATATGTTGGTTGATATTTGGATTACATTTTTGATCTGTATAAAGATATTTGTGGCAAAATAGTAGCCAAAGAGTGAGTAGGACGTTAAAAATGGCATATATGTGAAATATGCTTGCTCAGAATTTTATGTGAGGTGCTGCTAAAACATGTGTTTAAGTATTGTTTGGATGTGAACATAAGCCCATTGTAAACCTGTTCACAGATTTTGTTCAATACTCAGTAGTTACCTCAGTTTACCAATTTGTTCTATGAACTGAAATTTATAACTGATGAGCACTATGCTAAAGATACAGTATTTCAATGATCCTTTAAATCAGAATTCTTTTGGTTACTGATTAGCAATTGAAGTGATACCAATGGAATGTTTGGTTGACTTATGATGGTAAAAGCAAGTCAGAGAAGGTATGTTGGGTTTGAATTTAGAAGAAAGAGGGACTTTGATCTAAAGTCCATAAAGCTTGAGTATGCAGATTTGTGAAGGAAGAATGATAGTTTTGTTCTGCTTTTTAAGCAGAGGGTTTTGAAGGGAGGGAGGGGGAGGGGGAGGGAGAGGGAGAGAGAGAGAGAGAGAGAGAGAAATTGGTAAAGGACAGATAGATGTTTTGTTCTCATAATTGGATCTTTAACTTAGGGATAATTTCTAGAATTGATGTATGTAGTTTTGGAAAATCACAAATAATTCTGGAATTTATCTGAAAATTCCTTAGAGAGATTCCTAACTGATCTTGTCTTAGTTCCTTCAGATGGCCTAAGGTCAGGATATGATCTATCCCTTATTTGTATTTACTGTAGAGTTAATGAATTCAACATTCCTGTTCAGGTTTTATGACTAAATTGTGATAAATTAATTATTGCCAAAATATGTATGAATAATTGCTATAATGTAGACTCATAGGCTTTAAGGAATCCTTAGAGAGGGAAAATGGTCAGAAAAGCTTGTTTGAGGGTATGGAAATTTGTTTCTGGTCTGCTGATAAGCAGAATTTCTCTGAGCTGTAATGGGTGAGACTTGTCCTTTAAGGAAAAGAAGGCTTCTGGGATCCAATGGTGACAAAGTGCTCTAAGGTGAGAGAAAGTCCTAAGATGGTTAGAGAAGGCAACCCAAGGCTCACCTTGGATTGGACTTTCCTGACCATCTAGGCTGCTAATCCATGAGTGAAATAATAATGGCAGTGACAGCCTTGCTTGGTACACGAAGCCACTCACTGTGTCCTTTGTGACTTGAGGAGATATTTTCCCTTTTGGGCCTTCTTCCTTCGTGACATTCCCATAATCAGCAAATAATACAAATTGGAAAATTAAAGTTTCCATTTCCCCAAATAACCTATTGGGTTAATAATTGAACATTCTCAAATTGTTAGGAACATACTTTGAGAAGTAGGTGACATTTATTCATAGATGGCTTGTATTTGCAGCCTTAATTTACCACAGTTGAAATCTGGATCTTGAGCTTGGAATAGCTCAAAGCTCTCCTGAACTTTCCCCAGAATCTAGGGTAAAGGAATACATCTGTAAAATATTGTTACTCAAGTGTTTATAGATGTTTATAGTTAATGTGTACTTTGCAAAAGGATATTCTTTAACAGAAACATCACATACCAGCTCTGCAAACAACTAAGGAATCCGATTTCCTAAAAGGATTTATTCTTGTCAGAAGATGCTTTCTGAAGATGGAGTCTGTTGGCTAAGATACCCAAATGCAAATGTTTAATGCCAATTACTGTTGTACTAATTTTCTCTGTTTCTATTTGGTGTTCTAGTTTTTTCCCCGGTGCTGGTTTCTACACTTCTATCTTAGGGGCTGACTCTTCCCTTTGTGACCTGTCTGCCAGTCAGGGGAAGCAGTCACTGGACATCCTTCAGATCTCCAAGCAGGTCCCCACCTATCTAGGACCCAGGCATTCACCGAGGACACGCCCCTAAAGACCCTGTGTCTGCAGCCTTTCCCTCCCTGTTCAAGTTTTGGGTACTCCCCTGTGGGAGATGTGAACCTTGCATTTGTAACCTTGGAAACCATTCCAGCCTGAAACCCTGGATATTGCCTATAGTCAATACCTCTCTCTCTTAACAGTAGGCAGGGACAACTCTACAACCATTCTCAGCTCTAAGGAAGCTACAAAATACTGAGACTATCACCCCCTTTCCCCTATATATTTGGAGAGGAGATGACATGGACTTTGTACCCCCAGAAACTCAGGCAGACTATTGTCAGGGAAACTCTTTCTCCTCCCTTACATTCTCGTGACTCCTAGTAACAGTAAATACCTTCTCCCATCCGAAGATGCCAAATGGTTGTGTGTGTCCTCAGATTTGACCCTCTGTGTAGTTAAAGGTTCCTTAGACTCAAAGGTCTTAATTGGAGAGGGATAGATCTTCTATTCTTCCAGCAGATTGGTCTCTGTGCTGCCCTTTGGGAGGAGTGTTGCTTCTACACAGACCATACTGGAATAGTATGAGAGTCCCTGGCAGAACTTCAGAAGAGCCTATGTTCCCGCGACCTGGCTCTGTCCGAATCTCAGACATGGTACCAGCAAGTTTTTCAGATATCCCCCTGGCTCACTACTTTGATCTCGACACTTGTAGGCCCCCTCCTAATCCTTCTCCTCCTCTTAACCTTTGGGCCCTGTATCCTTAACTGCTTGGTTCAGTTTATGAAGGATCGCATTAATGTTGTCCAGCTCATGGTACTCAGACAACAATACCAGCCCTTGGATATCATCCCCAAGCCATGTAATAACGATATAGCCATGAGGAGGATTCCTCATTATGAACAACCAGAAAGTGGGGAATGTTATGTAGTAAATGATCAACTGATCCTCATTCGATCTGTCTGGGGCAAAAGAATGTTCAGTACACAGTCCCCGGAACTACAGGGTCCTTGAATATGTTGACATACTCCCTCCTTTCATCAGGGCCCCTGGGTATGTTGATATCTCTCTAAGATCATTAACCATAGAATGTCTCCTGTTAAGTACCCCAAACTGACTTCAACCTATATAAACCCCACTTGGACCATGCTTCCTCAGAACTCTCTTTGCTGAGTTTCCCTAGCGCGCTAGTAATAAAGACTTCCCCTTGCCTGAATTGCATTGTCTCCATGTGCTCCATGGGTGGACATCCATTCGGACCCTAACATGAGGATAATTATAAAGAATTTACATGGTTTTGTCAAGACCAGACCAAGCTAGCCAAACCCAATTTCCTTTTCTGAACAGTTTTACTAAGCTGGTAGTTGAGAGAAATTCTGTACATACAGTTTCCTAAACTTTTGGTAAAGCATATGACAAAATCCCATGCTTTTTGTGTACAAAAAAAGGAAAATCTGGATTAAACAAATTTGTAACCTATTAAATGGCTGGTAAAGGCATAGTACATAGAGATTCATCCTTGAAGTTATAAAGACCTAAGTCTCAGGATCTCAAGACATTGTGTGATTCTGGGCAAATCGCTTAAACTTTCAGTGCTTCAAGTATCTAAAACTAAAAGTTAGCAATATGCATTGGTAAAGGAAGTTTCTTCTTGGGATTAGTTCCCTACACCAATGAAGTCATAGATCCAGTACCTATTCTGTATCTTAAATGGCTGACCCAAGACTTCTTTTCCTCTTGGGTAAATAATCCCAGTTCCTCAGTTGGCATGATCTTTGAGACCTTTCACTACCCTGTTTATCAATATACATCTATCTTGGAATCAGTACAGCTTATCAATATCTATTTTAAAATCAAAGCCCCTTAAAATGATATAGGAATATAAACTTATTATTATCTCATTTAGCTCATATTTTTTTTATTGGGTTTAGATACTCACCTTAAGTGAGGATCTTACCTTATATTTCATAGAAAAAACTGAGGCCATCAGCAGAGTTTCCTATTTTCCCAGTCTAACATCCCTGATAGCTTCTCTCACTATGTCCTTTTTACTACTCCTGTTTCACACAAAGAGGTAGTCCTTTTTCTTACCATGGCTAATCACTCTACATGCACAAATGATTCTGTTCTATGCTTTGTTTTGTTTTTTTTTCCTGAAGAAGACTGTCCTCTTTATCATTCCTATCGTCTCACTGATCTTTTGTCTCTCCTTGTCTAGTGGCCACTATCCTACTTGCCTTCAAAAATTTTCAGGTCTTCCAGATGCTCAAAAAAACTCACTTGATTGATCCATCCCACCAGTTATTTTCTGATATCTCATTTCCCTCTTGTGTTCAAATCTTTGTAAAGGCTGTCTGTAATGGAAACCTCCACTTTCCCTTCTTCCATTCTCTTCTTAACTTTCTGCAGTCTGGCTTACAACTTCATCCTTCAACTTGAAAATGCTCTCTCCAAAGTTATTAATTGATGTGGGTACTATGTGTAGAGTGCCAGGGTTCCAATGTTGAGAGGAAAAAGTAGGGAGAGAGGGATAAATAGACAGAGATAGATAGATTATAGAGATTACAAAGCAATGATAAGACAGGAAGATGCATGGGCTCCATGATCTCCATTTATTGTGACAAAGACACAAACTTTTGTGATGAGAGAGTTCTGTTAGGCAACAGATCCATACATCAAGTTGAATGTGCATTGGTGAGTTATCTCCCTGTGAAATGGCATGAAGTTCTGGTACAAGAGGTCTGATGCTTTCTCAGGAATAGAACATAAACCTCTCTTCGTGGCTTACGTAAACACTTCACAGTGAGCCTTGAAAATTTCTTCAGATAAGACACTTGTAACAACTCAGCTTTGTATATGACCTTTGGCCGAGAGCAGCAGTGCTTCTCTGTGAGAGATTCAGGCCTTGCCAGCAAGTTCAGGCAATCATGGCTGCTTTCCTTAGTAGATCTAATTTGTCCTAGGTGCCTCCAATTAAGGACCCCTTAATTATCAAATCTTATTATGGTTTTTCCTCAATTCTTAACTTTTTTTGTACTTTCTGCAGCCTTTGACACTATAATTACCCTCTTTTCCTTGACAGTCTCTTTTCTCTAGGTTTTCTTAGCACTGCTCTCACCTGGTTCTCCTAACTGTGGAACCACTCTTTCTCTATCCTTTGCTGGATCTCCATCCACATTGTGCCTATAAACTGCGATTGTCTCCTGTGTGAAAGGAACCCTCTCCCAGGATCACATCTGTGTCCCTGTGCTCCTAGAGCTATGTCACTTACATCACCTAGCATGAGTCACTAACTGTGGCCTATGTGCCTGACCCAGGCATGATTTGGGACTTGATCCAGAGGTAAAAAGAAGGCATAGTGTTCTCTCTCTATTTGTCTCTGGTGCCAAGAAGAAGGTGGCTGAGGGAGCCATTTTGAGACCTCCCACATGGCTAGCTAGAACAGGCTTTTTTTCTCTCTCTCTCCGCCTTTTCCTATCCAAGTAAATACTAATAAACTTTATGAAAAATAAGGACCAGAGTCCTAATTTTATTGCTTACATCCCCAAGGCTTTGTCCTGAACACTCTTCTCCCTCAAAGTTATTTATCTTCATGATCTCATCATCTCCCATGATCTCATGATCATCTTTGAACATATGATTCTCAGATCTATTATCCAGCCTTAGTTCTCATGCTCTCCAATCTTTCATCTCCAGACACCTATTGAACGTCTTGAACTTGATATCTCACAGACTTATTCAAAAGTGAACTGGTTAACCTTTTCTCTAAACTCTCCCATCTTTCTAAATGTTTATTACTGTCAAGAGTATCACCATCCTCTTAGTCCCCCAGGTTATAACCTAGGTGTCATGCTTAATTCCTCATTCTCTCACACTCTATATGCAATCAATTGTCAAACCCAAATGTTTCTTTGACCTAACTCATATGTGACTCCTTTGCTCCTCTGACATTGCCAGTACCCTGGTACAGGCTTCATCACCTCATATCTGGATACTAAAACAGCTAGTTGGTTGGTGTCTTCTTGTTTCAAGTCTCTTCTTATTGCAGACCCTTCTCTATTAACTTGTCAAACTGACCTTCCTAATGCACAAATCTGACCATATGAATCCCCTTCCCTCCATTCAATCAACCCCAAGGACACCCTATTGCCTCTAGGATCAAATATAAACTCCATCTTGGCTTTTGGTATTTGGGTTGTAATCTGGAGTGATGATATCAGGATGAAAGGGTTATGTCAGTAAGGTAGAAATATTCAATGATATGACATATAATAACTCTTATAGTATTTGGTTTATCTATTATGTGAAAAAGAATTTTGTCAAATGTGTGGCTCAAAGAAGTCAATGATCATCTGCACTATATATGGATACAAATTCTACATGGAGTTGAACTGCCTGCACTCTGTCACAATGTAAGTATGTCACCAATGGGTTCCAAATGGGACTTTTTTCAGCCTATTTATTTTATCCTCAGGGTGTATGAAAGCTAAGTAAGTGGGGAAGAAGAACCCATGTTATTAGTTTATCATTCCCTCTCCCTTCTAGTACATCTGATAAGTGGTCAACCTACAGAATACCAAAGCTACAGGCCTATTAATATCTACTCCTAATTTTTATCCCTACTTCCACACAAAGATAAGCAGAAAAAAAAACCTGCTAAAAAGAAAATTAATTTCTTTGTGAGATTAGATCCTTAAAGATTAAATGTCTGCTATTTTACAGTTTTAGTTTAGTTTTTATATAATTAAACTCCCCATTATAGAATTTCATCAATCATTATATACTCAATTAAATTTCATGCCTCAATGAGTCTAAGACAATATATTTCTAACCTGAAGCATGGTCAAGCTTCTGGTCATCAGACATATATTTTGGTCACATCAGTACTCTTGTTTTTCAGACAAATGAGGGCCAGAAAGACCAAAATGACTTGCCATAGGACACAAAAAAATTAGTGGCAAAGATGAGATAGGAGGTGAAATTTTCTGACACCTACGAACTCCAGTGGGAATATTTTGAAAACATTTTCCATATGTAAATGAATTTTCCAGATAATTAAAGTTAAACTTTTAAATGTTCTTTTCTTTTCAATTTTTTTTTGTGGAATCTTTCTAAGATGTATCACACACCCCTATTTTATTAAAAGAACATTCTGAACATAAATTTTTTTCTTAATGATTGTGACTTCTTACGTTGACCAATATTCATAGACTTCGAACTAGAATATGTGCTATAGACCAACCAGTCTAAATTTCTTATCTTACAAATGAGGAAAAAAAGGCCAAGATATAGAAATTATTTTGCTGTTATAACACAGTGATGCTTTTTATTTTTCTTATGTTTTTATTCTTATGCTGTCACCTATAAGTTTTTGCTACTCTTAGTGTCTGCCATTTTGTTTTATGTAATTGTCTAGGTGAATGGTTAGGAGTTATTTGGTTCCTTTTTATAGTGCCAAATGTGTGTATTTTGTGATGGTTAATTGTAGCTCCCAGATCTTTTTTGTATATTTCTAGGTTTGTGGTTTAATTCTGAATGACTAAAGTTGTCAGGCTTCCCTCAATAAGATAAATGAGTTATTACTACACCTCTGCATGAATATATCATTGGTTTATTGCTTTCATTCATTTTATTTCATTTCTAAAATAAAACTTTAAATAATTTTCTGCAAACTTTGTTGTTGAAATATAAATAGCTTAAACTAGTTCTGATTAAAAGAATCCAAAAATATAGGCTTTAGACTCTATATCTAATGATTATGAAGTTGTCATATTTTAAGGGGGAGATATCCTTCTTCACAATGTGATTTTCTATTTTTAAAGTTAAAAAGCCAATATTTTATCCTAGCATTCTTTTGGTGAGACTTCTCAAATCCAATATAAACTAGCTGTATTTGAACAGCAAAAACATTCAACTCTAACAATCCTTCAAATGAGTGTGAACACACACACACACACACACACACACACACACACACACACACACACACACACACACCCCAGCTTGTTTTACTACCTTGGTTTCTGTTTAAGCAGGATAATATAAGTAAAGGTATAAGGGAGAGAGAAGAAGACTTCTCAATGACTAAAAAATTAGAAAGGGGAGGAGATAAAGAATGCTAAAGTAAATGACAAAAGTGTATCGCTGTAACAGAGAAAGTAAGATGATCTTTTGAAAATACTGATAATATTGTTTAAAAGGTACAAAAAATTCTTCCAGAACTTTAAATTTTAGCATTAATTTGAGGAACAAATACTACCTATGCTTGCTTCTGCTCGTAAAAATTTTTTTTCTAAGTTGTGAAAATATTAAAGATATTGATAGAAGTTCCAACCATATATTATAACATATCTCTGACAGGCAAGAAGAAATGTTGCACTCTGGGAAACAGAGTGATGACTTGCAACTAAAATAATACCAGTCTTTCTATGAAAATTCATCAAGGAGGCAGGTAAGTAGCTTAGTGGATTGAGAGTCAGGCTAGAGACAGAGGTTCTCATTTTAAATCTGGCCTCAGATACTTCCTACCTGTGTGACCCTGGACAAGTCACTAACCCCCCATTTCCTAGCCTTCACTGCTCTTCCATCTTAGAACCAATACACAGTATTGGTTCTAAGATGGAAGGTGAGTTTAAAAAAAAAGAAAGAAAAAAGAGAAAATTCATGAACGAGGGTTAGGTTATTATAGTGCTAATAGTAATGTCTCACATTTATATAGAGGTATAATGGTTACATAAGCTCTTTATCCATATCCCACAGAGACAAGCAGTGTACATATTGTTTACTCCCATTGTTCAAATGAGGAAAACTTAGTTTTAAAGAACTAATAAATGTTCCAGTCTGGATTCAAATCTAGGTCTCCCGACCAGGTTCTATTCTACCATGTTAAATTTCAACTCAATAACAAAATACTAGGCAACACTGAAAATGATCACAATTTCTAACATGTTGCTTTATTAGCAATAACAGCAGCAAATACTATGGATGCAAATAAACAACTGATTTTACTTTCAAATGATTAGAATTTCTACTTCATAGCATTGCTATTTGTCTGTGTAGATGGAAGGATGATAGTTCAGTCATCTTTCATTACTCTACTAGCTCTGCTACTGAAACTCTGGACTTTATTGCAGTGCCCATTCAGATAATTCACCTCTCTTTACACCCTTTTCAAGTCCCTTTTCTAAGTGGTCTTCTCTCATTAAAATGTAAGCTCCTGGAGGGTAAGGATTATCTTCATTTTTATTTGTTTTTATATTCTGAGCACTTAGCACAATGTCAAATCCTAAGTGATTAACAAATGCTTGTTGAATGACCAACTGTCTGTGATCTTTCTGGCCCACAAATAAGAAGGCAACTGATTTTAAAATTCAGGCCAATACTGAAAAATTAATTATTTCTATCTTTTAAATTCTCCTTATCCCAGTTTCTCTTTTTGTAGCACACGTACACAATTGTACTGTGAAAAACATATTAAATATTGACTCTAAGTCTTAATAACAATCCATTTCTATTTAGAATTTTACAAGACTTTTCCTTATAATGACCCTGTGATGTAGATTGATATAAGAATTTTTATTCTAATTTTGTAGGTAAGGAAACTACAATTCCGAGAATTTCAGTGACTTGTTTAAGAATCATTCATCTAGTAAATGTCATACTCCAAACTACCCAAGTTTCCAGATCCATTATATCATGCTGCTTCTGATCAATTCAGTTGGTTATTTTCTCCTCAGGCCTTCTGCCAGAACTTTATAATGGACAAAAAGTTATTTACAACATTAAAAATGATTTAAGCAAAACAAATGACAAAGACTCAGAGAATTCTGTTTTCAAATCCTAATTCTGTCCCAATTTGCCATGTGGCTTTGACATCCTCATTGCTCTGTGTGTCTGTTCTATTTTTGTGAAACAGCACCACCAATCTCCCTCACAAATTTGTGGTAGGCAATGTGGCTAATTAAAATAATCAAACATCAAAGTACAAAGAAAAAAAACACAAAGAAATTGTAGTTTAACATTGCAAATTATTATAATGATTCAGACATACCACAGGTCAATGTCCTTTCAATAATAAAAACTGCATGTGGAGATGAGCTAGACATGATAAAATTAACCTCTGAAGTTGGTAATTTTAATACTAGAATTTAAAAGGCGATTCTATCTCAATAATTATAAAATATAAGCTGTGCTCCTTTAGATACTGTCTCTACCTCTAAAAGTGGTTATAAGGGGAAGGAATATCTTTCAAAAGGTAGTAATTACTTACTGGTACTTTGAATGGTGAAGTATTTGCAGCATCCATGGAATTGGGTTTCTCTGATGTGCTGGTCCCTGAGATGCTCCGTCTTCGTGGGGACCTTTCTGCTGGCACCTCTAAAAATGACAGTGAAAAGAGGAAAAATGAGAAGATGCTATCAAGACTTTTCCCTCCTTTGATTAAAGTGTAAAATAATGGTTTCTCACAAAAGCTCTATTCAAATACTTAAAAAGCTGCATTCTACATCCATATAGTTCATACAGTGCTCAGTATTTGTACTATCAAGATGCTTGATATGATTAAAATGAGACCCAAATTAAGGATACATTTTAGCATTCTAATTTATAAATCTATAACTGAATGTACATAAAAATCTCCAGTGGGTTATACTCTGTATACTAAACACATCATCTATATCTCTCAATGTATCACTATGCTCCATTCATTTAGCAATGTAGGAGTTAAGTGACTCAAATGGAACTGCTGATAGCATGGGGGAAAAAAAGTCCAGTTGTGAATATGATTTGGTGATATTTTGCCCAAAGGTCAAATTTCAGAACTATGAAAATAAAAATATTCACTAGAGTGCGAATCAAAAGAAAAGAAGACTTAAAGTCATATATATATATATATATATATGCGCCTATGCAGATATATAAATAGATCAGTTTCTCCTGGCTCTTTCGATATGACCTTACTAAGATCTCTGACTGTGATATCCTAAATCTATATAAATTGACTTAATAAGCTCCAATCTTTGCAAAAGATATGGTATCAAATTTATCTGAACTATTATGTACTAAGATGTACAATAATGTACTATTTTTAGGGGTTTTTTTTGTAGTGATATATCTATGCACATATACATACACCCGAGAGAGATACTTATTTATACCTTTATCACAACTGCTTCCCATCTCCAGTTCAACTGACAGACTTAAAGGAATCCAGCTTCTCAGATAACATTAGACTTTCTCAACATGGATAAGAAAAAAAAAATCACATCCTAAAAACATTGTCCTGTGTTATCTTCTGGATCTTAAAAAAAGGGAGTAAACTCTCATTCCGGAGGCTGACATTTTGACTCCTGCTGTTCTCCCTTTAAAAGACAGATGCAGCTTAAACTTCCATTTCTGGCCTCCTGGCCCTTGGGATCCGTGCTACTTCCACTTAAGAGAAAGCCGGTTTTTCTCGTGCTCCCTCTCTCTCTGTTTCTTGCTCTTCCCCCTCCCTTTCTACAGCTTGCAGAGAACGCCGCGAGAAGAAACACACAGGACTGCAGCTATTCAATCAATCGTTCCAACTGCATATCCTCATTAGTTACTTTCAAGCTATTAAGATACCCAACTGCCAATGCTTCCCCAATTACAAAAAATTTCATTATATTATTCCTATCTGCAGCAATAACAAACATTTACTGAAATTTATGACCAGTTGGTGCCAAGAAAACATTATTTTATACTGACTCTGTAATGCACACAAATCAACATCCCTCCAACCATCCCACCCCCTTTAAATTTCCCCCACATCCTCCCCTTGGGAAGGCTTAACCAGTAACTTTTGGCATACTGGGCACTGATTTCTCCACTATTATAAAATCTCTTCTCTAAATTATATTAAAGCTCAGCTGAAGCCAAAATGCAAGATCCCTAATGAACGAACATATTAGATGCCTACAGAACAATGAATTTCCATAGCATGATACAATTATGACCAACTGCAAGTCTGCCAATTTGTCATTAACCATCAGTCATTAAATGAGAGTTAATACACAGATCTATTTTCAAAATTCAGAATACAAAAAGTATCGAGCAGATTACTAATAAGCTCTGAAAAACAGAAGTATAATGAGTGAAAATTTGTGGACATGGTGCAAAGCACTGGCAATAAACAGATCAGCTTGTCAAAGCACACTCAGTGAAATGAATTTCAGACTTCAGGACTATGACTCAGCCCACCAAGCTGGGCAAGCCTAAAACAAATAAAAGAATTGGAGGTAGATGAGTTGGGGGTAGGGAACCTCACAGAACTGTTATTTCTTGCGATTACTGCCTGAAATGGTAGGTAGGCTTTGGGAAACAAAGTATACTTATTAGAAATCAAGCATTAAGCTAATCACTTGAGTATTGCAAGGGAAAAGTTAGGTTTCACTTGAAGGCATCCTTTATCTTTAGACATTTTTTTAAAAAAGTGAAACTTCTTTTACTGAAAAGAAAAAAGTTCTAATAAAATGCTTAAGTAGTCTCATTCTTTAAGTAAATCATAAGTACTCACTTTTTTCTATCTGTACTTTTCAGTAATAGCAACATGTTTAAGAAAGCATTAACTGTATTTACTTCATGATATTAACTATTTTAAAGCACCCTGACTGAAATAAAGACCTATATACTTCAAACTCCAACAATATAGGGAATTGGGCATGTCCAGGTCTTTCAGAGTGGTGGGTCTATGTCATGAAACAGTCACAAGTAATTGTCTCAAACTGAAGATTTTAGTTTGGGTTTCAAGGGAGGAGAGAGGCTAGGTTATTAAATCATTTAAAAGAAATCCCTCTAAACTAGAGGAAAAATGGGTTAAACTCATACAAAGGACACCAAGAATGAAAGCTGCACTATTTCTCTTTCCTTGCCTCAGGTTAACACAACAGCCTATCTCTCAAGTAGCAGCAGCAGAGCTCCTTTAACCTTTGAAACATTCCTCTCTTCATTCTTTTTCGCAAGATACAAATGAAAGACAATAGACAGTCTTCAGAGAAACAACATTCAATCTTTAACAGAGTGGAAGAACAAGCAACATCCACTCTGAAATGGAGTAGAGCAACATCAAGAGCACATTAGCAACCTGCTGGATCAGTCCCGGCCTAAAGCCCAGGACTGCATATTAAATTGGCCCAGCTACCTACCACTTCCAATCCACAAACAGAAAGCACAGCTGCTGCTAAGGCTCTGAAAGCTGTGTTTTTGCTGAGTCGGAAGGAAAATCTATACCATCTCCACCAGGCCAAAATTAGATAGTTGCCTTGTCTCGCCTCCCTCATGCTCCATACTACTATTGCATTATTTTCACCTGCTGTAAAATCAATGTACCTTTCATAGCCACAGTATCAAATTACAGTCATTTTGTGCATACTTCACTCTCGGATGCTGAGGCTATAAACAAATAATACTGTCTCAGTGGATAAATAAAAGTCTGAAACTTCATCTACACTTTCAACCTCTGAAATATATATCTATATCTGTATATCCCATCTTTAGGTTGAAGAGGGGAAAAAAGGCAAATAGCCTGAAGAGAGCAGTTAGAATGCATCCCTTCATTGCCTCCACCATGAAATGTGAGCTAAATAAGTGGCAATTTACAGAGATGATTAAAAACTTTCAACACAAATGTAAATAGGATTGTATTGTATTGTATTGAACAGAGAAGCTAAAAGACCCAAGTTCTTTTCTATGCTCCTCTACCAACTTCTTTTCTTCACTAGTTTTCCTAGCTTAAATTGGAATACTGAGAGTAGCCACCTCATGGACATTGTGAGAATTAATGAGATTATATCTGTGAAGCAATGTGTGTTTTTTGGAAGGAAGTGGCCCTTCCTATTATGAAGATTGGATTTAGCTACCTCCTGATTGTAACAATGAAGATACTTAGCTCTTTCTTTATTGTGAAGATAAAATTGTAATCTCCTGATTGTAACAATGAAGGTACTTAGCTCTTCCTTACTTAGCTAGAATTGTAAGCTACAATCTATTTTTAGATTTTAACTACAAAAAAAGGTGTTAAGTAACTACAAAAGGTGAACTTAACAAAAGAGGTGTTAAGTAACCCAAAAAGATATCATCTAACCAGAGAAGGTGAGAACTAAAGAATGGGCAGTCCTGGAGAAAATCATCTGCTGTGATTGGTTGATGTGAACATTTTGGGGAAATGACACAAGAGAAAAAGATCTTTAAAAAGAGGACCAAAAGGCAGATGGAGATCATTAGGATTTGAAGCCTTCTCTAAGTACCTTCATTGTTACAATCAGGAAATTACAATTTTGTCATCACAATAAAGAAAGAGGTAAGTATCTTCATTGTTCCAATCAGGAGATAGCTAAATCCAATCATCACACTATCCAAAGTATATTACTATAATAGAATTTCTTCAGCATGCACATTCATCTCCCCCTTGGATATTGGTATCATTACACTTTTTCTATGAAAAATGCCATTGGAAGAAAAAGACGATTGGACGATTACTGGGACAATAACAGTAACAGTAGATCTGTTTGTATAGGAGACATATGTTAGCTTTTCCCTCAGAATCCATTCTCTGCTCATAGTTTCCATTCCACTGTAAAACAAATGATAAGACCTCTAAGTCTCATCTAAGGAAATGTTGTTTACTGGCATGTTGCTTCTGTGATTCTACTCTCTCTTTTTGGAGAATATTAAGAAATGTTGTTTAAGTGGGGTGGATCTGAGAGGTAAAGGAACAAGCTGTAAAATGAGGCTCAGAAAAGAACTTACTAATACAGTGAATGGGAGGAGGTTAAAGAAAAGAGGCCTGGCAAGTTGTGCTCTTGCTATTTATTTAGAACAATAAACATAAGCTCTTTGAGAATGGGGATTATTATATGGTTTTTTTGGTCTTTGAATTTCTAGTATAATGCCTGGCACATAGTAGGTGCCTAATAATTGTGGTTGATTTATAGATAGATGTTTCAGCTCCAGCAGACAGATGGCTACAGGTACCTTCTTTATAAAAGCATCACACAAACAGAATTTTGGAGATGTAAAGAACCTTAGTTATACAGTCCAATCCCATATCTGAGAGGAAAATCTTCTGTAACAGATCTGACAAAACGTCTACTTGACTAGTGAAATGAAGAGGAACCTGCAGTCTCTCAGATCAGCTCTTTCCATTTTAGGGGTAGTTTACTTGTTAGGAAGTTTTTCCTGGTTTCAGGCTGAAGTTGGATTTTTGGAATTTCTACAGTTTCTCCTGTTTTTTTTTAATCTACTGAGACTAAATTGAATAAGTCTAACACTCCTTCCACATGAGAGCCCTTTAAATCCTTGAAGAGTCATCATGTCCCCCTGAATCTTCTCATCCCCTCTTCTCAAGGTCAGATACCTCAAGTTCTTTCAACAGGATCCTCAAAGTCTATGAACTCAAGGTTCTTCACCATTCTGATTGGCCCATTTGCTATATGTTTCAATGAATAACCTTTCCAAGTTTTGGTTCTAAAACAAAACACAATTTTAGAGAAAGACTAATACATCATTCCTGAATCAAGCTCTGTATTAAATGTATTTTAGGATAGACATATCTCATTTAAAACCACCTTCTATAGCAAGGTGCAACTTATACAACAAACATCAACAAGCATCAACTAGTAAGGCTAGTAAGTTAGCCTTGATAATGAATTCTACAGATGTTATGTTTTAGGGATAATTTCCTAAGTGGCTAAATGGTGCCTATATTCAAAACCAGATCCAGGTTATCTCTTTATCAACTTCAGTTTCCCTGGGCAAACTGGTCCATGAAAAAGAACACTAAACACAGAAAATACATGTTATTAGAACAGCCAAGTTCTGATCTTAATTCTCATCCATGTTCAACTTTACTACCAGAGATCCTCCATGAAATGAATATTTTTGGTTGCTATCATGGAATTTATATTTTATGCTGATGTCTTTTTTGACCTAAATGATTTTTACTATCTATAAGATTTTAACATTTGAGCATACATTAGCTTTTACCATTCTTAGACTGATTTACTTGTATTGCCTTTATCCCCTTAAGAAGCCTAAAACTTATTTTTTTCTTTTTTTAAAGGGAGATTATATATTTCATATTTCTTTTGTATTGCCTATAAATCCTAGTACAGTAGTAACTAGGCACAGAGTAGGCCCTCAAAACTTCTCAATTGGAATTAAATACAAAGAACTGTTCATAAAATCATATTCCTCAGATAACTGAACACAGTCAATTTTACAATGATTTTCATGTGATAATTGTGATTCTTTTATAGTTGTTGAGCCAAAGGTACAATTGTACATGCTCTTCTGAGAGTACATATAATGATAATTTTCTTCTCAGTGGTTCTAACTGAATTTACTATTAAGCCCACGAGGATAATGAACTAATGATGAGGTCCCAGGAATTACAGAAACTTGGAGCAGTTAATCCTTACAGACTCTTAAAATTTGTCAAACAAAATAAGTGCCTACTTCTAACATGCTACCTGCAAATAGAGCACTGAAACTGGAATCAGGAGGCCTTGAGTTAAAATTTGACCTCAGACACTTGCTAGCTATGTGACCTTGTAAAGTGATCCAAAACACCTCATTTCTTTTTGCCTCAGTTTCCTCTTCTATAAAATGGGGATAATAATAGCACCTATCTCCTCTCAGGATTGTTGTGAGTATAAAATGAGATAATGTTCCTAAAGCACTTGGAAAACCTATGTGAATCATCATCATCATCATCATCCACAGCATTGGCCTCATTTATCTCCCTTTTAAAAATCATATTTAGAACAAATAACTTATTATGGAAAGTTATCATTCTTTAATCATGTTTTTATTAAATTATACTTAACATAAATTATTTAGAAAGGAAATTACATAATTTCCATTAACTTTAAAGTGAGACTGGAAACCATTTAAAAATAAACATTGTAGTTTTGAACACTTAAATGGAGACATTTAAGATATGAATTATAGTTTCAGGCACTTGAGAAATATTATCTACAAAGAAAGTCCTCTCTTTTCCTTTCCCTTGATGTTTCACAGTATTTGGATTCTTTTAACTCTCTCCTTTCATAACATTGTTTTTGGTAGCTTGTCCATCAGGAAAAAGTTACAACATGACAGTGACTTACATGTAAGTCTTTTTACTTTCCAATTAAATGGAAAATTTATCTTATAAGTTATCTCTGTGGAGGCCTAGATTAGAAACAGATAAAAGGGGTAGTAATAAGAATACCACACAGAGTCACAAAAGCTATGTTCAAATTCTAGCTGTTACTGACTTTGGTCAGGTCATATAGTGCATTTAGGTGGTACATTGGATAGAACTCCAGGCCTGGAATTAGGAAGACCTCAGATATTTACTACCTATGTTACCCTAGGCAAGTCACTTAATCTGTTTACCTTAACATACTTAATGATCTGGAGAAGGAAATGGCAAACCACTCCAGTATTTTTGCCAAGAAAACCCTATGGACAGTATGGTCTATGAGGCCATGAAAAGACAGACACAACTAAACAATTGTACCACCACCATCACCATTGCCACCATGAAGAATCTACACATCTTTCCTAAATGGAAAATCATCAGCTTATCTGTAACTGGGAAAACAGAATTATGTGAACAAAGAGGTAGTCATTTTATTATATTAGTTAACATGTCTAAACATGTTTAATAGCCACCCAAGGCAATACCCAGTATTTTTCTGCATGGAAATACAATAAAGTAATGAACAAAAGCTCTGCCAGCCAAATACCCTTTTAATATTTCTGTTAGGAGCAGTTTCTTTAGAAATGAAATACTTCAATATTGTTCTCAAAAGGGAAATTCTTCAGTCTACTTACAAGACCTTTTCTGACAATCAATAAAATTTCAACAGAGCATGATGAAAAATTTAACACGCACCACGTTGTTTTCTGATGTATTTAAATGTTTATCCATTCATGCAATTGCATTTTGAGTCTGGGCAAAAAAAGAAATGCTCAAGTTCACTACACTATGTCTTCCTGTCCTCTCTCAAATTATTTAAGTGACATTAAAGAGGGAAAAATATATCATTGACTACAGCTGATTATAAATGGGATCATCAGTAATTATGATATGGATCTGAAATCAGGACTCAACACAGCAGACAAGTAGACCAGGAAGTAGGATGGGAAGGAATTGGAAATATAGTGGTTATAATGAAAAGAAAGGAATGGAAGCAGAAACTAGGTTAGTACCACTTGAGTAAAAGGAAATTTAATGACAGATGATGAAGCTAGCAGAAGAAAAAGACATTCCTAGAAAAAAAGGGGTGCTTTAAATTTTTTTTCTTCTAGGGAGGACTCATCAGAGGGAATGGAAGTAGGATAGGAGGAGAAGACTGTATCCTGAAATTAAATAACTAGGTAAAAAAGATAATATCCTGCCTTTATAGAACTGTTATCATGGCAGCTCATAGGGGCTGCTTTATATAAAGACTGAGGCAACTATTTTCACTAGGACATTTCCTTCTGTCTCTTACTTTTTACTGTTTTAAAAAGCATGTGCACTGACAGTTACCACCATTCAATTGCTCTAAAAACAAAACAAAACCCACCTTAGAGTCACTTAATTTCATTCAATTTGTAGCACTCAGGCTGCTACACTTCATTCAAAGTCTTTTTAGTTTAACAAGCCCCTTATGTTTCACAATTCAAGAATTGATGGCAAGCAGAGAAATGTGGTTGATTACTGGAGAAGATAGTCTGTATCTCTTCCTCCTCTTTCCTCAGGTCCTCAAGCCAGTCCCTGGTTTTTAAAGATTCTCCTCACTGTTAAGGAACCAAATACACTTCTCTCTAGAAGTGGAAACTGAAGGAGCTCACACTCTTCCTTAAGGAGTCACATGAAAATGCTGAAACAATTTCTTAATACTCTCAGACTAATGTAAGATAATGTGAAAATGGCTATATCACGGACAATAGGATCATGGATAAAGAGCTTGAAGATATCCTCAGAGGTCCTCTTGCCCTTCTATCACCTTTAATAGATAAGGAAACTAAGGCCCAAGAGGTGAGATAGGGGAACCTCTAGTTAAGCAGAATTAGTATTTGAACTCAGTCTTCTGATTTCATATCAAGCACTCTTTCTCTAAGTCCCACTCAATGTTTACATGGTTTCAGTAGCTTGAGATTCTAGCAAACCTGATGATCCCTTTTGAAATCTCCCAGGGAGTTCCAAGGGATATTAGAAAGAAAAAACAACTTAAAAGTAGGCAGTCAGGTGAAACACTCATATTTTTTTCTTATTTAATAAGGTTATATTTGAATAATATGCACATGATTCATCAATCTGGAAAGGAAAATATTCTAGTATTCTAATGGATTTATGATTTCATTGATAGTGTCATCCCTTCAAATAGTACAGATTGAACCCATGCCTGAAGCCCTCCTTGATTTCTCAAATAAAATGTTTGTGAAGGACTTAGCAAAGTGACTGGCATATTGTAGATGCTACACATAAATGCTTATTCCTATCTCTTTCCCTTCCCTTCTTTCTCTTGATAGATCAAGGAAAGCAATAGAAGACTTGAGCTAAATCTTGAAGCACACAAGAAATTACCAAGAGGTAGAAGGAAGAGTTATTATTATTAAGCTATTAGAGCTTAAAATTTCACTATGACTTTTTGAGTATTTTGTTTAGATGGATAAACTATATCAGCTTCATGTTAGAGCCTGAACAATAGGATTTTTCCTCTACTTTGTTTTTCTTTTGTGAATAGTAAGGGAAAATTCTCTTGAGTTATTACAAATCTCATTCAGGAGGCTCTTCCTTATTCCAGGATTTGATATAGCCTGTACATTACCTATAAAAAAGATCAGATAAAGGAATTATCTATCAATAAGACATAGACTTTGTGCTGAATCTATTCTACAACAATAATAAACACATTTGACTAAGCACATATTTCTCTGTTCCATGCTTTCGTTGTAATTAGTTCTCAGGGAATCGTGGGAAAAAGTTATATTTAGTTATATATTTCAATGAATCTTATGTGGTCTCAACATAAGAGAGATAAGCTATATTAAGTGTTTGGGTGCACAAAGCATGGGAATCCAATTTATTAAAAGATTTTCATTATTGGGATACAGATTTTGGAGAATATATTCTGAACAAAAAATTCCTAAGGCAGAAAAAAACAATGTAGATAAAAATTGGAAAACTGAGGAGCTGTAACTATATTTCTGAATCACAGGATGGCAGAGCTAAATATAACTTAAGAGGTAGTTGACTTTCTATCTGAAAGAGAGATCACTCCCTCGAACGTTCAATAAGAGGTCATTCACTCTTTGCTTGGAGAAGCCTAGTAAGAGATCTCATGTTTCAAAGCAGTCTTATCTATGGACAGCTCTAAATGTTGGGAAGTTTTCCCCAAAATCTGTCTCTGAAATTAAAAAAAAATAAAATCCCACCCTATGTCTTAGAATCAATACTGTGTATTGGTTCCAAGGTCAAAGAGAAGTAAGGGCTAGGCAGTAGGGGTTAAGTTTGAACTCATTTCTAGTCCTAGTTCTCAATCCATTGAGACACATAGCTGCCCCCTCCTTTGAAATTTCCAGGCATTACTCCTAGGGGTGCTCTGGAGTCAAGCTGAACAGTGCTTGAATACTACCATGCCTCAAGTCTTATTTTGACAAATATAAAGTTCCCCCAGCCCACCCTCATCACCTAGAACTTAACATAACTCTAAATATGTCTAAGACAAAGTATAGTAGGACCTGATCACTTTATTGAAGGATATTATACATTCTGAAAAGAAATAACTAACAATTTCTTGTTACTTTATGATTTACAAAGTGGTTTATGTTTATATATATATATATAACCTTATCTAAGTATTACAAGAATTCTTTGAATTGGTACTCTATATACTTCCCACCTTACAGATGAGGAAACTGAGGCTTAGGGTGGTTAAGTGATTTGTCCAGGGCCAAGCAGTATCAAGGATGGGAACTGATTTATATGACTCTAAGTCCTCTATCTGTAAAATAACTGAAATTTTATCTCGCACTTTACATAAATATTTACTGCAATGAGATAATTTATTTTTGATTCTGAAAAACAGATCAGAAATTAAAAATAAAAATCTGAATCAAATGCTGAACATATTTGTCTTTTTTCTTTCTCTTCTTTTTAAAAAGAAAACCCACTAAGCTATTTAATTAGGACTCAACTTGCTTATTTCTTATAGGACAAAAGTAAATATCACTTGATAGTTGAATTTTGCAAAGGATAACTTTTCAATAACTATACAACTCATTTGTTTAGCATTTACAGAATCAGTTCTCTAAACTGGTTATGCCTAGGCTTCTCCTAATCTTATATTTTACTCTAAAAGAAGTAATTTTTTCCCCATTCTCAACAACTGTGAAGAAACATATTTAGACTGCATATCTTCCCTGTAACTTACTTAGAAAATGATTAGGGACAGGTAGGTGGCTCAGTGGATAATCCAGCACAAGGCTATAGAATCAAGAGGACTTGAGCTCTAATCTGACCTCAGACATTTACTAGCTGTGTGATCTTAGGCAAGCCAATTAATCCAGGTCTGCCTCAGTTTTTTCACATGTAAAATGAAGATAACAATATCACTTACCTCCCAGGAGTGATGTAAGGATTAAAAAAGATAATATTTGTAAAGTGTTTGGCACAGTGCCTGGTAAATAGCACTATATAAATATTAGCTCTTTTTATTTGGTCCTTGATTATGCCATAATCTTACAAGATCTATTTGATTTTTATTCCTCATCAGATATGTCTCATTTATGTTACCACATGAAAGAGATTTAAATATTTCTAGCTACATAATGTGGCATATGAAAATTTACAAATAAAAAAACTAAATATATACATGGCAAATGGTATAAAACAGATAAGTACATTTCCTGTAAAACTGACTTATCTTTAATTTAAAGTTGTGAAGGCCTACCATACCCTTTCTATTCCTTTAAGTTAATAGGTTAATAATGAACTCAAGCTAATAAAATCTAGTTTCCTACAAAAAGTATTATATGTCTTAATCATGTCATAAGCAGTTTGTGTTGCTGTGACAACTTCAAAGCTTGTTGCTTTGAAGGACTGAAAAAGGAAGTAGTGGGAGAGGCACAGACTGAAAGTCTCAAAGCTATGCCTGACCTGCTCTGTTCTTTATAGGACATCAGTCACTGAATCCTTTTGATTCTTTTTTTCCTGATGTCTTGGATTCAGCTCTTCTCTCCCATTTCCCTTACCTCCACACCTTTATCAGGCTATCTAATTTATTATGTTAACTTCCTCATGGCATCTAGCCTCTGTCAGATCATCCTTTCTTAATATTCCTTTTATTATTTTATTCCCTCAGTCCAAGAATATATAATGGCTCCCAAATGTTTATTGGATCAGTTAAAAATTTCTTACACAAGCTTTCAAAGTCCACGTTGACTGTTCCTACTTTACCTACTTAACCTCATATTTGATAACTTCTGAACATAAATACTCTGCTTTAGGTCACTGGACCCTTTTATTGCTCTTTGCTATTTTTCCCCTATTATTACTCCTCACATCATCCTCATTTGTTTTCCATGTCTTTGTTCATGCCCTTAATTCCCAATAACCTGGAAGAAAGCCCTCCTACCTCTTCTTAGATAAGCCAAATCAAATCCTACATTGCCTACTTTAAATTTCAATTACTCCATGAAACCTAATGGAGGGTTACTACTCTATACTGACCTTTCCTTTATCTAATATTCTATTGCATGTGGACACTTATTCTGGTTGGATATATGCTGTTTTATACTTTCCTAGTTGTTGAAAATATGCCTTGTGTCTTACCTAGATTATGATAACATGGAAGGGCAAAAACACAAGAGCACGTGACACAGTTGAGCATAAACAGATGCTTAATAAGTACTTGTTTCAATCAACAAGCAATTTTAAAAGCATTTACTATGTTACTACCTAAGGCTGAAAGTTTCTGCCCTCAAGGAGCTCCCATTATATCCAGGGAGACAAGTAGCTAAACAAGTATGTACAAAAGACATATAAGGTGATCTGACAGGAAGGCAAAAGCAGCATAGTGGGTCAGGAAAAGTCTCATGGAAAAAGTCAGACTCAATTGATTAGTCTTGAAGTCAACCAGGGATTCTAAGAAGCAATAAAAGTGGTGCACCTTTCCAGGCATGGTAGGAGGTGAGGAAGTCAGTAGAAAAGGCAGAGAGACTGGAAGTGTTATGTAATAAGAATGATATGGCCAGTTTGTCTCAGATATCAGATGAAAAAAACAGGATCATTTAATTTGGTTTGGTAGCAACAAATGAGATGCCATAGATTTGAATCCCAACTCTTGCTCCATACTATTTGTGGCAGAACTTTGGACATTCTTTATAACTTCTCTGAATCTCAGTTTTTTCTTCTGTAAAATGAGGGAAGTGAACTTACAATGGAGTGCTTTTTCAACTCTTAATCTAGGCTCCTATCACCCATTCATCTTGAGAATTAGGCAAAGTCACAAATTTTCAAGTTTTAAGAACCATAGAGACAGGGGAAACCAATCATGAACACAGTTCAAATCTCATTATTTTGTATCCCTGTTCTTCCATATTGGTTTATTCCTAATTATATATATTAAAATGCTACCAACATTGGTGTAATATAAGTAACTTGTTAAAAACTACTGCGACTGTTAGGACAGATTAGAAAATTAGAGAACTTGGAGTTTATAGTTTACTTAATTGCAGTTTTTACTCCTTCTAGGTCCTTTTAGGCTTACCATTTTAATCCCTAAAGAAGATGGCATGTGTTTATCATATTTTCAGAGAAAGCAAAGCTGGAAGAAAAGGAACAGGTGCCATAAAGATCAATCTTGATAGGGACGAATTATAGGCAAAATTAAATATCATTAGCAAAAATTTAAAGTCCTATATTTGGGTTAACTAACTCCTGGGGAGCTGGGTGGCTCGGAGACAGGAGGTCCCAGGTTCAAATCTGGCCTCAGACACTTCACGGAGGTATGACCCTGGGCAAGTCACTTAACCTCCATTGCCTAGCCCTTACCACTCTTCTGCCTTGGAACCAATACACAGTATTGATTCTAAGATGGAAGGTGAGGGCTTTTAAAAAAGAAAAGAAAAGAAACTAACTCCTGATGGGAATAGCCACCCAGACAATAGTTGGTATGAAAAAGACTGAAAGATTTTCACACAATTACAGAATTTCAGAATCCCCAAATACCACAACAGTCATTTAATGCAAGCCATAACTAAAAAAGAATCCTTTATAAGATATAGTTCAAGTAATCATCTAACAATTGCTTTAAAACCACCAATAAAAGGAAACTTACTAAGTCCCCAGTTTTTCCTTAAATTTGCCTCTTCAAAGCTTTCCTCCAACTGTTCTCTCTTCTCTCTCCAGGCCAAACAGAATGGAAAATCACTTGCTTCAACCTTGCTATCATGTTTGCTATCATAACCCTATCCTCTGGGTATTCTTTTTTCTAGGTTAAACACATACACACCTAATTTTTAAACATTCTCAATAAGGCATGAACTCCAGATCCTTCAACATGCTGGCCATCCTTGCCTGGATACTCTCTATATTATCAATGCTAAATGTAGTGCATAAAATGTACCACACAAAAATGTAGTATACAAGTCCAACCAAAATTTCCAGATATGAGACTGACTAGGGACTATCATCATTTCCTTATTCCTTGATGATATATCTGTCTTAATTCAGGCTAAGAAAGTATTAGCATTTTTTTGGTTGCCAAATCACACTGCTGACTCATAAAAAGCTTGTGGTCTATTAAAATTCTGAGATCTTTGAAATATCAACCAGGGCCTAAACTAGTGAAGACTTTCCTATCTTGTACTTAGGGAATCCATTTTTGAACCCAAATGTAAGAACTAGCATTTTTTTCCCTATTAAATTTCACCTTATTAGGTTTAGCTCACAATTCTAGCCTGTTGAGAAATGTCTGGATTTAGAACATATCATGAGATGAGTTAGCTACTTTCCAATCTCGGTATCCTCAGTAAATGTGATAAGCATTATATCTGATTAAATTGGAGTGGGCAGGGAAACTGTTGCAAATGTGATATCATGAATGCACTTAACTCTTTTACTTTGTGACAAGAGACCTCTCATGAAGTGAATCATCAGTAAAATCTATTCAGAAGTTTAAAACAAAAACAGAACTTCTTAATGAATGCTGGCGGGGATGCGGCAAAGTAGGGACATTAATTCATTGCTGTTGGAGTTGTGAACTGATCCAACCATTCTGAAGGGCAATTTGGAACTATGGCCAAAGGGCGATAAAAGACTGTCTGCCCTTTGATCCAGCCATAGCACTGCTGGGTTCGTACCCCAAAGAGATAATAAGGAAAAAGACATGTACAAGAATATTCATTCAGAGCTGCACTCTTTGTGGGGGCCAAAAATTGGAAAACGAGGGGATGCCCTTCAATTGGGGAATGGCTGAACAAATTGTGGTATATGTTAGTGATGGAATACTATTGTGCTAAAAGGAATAATACAGTGGAGGAATTCCATGGAGACTGGAACAACCTCCAGGAAGTGATGCAGAGCGAAAGGAGCAGAACCAGGAAATCATTATATACAGAGGCTGATACTCTGTGGTACAATCGAAGGTAATGGACTTCTCCATTAGAGACAATGCAATGTCCCTGAACAATCTGCAGGGATCTAGGAGAAAAACACTATCTACAAGCAGAGGATAAACTGTGAACTGTGAACACCGAAGAAAAGCAACTGCTTGACTACAGGGGTGGAGGGGATATGACTGAGGAGAGACTCTAATTGAACACTCTAGAACAAATACCAACAAAACAGAAATAGGTTCAAGTCAAGAACACATGTGATACCCAGTGGAATCATGCGCCAGCTATGGGAGAGGTGGGGGGAGGGGAGAGGAAAAGAAAATGATTTTTGCTTCCAATGAATAATGTTTGGAAATGACCAAATAAAAATGTTTAAAAAAAATCTTGAAGGAAAAAAAAAACTTTAGTTTGATGATATAATCCCAAGATTGGCTAACTAAAGCCTGAGGGTACAATTTGGCCTACCTCTGTTTTTGTCTAGATTAAAAAAAGATAAACTAACAAATAATCAAGCTTTATTAGGTCAAAGGCAGTTGGCTAGATTTGAAACTAGCCCCTGCTAAGTCTGTCAAGATCTTGTTGGATTCTGACCTGCCTTATAATATACTAGTTGTTGATAAAAAATGTCGAATGACACAGGGTCAGGCACAATGTCCTGGACTACTACAAAAGAGACATCTTTCTTAACAGATATCAAACTGTTAATGCCTACTTTTTGAGTCTGGCCATTCTAAATATACCACGTCTTAGCTAGAAACTTTCTATCTTTTTCACAAAAATAGGAAGATTTTTATCAAATGCTTCACTAAAACCTGAGTTAAACTTATTCAGCATTGTCTTAATTCACAAGTCTTGAATGGGAATTCACAAATCCAAATGGGAAATGAGGTTAGTCTGGCTGAATTATTATTAATGAAACTGGCTCTCTATGCTCATCACTTCAGAAGTGAGGGCTGTAGGCAATGGGAATTAAATGACTTGCCCAGGGTCACATAGCTAGGAACCACTTCCTCTTTTAAAGAAGTACAACTATCACTTGTTCTTCAATCATTTTAATTTTCAAATATATCCTTTACCCACACTTTTTTGAGAGGACCTTTCCGTAAAAAAATGAGAGAGAGAGAGAGAGAGAGAGAGAAGGAGAGGCTGTCGTTCAACAAAATTAAGCAACATATCAAAGTCTGATAATAGATGCAAGGAAAGGGGAGGTACACTTTCACCTTTCTCCTTTCAGTCAACCTTGACAAATATAAAATATTTAGTTTTGAGTTTTCAATTATTTTCATTCAAATTGTAATCATTGTATATATTATTTTCTTCTTCTATTTACTTCAAATTATATCAGTTCATATGTCTCCCCATGTTTTCCTGTATTCTTCATATACATTGTTTCTTATGGCAAAATATCATTCCATTATATTCAAGTACCATAATCTGTTTAGTCAATCTCTAATGTTTCTAATTCTTTAATGCTACAAAAAGAGCTGCTAAAATATTTTAGATGTATATGGGATCTCTCTACCTTTGACATCCTTAAGGCAAATACCTATCAATAGATTTCTAGGTCAAGGAGTGTAGATATACTGTTAACTAGCATAAATCCAAATTGTTTCCCAAAATGGTCAGACCAATTCACAGCTCTACCAGTACATTACTAGTATCCCTATCTTTCTATAAGTTTTCCAATACTGCCTATTTTCAATTTTTGTCATCTTTGCAACTTTGCTGGGTGTGAAGAAAAACTTTAAAGTTTTTGTAATTTGTATTTCTCTCATTACCAGTAATTTGAACCAACTTTCAAATGGTTGTTTATAGTAACGATTCTTTTCACAACTGTTGTATATATGTATAAGAATAAATCTAGAAGCTATAGACTAAAGTTGCAAAGATATGGATTTTGAATCTTTTTAAATGAAAACCCTCACCACTCTTAAAATGTAGAGTATTTTATATTTAGGTTTCAACCTTAAAATATTTTCACAGTAAGTGAAATCTAGTATTCCATTTTAAGTATAGGTTTATTGATATCCTTCCTCTTGTTACTTACTAGCTCTTTGAAAGAATTGTCTACCTCTACTAGGGGGCAGCTAGGTGACTCAGTGGATAGTGTACTGGTCTTGGAGGAAAGAAGAGAATTCCAAATTAGACCTCAGATGCTTATTGGGTTTATGAGGAGAGAATAAGCATTTATATAGCATCTCCTATTTGCTAGGCTTACAAATGTCATCTCATTTGATCAACATACCAATACTGCAAGGTAGGGGGCTCTTATTCCTGGGCAAGTCACTTACTATGTGGGCCTCAGCTGAGGAACACCGAAGGATAAGAGCAGCCCCTACCTTGTAGTATTGGTATGTGGAACAAATGAACATTTGTAAGCCTAGAAAATAGGAAGTGCAATATAGTAAATGCTTATTCTCTTCCTCACTTTCATTTTGGTCACTTTTTCATAAGACATGTTTTTCCTCTATCATCTTCAATAGGATTTTACTGAACTACAGTCTCAAAGGTCCACAATGATCTTCTCCTTACCAAAATCTTTAGCTTCTTCTGAGACCTTGTTCTCCTTGACTTCTCTCATGAATTTCAAGTTATTGGCTATTTTAGCCTTCTTGAAATTCTCTCTTGCCAGCCATGATGGTTATACCATATCTATGCTCCTTTGCTAGTTCATCTTCACAACACTTAAATGTGAATTATTATGAAGATTTAACTCTTGGTACCCTTTCTTTTTTTCTCTCTCTTCTCTCCACTAGAGATGTGTATCCTTCCAACTTTGTCAGTTTAACTGACTTTGAATAAGCTTAAGTCCTACCATACTCCTCTATTTTTCTGGAAAACCTCCAAGCAAACATAGTTTGGTAGCTTGGCAGATCTTGTCCCTTTATTGCAGTAGACATCTGCAGGCTTGCCTTAAAATAGCTAGAATAACCCTTTATACTTTCTTCCTTTTCTTGTCTCATCCTCACTAGGGAAAACGTGTTCTTTTTATTCCTTTCCCTTCACCAAAGGTCCCAAGAGAAAGCATCCTATCTTGAGTACATCTGTCCTTTATTTTGATAACAAAAACAGGGTAATGATGATCATTATAGTAACTTTGAGTAGCAATATTATAAATGTGCTTTATATACATACATACATACATACATACATACATCTCATTTGATCCTCATAACAATGAGGAAGATGGTGCAAGTATGAGGCTTAATGAGGTTAAGTTGTTGCCCCATGCCACAATGGCAGACTTGGCAAAGGAATTCATGGGTCTTGGTTCTAGGTCAATTGCTCTTTCCACAACACATGACCTATCTCTCCTATCAGTTAAGATACATTAGTAACATCCCAATTTTCCACAGATGTAGCAAGTCTCCAGCATTGGTCAGGATGGATTTTTATATCATAGTACTATTCTACATATCAGGTTCCTTACCACTCAATGATCATATACCCAGATGGCAGGGAGACCTAGAACTGAATGGAATGGGAATATAGACATTCAGTCTAATGCCATAATTTCCCAGATGTGAAAATAATGGGGCTCAGAGGCTAAGTAACTTGCCCAGGGAGATCATGAAAAATTAGCAAATGGCACAATTGGAAACAGAAGTCAAATTTTCCAGCCCACATACCATAATGCCTCCTCTTACCTCCTGGGTGAAACTTCTGGAATATAAAGAACCCTGCTGTGGGAAGCAGGACCATGGTTCTGACTCATCTGAGTGGGCAACCATATTTTTCTAACACCTATGCCCATATTCCCATTTACTAGTACCAATAGTCCAGAGTAGAATATTCAGAAGCTAGTATAACCATTTTGAATTGGCATTTTCCTTCTCCCAAAAATCAGTTCAAATCAACTTAATTCCAATAATTATCACTGTCCCATTTTGGAGGGCACTAACCCTATTTTGTTATAACATCACTATAAGAAAAATATTTTGCCTTTCTCCCTCCCATAACTTTCAAGGCCCTCTTGGCTTAATTTCATGACTTCCTTTCCTAAGAATTGGAATATACACACACATAACCTCAATCATATCCACCACCATCACAATCCAAAAGACCACACCTCACAAACTTGGGGGGGTTGCCAAAGTTTCTAGATCACAAGAATTCATAAAGGCATTATAATAAATACAAAGAAGAAATTGCCTGTGTACATTTTCTGTAGTAGAAGTGCCTATAAGTTTTTCCTTATTAAACTTCTTAAAAGTGAAATTAGAGATCACAGAAAGACTGAAAATATGAAAAGGAAATCATTTTATAGATGAAGAATCCTTACAAATCCCACTATGCTTTAACAATGGTTCCTATCTGATCTTCACGGTAATTCTGTCAGGCAGAAAGTGTATTATCTCCATTTTAAAGATGAGAAAACTGAGGCTTAGAGAGTTTATTTTTTCTCATTGATTGTCATATATTACTATTCAAAGAGTAGGTACATTTAAGAGCACTCAAAATATCAAAGAAAAGAGATGATAAGAGAAGCAGCTCAGAAGAATTTCTATATAAATATGTCCATCTGAATCTCCAGAGAATCAAGGAATAATAGATTAAGTTAATGATTTTTTTGTCTAAATGCTAAAGAAAGTATATAAGGCAGCAAGAGTAAACATTTGAATTGAATGAAATTCAATAAAATAGAAACTGAGTCTAAGTACCAGGCAGTTTTTCTAATAATAATCATAATGCCTATTAGGGTTTAAATATCTCTCAGGGCAGTACAAAATATTTAATCAGGAATAGATTAGAAGATCTAGTGGATTCAATCAATTTCTAAAACAGGTATGCTTAGATTTAAGCAAACATAAGAAGTTAACCCAGATGTAAATAAAAGATATAGTGAGAAGTTGACTTATTTGCTTTACAAAAGACTTCACAATATAATTACTTTAAATAGAAAGCTTTTCTAGTACATCTAAAATTATTTGACTGTCAAGTTTCTTAGGAATATATCTATTGACTAAAATTAGATAAATCAATATAAATATTTTAAGATTAACCATTGCTTTATAAATTAGTTTATAAAATGTGTACAGAGAAATTAAATTACTATCTGCTACTACCCAAACTATTTTACATTCTGAGAAAAAAAACCATGATAAATTTTTATGCTTTGTATTAAAAGGTGCTTCTTAATATACAAATGAAAAACATAGACATACATAGATAATTCCCTTTTTCATCCGTCAAACCCCATGACCACTGTATAGAAAGGCATATGAGAACTGATATGTTTTGCCCAGAATAAGTTGCCAGAATTCCAGGATCAATCAGCTGGTCAGACAGAGCTCCCACTCTTCATTGACACAATGAAGCATACCCTGTTTCTTTTTCTCAGCTTTTGTAGACAGAACTATTCTTACAGATGTCAACAAACTGTTTAGAGCAATTAACTGGTTCACCTTATCTTTAAAAAAAAAAATCTCTTTTTATGGAGCTAGACTGGCCACATTCTTTGGCCTTACTCCCAAGTCGTGCTGAGAGTGGGTGAAAAAGAAGGAGCAGGGAGCCCTACCGTACCAAGAAATGACAGAAGGCTCTTCTCGTCTTCAGGGCTACTATCCAACCACTCGGCCACATCACCAGGGGAAAGGAGATCCATTCTCCAGCCAGAAAACTTTTCCATAAAGATCACAATTACCGAATGAAGTGGGGAAAGGAGGACAGAGACTAAATCCTTGGGGGTCCAACACTTAAGTTCCTGGCTAGGCTAAAAAAATCATAGATAAAACGTGACCCATCCTCTACTCTGAATTCAGCCCGAGACAACAATCTCATACAATAGGATTGGGGGGGTGGGGTGGGGTGGAGAGAGAACAGAGTGGAAGAGAAGGTGAGGGTTAAGGAAAAGGAGAGAAGAGGAAAGAGAAGAAAAGATCTGCCCTTCCTGTGTCTCGGTGTTAAGCTTTAGCCTGAAATAGAAAGCCAGGATGAGCCAGAAAAATGACTTGTGATAGGAGAAGCAGAAGAAAATAAAGACACTCAAAGAAAAAGAAATAGGTTCCTACACTGGAGCAATTTAGATACCCAGGCAGTACAATAGCCAATCAGTTAAGTGAAACATTTCATCAAACAAAAACAAAGACAAAAAGCCCCCCAATTCAGCATTTTGTTTTGTTCTGATTAGAATAATTTTCAAATTTCCTTTCAGTCGACCACGAAAAAAGCTGCATTCAAACCCAACCCTGCTTCAGAGATTATAACAAAATCCCAGCCCCTTTTGCGATGATTTTCTTCAAGCAATGGCAGGTTGATCAATCTGTGAATAGGAAGCTCTCACCCCTCCTTTTCCTTCTCCCTCTCTCCCTCCCTCCTCCCACCTTGTATGGCGGCAGCATTGATCGACAATAATGGAATCTGTTACTGACTGCCAACAGAAACATTAAGGATATTACAAGTCCTCTTTGTAAGGATGCAAGCTGGTGGTCGGAACTCAGAACAACTCTGACAGATGGGTCAATAGCTCTGTCTTTCCATAAGACAAAGAAAAGGAGTGGGGGGGGGAGAAGGGGGGGTATGTATAAAAGGGAAAAGAAAGGTTGTGTTGTGGAAAGGGGAGCAACAAGGACTAGTGAATGAAGCTGAATCAGGGTTGGGGAGGGGTTAGTGTTGTCAGAAATTCATCAGCAAATCAAAGGATTCTCTTAGTCCTTCAATTTTGTTGTCCGGATGCATCTTACCATTTAGAAAGAAGAGGTTAGAACTGACTGGATTTCATTAGATATGATTTATAATACATGGTGTGATTTACAACAAACAAACAGAGGTTTACACAGGTTTGCATCTAAGCAGGGAAAAACCTGGAAGATGAGGGATTTTGGAGACCTACAAATCACTAATGTCTTTGTCCTCTAGAGCCTAAGGCTGGATGCTCCGAGCAAAGTACAGCACTCTTAAAGAGACAGCCTTTCCCTTCTCCTTCCCCTTCTACATTTGCATTCCGTTGTCTAGTTAAAATAATCCAGTTTCTCTTTCCGAACTTAGTGCAGCCTGCCTTCATTGTAGTAGCTCTGTTGCTAGTGCAGAGGTACAAAAAACAGTTCAGTTTGCTGATCAGGGATTAATGGTAGGACTGGATGGAGAAGAACTGAATCTGAAGTCCAGAGGCCTGGTTTAAGTATAGGATCTTCCATTGGTTATGTGAGTTACCCTGGGCAACTCACTAAACTTCTTGAGCCTCAATTTCCTCTTTTGCAAAATGAAGTTATGTTTACTACTTACAACAGTAGAGCAAATTAGAGAATTTATGTAGAAACTATTCTGAAAGTCTAAAGTGTGATATGAATGATTGTTACGCTTATGGACAGTAGCCATACACATAAAAATGTGAATAGGAAAGACTTCCAGCTGTGGTCTGGCCAACACCAAATATTCCAGTAAGGTGACAAATCTGAACAAAGTGGAAGAATTCCATATACAACTAGCAGTAGAATCCATAGTATTATATTCTAACCAAGTTAATCTAGGAAAAATAAGATTAAAGGAAGGCAGAAATGTCTCATTTCTTCATATATCTAACACAGAATCACTGAATTTTATATTTCCAAGATACTTCCCAACTCATCACATTCTAACATGGTCAATGGAGAGAGATGGAAGTTATTTTCACAAAAATGCTGAGCTCTATCTATCCAAAGCCTCAGAGTTAATGAGGTATTGCAAGACACAGAGTTGCCAAGCTAAATTTCACAGCAGTAAATGAGACATTGTACTGTGTCCTGCTTGTCCCCAAATCAGAATGTAATGGTATTAAGAGTTTTCTTTATAAAACTGTGTTGAAATAATCAGAATATGTGATAATTCTACAACAGGTGCATATGTTCATCTGTTGGATTTGGGTCAATTCTGTTAAGAAAAGATAAGTAGTATCACCAGTAATTATATTTGATCATGATAATTTGAAAGCAAAGACCAGAAGCTCTCCAATATCCTTTTGGTATCTGATAGTGTGGCCTTTCAAACATGAGCCATTCAAACAATATTTGGGTTTTGAGGGCAATATTTTTTAGAAAATACAAGGAAATGACCTATTAAATGCTAATGTAATAGTTCAAAAAGGCTCATTTTGGAGGACAGACATTTTTCTTTTTTTTTTTACCCTTCAAGTTTTGGTTAAAGTCTTCCCTTACTACTATCCTTGTTTTTCAGGGTGAAAAAAAAAAAAACACTTTTCCATGGTTCCCACTTCCTTTATTCTATTTAAATTATGTTTTCCAACTTCCAACTCTACAGCTCACCCATAGAAAACATTTTCAGTGATTTGACTAAAGTGGACATGTTTTGGCACTGTAGTTATTTTTTTTCTATTTGTGGCACTTATGTATTAACTGAATATTCAATAGCTCTAATTAGATGGTTAGTACTGAGAAAAGGTATAATGTCTTCCACCTTGATCTTAAGTCTTCACACATCTGTACAAATATATAATAATGTCTTTAACAGTCTAATTAATTTCCAACAAAAACTCAACTAAAAAGTCATAAGATCACAGTATAAAACCAACATTATTATTCTGGAGTTGCCTGAAATGTAACCAGCAACCTACCTTTCTTTACAACAGTTTAAAATGGGGAAAAGTAAGCCCAAAATGCTAGATGTTCCCTAAAAGTCATTAACAATTTGTTTTCTCAGCAAGCACTATCTTCTGTGACTTTCATCTATGTTTCCTAAAATAAATACCAAGAAAATTTAAAAAATTCTAGCTGGGTGATCACTGTGAACCCCAGACTATTTTCTTCCTGATGTTTCTGGGAATATATGCTTCTATTTTACTAATAAAGCCACTTCCTCATTTTCCCTTCCATCTCTCCTAGATATCTGAAAAAAATAGATGCTAATAATTCCAATATAAAAAAGCATATAGTATAGAAAAGACATCCCCCCTTTACCCTCTTAAAAAAAAACCCAGTTTAGAAATGGCATGGGTTGAAATTTGAAGGAAAAAAGATTAAGTTAGATTAGTGTGATACACAGAAGTTTACTATATAAATTGTGTGATAAAAGATGTATTTGAAAGACACATTTTGTTTATAACTGGATAAAAAAAACCTAGATATTGAGAAACTTCAATCACAAAAGATTAAAATGAAAAACACTATTATGCATTTCTATGAATTTCTGACTTTAAAAGTTGCTTTTATATCCCTCACTTCATATTGAAGTATAAAAGCAATTCTGTGGAGGTAAAGTATGTAAAAATTAAAATTAAACCTCAATAATAAAAATTATAAATTTTAAAGGATTTATTAATGATCATTAGAAATCAAGGAATAAAGAGGATACAAAATAAAGACCATGTGCCCATGGCTGTTCACCCCCATTTAAAATCCCTGTGCTTAGCTTAACACCACCACCAAGCTCAATGTCATCATACCAAAGAGAGAGGGGCAGGACCGTCCATTCAATATTTATCCCCTGTCAACAGGAAGTACATAATGACAGGAAGTCAGTGGGCTCTTGGGAAATGCAGTTCTTTTTATTAGGGTAACGGATTTTTAATCATACATTCCTCACTGAGATCCTTGGAAGACTAGTCTCTCAAATGGATCTTGTAAACATAACTAACTTTTCAATTACGATAATTTGGGGATAAAAGAAAAAAGAACAATCCCATGATTGCTAGGAGCATTGACAAAAAGCCAGTTGGGGGAAGTCCCCTTTGGCATAAAAGTATATATAAAAAACAAATGCATTCAATCCCACACAGTTCAAATCACCACATCTCAAAGTTCACTCTGGATCTTCCAGTGCAGTGTGTGGTCTGTGGAGGCATCTTCCTAGTGCTTTCTCCAAACAGTTCACTTTCTGGATTCAGAGAGGTAGCATGTTTCTTATCCCAAAATTACTCTCAAAAAGAATTTAAACTTTGCATTTTAGAATAATAATACACCCCCCCCCCAGAGGGTGGAAACACAGGAATCACTTAGGTAGGGATGTATGGCTGAGTTATGAGGTATATGAATCAATTGGCAAGAGAAATTAAAAAAAAAACAAATGGAAGAAAAAGTAAACTTCTTGAGAGAAAGAAAACATTCAAAATCAGAATCAAAATATCAAAAATCTATATATATAAAATTTTTAGTAAACAAGAATAAATTCATAATAGGCCCTTGTATTTTGGGATCAATTTAATAAATTTCTAACAGGCCCTTGTATTATGGTCCAATTAAAGTAATTTCTATCCCACAAGTCTATAGGTAAAAATGCAGTCATTTTTACTTACCCATTTGCAGCCAAGACTAGAGGAAGTTGTCATACTATAAGAGAGAAAAGGGACTAGATCATAGGAGCAAATGAGAGCCAGGATGGAGCCAGAATAATCAATGCCATGTATTTTAAACATGTGTGGTACAAGGAAGACCTGCATTTAACACATGTTAAACAGCTGCAACCTCAAGTCTCATACATGATTAAGTCCTTGAGCTCTTTGTGCAGAATGTCCTCAATACACGTAGGACTGGTTTGGTCTCTTTGACCTTGCACTCTATTGGCACTATGCAAGTAGCTTTGTGCTTCTTTGGCACTATGCAATGGCTCTCTTTGTATTCTCTTCTCCTAGAATCAAACAGAATAATTAAGCAAAGTCCTATTAATTTTTTTAAAATAATGACATCATTTTTATAGTCTAAAACTTTTGGGGTATGCATTGATATCAGGGCAGATGTATTTTAAATTCATATTGCTGCAAAACAAAAAAAGTTAAAGAAAAATCTCAATACTGTTGACATGTGCTTCAAATACAAAAAGGAGAGAAGAAATTAAACTGAAATAGTATATTGCACATGCAAGAAAAACAATAATAAAAAAGTTTTAAAAATCAAAAATATATAGCTTATAATCATTGACACACTGTGTCAGCGAGGGAAAGGTAGAATACAAAGGTTTGTCACCCCAAAATGAGATCCATTTCCTTTTCAAACTTGGTCATGATCCACTGTTTACAAAGTAACAGTTTTTATAAAGAACAATAGTACAACAGGTAATGCACATTCAAGAAATATCAAAATCCCCAAAGTTATCATAGCCCATTTAATGATGATAGCAAACAAACCCACTATCATATTTTACATGAGTCTGCTGTATGACATTTAAAGCTAATGGATATTTATCACAGGCTTTCCAGGTGTAGTAAATTTTTCAACCTTGGTTGAGATATTTTTAAACAAAGTAAGACTTATTTGGGTCTAGAACATTACTATGAAATCTAGATTGCTCTGGTGGAAGTAAGTTAAAGTGAAGCATTACAAATGAAAGATGCTCCTTCTTGGGAGACATCCAGGAGTACCATGCTCTGGGATCAACTTCCCAGCTCCTTTGGTATGAGACTGTTATGTCCCATCAATTCACATTTTTACAAATGCTGGAGATGGGGATTATAATTTGTACTTCACATCAGCTACTAAAATGGACCCTTTACCTTTTGTTTTACAAATAACTCAGGGGTAGGCAAAATGATCAGTCAGAGTTGTTGAAAAAAAATTTTTTTAATCATGTCTAAAGACCCCTTAAAATCAATTTGAGATATTTAGCTCATTAAATTTACCAAAGGTTGTTAACCAGGTTGACAGAGTCCATCCATCATCTGTGTGACAATTTACAAAGCCAAAATGAAAGAAAAAGTTGTTTTTATATGGACGTATTCAATAATATTTGTTCAGTATAGTTATAGGGGAAGGGTAACAGACTATATCAGTAATTAAAACACAGTAGATTGAACTGATTCAGTGTAACAGAATAGTATTGAATACATTAATATATGAACTTAAAACAACAAATTAAATCTTAAAGCAGACAATCAGCAAAATATAATAAAATAGACTTTCATAAAACAATGAAGTCTGAAAAGGTTTAAAATTTTCACCTCCAGTCTCTTTAAAGTTCCTTTCTCTATTTGTCCAGTTTTGTCAGATTTTTTTGGTTCTCTCATAGTGAGGGAGAATTCCTCGCTAAACATGGTGAGGAGGAATCCCAAATTGGATGAATCTTAGAGACTGGGCAGACCCAAATGGCAAAGGATTGTAGGGAGATGAGTTTTCTCCCTTGAATCTTAGGCAAGATAAGTGAAAGGATTAGTGCACTTATGAAAAAACATCCTAAAGCTGGAAGCTGTTTGAAATAAGTAATACATTGCTCTAAGAGCCATGCTTGTAATTTACTTCCTGTTTGGAAGAGTAACTTCTTCCCTTACCCCCTGAGGTAAAACTCTAGTTTCCTCAGCCACGTGGAGAGGAAGTTAGGAGGCTAATCAATGCCTAAGGAAAATACACCCCAGATTTTACCAGTTGCCCTGAGAGATATGCTCCAAGTTTGTGAATTCCAAAGATACAGTGGCAGCTACCAGCAGGAATGAAGTCGGGGCTGGGGCCAAAGCCAGAGCAGGAGCAGGAGCAGGAGCAGGAGCAGGACTAGGAGCAAACAGGATAGGCAGCAACAACCAAAGGCAGCAGTGAGGAATGAAGAACATGAACACTGACTGGCTCAAGCAGATGGGCAAGAGTCCTCAAATTGAAAACAGTCAAATGCGTAGGGAAGGCAACCAGACAAAAAGAAGGGACTGAAGAAGTAAGGCAGCAGCTTCGGAGTTCTCTCAGTTTCCAAGGTTGAGTAGGTGGGTGGGGTTGACTAAAACCCTTGGTGTGGCTTAAAAATTTATCTAGGCTATCTTAAAAACAGTGAGAGGTTCTTCTTTGACTAGTGGTTGCTTTCAATGTAAAAGTTAAAATTAAATCTCAATAATAAAATGTTACATTTTAAGGGATTTATTAATGATCATTAGAAATCAAGGAATAAAGAGGATACAAAAGAAAGACCACGTGCCCACAGCTGATCAACCCATTTAAAATCCCTATGCTTAGTTTACCACTGCCACCAAGCCTTGATGTTATCATGCCAAAGAGAGAGGGGCAGGATCGCCCACTCAATATTTATCCCCTGTCTACAGGAGACAGGAAGTCAGTGGGTTCCTGGGAAATGTAGTTCTTTTTTAGTGTAAGAGATTTTCAATTATATCTTGTTTTACAGATGAAGAAACTCGAGGTTTAGAAAGGTTAAATTACTTGTCTGAGGTCACATAAATAGAAAATGGTAGGACTGATCTAAAATGAAATCAGATGACATTAAGTCTAGGGTTTGCTTCAACTATCCTAAAATGGTTCCCCTAAGATTGTATTTGAGTATAAGAACTACTTCCACTTTTTTTTTAATGTAAGTTAGTCAGAGTTTGAAATAGATAGTATTGGAATTAAAGCTACATGCCACATATAGGGGAACTTAGGATCATAATTAGGTCAGTAAGAGCAATAATGATCAATCCTTAGAATTTATAATTACTCTAGAAAAAAAGTAAGTTAAGAAATTTAACTTACCCTTACATTTTTTAATCATTTTCTCTTTGAAAGAGGTTATTCAATTTTAATAAGAACAGAGCTAAATTCATAATTCAACACTTTTAAAATAGCATCCCAAATCTATATAAATTCCAAACAATCCAACTATAAATTATATATCAATGAATGTTTTCACACATTTTGCTTGTCAAAAATATTGCCTGATACAATTATAGCTATGAAACCAATGAAACTAATCGGCTTTTTTTTTTATCTCTATGCATTTATAAAGTAAAATTTTGGATAGGTGAAGCCTTATAAATATTCTATGATGCCATCCCTACCATATGATTAAGCTTCATATATTGGACAAATACTACTTTGAGATCCCTCCAGTGATAAGAGTCACATAAATGCAAAGCCACAGCAGAATACCAATTCAACAAATACTTTATTAAATGTTTACAGTGTTTAAGGCACAGTCCAATATAAAGGACAAAGAGAAAACATGTAATTCAAATAAAACACTAGAGGCCAATTCTGATTTCTACATAAGCACAACAATAGTAGGTAGTTTCTTCCTAATAATGAAGATGACTGAGTTTTACATACTTTTAAAGTGACCTTTTTGAGGGTTCTTGGCAGTGGCATCAAGGCAGAAGATATTCAGAGAATTTTGATTCAGTTGCTTGTTTGGTATAGTCAAACATCTGATTAAAATAATTAATACTGTTTATAACCCCAAAAAATAAAGTGACCTTTTTAAGAAAAAAAATTAAGAAAAAATTTTCCTCTTTTAGTTGACCAGTAAAGCAGCAATATCTTGGCATAAATCTCATAATCTTCCTTCCCCTCCAACTTATTCTCATGGTCTCACCCTCTCTTTACCCTTGGCCAAAGAAAGAGTGAAACTATTTCTGTTCTTCTCTTTTTGAGGATGATATAGTGTAAAATTGAGATTTGAACTCTGGACTTCAATCCCCACAAGCCCTTGCTCAACTTCCCCAAAATGCTTTGTAATCTCACGGGAATTCTGAGGTGGGCCGAGATCGAGAAAGGATTTAACCTGGTGGCAAAGGTTTTTGGGTCTCTTTTGGACTTCCGTTTTGGAGCAGACGTGGCTCTTTCCATAATGTAGGTGAGGTCTTGTCTAGGCCTCTGGCCTAGGCACATTTTTCTTATCCTGTCTTTTCTTTAATCCTTAATCTTCAATAAACCTCTAAAAAAATATAATACTCCTTGCAGAGAGAAACTAATTTCTACCTGCCTCAGTCTCCCCTAAATTTTAATCTTTACAATGGTAAAGGAGTAGTGTAAAGGAGCTCCTCAACTTCATGGTAGAATGGAAATAATGCTGAATATGGAGTGGTCTAGAATCTTTGCTATGCTATTTACTACCTGTGCATCCTATACACACATGTACACACACAGAGAGGAACTGATTAGTTAAGGCAGGGCCTGCTGATCTGAATCCTAAAATAGCTATCACTTAAAAAAAATAAACTAATGTATTTTGCTTTTACATTAACTTTATTCCTAAATATATTTTTCCTCTCTCTTCTCTTGAAGCTTATCCTTTATATAAAAAGAATAAAAAAGAGAGTAGAAAAAAAGTTCAGCAAAACTAACACATCAAGTTTCAAAGTTATACAGAATTTTCCATAACCATGGTCTCTCAATTCTGCAAAGAAAGGCAAAAGATGCCTTTCCTGATTGATGTCTGTACTTTCTTTTGTTTTCTTCTATTTTCTTTTTCTAGGCAATAGGCAAAAGTGACTTGCCCAGGGTCACACAGTTGGGAGGTGTCTGAAGCCATATTTGAACCTAGGACCTCCTGTCTCTAGGTCTGGCTCTCAATCCACTGAGCTACCCAGCTGTCCCCTATTTTCTTTTTAAATGAAATATGTTTAAATGGCCTTTATTTTTCTTTTTTGACAAAATTTTCATTGATTCCCTTCCTTATCATCCACCATATGTTCCAAATTTAATGAAACAAAACAAACCCCTCTAACAAATACCCATACTCCAAACAAAACAAATACATACATTTTGTATGTTTGAAAGTGTTTGTCTTATTCTGTACCTTGGGTCCAACACCTCCTTCAGGAGGTACTTCTGAAGTCTTCTGAAATCGTGTCTTCTCACTGCATTGTCATAGTTTTTAAGTCTTTCTAAATTATTTTTCTTTATAATATTATAGTACTAATTTCCTGGTTCTGCTTACTTCACTATGTATCAGTTCATACAAGTCTTTCCCAATTACTCTGAATCCACCCCTTTCATCATTTCTCCAGCACAATAAAATTCCATTCCATTCCATTCCATCCCAGTGCTTAACCTAGTACCTGGCACAAAATAAGCATTTACTAAATGTTTATTGATTGAAATTTATATGCCATGATTTGTTCAGTTATTCTCCACTTGATGAACATGTTCTTTGTTTCCAAATCAATGAAAGAAGAAAAAGGGCTCCTATAAATATTTTGAAAAACTAGATCCTTCCCTTCTTTCTTTGATCACTTTTAGAGTACATGCCTAGTAGTGCCATTGCTGGGTCAAAAGCCATGTATTTTTAATGACTTTTTCAGCATAGTTCAAAACTATTTTATAGAAGGGCGGGACCAATTCGCAGTTCTATAAGCAGTTCACTAACATAACTGTTTTCCCAATGCTCCTACAAAATTGTTTTTTTTTTCATTGTTTTTCAGCTTTGCTAATCTGATTGACATGAAGTAGAACTAGATTACTGGTTTAATTTGTTGTTTTTTTTTTTAATTAATAGTGATTTGGAACTTCTTTTTATTTTCCTTTTGATAACCTGGATTTCCTTTTTGGAGAACTGTTTATTTCTCCCTCCACCCACCAAAATCTTTCATTATTTATCAATTGGAAATGGCGCTTGTTCTTATATATTTAAATGAATTTCTTAATCATTCTTGGATATCTGACCTCTATCAGAGAGACTGGCTGCAATGATTTTTTTTAGCTTATTATTTCCCTTCTAATTTTAACTGAATTTATTCGCTTCCGAAGAAGTTTTTCTATTTTGTATAATTAAAGTTGTTCATTTTATTGCTTGTGATATTTTCTATCATTTGTCCAATCAATAAGTCTATTATCAATAGGTATGAATTATTTCCTTTCAAAATCCTCTAATCCAAACCTGATATAAACCTTTTTACTTTGATATAATTCTACTAACCTAGAAATGTCTGTTGACATTTTATAGGTCTCAATTTATATTGAGTATATAGAGTATTCGTTCATCAGGCAAAGCATTTCTGCAAAATCCATGTGGCCTGATAAATTCCATTAAATATTTTTAATAAAACTGGGTATTTATTTGAAGCTTATATTGGCAGATAGTAGGAGATTATTCTAAACCTAAATCTGTTAGTCTGATCTCCAGGTTTGCCCAGAATTTTTTTGTCAGAGAAATGGGTCTTTGGGCTTATCAAACACTATTCTACTGTGTTAGGTTGATTCTGTATATTGTGCACATAATTAGTTTCCTGGATTGACTTTTTAAAAAAACCGGTACTAGGGGGCAGCTGGGTAGCTCAGTAGATTGAGAGCTAGCCCTAGAGATGGGAGGTCCTAGGTTCAAATCTGGCCTCAGACACTTCCCAGCTGTGTGACCCTGGGCAAGTCACTTGACCCCCATTGCCTAGCCCTTACCACTCTTATGCCTTGGAGCCAATACACAGTATTGACTCTAAGACGGAAGGTAAGGGTTTAAAAAAAAAAAACGGTACTAAATAATTTTGATTATTGGTCTATAGCATAATTTTATATTTGAAATGGCTAGACCTTCTACTTTTCTACTTTTTTTCATTATTTCCTTTGATATTTTTTACCTCTCCTTCAGAAGAAATATTTTCTCATCTTGAATCCAAACCTGGTCATTTTTGTTGCAATTCTTTCCATTTACATTGTTGTAGTCAATTTGTAGTATACTTCCTAAGTTTTATTTATTTTATTTTCTATAAATTCAAATGGGTTCTTACTGTATACATTATTCTTCAAATTAACACTAATATTCTATTACATTCGTTTAGATATTTCCCAGCTGATAGGCAGCCACACTGAATGAATATCTTTGACCTCTTTGGGTAATATGCCTAGCAGAGAAATTTCTAGGTCAAAAGATATGGAAACTATGGGTCATTTTCTTAGGATAGTTCTAAATTGCTTTCCAAAAGGGTTAAAGGTGTCAATTTAAAAAACATTAAAAAAAACTTTTTCCAAGTTTACATGATTTATTTTCTTTCCCTCTGCTCTTTATCCCTCCCCCCCCTCCCCCCGGACCCAACAAGCAATTCCACTGGGTTTTATAAATGTTATCACTTGAAAAGGTGCCAATTTTGAATTTTTATTAAGGATTCTATTAATATTGCATAAACAATAATATGGAAATAGATCTTGATCAATTATACAAGTAAAACCTAGAAGAATTGCATATCACCTAAAGGAGGGGAGGGAAAGAAAATGAATCATGTAACCATGGGGAAAAAAATTCCAAATTAATTAATTAAATAAAACTATTTCAATGCAAAAAAATATTGCATAAGAATATTTTTGATATATGGCACAATGTATAAAGTGGTGGGCCTAGAATCAGGAAATCTCATCTTCCTGAGCTGAAATCTGACACTTATTAACTGTGTGACCCTGGGCAAGTCACTAAGTTTCCTCATCTGTAAAATGAGCTGAAGAAGGAAATGGCAAACTACTCCAGTATCTTTGCCAGAAAACCTCCAAAACGGCCATGAAGAGTTAAACATGACTAAAATGATGAAACAACAATAAAACTTTGATATAATTCTACTAACTTAGAAATGTCTGTTGGCATTCTATGGATCTCAATTTATACTGAGTATATGGAGTATTCATTAGGCTAAGCATTTCTGCAAAATCCATGTGGCCTGATTAATTCCATTAAATATTTCTCTCTGAAGAAGAAAAATTGTTATGTTTGAGGTTCAGTTTCCAATTGCTATAATAGCTCTATCTAGAACAGATCAAGAGTACTAGTGCCCATCATATTTGAAATGTAAATCATCTAGATGTCTCCTTCATTGTGTACTTAAAAAAAAAGGTTAATGCAGAACTTTACATTAATTCCCATTAAATTTTATCTAATTAGATTTAGTCTCATATTCCAATCTGTCTCTGAGCAGTTTATTTCATTCAATGAATTAGGTCTCTCTACTATCTTCAAATCAATTAAAAAGTTAATATACAACCACACGGAAATGGGTTCGAGTCAAGAACACATGTGATACCCAGTGGAATCATGCATCGGCTACGGGAGAGGTGGTGGGAGGGGAGTGGAGGGAGGAAAAGAAAATGATTTTTGTTTCCAATGAATAATGTTTGGAAATGACCAAATAAAATAATGTTTAAAAAAAAGAAAAAGAAAAAAGAAAATGTAGGCAAGGGAAAAGAAAGGTAAATTAACATTTTTTTTATTAAAAAGGATGAAGTAATAAAAATAAAAATTTTTTAAAAAATGTTAATATAAGTAAGCATGCTATCTAGGTCTTTAACATGTTTAATGCCTTGGATGAATAGAGCAAGACAGAGGAACAGTGAGGGAAAGAAATGAACCTTATGTATTCACCTTAACATCCATATCCATGTCAACACTGTTTAAATAATATTTCTAAAGTTGGGTTATCTGAGACAGAAATCTACCTGACTATTCTCATTCTAGCCCAACTATCTATCAGGTTATAATTTTTTTCCTCACAGTTTCTTATGCCAGGCTATTCTTTGGCATTTGAAATGCCAATTTTGAGAATTAAGTGCACAAAAAATAGAACATTAAAAATGAAAATTTTATTTATATATATGTGTGAATGCATATACATATACATATACATATACACATAAACACACATCTATACACTACTAGCTATAATTGATAAGGGACATATTTTCTTGAAAGTGTAGTCAAATGTCCTGTAGAAATCAAAATATATTAAATATATGACATTCTCTTATCTACCAGTTCTGATTAAGAGATGTGATTGAAAGTTGGAAAAGGAAAGAGGTTACAATAGCATGACTTGTTCTTAGTGAATCCATACTGAATTATAATGATTGTAAACATGCACAGACATAGAATCACTCTTCTCATACATATACATATCACTATTTTTGATCAAAAGGAATTGACTGATCAGGAAATGAAGACTTAATTTGGTAAATATTAATGTGACTACAACCATGCAGTTAAAGATGATAATAGCACTTACAAATTCACATTATGCACATAGAAAAGAAAAATAGGAAAACAAGGATATGTGGAACAATGATATAAAAGTCAATATACACATTTTTGGGGTAGGATTAACAATCAATAAATAATGAAAGGGCCAGATACATACATAATCACTTATGGTCATTTGCTTTTTTCAGTTCATGGGATTGGGCTTACTTTTTCCCTTTATTTTTAAGGGTTTGTTCACACTCATCAATGGAAATAAAAATAACATCAATATTTTAAATAATTCATTAGAGTTTTCTTCCTGTAAATATAATTAGGCCAAAATCATTTCTTCATTGGTCTCTGGGCCCAAAGTCCTCTTCATAGAAAATTATTTGAAACTAAGTAATGTCTTTGTGGTATGGCCAAAAGAATTTTACTTAAGCAGAGACACAAACAATAACATTTTAGTCTACCATCTGTGCCTTAAATTCCATTAGCATCCTTTTTCTCCCTATACTGTATATTTTGTCCTTGTGTGGGTTAATAAGATGATAAAGTGAGAACATTGATTTCCATTTTCTTTAATGGTAGTAGCAATATTGCTATTGCCCAAGCCACTCTGCTTTCCATGAAATCTATTTTAATGCCTGAATTATCAAATGATCCTTCTATTCAAAGAGAGGAATACAGGACAATATAGATTATCATGATGAAGGTAGTAAAAATCTTCTGTGTTATTTGATATCTACAAAAAGATGCAGGCCCTTAACTATAGAACTACAAGATCATAGAGTTGGAAAGGATCTGAGAAATCATTTAATCCAACTCACTGCCTGATACATAAATATCTTCTAAAATATTCTAAACAAGTAGTCCTCCAAGCTCTGCTTTAACACCTCTAGCATATATAAAATAATTATTTAGCTTTTATTAGCAACTTGGCACCCTATTGATTGTTATATTATTTACTATTATAAATAGAGACTATAGATTTATAAATATAAAATCCTAGCAATTGTAAATTTTACATAATTTATAATAATAGAATTCATTTTTAATAAAATTGTAGGGTTTACACATTTAGGATAATAGGTTGAAATTTCAAGAACATCAAGGGAAAATAAGATACTTGAAGGAAATTTCTCTTTGAATGCGCCACATTATATAAGCCCCCAAAATAAGAAAGTTAATTCATTAAAATAGTAAAAATTTAGTATACAAAGTCAACAAGAAAAAAAAAGTCTCAGAATCCTCATCAGTTTTTCTGCCATACATAAAAAAATTAAGTGAACTAAACTGGTTTGTTAAAAATAATTGATTAATTTTATTCTAACAAATATGAACAAGTCTATAAACCACTCTGGATAAACTGTTTTAGTGGTGAACTCATACTTCCTTTGAGGCCAACATATACAAGTGACTATTATCTCCTCACTATTAATAGACATTCTTTTCTTGTCCCTTGACTAAAATGTTTAAATTCTTTCCACTCACCATATAGGAAAGAATTTTAGTATTTATAATGATTCCTGTGGTTTTCTTTAATGTCTTCTTTAAGATATTCATATTCTTTTCAAGGATATAACTTATTTACCTAAGTGATCATTTATTAATGAGCTAGTCCTAATACTAAATGACAAAAACACTGTACCTGAAGTCAAAATATGTGTTGAAATACTTTTCCTAACAAAATATCACTGTATGACCAAGAGTAAGTTAATTAACCTCAGTACTTCTATTAACAAATCACTTCGCAAAGTGCAAAGTTTTATGTAAATGAGTGAGTATTGACATATCATATGACATTATTATAACTGAAAATATTATAAAACAACACTCATCAAACCCATTTAATACTCATTAGAAAGAGATAGTAGGTGAATAGACAAAGAAAGATAAATAACTGAACTCAATAATTCAGTGTTTGATAAACCCTAAAACATGAAAAGACTTGGGAAAGAATTCCTCAAATGGAATTTCTGGGAGAAATCTGGCAGAAATCAGGTTTAGATCAGCATCTTATATGTGCCAAAATAACATGAAAATGAACATATCCTCAATATTAAAGACAACATTATTAAGGGCAATTAGGTGGCTCAGTGGATAGAGCCAGGCCTGGAGACAGGAGGTCCTGGGCTCAAATCTGCCATCAGATCTTAGCTATGCAACCCTAGGCAAGTCACTTAACCCTTATTACCTAGTCCTTACTACTTTTCTGCCTTGGTTCCAAGAGAGAAGGTAAGAGTTTAAGGGAAGAAAATAAATCACATATTAAAAAAAAAAAACAACAGAAGTGAATAAGATCAGGCTGGAGGCTGAGAAGTTCTTAACCAAACAAGAATATAATCAATTATAAAAGATCAAAGAGATAATTTGATTACATGAAATAGAAAAACTAAAAGCTACTTCACAAAAATAATGAAACCAGAGTAAGAAAGGAGGTGGACAAGGGGGGGGGGTGGAATCTTTGTATGAGATATTACTGGCAAGACTCTAATATCCAAGGTAAAGAAATATATGTATGTATATAAATATGGGACCAAAAAAACATTCCTCAAAAGATAAGCAAAGAATGAGGAAAGTTTTCAAACAGAACCGCAAACCATGAACAAGCAAACATGTGAAAGAATTGTGAAAATCTTTCTGAAAAAATGTGAAAGAAACTAATAATTAGAGAAGTATAAATTAAAACAACTGAGGTTTTCACTCATATTTACCAAATTGAAAAGAGATAAAAAAAAACCTTGTGAAATTGTCAAAGTTGAAGGGATTGTGGAAAGATAGGCATAATAATTCACTGTTAATGGAATTTTGAAGTATTTGAGTCATTCTAGAAAGCATGTTGCAATTATGAGAAAAAAGTAACTAAAATATCCACAGTCTTTGACTCTGATATTGCACTAATAGGTATATACCCCAAGAAGATCAATGACAAAATAAAAAGTCTCACATAGACCAAAATATTTATAGAGGCATTATTTTGATATTAGCAAAGAAATGAAAACAAAGTCGATCTCCATCAAATGAGGAATGATTAAATAAGCTGTGGTGTGGCAAATGCATTAAATGGAATATTACTATGCTATATGAAATGCCATATGGTAAATCGAGAAGCACAGTAAAACTTTAAGGCAAACCAAGCAAGTAGAACCAGAAAACAATATATAAAAATAGTAGCAGATAAGTGGAAAGTACAACAATAAAAAGTAGTTAAAACTGAATTCTATTTAATTATGATAAAAGTCAGGGTTGGATGCAAGAAGAAATATGAAAAGGTACACCCTCCCCACCCAGTTTCTTTGCATATGAGTGTTGAGCACTGAATAGAATGCCAGACTTTTGTTTTGTTCATTAATTTTGCTGAATTGATTTTCCAAAAAGTTTTTCACATAAGGGATGGGCTTTCTGATAGGAAAAGGAGGACTCCATAGTGAAGATATACAAATAAGAAATATCAATAAAACTTATTTTTAAAAATAATTTAAAACATTGGATTTTTTAGGAAGAATGGACTGGTATGATCAGTTTTATCAACCTGCCCTTTAATTCTGGAGATGAGGAAACAAGGATATTGAGTAAAGATATGGTGGAGATAAAATTAGAATCTGAATCCCCTGATTCCGAGCCCAAATGATTCCAAGGAAATAGCGAAATGAGATTTTTCCTTTCAAGGAATTTAGTTGGAGAGAGAAAAAAAATTACTTGAGAGCATTTACGAATCAAACATTCATTTTTCTATTATAAATTAAATTATCAAAAATTTGTACGCATGTTGTATATATACATTGTGAAACATTAAAAATTACAACAAAAACATGAAAAACAATCTTCAAGAATTCTAAAGAAACTATATTCCCTATATGTGGCAGTCAGAAAATATTTGTTGTACTGAAATCCACCATTTATGACACATTGACAATGAGATTATGAAGAATAACTCAAAGTGGGTAACTTGTTTGACTGGCTGATTAGGTATCCTTGATGATACCTGCTGCAAGGGTTCAGACTGAGGTTGCGTATTTACTCTGATCTGACATTAAAAAGTACACACAAAAAAGGAATCTCCTATTCTATTTTCTGGTTTCTCTTTATTAGCTGCACTCAACTAAACTGAATTTCCATGTGGAACTTATAAAACTATATATACTATATAACTATATACTATAAAACATAAAAATAGAATTTAATTCCTAGTCAAATTTCCTTAGGACAAACATTATATGCCAGAATCACAGAATGATATAGACTTTCTCTAAATATCTCTATTTCCTATACCTTAATGAATTCAAACTTGTATGGAGTCAGGCCATTGAAAGAAAACTTAGATGATAACAGAGAAAAGGCTTTATGATACTCAAACGTGTTTAATATCTTTACATGTTCAGTTAAAGTGAATGATTCATTGAGAAGTGTGCTACTGCTATTTGTTTCCTTTTCAACAGCTAGATTAACAAGTCTAAAAGAGGGAAGGGATAGAACTGTACAAAGGTCTTCATCTGAATTCTAATTGCTCAGTAGTCTCTCAGACATCAAGTGTTGTAAACTAAATGTACAAAGACAGTATTCTACATGGCATTGCTTGAGGCTTCCAAACACAAGATGAAATCATATCTATAATTAAAATGTGGAATTTGCATTGGCCAAACCCTTGTCACCAGTTGCAATACTTCTAATAACAAAAGAGACTCAGCTTTTAAGAGGCCATCTTGCTGAGTCATAACTTAATTTTGAAAATATGTTATTTGTTGACCAGGAAACACCACTTGATCTGTTTCTTTCTTTAAAGAATGCATTTTAATGAGTCATAGGGTTCAAGTTTAAGGGCCAGAAAATAAATTTTTTTTAGATAGAATAATTTTAAATATGGAAGGGATTTTAGGATCATTTTGCTCAATAACCTTACTTCAGAGATGAAAAATCCTTGGCCTAGAGTTCAGTCTGGGGATTGTCAGATTTTGTTTTTCTACATCATGTCTATTTTTTTAAAAAATATTTTTTCAAAAAAATCAATTGATATGCAATCTGAAACAAGATCAATTTCTGATATAAAATGAATATTTGAGGAGTTATTTTAGGGCCAAGAGGTAGTCTCTGAAGGTCAACCTTAAGTGTGGGTAAATTAGAAGAGCACATATACAGTTGCATCTGCTGCCTAAAAATACTAAAGTCTTTAGTAACCATAATAGATAATTTGGCAACTTTTGTATTAAAATTAATTTAATATTGTGATACATGTCAGATATCCATACTATTTCATTCCTTTTGGGGATATTGAGGAAGATATGGGAACTAGAGGCTGGAAATACAAGAAACTGAGAACTCATGGGGTGGAACATATAGGGAATCAGAAAAAGGAGAAAGGTCATTTAATAGTAACTCCTTTGACTGAATAACAAGCAGTTCTGATCATTTCCTGTGAAAGTATCCTCTAGACCTTTTCTAAGAATATTGGTCATGACGCTGGATTTTTAGCCTTGTTTTAAAAACTAATGTGGAAAAAAGGTAAGAGATTAGAGCTGAGGGAATGGTCCCTTGAGTTCCTTCAAGAGAACACTAGTTGGAACTCAATTAATCTATCTAAATTTGCAATGTCCTATTTTATACAAAATCTCCTATGAAATGAGTCCATAAATAGTAAGCTTCCCCCATCAGAAACAAAACTATGATAATTTAAACATTTGGGGTACATAGATGAAAAAAAGATATATTTGCCAAAGCAATGGGTTGCAATGGATTTAGGCAGAATAGTAAACCATGTTCCTTCTAAGGTTTAATTCAAAGGACCAGTAATTAAGGGGGGAGGGAGAATCAAGAAATATAAGGCCTCAAGTTCAGAATTTTAAAATATTGCTATTCATTTTATATATTTGTTATGTATGCATATCCATATATACACAGAATTTATATAGCACTTTAAACCTATTAACATACATTACCTCATTTGATCCTCTGAGAAAGGTGTTATAATTACTCCCATTTTACAGATGAGGAAACTGAGGCTGATAGATGAAATGAATTGCCAGAATAATATTGCTAGTAAGAATCTGAGGCAAGATTTGAACTCAGGGCTCCCTGATTTCAGGTCCCATACCATTATGACATCTACATGCTACAATATGTTTAAATTTATGTACATAGATATATATATATATACATATATATGTATTTATACAAACCTATAAATAGTGCACAAGTATACCCATTTAGTAGATGCCAGATGAAAAATGAGAGAAAATCCAGATCCTATGTAAGTGCTACATGCATATTCCTAAACTGTATTAAGTAGCACATCTTCATTCTTTGTAGCCATTATCTTCTTATAAAGAGCATGCTTAATTAATGGAATTCTACTATAACATAAAGTCTCTTGTTTCATTTTAGGTGGTGGATTCACTTTGAAAGTAGATTTCCAGTAGCTAGAAGCAGTAATGAAATTTCCCCTTCCTAATTACTGCTCATCCTACAGTGTTGTTTTAAGAGTCACAGTAGTATTTATTATACAAAGACAATCAAAACTAAAATAATCAGGTCGTGCTTTGATACAACAGGACAACATCCTCTCCCAATACTTAAAGTCAAAAAAAGCTGATTTATTTTCAGAAGTTGTAAAAAGTCACACCAGATAACACTGATTATACTGATACTAGAATAGTATGGACTCTTTATTCTCCCCAATGAATCATCTCCAGAAAACTGAAAAGAATATGAACTATACTTAGAAACCAAATGAAAATGTATGAAGACAGATGCCCATTGTTGTGGTTCTTGAATTTGCAAGACTCACTAAGTATTCTGTGAATTACCTGGGACCTAGTTAGTGCTTATAGAAACAAAATTAGAAATGATATAACACTGTAAGATTTCATGGGCCAACTAAAGATGAAATAAAAATTGTAAAAAGAAATTCAACCCTCTCCCCTCTCCAAAAAGAAAGTAATGGGAAAACTTAAAATGTAAATGTAAAAATGCTATAAAGTATTTACTGACTCGAATTTAGCAAGTTTATTTTAAAAAACATTTACAAGCTTTTCAAAAAGTAATATCCATGGGAAAGTTTTAACCTTAAGAGGTGGATATTCAGAGGATAACATAACCAGGTGCTTCTTTGTATCAAAACAAGATTCTATACAATTGTCTCAAATTAAAATATAATTCTCTTTTCTCTCTTTAGACAAGAGGCAAAAAAATGATCTAGTAATAGCCGAAAATCAGGGGTCAATAAGGATTTGTCATCTTTTGCATAAATAAGATTTTAATGCAGGTTAAAGTTACATTTGAATTTCTCCCAGATGATGTTTGCTATCTCTGTAGAAAACGAATTATAAGAAACATGTTTTTAAAATTAGGAGGCATAAAAGCTGATGGCAGACAATGTGATGTTCTATAAAGTATACTAGAAAAGAAGGCAAAGGAAGTAGGTTTTCATACTCAACTAATTAGCTACATTTAACTGAGCATACCACCTAAACTCCTGCCTCAGTTTTCTAATTTGAAATGAGTGGGTTGAGTTAGATGATCTTTATGGTCCCTTTTATCTTCAAAACGTTATGATTTGATGAATTAAATTTTGTCCTGTGATCTGATGGCATTATGAACTAAAAATCTAAAGCAGTAACAAGTAAACAATATTCTTTTTTCTTATATCTCTCCTTTAAATGCTCTCAACTTTCCCAAGAGTCCTAACCTGTTGAATATTCTAAGTCACTGATTTATCATGTTCCAACTTGGTTCAAGCAAAGCCAGTGTAATTTTATTCTGATGGCTGGACAACTGCCAGCTGCTTATTGCATATTTAGTCATTCTCAGAGGGAACAATAATGTCCTCCTTCACCTGGAAAGAGTATACCTTTATTCAGCCATTCAGAAGCTTATATGGAAATGACCTATCTTCCCACATAGAAAGCTTCTGGGGAAATTCAAGGTATTAAAACACAAACACACAAACAGAGATACACACACCCCCTCAGGGTATTAAAGGAACATGAAAATCTCAAACATTAATGCATTGTTTTTAATAATTGCTAGGCTCTTCCTTTGACACTTTCACGCTTAATTTTATTCCTGGAAAGATAAAGGCATACCATTCAAGCACACACTTCCTGTCAGCTGACAGTTATGGAGACAACCTCAGACAAAGAGAAAGAAGAGTATAGAAAAACATAAATGTACATAGTCTTTGGATACAGAAAGCCACATTTTCTTTTGAGTGCCACAAATATCTCAAAGTCTTAAATGTAATTCCTTCTCTGCTCTAACTAGAGCGAACTCTGTGAGTAGGCTATTTCTTTCCTATATTTACATGGTTTACATCACAGGGATCTTACCTGGGGTCTGCATTCTGGAAAGTTGCCGGTACCTCTACCATGCTCTTACTACCATGCCGGTCTGAAACTCATAACACTCCCTGTGCAGCATCCAGACTTTCCTGGCTTTCTCTGTGCCTCAGATACTTTGGAATGCAGAAAAGCCAGCACCAAAGCCAGTCAAACCCAATTCTTTCTTTTCGGTCCTCTTGCTAGGCAGAGTTAAACAATAGCCATTCTGCCTTTACTGGCTCACTCTGTGTCTGAGTGCACTGGGTGCATGCAGTTTTCCCTGGGAACAGAAATGTGATTTACCAGGATAGGCACTTCATTTTTCTGTCCCAAGGGGTGGGAGGAGTGGATATGTGCATGTGTATTTTAAAGAGTGAATTTTAAAAAAGCAAGGTCACAATCTGGATAATTTAAATTATTTTTTAAAAACTAAATACAATCTGGCATTTTTCAGGCTTGTAGGCTTCGTGTGCACATAAAACTTTTCAAAGAAGTACCAGGTAAAGATTCCAACAGCCAATTCACGTACACATGAAGCTGGAGGCTTCGCTTTCCTTTTTTTAGCCTTTTCTTTCTTTTTTTCTTTTCTTTTCTGTTCTGTATGTGTGTCCTTGTCCATGTACCATTGAAAAATATTTTTAAAATAATTTTTGATGAGAAAAATGAAAATAGCTACAAAACTCCTATAACTTATTATGATACTTATCAGTGTCACAGTATTTAAATTTTACTTTAAAAAGTAACATGCTCCCTTTTAATCAGTAGCTTCTTTCTTCCATTAAAACTGAAAATGAAAAATAATACAAGATCAATTTTGCAAAAATGACTGCTCAGTAACTATTTTAATTTATTTTAAAATCAGTCTACTTTCTAGACTTCTCTCTACTCCCTCCCCCAATATTTAGAAAAGGGGGGAAGGTAGCAAATATTCCAGGTTTAATTGCTGATAATAATCTAATATGTTATATGGTGGAGCTGAGGTTAGCATACCAAGATTGAATACTAAGAAATCTACACTTTGTATTCTACTAGATCCCACCTACCACTTTTGGCACTAGAACAGATGACACAGGAATGGTATCACAAGAAATAAATATCTAAAGGCAAAAAATATATATAATTTTGGAGAGCAGGTTTTTTTCTCTTCTATAGTTTTAGATGCTTTCAACTTTTTTTCTGTTAGTTATTTGTGTCAATCTTCTTCCTTTAATGTCACTGGCTTTCATGTCCTTCCTTTTAGTGTATTATTTTTCTAGTTTAAATGGGTTTTTCCTTTACCTCCTTTAGATTTTCCCTATCAATTTATCCTATATCCCCAAAAGATGAAAACTCATACGGGCCTGGGGATGCAGGAACCTTAGATAAAACTTATCTAGAATAGAATTAATTGAATAGATCACACCATGACAAATATAAATTGAAAACAACGTAGTCTCTTCTCATTAGAGGTATGAAGCTTCACTTATTATTACTAGTTACAAACAATTTTACATTATGCAAAGTTCATTGCAATGAGTTTTATTATTCTCAAAAGAATTTCATCAAATAGGCCAAGAGAATTATCTAATTAGGAGATCAACTAGAAAGCATTAATATCTGTGCTGGGGATACAAAGATAAAAGTGAGGCAGTCCTTGCCTTCAAGGACCTTACCTTACAAGATAGATAATATCAAAAATGTAAATAATATATGTGTGTGTATATATGCATATATGTATGTGTGTATATGCACACACACACATATATTTATATAAAATCAAATACAAAATTATTTCAAGGAGGTGACAGCAGTAACTACTAGGGGAATCAGGAGAGGCCTACTGAAGAAGGTAGTACTTCGGTTGAGACTCAAAGATGACCAGATACTCCAAAATGCAAGGGTAAAGTACAGAATTCTAAGCATGGAGGAATGTGTCACTGTAGCCCCCAGTAGTGAGAATACGCCCCAATAAAATCAGGTAGGAATTGCAAAGTACATATTCTACTCCCCAGGATAAGAAAAGCAAACTTTCCTCCTTCCCCAAATACTAGATGTCTAACCAAGAAAATAATAATACAGGAGTTCTGGGAGAAGAACATACAAAACTGGGTTATACATTGATATGTTATCTGTGATTTATTATCCTACAGAAAACACTGCTTACAGCCACTAAGGCAATCTACATCCATTATTTCCATCTTGTAAATCATTACTAACCATTGTCCTTACAAAAAGCTTACCTAATCCCTTAGCCTATGTCATTTTCCCTATAAAGTATGTATCCTAACTCAATAAATTTTGTCACTGCCCAGCAAGAGGATGTCTGCCTGTTTCCTCTGTCAGTCTGTTGGTTTGGCCCTCCTGTAATCCCAAAGATCATTTTTCTTATCTCAGTTTGATGACCCACAAATAATTCGTTGAGCAGAACTTGACATGTCGCCAGTCTGTTAAGAGCTATAAATGACTGGGAAATTAAAAAAAAATTGTCCTACAAGCAACTGGGAACCACTGAAACTTCTTGAGTCAGGAGAGTTAAATGGTGCTACCTGCTTTAACCATAAGACACCCCATCTCCCAGCTCTGTGCATTTTTATTGACTGTTTTCAATGCCTAAAATTATCTCCCTCCCTCATCTCTAACTACTGACTTTCTTCAAGTCACAGCTAAAATTCAGCCTTTTCTAAGAAGTCTTCCCTGATTCCCATAACACTACTTCATTCTCTGAGATCATCTCCATTGTTCCCCAAACATAGCTTGTTTATCCATAGTTGTCTACATGCTGTCTCCCCACCTTTATACCCATATGAGACTAAGAATTACTTAAGAAGAGGGGCTACTTTTGCCTTTCTTTGTATCTCCCACCTGGGATATAGGAAGAACTTAATAAATGTTTGTTGACCAAACTTGATTAGGTTACATGGAATTAAAGATTTTAAGCACCTGCACAACCATAAATCATGAAGACCTAGAATGGAATAGACTAAATCTTATATAAATCAGTATTTATAAAAGTGTAATTATTTGAATATGATAAACTGTTGGATATCATTAATCTGTGAGTAACCACAGAGTTATGAACCTGGAAAGCTATGCTTATAAATGTGTATGTTTGTTAAATATTTGAAGACTCTTGCTAAGTATTAAATTTTGTAAAATGATTTTTTACAAAGATATTATCTACTTCATTGTTTCACTCTTTCTAGATGATATTCTTGCATTTTGTGGTTGCATGTATTATATATAAACATTTATATATATATATATAATAAGATCTATACTTTAGGAATAGTAACTTGGAAGCATATGGAAGATGGGCTGAAAAAAGAAGTTGAATGCAGTGTAAAGATTGGATTTAGCTATTTCCTGTTTGTAACAATGAACGTACTTAGTTTAACAAAATCAGGAATGTCTTGGGAACTTTAAATTACTCCAACCTACTTAGACATAATTTAGGGGAAGATAAAATTGTAATCTCCTGATTGAACAATAAAGGTACTTAACTCTTACCTTATAGTGAAGCTAGAACTTTAAGTTAAGACTATTTTAAGTATCTTAATACAAAAAGATATCAAGTAACTACAAAGATTAAATTAATCACAAAAAGGTCAAGTAACTAACAAAAGGAGAACTTAACAAAGTGTTAGTAACTCTAAAGATATAATCTAATCAAAAGAAGATGAGAACTAAAAGTATGGGAAGTCCTGGAGAAAAGCCTTTGATGTGATTGGAAGACATGAAAATTTAGAGGAAGAGACACACGGGTGAAAGATCTATATATTTGGATCACTTCCTCTCTCTGGCACCTTTTACGGCAGACAATTGGCTGATAGCAGTGTGCTGGCCTTTTGGCATCTTAGCATGGCTACAAGCTATTGTTTGGTTTGGTGGTGAGTTTCTGGCTGAGTTTCCCTCCTTTATTTTTCCAACTTTATCCCCTTAGAAGCCTCTAATCTTCTTCGGAAACCTAGAGGAGGGAATTGCAAACTCCCCCTGGCACAGGCCAGGCAGGAGGAATCATATATCCTCTTCCCTCCATCTCCTTAAATTCCTTTCCTCTATATTAATTAAATTACAATAAATTTCCAGACTGACTTGGGAATTTTATTTGGGATTTTCCCCAGCGACCAATTAAATTTAGATTTTAAGTCACAACCCTAAAATTATCTTGACAGTCAAGGAGACCAGGAAGGCTATTATGATAGCCCTGGTAAAAGGAGATCAGAGCCTAAACTAGGTGAGTGGTTCTATGAACAGAGAGGTGATGGACACTAGAGATGTGGAAGCTGAATTGATAAGATTTGGAAACTGACTGGATACAAGATATTAGGGAGAATGAAGAGTTGAAGAGGAGATTTGGGTTGTGAATGTGACCAGAAGACAAGAAGAATGATAGTGCCCTCAACAGACAATGAGAAAGTTGTAGGAGAGGAGGGTGGTAAGAAGTTTAATTTAGAATACATTAAATTTATGATGCCTATAGGATAAAGGACACAGAAGTAATTAGTGACTCCATTCTTCAATGAGTGTTTAGTTAATTACTGTCCTTTGAAGGATGATGCTTACCAAATTGTTTGAAACTAAATATCACAGTTTCAAAATGTAGATCTATGTTTCCCTGACATTGGTTTAGGGAAATAAAGTTCCCAGGTTGCTTATAGGCAATTCCACAAATGTTAAATGAAACTAAACAGAATAGCAATTTCAAAGTTTGATTTCCATTTTATTCAAAATGTAGCTTAAGAGTATTTAATAGACATGACCCCCAACATATACTCAAGGCTCCTAATATTTACTGCTTGCTACTTGTTTCTAAAAGGGATGGAATTAATTTTTTTTCTTTAACTATGAGAGAAGTTGGCAAAGCACAGTGAAAATAAAATATTAGGTTGGTGATAAGAAGAACTGAGTCTGGATCCTGGTTCTGTCACATGCTATCTGTATAAACTTGGATAAATTGCTTAGTTTCTCTGAGCTTCAATTTTCCTATTTGCAAAATAAGGGGATTAGATGAAAGAAGTCGAAGTTTCCTTACAGCACTGACTTCCAAAATTCTATAAATGATTCATATAGCTAAGAATGTAAAACTTAAGGAATGTAGGTGGTTCTTCATTCTTCTCTTTAAAAATGTCACAATGGAATTTGAAATTTATCACAACTATTCCCCTCATGGGGCTAAGGAGAGATAGTAAACCCTCACATAACCAAAGCATTCCAATAGAAATCCATCACGCCAAAGGATGTGCCATTCATTTAAATATACTATCTTTGTGGTAAATAATATTTTATCCTTGTTTATACTATATGCAATATGGCTCATATAGAGTGAGCCAGTAAAAGAAGAGTAGCTATTTAGATGATCTTCCGCTCTATAAATTGGGTCTGGAATTCTAATGTAGCATTCTTCCCACTGCATTCCTTGTAAGCTTGATCCTGGAAAATAAAATCATTGTCTCTATAATAATCTCGACTCCAAATTCACCCACTTAGTTATGTCATTAAAAGAGTGCTTTCTATAAAACTTGGCATACTGATGCAACCAAAGTATACAAAACACATGTGCCCATGAATACACACACACACACACACACACACACGCACACGCACACACACACAAATTTGATTATTGTATTAAGATAATTCCCTGCCAGAGATTTTCAGAAAAATGGAAAGGATATTGACTATGCTTAGGAATTACAATGAAATAAAGGGAGAAAAATATCTACTGCCATAGTTTGTAAGACTACAACACAGCACCTCCAGCTAAGATGGCCACAGAGTAGAAGTAAGGGTCTTCCTCTGCTCACCACTTACCAATATAAAATGCCTCAAAAGGACAAAAAATAAAGTCAGAGGAGCGGGTGCAGCCTTGAAGGTAAGCAGGGTGTGGGCATTTCCATGCTATAAAGGGGTAAAATTACTCCTACTAAAGCACGAGCTGAATCACCCCTCACCTATACTACCTTCCATTCCAGAGTCAGAGCAAGTGTAGGGTAATCTCTAGGTTCTTGGGGGGGGGTAATGGGGGGGAAGGCTGGTTGAGGACACCAAATACTTATCCCAGGGAACAGATATGGGAAACCAGAAGGCTGAGGAACATGAAGATTGGGTGCAGAGAAAGGGCAGAGAGGGGCTGCACACAGCAGATACAGTGGAAACTGAAAAATAGCCTCAGGGCAAAAACTGCTCTATAGCTCAATACACAGAGACCTGCCTACCCTCTTCACCCAGACTCCTGACTGGGAAGGGAAGAAAAAAACTAACAAAACAATGGCCACCAACACCGAAGAATTACAATCTACAAGTACCAAAAATGACAATGATGAGACATCCTTTCAAAACCTATGGGATGCAGCCAAAGCAGTACTCAGGGGGAAATTTATATCCTTGAGTTCATATATTAACAAATTAAGAAGGGCAGAGGTCAATGAATTGGGCATGCAAATTAAAAACTAGAAAGTGAACAAATTAAAAATCCTCAGATGAAGACTAAATTAGAGATCCTAAAACTCAAAGGAGAAATTAATAAAATTGAAAGTCAAAGAACTATTGATTTAATAAATAAGACTAGAAGCTGGTACTTTGAAAACACAAATAAAATAGACAAAGTACTAGTCAGTCTAATTAAAAAAAAGGAAAGAAATAAACCAAATTGACAGTATCCAAGATGAAAAAGGAGACCTCACCTCTAATGAAGAGGAAATTAAGGCAATCATTAAAAACTACTATGCCCAATTATATGGCAACAAATATGGCAATCTAGGTGATATGGATGAATACTTACAAAAATATAAATTGCCTAGACTAAAAGAGGAAGAAATAAATTACCTTAACAGCCCCATTTCAGAAAAAGAAATTGAACAAGCCATCAAAGAACTCCCTAAGAAAAAATCCCCAGGTCTAGATGGATTCACAAATGAATTCTATCAAACATTCAAAGAACAACTAATCCCAATATTAAACAAACTATTTAACAGAATAAGCCAAGAAGGAGTTCTACCAAATTCATTCTACGACACAAACATGGTACTGATCTCAAAGCCAGGCAGGTCAAAAACAGAGAAAGAAAACTATAGACCAATCTCCCTAATGAATATAGATGCAAAAATCCTAAATAGGATACTAGCAAAAAGACTCCAGCAAGTCATCACAAGGGTCATCCACTATGACCAGGCAGGATTCATACCAGGAATGCAAGGATGGTTCAATATTAAGAAAATCATCCATATAATTGACCATATTAACAAGCAAAGTGACAAAAATCACATGATTATCTCAATAGATGCAGAAAAAGTCTTTGATAAAATACAACACCCATTCCTATTGAAAACACTAGAAAGTATAGGAATAGAAGGGCCTTTCCTAAAAATAATAAACAGTATATATCTAAAACCATCAGCAAACATCATCTGCAATGGGGATAAACTAGAAGCCTTTCCAATAAGATCAGGAGTAAAACAAGGATGCCCATTATCACCTCTATTATTTAACATTGTACTAGAAACACTAGCAGTAGCAATTAGAGAAGAAAAAGAAATTGAAGGTATTAAAATTGGCAATGAGGAGACCAAGCTATCACTCTTTGCAGATGATATGATGGTTTACTTAAGGAATCCTAAAGAATCAACCAAAAAATTACTCGAAATAATCAACAACTTTAGCAAAGTTGCAGGATACAAAATAAACCCACATAAGTCATCAGCATTTCCATATATCTCTAACCCATTTCAGCAGCAAGAATTAGAAAGCGAAATACCATTCAAAATCACCCTAGACAATATAAAATACTTAGGAATCTATCTGCCGAGACAAACACAGAAACTATATGAACACAACTACAAAACACTTTCCACACAGCTAAAACTAGATCTAAACAATTGGAAAAACATTGATTGCTCATGGGTGGGACGAACTAACATAATAAAAATGACAATCCTACCCAAATTAATTTACTTATTTAGTGCCATACCCATTGAACTCCCAAAAAACTTCTTTACTGAATTAGAGAAAACCATAACTAATTTCATTTGGAAAAACAAAAGATCAAGGATATCCAGGGAAATCATGAAAAAAAAAATGCAAAGGAAGGAGGACTTGTAGTCCCAGATCTCAAACTATACTATAAAGTAGTGGTTATCAAAACAATTTGGTACTGGCTAAGAGACAGAAAGGAGGATCAGTGGAATAGACTTGGCGTAAATGATCTCAGCAAGACAGTTTATGACAAACCCAAAGACCCCAGCTTTTGGGACAAAAATCCATTATTTGATAAAAACTGCTGGGAAAATTGGAAGACAGTGTGGGAGAGATTAGGTTTGTATCAACACCTCACACCCTACACCAAGATAAATTCAGAATGGGTGAATGACTTGAACATAAAGAAGGAAACTATAAGTAAATTAGGTGAACACAGAATAGTATACCTGTTAGACTTTTGGGAAGGGAAAGATTTTAAAACCAAGCAAGACTTAGAAAGAGTCACAAAATGTAAAATAAATAATTTTGACTACATCAAATTAAAAAGGTTTTGTAGAAACAAAACCAATGTAACTAAAATCAGAAGGGTAGCAACAAATTGGGAAACAATCTTCATCAAAACCTCTGACAAAGGTTTAATTACTCAAATTTACAAAGAGCTAAATCAATTGCACAAAAAATCAAGCTATTTTCCAATTGATAAATGGGCAAGGGACATGAACAGGCAGTTCTCAGCCAAAGAAATCAAAACTATTAATAAGCACATGAAAAAGTGTTCTACATCTCTTATAATCAGAGAGATGCAAATCAAAACAACTCTGAGGTATCACCTCACACCTAGCAGATTGGCTAACATAACAGCTATGGAAAGTAATGAATGCTGGAGGGGATGTGGCAAAGTAGGGACACTAATTCATTGCTGGTGGAGTTGTGAATTGATCCAACCATTCTGGAGAGCAATTTGGAACTATGCCCAAAGGGTGATAAAAGACTGTCTGCCCTTTGATCCAGCCATAGCACTACTGGGCTTGTACCCTAAAGAGATAATAAGGAAAAAGACTTGTACAAGAATATTCATAGCTGCACTCTTTGTGGTGGCCAAAAATGGGAAAATGAGGGGATGCCCTTCAACTGGGGAATGGCTGAACAAATTGTGGTATATGTTGGTGATGGAATACTATTGTGCTAAAAGGAAAATAAAGTGGAGGAATTTCATGGAGACTGGAACAACCTCCAGGAAGTGATGCAGAGTGAAAGGAGCAGAACCAGGAAAACAATCGAAGGTAATGGACTTCTCCATTAGTGGCAATGCAGTGTCCCTGAACAATCTGCAGGGATCTAAAAAACACTATCCACAAGCAGAGGATAAACTGTGGGAGTAAAAACACCGATGAAAAGCAACTGCTTGACTACAGGGATGGAGGGGATATGACTGAGGAGAGACTCTAAATGAACACTCTAATGCAAATACCAACAACATGGAAATGGGTTTGAATCAAGAACACATGTGATACCCAGTGGAATTGTGCATGGGCTATGGGAGAGGTGGTGGGAGGGAGAGGAGGGAAGAAAAGAAAATGATCTTTGTTTCCAATGAATAATGTTTGGAAATGACCAAATTAAAAAAAAAAAGAAGAAGAATAAAGTGAAAAAGAAAACAAAACAATATGGTACTGTCTAAGAGACAGAAGGGAGAATCAGTGAAATAGACTTGGGGTAAATGACCTCAGCAAGATAGTGTATGATAAACCCAAGGATCCCAGCTTTAGGAACAAAAACCCATTATGTTTCAAAAACTGCTGGGATAATTGTAAAACAGTATGGGAGATAATAGGTTTAGGTCAACGTCTCATGCCCTACATGTATAAGGATAATTTTAGGGTTGTGATCTAATCTAAATTAATTTAGAAACCAGAGAAAATCCCAAATAAAATACCCAAGTCAGTTTGGAAATTTATGGTGATTTTAATTAATATAGAGGGAAGGAATTATGGAGAAGAGAAAGAAGAGGGTATAGGATTTCTCCTGCCTGGCCTATGCCAGAGGGAGTTCAAAGACCTCTGCCACAAGGTCTTTGGAGAAGATTAGAGGCTTTTCTAAGAGGATAGTGTTTGGAAGGTAAAGGAGAAAAGAATCAGCCTAAACTCCGAGAGAGCTCAGTGAAGATGCCTCATCTGAAGTAGGCTACTCTGCTTCTCCCAGTACAGTATCAAGGAAAACTCACTGCCAAAACCGGGCAATAGCTGCCACCATGCCAAGATGCCGAAATGCTCAGCAAGCTGCTGCCAGAGCCACCTCTCCAATAAAAGAGGCCAGAGAGAGGAAGTGATGTGAAATATATAGATGGTTTTTACATCACTTTCCTGCATCTCACATGTACCAATAGTAGCTTAAGCTTGACTTAGGACAGCCCAGGGCTTTGTCAGTTGTTTCTGATTTGTCATTTGCTAGCATGTCTGTAATAGGCCATCCTCCTAAATACTTAATCCTTAAGTATGGGTGTAGACATTCCTGTTTTTGTTAGACTAAGTAGGGTGGAGTAATCTATGCTTCACACATGTAATCATGGAAAAATCTTCTAAATTAATTAATTAAATAAGATTTTTTAAAAAGACTACAACACAAGTTACTCTCAAACTCAGAAATCATATTGTGGAGTGGTACAGATGAGATTAGTAGAGAGAAATGGAACTGGAATTTATATAAGGTCACAGTTGACCCAGATCCATATCCCCCAATTTTTGTAGATTAGAAAAGATAAAAAATATAAGGAAACATTTCCTCAAAATAAACAGATATAAAAACTTTAGTCATTGGAACATTTTTGTTTATGATGCATATGTGAATATACATATAGACTTATGAAGCCAAGAGATAAACAAACAAACCAGATAGCTCTCTCATTGGTTAGCCAAGGACTTAACGTATTTTGCATAAGTGAATGAATAATGAAGGAATAAAGAATGATGATATGTTTGATGGATGTTTCAAAGTTCTGGTCAAGCAGTCCACATTTTCAGTTTTAAGTAAAGATGCTTGAATGGATTGCATTCCTCTTCACTGTTCTGGTAAGCACAATGACAGTAGATAACATGAAAATACTATTTTTTACCTTTGTCTATCAGTCTAATCTGAAGGGATTTAAACTTAAATATTGCAGAATTATGCTTCTAGAAAATTATGACTTCTATCACTGTTAGCTTTTTGCTCAGATATCAAAACAAAACTCACGTAAAACTTTCTCTTTAAACATCAGTCAACAGCTAGTAATATTTAATTGGCCAGAACTCCTTCCTAATGGATATTATCTCTGAAGATACTCTTGGAAGCCAGGCAGTTCAAAATGGTATTCAATAATCAATTTTCTTGGCTGGCAGATTGATCCTTAAATAATTATCTTTTTGTAGTCTTGTTGATTTTTCCTTTAGGTTAATTTGCAGACATAATCAAAATTGTAGTATATGCTTTCTATGCGACATAGACAATTCAACAGAAGTTAAGAGTAAAAACAGTGGCTGATTTATTTTCTAACAAATTTTAAACTTGTGAATTACTTTTTTTTAAAAATCCATTTTGATAAATAATTATATTACAGCCACTTTCTGGCATACTGCTGATTCAAAAACATATATGCTTTGTATGCAAAATATAACTGCATGCAGCTGAAGTCTAGATCACTGATGTTCTATTATCTCCTTATAGTTATATGCCACCACTTAAAATTAAATAGAGAATAAGGAAATAAAGGAAACATAGAGCCAAAAGTAGTCTTAGGAGGAAGCATCCTAGAATACCAAAAAATTAGTTATACAAAGGTGGAATAAAAGAAACTGACAATCCATACTGTAGATGAATTAGGGAATAGAAGAAATAGAGGTGAAGATCTGTGTAAAGTATTGCAGATTGGTCAAAGCAGAACCAAGAGTAAAAGTAATTACTACAACTATACAAATGAAGAGAACTTTACACAATAACAAAATGAACAAAAATTAAAGTGACACTCATTCAAAAACATATGTATATTTTCTTTTAAAATATAAATTAGGTATCCCATAGTGGCAATTACTATTTTACATTATTGTGCTTTAAAAAGTTTTTCACTATTCTATACTGTACATGATTCAACTGAAGAAAATTGAGATTTTGAAAATGTGTCAAAATAAGGTGTGTCACTTTTTCAAAGAGCTGATTGCTTAAAACTTAGAATGTATTTTCTTATTGGGTCAAGGAAGTTCATTCCCTCCCCCTCCTCAGTAGCTTGACCTGTCCATCAAACATTCCAGACATAATACAGTTAAGCCAAGTTTGCGTCCCTGTACATGCTGTACGTCAATAAAAGTCAAGGCTTTGGGCTTGAGAGGAGGGAGAATTGAGAAGAGAACAAAGAAGGAAGAGGTTGGGAACAGAGCAGGCAGGTGAAGGGAAGGAGAAAGAGACTTGCAGGTTAGGGACTATGTGGTCAGGTTACTTAGAGGAATAATTGTCTACCCTTTCTAATAAACTTTATAAAATATATATCTGGGTAGAAATATTATTTCAATTCTTATACTATTAAAGTTATGTTATCATTGGTGGTTAAGTTCACAAATCAGACTAGAAAACCTATTAAACTCTGTATTTATCTGAAAATTTGCTTACTGTGAAGCCATTATTATCATTTTGTGATAAATGAGGGAAGGTCTAAATTCTAAAATAGTTGGTTCACAAACAGGAAGCACATTTTCAGAATTAATGGTTCAACATTAAAGATGCACAAATGCCTTAGTTGCCTTTCCTGTCAGCAGCAGTTCAATGGGGATATGGATTATGAATTTAAATTAAGATTATCAATGCCTGTGTAAAAAACTTCAGTAAGGAGATCAAACTAACCCTCTGCAAAAAATGCCACTAACAGTTTCCTTATTTAAAGAATAATCCCTCTACAATTACATCTTTATGAATGCATTTGACTTTTTAAAACACAAAAAATATGCTAGCCACAAGTAAAGATTTAATTCTTAGTGAAGAAATAGCTGAAAATTAACCATATGAGACTTACCTAAGTATTCTTCTGCTTACACCTCCAAGATTAATCAAGTAGTATAATATTTGTACTGGTCTCAAAAGTCCAATATCTGTATTCTATTTTATAGTACCTGGCATACCATAGAAATAATAAAAGCTCTATTTTAGAGAGGAATTATTTTTCAAAGTTCCTTAGGATGTTAACTTTCTCCCTTATATTGAGCTAAGTGAATTGCTCAAGTGACAGCTAGTAAATAGAAAGGTGAATGGGAAGACAGGAAAAACTGAGTTCGAATCCTGCCTCAAAACTTATTTGCCATGTGATTCTGGGCGAGTCACTTAATGTCTGCCAGTTTCAGTTTCCTCCTATGAAAAATAGGAATACTCATAGGGTTGTGAGAAGGATCAAACAAGAAAATATTTGCAAAATGCTTTGGAAAGCACTATATGAATGTTAGTTATAATAATGATGTTGATGTATTGGACTATGAACATTAATTCATAGATTACTGCTATTTATTTGTCTAAACAGCAAATAAGTTAAAAAAGAAAACAGTTTTTAAATGATTAAAGTGTTCCTACTAATTTTGGAAAACAATCATTTAAAAAGTTCCTAGAATTCATAATTCTAGTATAATGGATAGGCTGCTTTTCTGATAACTGGAGTATCAAAATCTGTGATCTGGAGATACCTGCATACTCCTTTGTATTTCTGTGGTCAAAGTAGATATATAAAAAGCATTATTTTCTCAGCATATTCTCTCACAAGTGTCATGAGAGTATCCATTGCTGACTTACAATGCAAGTTTGTCAAACCAGACAAACATAATCAGGTTACGGCCTAGAGAACTAATCATATACAAAATAAAAAACAAGTCACACTTGTCAATTCATAGTCAAATGCTGAGCTGTAGTCTTGCAAAGTGTAAACATGCCTCGGAAACATGAATGCTATATTCAGATATTAATTTACTGTGTATTTTGAAAGTAAGCCAACTCTTCCTACCCATCATGAGAGATCATATATTTTCTCTCTTGGCAATCAACATGCTCTTTCAGCCTACTACTGGTTAGACTAAGACAATAACTATCAGTGCCAATGAACAACTTGAAAATCTTCTTTGAAGAATGTGTTTGGGTTAGGATGACAATATAGTCTCAAGACAAAAAGAACAACAAATACAAAAAGAGAGATGCGATTCCCAATACAACCTGTATCAAAAGTTGAAGTGAGTTTTTAAGCTATTAAAAGTTTAAAACTATACTCAGATTTTTGGGAAATCCGACATTTGAAAGATTATGCACTACTGCTCTCATTAAATCGCTGTTCAACCTTGGAGGTTACTTGACTTAAACTGACAAATTTTCCCTATGCAGAAACTTGGCCTTGGATAAGGAAGGACTATGGAAAAAAATACTCTCTTCTGCTTTTTGCTCACATTTAAAAACTGAATGATATATATGATAATTTTAAAATGTTACAATAGGGAATAATAAAAGTGAAATATTGCTTAATTCATTGAGGTCTAATATTCCTACAAAAGCAAACAGGAGATTAAATGAGATCAGAGGGATTAAATAAGAGATAACTTTAGCAAGGTATTTGGCCCTCTCTCATGGTGTCTTTGTTTACAAGACTAAGAAATACAGACTGGATAAAAAGACAGGTAGATTTGTAGTAGAATTTGTAGAATATTGTAGTAGAATTTGTACTAATATTTGTAGAATATTAATTAATTGATGGTCAGAAGAAAGTATTCTTTAATGGTTTGCAACAGAACTCAATCCCCAGTCCTGTTCTATTCAATATTCACAACTTGAACACAGATATTTAATGCAAGCTTACTGAATATGTAGGTGATCAAAAAGGAAAAAAAGAAAAGGTAATCTTCTTAGACAAAAGAATAATAGCCCCAAAAGATTTACTTAGGCTAGAACAAGAAGTGAAATCTAAAAAGATGAAATTGCAATAGGATAAATGTAAATAATTATACTTAAGGATAAAAAAAATCACCTATATCAGTGATAACAAACCTTTTAGAGATTGTGTGCTACCTCACCCTCCCCAGAGACCACATGCCATGCTATACCCTGCCCTGCTCACCCCACCTCCTCCCTTAAACCACACAAGGGATGGAGAAAGCACTCCTATTGGGCTGCTGAGCAGAGGGGAAGGGTGATGTTAAAAAATGTCATCAGGCACAGTGGAAAGAGGAAAGGGAGCATCTCTACCTGAGTCACTCCAACTTCCTAATGATAAACCAGAGTGGGGGGTGGGGTGGGGGTGGGAGTGGCCACAGAGACAATGCTATGTGCCATCTTTGATATGCGTGCTATAGGTTTGCCAACACTGACCTGTATTATAGGACTGGGAAACAAGGTAAGATAGTGTGAAAAGATTTGGACATTATAATTGATTGCAAATTTAGTATAAGCAAATAATCAGATTCAGCTGCCAAAAAGGCTAATGAAATCTTAGGCTATGTGAAATATACTCACTATAGCAATGGAAATGATAACCAATCTGAATTCTTTGTTGTAATGTTATATTTAGTTTAGGGACCACATTTTAAAAGGCAAATTAACAAATGACAGATTATCAATGAGAAAGGGTAACAAAATCATGAGGGAACTTGAGATTATACTGTAAGATGACTGAAAGAAAGAATATAGGATAGTTAGCCTGGAGAATAGTTTTAGAGTCACCACAAAAGCTGTCTTCAGTTATCTGAAAGGAAGGAACTGAATTTTTCTACATGTCACTAGAGGGCAGAACTAAAATCAAGAAATAGAAGAAGTAAAGAAGTATAAGGACTAACAATTAGAGCTATCTATTAACAATAGTGGCTGTCTTGTAAGGTAGGGAACTTTGTTGAAAATATTCAAACAGAGGCTGGATAACCATTTAGTCAAAGATTTTATTACAGAAAGGATCTAAGTTTCAGATAAGAATAAACTGGAAGAACTCTGAAGACTTGGAACAATGTATATTTAAGTATAGTTTTACTGTAAATAATTTCTAGCGTAATAGGCTTTTCCCCCCTTTCCTGATAAATTTAATTAATTTTAAAAGGGAAAAAGAGAAAAATATTCAGTTTGTAGTATTCTTAGAAAAGAATACTCAATAAGGATACAACATGGAATGAATTAAAATATAAGGAGTCTTTTGACCAAAGACCAACTGAAGTATATGGAGATATAAGCTATGTTTTCTGCTCCTTCCAGATCATAGGCATTGTTACAATTCATGATCCTGAAAGAGTAAAACTATATTTCCTATTTTATTAGTCTCTATTATGGTTTGTATAATTTTGTCTGTTTATGTATGATTATGCATATGTGGCATATTTCTCTTTTCTTTTTTAAACTAATGTTAAATATGGAAAAATCTTCCCAAATTTAGTAAGATCCTACTATAAAACAGAATTTGAATTATGTCCTTTACACATAGTAGATATTAAATAAATGTTTGTGGAAGTGATGCACAGATATGAAATTCTATCTCTTAAAAACACCAGAAATTTAAAAAATTAAGAAATCCTAACTTGCAGGAAAATTCAGAATTTTCTTTTTTTTTAAAAATCATCCCAAATAAGCCTAGTTATTAAGATGATATATCATTTTCACTGACAAACCATAAAATAGGAAACTCTTTTGGAAATTTGTTTCTGTAAGAGATAATATTATGTGAATAATTTATGGATACTTAGAACTGTCTGCAGTATCTCTCATAATTCTGCTGTCAGAAATTCAGTAGGAAAAGAACATGAAAGCAAGCCTGAGAAGGAAAAATAAAGATGATTGTTAATATTGTCAATAAACCCCCCCAAAACATAGTATTTTTCCCCTTAAAAAAAGTTCACTCCTATTCCATTAACATTTCCTTTCTTTCTTTGCTGAATATATACCTTAATATAGGTTGGTGCATTGCAGATCCCTTCTCATACCAGGTCCCACAAACCATTATTTTCTGTGATTTTACAAGATGTTTTCCTGTCCCACTCCCCAAGTAAAAACTTTTAATTCTTTTCTCAGGAAATTTCATATATTCACTCTACAACTGAGACTATAATCCATGGATACTATGAAAAACTTTTTGTGATGGGTTTTTTGTCACAAAGTATTATCTTCTAAAAACATTGCAAGAGCACTAAGTAGCTTCAATTGTTCCTGTAACAAAGAAAATTACAAATAAGAAACTGCAAATCCTGTGCTCCAACCCTATATCTTTTTAATGTTCTATCTTCAGCCAAGTTACCTGAAAGAAGGGTGTTTCTGTGAAATGATCATTCCTCAGTCAATAGTGTTGGATAGCAGCTCACAGGCATGCCTGGATATACATTCCAAAGAGCTGTAAAACTAAATATTACTTTAGAAGGATTCTGTCAATATGTGAACCTCACCCCTTTGGTCTGATTCAATAAAATGGTATTAAGGTAGAATTTCTAAAGAGCTTAGAAAGTCAGCTGAAAACAATGTAGTATAGAACTAGCACTGTAATAAACCTGTGTCTAAGTTTTAGGACTTGCCAACTTGCATACTAAATTATAATAAAATTATATTTAGCCTCCCCTATAAATGACCCTGGGTACTTGGAGAACTCAAAAAACAAATAGGTAGGAAGGGAAAGAAGTAGACTTCAAGCTGAAGCACAACCAATTCAATACAACAAACATTTTCTCAATGCCTCCAATGTTTACGGCTTAATAGCAAAATGTTGGAAATAAATTATTTGCTTGATTCCTGGGGATGTGTTGACTGATACATGTATGTGATGGAATATTCTTATACTATAGAGAATGACAAATCTAAAAAATTCAAAAAATACAGTAAGAATTATAAAAAGTGTTGAAAAGCAGATACATAAGTACAACTATGTAAATGAAGATAACGTTAAAACAACAAAATTATACATAAGTGGTACAGAGTCCTTTGAGGCTCTTGCCTGGTCCCTCTTTTCTCTCTGTTTCTCCCTTTCTCTCATGTTTCCTTCCTAATTTTTTGTCTTATAAATCAGCCACCATATCTAGGCAGATGATCCTCATATCAGTTTATCCCCTCTTAAACCCTATCCTAACTGTGGATATCTTGGACCAGATGTCTTATAAACATCTTAAACTTAACATGACCAAAACTGAACTCATCTTTCCCCCATTAAATAACCTCACTGATATCCCTACAGCTTGTAGAGTTACTACTATCCTCTCAGGCATTCAGACTGTGACATAAGTGTAATCTTCAACTCTTCATTCCTCCACATCTCCAATATAGAATTAGTTGTCAAGTGCAGTCATTAATACCTTTGTAACATCTTTTGTGAATATTCCCTTCTCTCCTCTGACACACACTGCCAACCACTCTGGTGCACATCCTCACCATCTCAGACCAGGACTTTTTAAAACTTTTTTAAACCTTACCTTCCATCTTAGAATTGGTTCTAAGGCAGAAGAGTGCTAAGGGCTGGTCAAGTGACTTGCCTAGGGTCACACAGCTAGGAAGTGTCAGACCTTGATTATTGAAAGAGCCTGTGGGGCTGGTCTCTCTGCAGCAAGTCTCTTCCCTGATGCACTATGTCCTCCACTCAGCTACCAAACTGATACCATCAATTTCAGTGACTTTCTATTCCTTCTAGAATCAAATATTTAAAAAAAAAACCCTCTGGTTTTTGTAAACATGTCTATAACCTAGCTCCCTCCTACCTTACCAGTCTTCTTATACCCTATATGCTCACACTCTATTCTACTTCCTACACCATATACACACTAATTTAGTGACACTGGTCTGTTTGCATCAAGACATTTATTTCATCTTCTAATTTTATGGATTTTCACTGTTATTCAGTCTTTTTTTAGTCTATGTGACCCAATTTAGGGTTTTCTAGCAAAAATATGTGGTTTGTCATTTCCTTCTCCAATTCATTTTACAAATAAGGAAACTGAGGCAAATAGGGTTATGTGACTTGACCAGTGTCACATTGCAATTAAGTATCTGGGCCTGAATTTTATACTCATGTTCTTACTCCAACCCCAGTGCTCTACTCACTGCACTATCTAGCTGCCAATCTATTGGGGAACGGCTAAAACAAAGTGTTGCATGAATGTAATGGAATGTTACTATGCCATAAGATCAATATGTTGAATACAGTGAAGAATGGAAGGAAAACTATATATGCTATATCCACAACAATATAAATGCAAAGAATCTCCATAAAACAATAAAAAGTGAATGGTCTAAGATTATAAAAAGAACAAGCATGGCCCCAGAGAAGAACTGAGACAAACTCTGACTTGGTTTATAGATATGTAACATAGTATTTATTTTCAGACTTTTTCTTTTTACTGGTTTTGATGAATTTGTTTGTCTTCCCCTTTTTTCTTCTTAAAAAATATTCTTTAGTATATGGGATGATACTCTCAGAGGGGAATACGCATTTATAGAGAACAAAAAATATTTGAAAATTTATTTTAAATATTAAAAATAGATTATATTACTCAAAGAGTCTAGCACTTGAGGGATAGGGTAGGATGGTAAAGAAAGGACCACTAGCAAGGAGGACCTATTTAAGATGAGTATGAATAAATTTGGTGACTTTCTGGTGACAATAGAATCACTATATAACTGCCAGTTTTTTTTTAAATAATAATTTTAAAAATTGAATAGAAAAATGTATCCCAAATTGTGGCATCTAAGACTCCAACAATCTTTTAAAATACATTCTTTAGTATCAGTATTAAATAGTGAGCAAATGGGAAAGGTTCATTTGTTGACAAAATACTTTCAATTCTATAAGAAATATGATGGAATTAATTCTTTAACTTTGTACCTCCTATAAAAGAAACTTATTATTTCTATTTCATCTTTAGGATCACTATTCTTTTGAAATATATAAGCTATTATTCTTTAGATAAATCAGAAATTCTAAAGCTTTTAATAAATTGCTAGTGTCAAAGTATGCACTAATTCTATTCTAGGTGGACATATTATTTTAGTATAATTATAGTAAAGTAGTTAGTATTTGATTACCTAGTGAACTTGATGGCCAAGAATTAGGCATATGCCAGGACTGGCTTACAGACAAATATGTGTGATTGGTTTTCATTAACCACAGTTGTCCATCTAGGTCTAAACACGTTTATGTACATTTTGATTCCTCCCTTAGCATATTCACTCCTTAAAGCCAGGGGCCATTTTCACTCTTTATTTGTGTTCCCAGTGCTTAGTGCACATGATAAGTGCTCAATAGATTCTTGTTTAGTAATAAAGAGATGCTTACTTTCTGATCTAACAGCATCCTTGTTGGAAACCATCTCATCTCCTCCCTAGGACAAAAAGACATCTACTTATCTGTATACAATTTCTTTGTTCAATATTTTATCTGGCTTTGGAATGCTGTTTAGTGTCCATTTCACTATCTTAATACAACTGTTAACAATATACCTAGAACTATATACCATGCTTGCTTCCATCTGTTTCCCTTTTTATTTTCAATAATATTCAAAGTTTTACTTCATTGAATTTGATCATTTAGTTAATAGTAATCACTTCTCTGATTCTCCTTCCTTTTTAAAGCAGCAGATTTTTAAAAACATTGACAACATACTGCTCTGATCGTAGTAAGCAAAAATATCCAGGAAATTTTTAAGTGTGAAAATGCACATAAAGATCTTCATCTTCTCAGGGTTATCAAGGATCACTATTTTCTTGTGTCTTTGATTTGCTTCAAAATCTGTATGTACAATTCAACCCAATAACACTTATCCCCATATGCCTTCACCTTATATTTTAAAGATTTTTATACTACCTTAAAATATTTTTATCTGACATTATTTGTATAGAAAGTGTTTTATAATTATGTTCATACAGTTCCTGGGTTTGTCTTGACGGGCGTACTCCTGAGCCTTTTATATTGTCTCTTTTTGCAGGGCTTTGTTGGTGAAATATACAAATGTTGATGATTTATTTGAGATTTTTATTTCCTTTTGCTTTGCTAAAATTGTTTCAAGTAGCATTTTAGTTGAATTTCTAGGATTCTCTGTCCTATTTACCTATGTTCTATAATATACCATCATAATGTCTACAAAAAAGTTTTATTTCCTATTGCCTATTCTAATTTCTTTGACTTTTTTTCTTCGCTTTTTGCTATTTCTAGTACAAGACTGAATAATGATCATGGGCCAAAGATCCTTCTTTCACTCCTAATCTTTTTGGGAAGGCTTCTAGCTTATTCTTGTTACAGATAATACCTATAGATAGTTTTAAGTGGATGCTTCTTATCATGTTAAGGAAAAGGGATTTCTGCATCAAGATATTGTTCCTTTAATGTTTCTGTTTTCTGCTTCTGACAGTAATCCACATGCTATAAAGGGAGTAGCAAAACTATCTAACTTTCAAGACCAGTAAAAAGACTGCTAAGCAAGCAGGATACTATAATATTAAGCACACACACAGACACACACACACACACACACACACACAGACACACACACACACACAGCATGCTAATATTGCAATCCAGTAAAACTGAAGATAGGTAGAGAAAATTAGGCAAAGAAATGAAAGCAAAGAAAGAAAATTGTGAAAAAGACAATTAACAGCTAGGTAGAAGAGGTACAAAAATACTGAAGAAAACAACAAAAAATAGAATTGGCCAATTGGAAAAAGAGGTACAGAAATTTATTGATGCAAATAACTCTTTAAAAAAGCAGGAAAAAACTCTTAGAAAAACTCTTTTAAAAGACCAAAAGCAAAAATGAGGTATGAAAGCTACCAGAAGAAAATAATTCCTTGAAATTGGAATTGTGTAAGTGGAAGCTAATGACTCCATAAAACATCAAGAAAAATTTTTTTAAAAATCAAAAGAATGAAAAAAATAGAAAATGTGAAATAACTCATTGAGCAAACTGATCTAGAAAACAGGCTGAAAAGAAATAATTTTGAATTATTGAGTTACCAGAAAGCAATAAACATAGAAAGAGACTAGACATCATATTTCAGGAAATAGTCAAAGAAAACTACCCTGCAGACTCAAACCAGAGAGTAAGATAGAAATTAAAAGAATTCATCAAATTCACTACCTGAAAGAGACCCACAAATAATAACACCCAGGAATAATATAGCCAAATTCCAGAACTTCTAGGTAAAGATAAAATATTTTAAGAAAAAAAAAGAAATAATTTAAATATCCTGGAATAACAGTCAGGATCACACAAGATTTAGCAGCTACTACATTAATGGAGTGGAGGGCTTACAATATGATATAGAAAGCTAAAAAGGAGAGGAAGAGAATGAGAGAAAAGAGATTTGATCAAAAGAAAGGAAGAATATGATCAGAAGCAAAGTAGACTTAAAGTAAAGAAAAGTAAAGTAAAGCAGACTTTAAAGAAAGGTTAAAAAGAGAGAAAGGATAAGTGAGAGGAAATAGGATGGTGTTAAATTAACATTTAGTAATCATAATTGTGAATGTAAATAAGATGAATTCACCTATAAACCAGAAGCAGAGAGGAGAATAGATCAGAAACCAGAATCTATCAATATATTATTTACAAGAAACATACCCAGAATTAAAATGAGGGGCTGGAGCCGAATTTATTATGCTTCAATTGAAGTAAAAATGGCAGGGAGAAGTAATCATGATCTCAGGCAAAGCAAAAGCAAAAATAGATCTAATATAAAAAGATAAGTTGGGGGCAGCTGGGTAGCTCAGTGGATTGAGAGCCAGTCCTAGAGATGGGAGGTCCTAGGTTCAAATCTGACCTCAGACACTTCCCAGCTGTGTGACCCTGGGCAAGTCACTTAACCCCCATTGCCTAGCCCTTACCACTCTTCTGCCTTGGAACCACTACATAGTATTGATTCCAAGATGGAATGTAAGGGTTATATTAAAAAAAAAAAAAGATAAGTAGGGAAATTACATTTTGATAAAAAGAACCATGGTCAGTGAAGTAATATCAATATAAAAATATATAACCAAATGTCATAGTATCCAAATTCTTAAAGGTAAAGTTAAGTGAAAATTGACTATGTATTAGGACATTAAAATTTTCCTCACAAACAAATGAAGAAAAACAGAAAGATTAAATAAACACTTTTCAAAATCATAATGAAATAAAAATTACATTTTGATAAAGGGCTGGGAAAGCATAGATTAATATCTAATTAAAAACTAAATAATCTAATTATAAAGAAAGAGTGGGTCAAAGACCAAATCTTAAAAATGATCAATAATTTCATTCAAGAAAATGACAATGAGACAATATTCCAAAATTTGTGGGATACAGTCAAACTAGTACTTACAAGAATATTTCCTTTTCTAAATGTTTATATCAATAAAAGAGGAAAGATTGAGCATGTGACTAAAAAAAAAAACTAGAGAAAGGATGAATTAAAAATTATCAATTAGATATCAAAACATAAATCCTTAAAAAAAAATCAAAGAAGAGATAAATAAAATTGAAGGTAAACAGAAAAACAAATCACTGACCTCACAAATAAAATCAGGAGCTAGTTTTATGGAAAAAAATAAGTCATTGGCTAATTTAATTTTTTAAAAGATCAAATTACTAATATCAAAAATGAAAAGGATGAATGCATTATCAATGAAGATGAAATTAAAGCAATTAGTAGTTCCTTCCTGAATTATATGACAATAAAATTGATAATCTAAATTAAATAGATGAATCTTTACAAAAATATAAACTGCCCATATTAACAGAAAATGAAATATAATATTTAAATAATCCTATATTAGAAAAAGCAATTGAACAAGCCATCAGTGAGTCCCCTAAAGAAAAAAAAAACAACAAATGCAAGGTCAGATGGATTCACAAATTCAACGAAATATTTAAGGAGCTAATTCTGATTCTATATACACTATGTAAAAAATTTGAAAAAATAGATAAAGGAGGCTTGCCAAATTATTTTAATGACAGAAATAGGATTTTATGACTGTAACAAACTTAACCAGGGAGAGCAAAAACAAGAGAAAGAAATCTAGAGGCTAATTTCCTCAATGAATATGGATGCAAAAATTTTAAATAAAATACTAGTAATAAGACCATTGTAATATATCACAAAGATTACATTATGACCAGGTGAAATTGATACCAGGAATGCCAGGTTGCTTCAATATTAGGAACACTATGAGCATGATTGACTATATTTCTATTTAAAAAGCAACAAAAATCATAGGATTATCTCAATAGAAACAAATAAGTTTTCTGATAAAATACCCATTTCTATTTTTTTAAATATTTCTGTTAAAAATACTATAAAACATAGGAATCTTAAAATGATAAATAGCATTCATTTAAAACCAAGAGGAAGCATTATCTGTAACAGCGATAAACTTGAAGCCTTGTAAAGATTAAAATTTTGGGGAGACTGAGGCAGGTAGAAATTAGTTTCTCTCTGCAATGAGTATTATATTTTTATGAGGTTTATTGAAGATTAAAATATAAAGAAAACACAAGTAAGAAAAGCATGTGTCTAGGCCCAGAGAGCCTATTCATGACCTCTCACATCTTGCCTGCTAGGTGGAGAGCCACTTGTGCTCTGAAACGGAAGTAAAAAGAGGTCCGAGCCTATTCACAACCAGGTTTAAATACCCCATCTTGCTCTCGGCCCAGGTGAGAATTCAGTGAGATTAGAGGGCATTCTGGGGAAGTGGAGCAAGGGCTTCTGGGGATTGAAGTCCTGGATTCGAGTTTATTTTTACAGCCTTTCTAGTAAGATCAGGAGTGAAGCAAGGATGACTGTTATGACCAATATTTTTCAATAATACACACATGCATGAAAGACTAAAAATAGGCAATAATGAAACAAAATTCTTTGCAGTGTTGAAGAGGCATGCATGCAAAGCACAGAAAAAACTGAGGATGGATCATCTGTCAGTCAAAAGGAACATTCCACTTGGAATGTTCCAGAAAAGACAGTTGAAGCCAAGCCAGGCTGAACTGGGCCAAGAGGCTGGAGGACTGAGGCTTCGGGCTTTGGCTGGTGTGGCTGATAGTGGTGAAGAACCTATTTGTACCTCTGAGACTGATCTGGCTGAGATGAAGGAAAGAAGAACCTATTTGTACCCCTGTGACTGATCTGGCTGATTGACAGAGAAAGAGGAAGACAGTTGTCCTCATATTTCTCTGACTGACTGTTTCACAGTTGTGACAGAAGTTGCCATATTCTCAATATCCTCCAACCTTAGGCAACCTATAGAGAATAGGGAAAACCCAATCCCGCTTACCTTGTCCTCCATCTTTTCCTGTCTTCCCCAAATAAACCCTTACTTGAGAAATCAAGAGAAAAGAGTATTTCCTCTGAGATCTCATAGCTCAGAGAAGAAAAGAGAGGAGAGGAAGGGAGATTGGAAGAGGGAGGAAGTGGGAGGTATAGGGAGGAGAAAAGGCAAACTTGATCCATTAGTTATCCAGTATCAATCAATATATACCCTCAGAATTACTATCTATTGCATATTGCCCCCCCTAAAATAAACTGAACCCCTCAATCCTAAGAGACACCAGTAGGAAAGATGTTTAAGCAGGCAATCTGTGGAGATGTGGTGATGCAGCTATAGTAAAATGACCCACATGATATTCGATTCTTTGGATTATAATGGCAACACAACCATGTTTATACTGCAATTGCCATTGCAAACTGACACCATACTATGGTAGATTTTGACTCAGGCTTATGTTATCTCTATGGCAGCCTTACAAACTCTGACCTATTTAAAGAAAATTTATAGATTTGTGATCCCCCAAAAGGCAGAACAGATACTGGTTGTTGATAATAACCTGGAAAACATCATTAAGAACTTGTTTGAGAAATTGATCAAGGAAAAAGGGTTAGATCAGGTTAAGGGCAAGAACAATGGACAGGCAGATAGTGTACCTAAAGAAAAAGAGAGAAAGGAAAAGAAATCTAAGGTCAATGCAAAGGGAAAGGAAGGTGACAAGTACACTATGTCTGAGAGTGAGCCAGAAAAAAATTTGTCCACTAAAGGAGGTCACCAATCTATCAACTACAGCTGATGTGCTATAATCTAAAGTGCACACGCAGTTTACATCATAGGAACTTAAATACCTAAAGAAAAGTTTTCCAAATTTCATAGAACAACCTTTTAAAACACAGAAGGAAGTGAAACATGCTTTTAGGATCTTTGACCCAGACTTTGAAGATGTAGAGTTCCTCCTGTCTGAACTGTTTAGCCCCCATGAGCAAAGGCAATTCCTTGAAAAGACCAGGACTGATAACAACTTGACTAGTTGGCCCACTGAGGAGCAAAGGGAAGATCTAGATTTTGCAAACCCAACAAGCATGTCCTACTTAAGGAAATGTAGGGAAGACTTGCTCCAAGCTATAAAACAGTATTGCTTGAAGCCGAATGCATGGGCTAGGTTTGATAAACTCATGCAAAACAAAGGGGAACATCCAGCCACATTCATTGACCATCTTTCAAAAATTGCAGAATCAATATTGGGTCTAGAGGCTAATAGTGAGGAGTCTTCCAGACACGTACAGAGACAGTTTTTGATGGGCTGCACACCTCATTTAAGGAACTTTTTTTAAACACTATTTCCCTAAATATGACATTGTAAGCCTGATTGAACTACATGAAACAGCTAGTTGTTGGTTGTCTCTTGAATCGAGGATGACAATTGTCTTTGTGCGTTTTTGTGCACAAAGACACCTGTGCATGAAGATTTAAGTGGAAAAGTCGATGCACAGAGACAGTCCCACTCTCTCGGCGTTGGAAGCCTGGGTCCAGTGGCACGAAAAGTCGTTACACCTGGAGACTTCCTGAGCTGCATTGGATGGCCGTGTTGTCTTTTGTGCTCCATCATGCCCTAAGCACTCCACAGTGCCTTGCTGCATCGCCATCTCAGCCATTGAATCTTCTTGTTGGTTTCTTCCACCTGTTCCGCCGAAGCAGTCTTCACATGCTGGGTGAGCAAAGCCCTAGTTCACCAGGGGTCGACGTCGACCCGATGGCTACCCTCACAAAGTTTAGCCGGCCTGTTGAAGCCGTTAGCAGCTACTAGGAGCCACAAGTGAGAGCTGGGTGTCAGGTGAGGGTCAGTGGCTGGAGAGCTGTCCTAGAAGGGCACGATAAGCCCTCCATACCAGAGATATTACCCCTCCCTGAGCACCCCATACACCCTATATGAAACAGCTAGTTATCTCCATGATAATCAGTCAGAACAGCATAAACAAATGCAAAACTTAAAAGGCAAATTAGAAGTAACAGAGAAAAATCTTAGAGAAAAGGAGATGGAAGAAATCAAGAAACTAAACACTGTTAGGACTTACACAAAATCTAGTTACACAAAACCAAAACCTGTGCAGAGAGAATCTAGAGAGACTAGGCAATGCTTCTTCTGCCACAAGAGAGGGCACTTGATAAAAGATTGTTTTTTGAAGAAGAAATATGAAGTCAATGACAAGACCATACAAAATAGATACACAAAATAGCAAAATCCCACTTGCTGTTCTCATTGCAAGCTAATATCCACAAAGCAAGCATCTGATTTGCAAGAGAGGCAACATGCCATTAAAACTGGAGCCAAACCTAAGTATTCTGACATGGTTAGGAAAGAATTAAGAAACCAGGCCTTTAAAGTATATAGTCTAGTACATGGAGATAGAAGAGATAGTGAACAAGAGATTGCTGTTAAAAATAGTAGGAAAAAAAAGATAAAAATGGTGAAAAAATTGTGCAATAAAGTGAATCTGTGAGTGATAGCTATTTCAATAAAGCAAGAGAAAGGCAGAGACTAGTAAAAGAGATAGGTACAAAAGAAATCATGTCTCAAATAGCAAATGAGATGAGCGATTTAGAGAAAAAGCTGCATAGTAACCACACAGGAGAAAAAGTGCAAATAAGGTCAAATCATTATTAGAGAACTTTTTTCAGTGCAGAGCGGGTGCTAGGATTGAATTTTGTAAAAGAGAGACAAAGTCGAAGAAACTCAAGCAGGAGTTGGTGAAAGACACAGAAACAAAATTTCAATTCCCTACAGGTTACTGTTACTAGAGATATAAATGCTTTGAAACCATCCACAGATTTGCATGACATCCCACCAAATTCAGTTAATTCATCCAATAGCTATATGGCACAAATTCCCTTAGAAATGACATCTACTTTGAATCCAGAAGCAGAAACCTTCCATCCAGCAATGATTGATTTAGAGAATAGAAAATTCACTGAAAATGAAGCTGAAATTACATATGAAAACAATAATCCTACTCAAAGTAATGGAGATGACATGACAGTTGAATTTGAAAAGAGGAATGAAATGGAAGTCTTAGTAACTGAAAGAATAACCAAGGATTTAAATGGCAGACTTGAAGCCAACATTCTAAGTGGCAGAGGGGAATCTAGCCAAATAATCTTATGTGAGATAAGCAACAGCTATGATTTAAATTCATGTTCCAATGTAGTAGAGAAAGACTTCAGAGGAAATGATTTGAATCAAAAAGAACTAATCCTAACATGCAGGCAAAGGGTACCAAAGGAATGAACAGTGACTCGGTGGCAATACACACCTTAGCTACACAGCCAAAAACATATGTATATACTACTGTGGGAAAGAATGCAGGCACACATCCTACTGATGATGCAGGGGAACATGCAGATGTACTGAACTTATTCCCAGAAGAAAATAACAGAGGGAAAGATTTCTATCTCTACACAGTCAAAAGAGAGTGAAGATGAACCTAAACCTCAGACTGGTGAAAGAGTAGTACCTATGATTATTAACAACATAGAATACCTGCAAGAAGAAATTAACCCCATACCATCAGGTTTACCAACTCAAAATGCAAATCTAAAGTTTAGTAGTGAGAAACAACCAGAAACTGATTTGAGAAAGATAAAAGCTGGTGACATAGGCTTAGATCAACACACAAAGCCAGAGTTACCAACATCTGACATAAGTTTACATGGCACTGAGAAAAATCCAAAGAATATAAGGATTGGATTCAGTGATTCAGATACTGAATCAGAAGGAATACCAGAGGGTGTAATAATAATGGACCAAGATGATTTAGTTTTGTTGCATATATATATATATATATAATTACAGCAGATGACATGATGGTGTATTTAGGGAATCCTAGAGAATCAACTAAGAAACTATTTGAAACAATAATTTTAGGAAAATTGCAGGATACAAAATCATTGGTATTTCTATATCCTACCAAAAGACAGCAAGAAGAGATAGAAAGAGAAATTCCATGAAAAATAACTGAAGACAAAATAAAATACTCAACAATCTACTTGCTAAGACATGCACTAGCATTACCAATTACAAAATGCTTTTCACACAAATAAAGACAGATTTTAATAATTGCAAAATTTTTAATTGCTCACAAGCAAGCCAATCCAATATAATAAAAATCACAATTCTACCTAAATTAATTTACTTATTCAGTACCCATACAAATTACTGCCAATTAATTATTTTAAAGAGCTAGATAAAATGGTAACAAAATCATCTAGAACAATATGTGAATTTTAATTTTATTCCACCCTGCTTAGTCTTTAGAAATTTAGCAACCAAGGAATGTATAGACCCCTACTTAAGGATTAACTGTGAGGAGGATGGCCTATGACCATCATGTGCTAGCAAGTGACAAATCAGAAAAAAACAAAAACAACTAACAGTTTCCTGGCCTATCCCAAGCCAAGTTTAAGCTACCATTAGTATATGTGAGACTCAGGAAGTGATGTAAAGAACTATCTATATATTTCTCATCACTTCCTCTCTCCAATCTATCTCTCACGGATACGTTGGGCTCTTTCAGCATTGGGAGGTCCTGGTGGCATTCTTAGCGTGCTTGGTGAGTGGTTTAGGTTGATTCCTCTTTTCCTTTACCTCCTAAAGCACTGTCCTCCAAGGAGGCCCCTCATCTCGGAGGAGGCCTCATGGCTAGAAGCCAAGCTAGACTGAGGAGGCCCCTTGGCCTAGGCCTCTGAACTCCTATCTGCCTTGCCAGAGCAATCCAATTCCTTTTCCTATCTCTTCTTCTTAATTTCTTCCTACTATTGTAATTAAACCACCATAAAAATCCCAAACTGACTTGGGTATTTTATTGGGATTGATTTTTAATCCCTGGTGACCACTAGTATAATATATTCAGTCAAGAACCCTAATTTTTACCTTAAGAAATATCAAGGGGATCAATTTAAAAAAATGTATGATAACGTAGTATTTCCAGATTTCAACTACATTACAAAGTAGTAATCAAGACAACTATCAAGGCACTAGCTAAAAAATAGAGTGGTGGATCAGTGGAATAGATGGAGACACAATATACTATAGTGAAAGAGCATAATAATCTAGTGATCACCATCTAACCAAAATTGCTAGGAAAACTAGAAAACACTTTGGCAGAAATCTGGCTTGGAACATTTCACACCATATATGAAAATGAAGACAAAAATGGATAAATTATTTAGAAATCAAAAGTGATATCATAAGTACATTAGGGGAGCACTGAAAAATATAACTGTTAGATATATGGATAAGGGAAGTTTGTGACCAAACAAGAGATAGATACCACTACTAAGTTCATACCCTAAAGAGATTGAAGAAAATGGAAAAGGACCTATTTTGTACAAAAATATTCAAAATGACTCTTTTTGTAATACAAAGAATTGGAAATTGAGATTATGCCTATCAATTGAGAATAAATAAATTGTATATTATTGGGATAAAATACTATTTTTCTTTAAACCCTTATAACCAAACCCTTAAATCTTTTGGTCTTAGAATTGATACTGTGTAGTTCCAAGGCAGAAGAGTAGTAAGGGCTGGGCAATTAGAGTGATGTAACTTGCAGAGGGGCCACACAGCTAGGAAATGTCTATGGCCATATTTGAATTCAGGACCTCCCATCTCCAGGCTTGGCACTCTATCCACTAGGACACCTAGTTGACCAAAGATGTAATACTATTGTGCTATAAGAAATGATGAGAAGGATGGTTCCAAAATATCTTGAAGTATTAATGTAAACTCATGCAAAGGGGAGTGAGAGAAAATAGAACATTGTACACAGTAATAACACTGTGAAAGACTTAACTACATTGCTCTAACAGTGATCCACAAGGCAATTCCAAAGGTCCCATAATAAAAAATACTATTCACCTCTAGAGACAACAGAAGGATTTAATGAAGACTGAAGCATATTTTTTTAAAACTTTATTTTTAATGTTCATTGCCCCAATCTGTTAGATCCAGTGGGTAAAAAAGAAATCGATAGAATTCATCAACTACCTCTTGAAAAAGATCCAAAATGAAAACACTCCCAGGAATAATAGCCAAATTCCAGGGCTCTCAAGCTTAGATAATAAAACAGCTACTCAAGTAAAATCCCTTGCTTTGGATTACTGGTCCTGCCTATATAAAGTAAATTTGGTCTGGAGACACATGAGAAAAGGGTGGGGAAAATCATGAGAAGTGCATTTGATAGGGTAGGGAGAATAAAATATTGTTTCTTATGATGTGATAGTGAAATCACCCGATTGAAATCTGTTCAATCTTTTAAAGTATATATGTAAACAATAATCACTTGTTTGTGCAGGTGATGTAACAATATAACCAGATAAAGATAGGTATAAAACAAAGTCCCTGCTACAAAACAATAGACAGGGAATACTAGTTGAGACATTACTTTAAAATAAAACAGGTTTAAGCAGTTCAGGATTATTTCTATGGATTTCATTGCCACTATGATATGCCACCTTTATTCTATCAAAGGTATGTATATATATATATATATATATATATATATATATATGTGTGTGTGTGTGTGTGTATATATATATATGTATATATATGTGTGAAATTTTAAAATTTTAAAAGAATTACATTACTGATTATTCAAGTTTCCAAAAAATTTAAGATAAAAAAGGGAGTATCAACTATTTTCATTACTCAAAACAATAGCTAACATTTATAAAGTTTTAAAAAGTGTTACATCCATGATTTCATCTGATAACAAACCAGAAGTTTCCACTTTGTTTTTACTATCAATCAGTTAGTTAACAAGCATTTATTAAATGTTTACTATATGTGTGGTCTGCTAAATGAGGAAGCTAGAGGGTTCAATGGATAGAGTGCTGGGTCTGAAGCCAGGAAGACCTGAGTTCAAATTTAGCCTCAAGACATTTACTAGCTGTGTGAACCTAGACAAGTCACTTAACCTGTTTATCATAATCTACTGAAGAAGGACATGCAAACCACTCTAGTATTTTCCACCCCCACCCTCAAAACAAGCAAACAACACAATAAAACCCACAGACAATACTGGTGTGCTAGAAACAGAAAGAAAGGCAATATTATGGTCACTTTTCTCAAAGATCTTACATTCTAATGGTGGTGACAATATGCAATTAACCCTGATTATTTTATTTAAGACATGTACAATATAAATGGAAAGCAAGAAAAGGAGGAAATATAAGACAAATGATCTTTGAGATGATACGGTCAACTCAAATTAAACATTAATAAGAACAAAATAATTATTCTTTCAAGGTGATGTTAATGCCATTCACTAATAAAAATGCTTCTTAGCAGAGCTTTCTTTAGCATTCTATTTTTAAAGATATATAAAATAACAATCCTGTTTTAGGGGGGATGGTGTAATTCTTAATAAAGTAATTAACCTGCTTCATGAACATAAAATATTACATATTAGGAGCATCTATTTCTCTAGAGAGATAATATTCTGGAGTCACATGACTAACAAAATAAAGAATTGGACATTTCAGTTCTTACTATTTCTTGAAAAGCCCCAAAGGAGGGATAATAAGTCATGGGCAGAGCAACTACAACTGAATCCACAGAATAAGAAAGTAAAGAAAATTAACAAGGTAATTGCTTATGAATCAAGCATTGAAAACATTAATTTATTATGCCTTCATTCAGTAGCCCTTCCTCTACCAGCACAGATACTCCAAAATAGCACATAAACCAACCCGGAGGGTTATGCTTTGGGACCTACTCAAGATTTTCCTTTCTTTTACAGACTATCAGAACCTATTCATGCCTTCTCCCAGCATCTTGCTGTAATCAGCAAGTCCATGGTTAAACAATAAGGGAAATATAACTCTTATAGTCTATCAGCCAAAGAACGAGTAACAGAAGGGAGAGGTGGAAAAAGGGATGGAATGAAACAGAAGAAAAAATAGAGGTCTACTTTTAAAAGGGGGTGGGCTCCCATTAAAAAATATTCCCACTGGAAGAAGACATACTCTATAATGGGAAATAAGGAACTTGCAATGGGTCTAATATTCAAAGACTTGGTACACAGGTAGATTATTTCCTCTGAGAAACTGTGCTTCCATAGAAAACATCCTAATTCTGGAAAAGGAAAATGTCAAGCTCCTAGGAGCAACTGGACACTCATAAAGGTGAGAAGAGAACCAACCTTTGAATCCAAAGAATAAATTACATGTAAACTGGAAAAAGAATATCATGGAGAGGGCAGGAGAAAAATGAGCACAGAGGGAAATTTCTGTCTCGTAATGAGGCAATGCTTCTAGCTGCATGACATCTCACATGAAGCAACAGTAACGTACAACAAAAAAGGGTGGCAAGATCTACCAAGGCAATAATGCAGAAATTGGCTAGAAATTAGTACTCACTCAAACTTGATACTTTAGAAGCTGAATTCCAGAAACAGAAGCTACAAAAGAACTAAATAAGCTAAATAAGAGTATACGCCATGAATCTCAGAATAAACATAAAGGAAGGGAAAAAAGAACAAGGAAAAGGAATCATTCTTAGAAAAAGCATAGAAAAAATGAAGAAAGCTAATAAAAGAAGTTGGAACAGAATAAGGGAGATGGGGAAGGAATTTTAAATAAATTACTGGGAAACAAGAGAAAGAACTGGACTATAAGTAAAGAAACTATTAGAAAAAGGTACAGAAAAAAATTATGGAGAGGAGGATATAAAGTGGGGAAAAGATTTGGAATGATTTAACTGAGAAGAAAAAAGAAAGAATTAGATTACTAAATAAAATTAAAAAGAAAAAGAAATCAATACATTACATAAACTAGAGAAAGGACTGAAAAAAGCAAAGGAGGGAACATATTGAGGCTAGAAACAAGAGAACCTATATGAAAAGAATTGCCTTAAAGCTGATTAAGAAAAAATCTTCTAATTCAGGAAAATAAATTGTAGGTACACAAATGGATGAGAATATAAGCTATTATAACTTTCAATGTAACTATATTTTAAAAATCCAATAAAATGTGAAAGGCAGACAGAATAAGAAAACAAAATTCCACTCTTTACTGGCTACTAGAAACACATTTAAAAAACCAAGGACATACATGAAATAAAGTAAAACCTTTCAATAAAATTTACTATGCATCATCAGCTGTATAACATATCAGATAAAGCAAAAACAACTCAACACCAATATTGAACTCATGAACAGCATAGGAAAACTTAACTGTATTGCCAAAAAGAAAAAGATAGTAAGATAATAATAGGAGACAATTTTTCTCTCTTAGTGACAAATTAAACAGAAAGATAAGTAAAAGGCAAAATTAAAAATTAAATTACTAGAGAAATTAGAATTAAAAGGCTTTTATTTGGGGCAGCTAGGGGGTTCAGTGGCTAGAGTGCCAGGCCTAGATATGGGAGGTCCTGGATGCATCTCTGGCCTCAGATACTTCTTATCTGTGTGACCCTGGGCAAGTCACTTTCTCACAACTCCAAGTTGCTCACAAGTCACAATTCCAATTCTCTGGACTTTATTGCTCTTCTGCTTTGGAACTGACACTTAATAGTGATTCTAAGACAGAAAGTAAGAGGTTTTTTGGAAACATTACTTAGAATGATTTCTAAAAAGGTCATTATAGAATACATATTCATATTATTCTCAGAACCACATGCGAGTTTTACAAATAATGGCTATATGTCAAGATACAGAGATATTGCTAATAAATATAACATGGCAGAAATACTATACATATCTTTAAAGATCATAAAATGATAAAAAAATCCATTTAGAAAGCATAAACAAAATACATAGATTTAATTGAAGACAATGAAAATACTAAGTAACAAGTGAAAGAACATTTTAGAGAAGCAATCATGTGAAAGAAAATTATAGTAATGAAATAACATATCAAAATTTATAGAAAGTGAGGGCAGTTGGGTAGCTCGGTGAATTGAGAGCCTGGCCAACAGATGGGAGGTTCTATATTCAAATCTGGCCTTAGACCATCCCTAGCTGTGTGAACATGGGCAAGTCACTTAACCCCCATTGCCTAGCCCTTAACACCCTTTTGCCTTGGAACCAACACACAGTATTGATTCCAAGACGGAAGGTAAGGGTTTAAAAAAAATTACAGAAAGTAATTAAAGCAACCATTAGAGGAAAAACACATACATTAACAAAACATAAAAGGAAAAGATTCATAAATTGATTATTTATTTTAGAAATTTTAGAAAATTGGAAACCAAATAATCTTAAAATGGGCACAAAAGAAAAAACCTTGAAAAGCAAAGGAGAAATAAAATATATTAGAAACCCCAAAGGCTATAGAATTGATAAAATTAAAATTCAGTTCTTTGAAGACAATGGCGTCCTAGCTATATGACCCTGGGCAAGTCAGAACTCCAATTGCCTAACTAACCCTTAACACTCTTCTGCCTTAGATTCACACTACTTTGTACAGATTCTAAGATGGAAGGTAAGAGTTTAAAAAGAAGAAAAGGCTAACAAAATTAATCAACTTTATTACAAGGAAAAGGTAGAAAATGAAATCACCCAAATAGCAAATGAATAAAGTAAAATGAACAAAACCAAAATAAAAAATAATCAGAACTAATTATGCATAGTTCTACCCCAACAAAACAAAGAACACCAAGGAGAGAGATTATTCTCCAAACTATACTCCATCTAGCATAATACCAACTAGAGTCTCAAATAATCCAATCTCAGAAAAGAAGATACAACTCTCTATAGTAACTAATCCTAGATTTAGAAGACAATTCTATCAAAGTTTCAAAGAATAATCAACACCAATACTATACAAAATACTACTCAACATTTTTGAAAGCACTCTAACAAATTTCTTTTATGAGGACACATAACAAATAACATTTTATGAGGCCACAAAACACAATAATAACTACAAAAATTACACAGTAAACTAGTAAAATTTTTTCCTGTTTACCAGCTTACCCAGTTTGGCTGCGCCATCTGGTGGGTATTCAGGGAACTGACCCTCCGAGGGGACACTCACAGTTCTCCTTAGGCACCTTCCTTTGGTAGAATCTGTCTGCTGGTCCTGTCCCCCTTCCAAAGGTATCTAGGTTAAACAACAAAAAGGTCACTTAATGGTGAATCATGTTTAACTACATTGTAATTGAACAAAACTATTGTTTAAAAAAAGTAGACTTGTTTACTAAATAAGGCCACACAACACTGTAAGTTTTTTCCAGAAGTTTTATTTAGGAAGACTCAGTGTTACACATAAGGAAAATTAAGTTTTAAAACTGATTTATATACCTACAAATTTGATTATCTACTCCATGGCCAAGAAATTAATGCAAAAAATATTCAAAAAAGTAAAAAAAAAGTTATCATTTCCAGAACTATATCATTTTTTAGTGTGGAGAGTAGGCAGCATCCATGCTTCACTCCCATATTTCCTAGGATAAGTTCTAGTATAACCCCAAATGTATTTTTTTATGATATTAAAAAAAGTCTGCTATAGTTATAATTTAAAGAGTTTTAAGGATAAATGAGTGTTGTACTTTCTCAAAAGTTTTTTTCTGCATCATTTTAAATAGTTACATGGTTTTTTAATGTGAATATATATGTTGATTGCTTTTCTAACGTAGAACTATTCTTGCTCCATTGGTATATATCCAATTCAATCATAATGAAAGATTTCTTGGATAAGTCACTCTAGCCTGTTTAATGACATTTTGTTTAAAATTTTTAAATCAATATTTATTAATGACACTCCTCTAAAGTTTTCCTGCTGTGTTTTATACTTCTCTGTCTTATGTATTAGGACTTTATTTGTGTCACAAAAGGATTTTGGCAATGTGCTCTTTCTCAATTTTTGGTAAAATTCTCTACGGAATCCATCAAGACAAATAGGCTTTATGGAGGGCTGGAAACTGGAAAGGGAACGCCCCTTTCCCCTCTACAGTTAGTTTCATTTCCTTTTCTGAGATTGGGTTATTTAAGATCTCTATTAGGTCTACTGCCAGTTTGTGCATTCTATATTTTGAGGCTACTCATTTCTTTTGTGTTCTCAGTTTTGTTGTCATATAACTGGGTTATATAAGGTACTGTTCACTCTTTATATTCTGGTTTTATTGTGATTTCAAACTTTGTTCATTTGCTATTTTAGTAATTTGACTATTTCCTCTATTCTTTTTCTTTAGAATGGCTAAAGAGTTTTTTATTTGCATTTCCAGAGAATCAGCCTTTAAATTTTATGATTTCTACAGTTTTTTTGGTTTCCAGTTTATTATTACTCTAATTTTTAAGATCTATTGTTTTGTGCTTATTTCATGTTATTTGTTGACTTTCTGATTACTTAAAATGTGTATGTAATTCATTAATTCTCTTTTTCTATTTTGTTAATGCATATTTATAGGTATGATTTATCCCAATAAGAACAGCTTTAGTTGCACATTCAAAATTTGGAATTACTGTTTCAGCATTATCATTTCCTTTCAAAAACTTGTTTTTATGATTTATTGCCCACTCATCATTTAAGATTTCATTGTTAAATCCTTTTTATTTATGTCTTTTGTTTGTGTTCCCTAAACCAATTCATTGTTTATATTGTGTAAATCTAAATAGGTCTATTTTTACTTTTTGTCTTTCTATAATGGTTTGCAATATTTCTGTAATTTTTGGAAAGCTACATGAAATGATAACAAATACAAAAATATTCTTTTGTAGTCCTATTTAGAAAAGCCATCATAAGTCTTTTGGTTAGAGTTCACCAGTAATTGGTTCAGTTCTATATGTTTTCTTTTGTTTATCTTTCTGTTAGACTTACCTAAAACTGTGAGAGGGATTCTGAAATCTCCTGTCACTACTTTATTTTATGATTTTAGTCTTTGGTTTATGGTCCTTATACTATTTTCAGTCCTTCTTTATTTTCTGTGCTCCTTGTGGAATTAAAACTTTTGCAATATGTCTCTTTTAAATAGTTGCTGCCATTGCCTCACAGAGCTTGCCAGTTCGTTCCCTGTCCCCTCCCTGCAAAACATTTCTGCAGGTGATAAGAGAATATTGCCCCATGGTAGAATTCTTTCTATGCCTCTGATCAGACACTCCATTATTAACCTTTGTTCTTCTCTTCTCTTGATCATATTTCCCCACTTTGTCTTAAAATCTCCTCCCTAGTTCCATGCCCTCTCAGCCTTCTGGGTGTCTGTTGTCACTGAGAACACTGAATCCTTTTTCTCCTGGGGATATGATAAATAGTGTTCCTGAACACCAAATTTCAGCAAATAATACTCAATATAAGGTCCTCATTTTCCTCCCTTCAACCATTACAACAATGTTTTTTTTCCTATCTTTTCCTCTTCTTCAATTCTTCCTCTTGCCTCCTCACTCATTCTCTTATAGATTTTCTTCTTCCTGAGACGCTACTAGTGTTATTTCCCCTTCATTCTTAGTCTTTGACTATGTTAGGGTACATCACATTTTCTCTCTCTCTTTCCACTCTTCTTCCTTTTTATGCAAAGTCCATTTTGTAATATAAAATCATTTTTTAAAATGTTCACCAGTAAGTTAAGTGTTATAAAATTTGATCTCCATGATCACTTCTATTTTACTTATGCTTTCTATTTGATCACTTCTATTTCGCTTCTGCTTTGTCTCCTTGTGTACATTCAATGGTCTCTTTTTCTCAGTTTCTTTTTGAACTTGTTGCTATATTTCTCCTTCCTGTATTTCTGTTGTCTGGGGTTTGAGAAGCATAGAATCTTTTCAGACCTGATTCCCTTTCTAAGAATGTTTTGAATGCCTAAAATGTCCATCTTTTTTTATTTATGGTTAGGCTTAGATTTGCAGAGAAGGTTACAGAGAAGCTACATCTTGAGCTCCCTTGCCAAATGGTGTTGTGTTATTTGAATTTCATTTTCTTTATATTTGACAGGTTTTTTTCTTGGTTGTTTGCAAAATTTATAACAGAAGTGTTAAATTTAACTACTTTGTGTTTTAGGTTTGCAGCCTTAGGTTTTTGGTTATTTTCCTTGGAGAGTAATCTATGGGTTCTTTCAATTGGTCTTTTGTTTTCTGTGTCCAGATGTTCTGGGACGTATTCTTGTATTATTTTTTGAATTATGATGTTTGGGTGTTTTACTTGTCATGTTTTTCTGGGAGAACTATAATCCTTAAAGTCATTTTTATACATCCTGCCTTCAAAATCATTATGCTTTCCTTGTATAGAGTGAATGCTTTCTTGTAATGTTATTGCTTTTGCTTCTTCTTTGAAATTATCTCTCACTCTCAATGTATTTAAATTTCCAATCTCCCTTTCTCTTTCTTCCTGCCTTCCTTCCTTCCTCCCTCCCTACTCCACCCCCCCCTTTTTGTTATCATATTAGATACAAGTTTCTCTAATCTACTAATTACATCCACTATTCAGGACATAAGTTCTGCTCTTAAAATTTTTATATCTCTTTTAAATCATTAAGAAATCTCATGAATTCTAGTAGTTCCATACTCTCCTCAAAATCCTAAGGGTTCTCTGCCTCACTGGGTATTAAATCACTTTCCTTTGTTTTGCAGCTTTTATTGAAAGACGCCTGAATTAACTTACCTGATTTGAGTGTAATACATCCTTCTGGTATTTTTTAAAAGTCAATCAGGGTTAAGTGACTTGCCCAGGGTTGCTGCTAGCAAATGTTTGAGGCTGGATTTGAATTCAAGTATTCCTGACTCCAGGTTCAGTGCTCTATCAATTGTACCATCTAGCTGCTCCTTCCTTCTGATATGAATATCCTCTCTGTTGTTTATCTGTTTATTGTAAAAGGGATTTATTTGAGTTTTCTTCCTCCTGAGGTCTTCAGTAATTTCAGTACCTTTTTCCTTATTTTCCACTACTGGTTATGGTCTGACTTTTGTCCCCTAATTGTTTTTTTTTCCCCCTAGTGCTTAAGATCTCAAAGAGTAGTAGTATTTTCCTATCCTTCGCAATTTATAGCTCACCAGCCTAGGTCTCTGACCCAAGTGACTTTTGGAGAGCACAGAACTGACTCCAGTTGGTTGCTACACTCTTTTAGGCTTGGGAAAGTGCCACTTAGTACCTCCAACCACCTGTCCTGCCCTGTTTCCTCTTTTCCTCAGTTCTCAGATCCAGCAGCAAAGAGAGCCACCTTGTTGCTATTATAACCTGAGCATAGTCCTGATAAATATAAAGAGATTCATCACCAATAATTTAATTACATGGTAAATATCTTTGGATATAGAAATCCAATGAACAAAGAAACACAAAATAGTGTTCAATCGTGTTCTACCATTTCTATTGGGAATGGCAATGTGGTAGAAAATGGAAGAGAAAGTACTAAGAATCACAACTACATTTTTGGATTACATATAAATTTACTTCCTTATTAAACTTTGAAATGTGAAATTCTTGACCAGTGACCAAGTCACAACCAGAGGACCTATTGCATATAAAAATAGATAGTCTTGTTTTAAATACAAATGGATGTTAAAAGGATATCTAACAAAAAAGGATGGCTCACATTCTTTCTGGAGAAACAAAGAAGCTAGTGAAGTTAGGTTACCTTTTGTCCAAAGAGAAGAAACATCATTTCAAGGAACACCTGGTCATTTTGTATGGTCTTGTGGATTATAAAAAGGTCACCATAAAGACAGTTGCTACTTACTCAACAATATTTATTGTAGAGGATGAGAAGGGAGAAATTTTTTTCCAAATAACTCAATAAAACTCTCTAAATATATCAACATATTTTTAATATTTGGTGAATGTGACATAAAAATGAATATGGAATACAAAAAAGCGTTAGAAAATGTGACCCTGAAGAAATGAAAGTAGCTAAAGATTTATATAATGTATAGAAGCCTTGTGCCTATTTAAAAATAGATATTTCCTGACATGTCTCCCCATACACTAAACATTCTCTTGCAGCAATAAAAACATAAAACAAAACAAAACAAAAGATGATCTTATTGTCTATACAATACTAAAGGAAAAAAATTCTATTTTATCATCTGTCCTCTAGGTCTAAGTCTGGTCACTGTAATTAATCTGAGCATGAAGTGTCTTTTAGTGTTATTTCCCTTTATAGTGTTTGAGTTAGTATTATACTGTTCTCCTTATTCTGATTCAAATAGTGGACAGAGCACCCTACCTCTGACAATTACTAGCTGGGTGACCCTGGGCAAGCCACTTAACTTATATCTATCTCTGTTTCTTCAAATGCAAAGTGGGAATAATAATAGCAAAATGAGACCTCTGCTTGAAGACATCTGGCAAGAAAAAACTCTAGTAGCTCCTGTGGCAGTCAATTCCACCTTAGTATAATTCTAATTGATAGGACATGTTATCTCTCATCCAAATAGTTAAATGTTGCTTCCCTGAAGCTCTCATCTTTTGTTCCCAAATTCTGCCCACTTGGGCCAAACATGAATGCCTAAAGGTCAGAAGCCCCTCCACCCTTTCATCCACCCAGACTTTTCTTGTCTAGGCTAAATTTTACTAGTTTCTAAATCAATCTTCATATGGCTTTATCTTGAGGTCCATAACTATCCTGCTTTCCTCCTCTGGACCTTCTGTAGTTCATAGATGTCTGGATTTATGACCTGCAACTTTTGAATGTTTCCTGAACCAGATTAAACTACAATTAGAAAATATTTTTTAAAAAAAGAATAAAATGTTAATATGTGGTTTTCTCAGTTAATATGTGGTCCACAGAGATATTTATGTATGTTTTAGTTAACCCATTTCTATTTGATCACTGTCCAAGCTTATCAATATCTCTCCTAAAATATGTTTTCCACAACCAAACATAATACATACTCCAAAAATACTATTTGACCATGGTAGAGTATTATTTCTTACCTCCTTAGACCTGGAAGCTATGCCTCCCAATACAGCCTCACATCATATTTAAACGATGATGAGTTTTGAGTTAAATTAATATCTCCAGATTATTTCTATATGGACTATCTAACCAAGCTTTCTCTATCTTATATTTCTTAAGCTGCTTTTCTGAACCCAATTGTAAGACCTGATATTTATCCCTATTAAATTTAATCTTATTCAACTCAGTACACTATTCTAACTTGTCAAGGTATTTTAAAACCCCAATGCTGTCTAACATGTCAGCTATTTATTTCTTCCAGCTTTGTGTCATCTGCAAATGTGATAAGAATGACACCTATGTCTTTATCTAAGTCATTGGTAAAAATCTTAAAATGCAGAGGGTCAAGCCAAGATCCTTAAGATATTCATTTGATCCTGAGGACAAGACCTCCTTTCAATGATGCAAATACTTCACTAATGACCACCTCTTTCAATATAAACATTTAAGCAGATCTAAAGGGATCTAGTCACCCACCCTACATTTTTCCATATTCCCTCACCCAACTAAAAATTGGTATCAGCTGCTTTGCTAAAACCTAGGGAAACTCCATGTTCACTATATCTCTAAATCTATTACTTTACCTTATTACAAAATGAAATTGGGAAAGGCAGAGTCAAGATGGCGGGGTAGAGGCAATGAAAGTTCAGAACTCTGAAAACCCTTCCTTACCAATTACAAACTAAATGCTCCCAGGGGACAAAAAATCAAAATTAACAATACAGAGTCAAAGAATCCTCCCACTGGACTCAAGTTAAAAGGTATGCCCCCAAAAGTCAGAATTTGAGAACTCTCGGGTTTAAGGAGAAGGAAGAAGGAAGATCCCAAGACCCCTCCCCCACATAGAGTGCTAAGCCTCTAGCGGTAGCTGGACACTCTGGGTGGGCAAGGGTGCTGGTCTGGAGGGAGTACCTTGTGGACAAAGCTGTAACAGGCTCAGAGCATCAAAAACAGGCAATGGGAAAGCAGTTAGAGAAGAAGCTCAGAGTGCAGAGCGGACAGCCTAGTTGCAACAGAGGAGACATTCCATATCTCCCCCCACACCTCTTCCTGAGGTTTTGGACTTAGGGCACATCCAGCTCTGCAATTCAGCTGGGCTTAATCTCATCAAAGCATTTAGAGGGCAGGGAATCTCAAACTCCAACACCCTTGCCCACAGACTGTCCTGAGTGATTTGCTGACAAAACTCCAAGGGTGAAGGCTGACAGAAAAGCCCAACCCCACAAAAAAATGAGAGGAGCAAAAGCACAGGCAACTGCAGGGAGTAAGAAGGGGTAAATATGAGCAAACAACAGAAAAAGAAAAAAGAAATTACAATTTACAGCTTCTATACAGGCAATGAACAAATTGGAAAACAAAAATGGAACAGAGAAGGATGAGGGAATACCAAGCAAAAAAAACAGAAACACCAGTGAATTGGATACAGGCTTTGGAAGAACTCAAAATACAATTCAAAACACAATTAAGAGAGGCTGAAGACAACTGGGAAAATAACTTAAAAAGTAAGATAAGTCATCTGGAAACAAAAAACAGTGTCTGGAAAGGCAAAATTAATCAGCTTGAAAATGAGGCGAAGGAGATGAAAGATGAGGCAAAGGAGATGAAAGATGAGGCAAAGAAAATGAAAGATGAGGCAGAAAAGATGAAAATGACCTCCAAAGAAAATCAGAGCAGAAGGAAAAGGATGAACAAAAAGCCAGGGAAGAAATCCAGTCTTTAATATCCAAAATACAACAACTAGAAGCAAGTGAGTTCACAAGGCAGCAGGACAATATAAAACAAAACCAAAAGAATGAAAAAATTGAGAAAAATATGAAGCACCTCATTCACAAAACAGAAGATTTAGAAAATCATTTCAGGAGAAACAACTTAAGAATCATTGGTCTCCTGGAAGACCATGACAAAAAAAAAAAAAAAGCCTGGACACCATACTAAAGGAAATTATTCAAGAAAACTGCCCTGATATTCTATAAAAAGAGGGAAAAGTGGAGATTGAAAGAATCCACAGATCACCTCCTGTACTTAATCCCCAACTGACAACACCCAGGAATGTTATGGCCAAATTCAAGAACTATCAGACCAAGGAAAAAATACTACAAGCTGCTAAGAAGAAGTCATTCATATACCATGGAAACACAAGAGGATAACACAGGATCTGGCTGCATCTACACTGAAGGACCGAAAGGCATGAAATATGATATTCCGGAAATCAAGGAACTAGGTCTACAACCAAGAATCAATTACCCAGCAAAACTGACCATATTCTTAGAGGGGAAAGTATGAATATTTAACAAAATAGAAGAATTCCAAGAATTTGTCAAGAAAAAAACAGACCTGAACAGAAAATTTGATACCCAAGCACAGAACTCAAGAGAATCATCAAAAGGCAATTTAAGAGGGAAAAAAGAAAAATAAAACCAAACCCTCTCCCTTTTTTTTAAGACACCAAATAAGTTAAAATGATATGTATCCCTATAAGAAAAGAGGTCATTGGGAACTCTTAAAAAAATGTTATTATCACCTGGGCAGCTAGAAGAATTACACTTAGAGGGAACAGTGACAAACTATATAGGATGAAATGCCAAGATATAAATATGCATATAGATATATGTATGCATAAATACAACTAGAGCTAAAAAAAGAGGTTAATACTAAAAGAAATGGGAAAAGAAATAAAAGGGGGCAAGTTTATATGTCATAAAGAAGCTAATGGCGGGAGGGGGAGAACATCAATACACTGGAAGGGTAAAGAGGTTGGGAATAGGAAATACTCAATTCTTACGCATATTGAAATTGACTCAAAGATGGAAGAACAATCAAATACATTGGGGCAGAGAATTGATTAGCTCCCTATAGGGAAGAGGACAGGTAACAAACGGACTTGTGGGAAGGGAAGCAGTACAAGGGAGGGAAAGGGTTGGGGGGGTAGTTTAAAAAGACTGTTAAGTATATAAGGGGGGAATAAGAAGGGTGGGGATAGAAAAGGAAGTAAACTTAGGGTGGGAATTAAGAAGACTTATTAAAAACAAAACATTGGTATATAAGGAAACAGTGAAAGAAAAGGCAGGATTAAGAGTAGAAATCAAAATGCTGGGAAATACACAGCTGGTAATCATAACTCTGAATGTGAATGGAATGAACTCACCCATAAAATGCAAGAGAATAGCAGAGTGGATTAGAATCCAAAACCAATAGGCTATCTACAAGAAACACATCTGAGGAAGGTAGATATGAATAGGGTAAAATTAAGAGGATGGAGCCAAATCTATTGGGCATCAACTGATAAAAAGAAGGCAGGAGTCACAATCATGACATCTGACAAAGCCAAAGTAAAAATATATCTAGTTAAAAGAGACATGGAAGGTAACTACATCCTGATAAAAGGCAGTATAGACAAAGAGGAAATATCCATACTGAATATGTATGCACAAAATGGCAGAGCATCCAAATTTCTAAAGGAGAAACTAGTGGAGCTCAAGGATGCAATAGATAGAAAAATTATAATAGTGGGAGACCTGAACCTTCCTCTATCAGATCTAGATAAATCAAACCAAAAAATAAATAAGAAAGATATAAGAGAGGTGAAAGAAACCTTAGAAAAATTAGAGTTAGTAGATATGTGGAGAAAAATAAATAGGGACAGAAAGGAATACACCATCTTTTCAGCAGTACATGGTACATTCACAAAAATTGACCATGTATTAGGGCATAAAAACATTGTAAACCAAGTGCAAAAGAGCAGAAATAATAAATGCAACCTTCTCAGATCACAATGCAATGAAAATAATAATCAGTAAGGGTTCATGAATAGGCAAATCAAAAATTAACTGGAAATTAAATAATGATTCTCCAGAATCAGTTAAAGAACAAATAATAGAAACAATTTCATTGAAGAAAATGACAATGATGAGACATCCTTTCAAATGCAGCTAAAGCAGTACTCAGGGAGAAATTTATATCCTTGAGTTCAGATATTAACAAATTAGAGAGGGCAGAGATCAATGAATTGAGTATGCAAATTAAAAAACCAGAAAGTGAACAAATTAAAAATCCTCAGATGAAGAATAAATTAGAGATTTTAAAAATCAAAGGACAAATTAATAAAACTGAAAGTCAAAGAACTATTGATTTAATAAATAAGACTAGAAGCTGGTACTTTGTAAAAACAAATAAAATAGGCAAAGTACTGGTCAATCTAATTTAAAAAAATGAAAGAAGAAAACCAAATTGACAGTATCCAAGGTGAAAAGGGAGACCTCACCTCTAATGAAAAGGAAATTAAAGCAATCATTAAAAACTATTATGCCCAATTATATGGCAATAAATATGGCAATCTAGATGATATGGCTGAATATTTACAAAAATATAAATTGCCTAGACTAAAAGAGGAAGAAATAGACTACCTAAATAACCCCATATCAGAAAAAGAAATCGAACAAGCCATCAAAGAACTCCCTAAGAAAATATTCCCAGGTCCAGATGGATTCACAAATGAACTCTATCAAACATTCAAAGAACAACTAATCCCAATATTATGCAAACTATTTGACAGAATAGGCCAAGAAGGAGTTCTACCAAATTCCTTTTATGACACAAATATGGTACTGATTCCAAAGCCAGGCAGGTCAAAAACAGAGAAAGAAAACTATAGACCAATCTCCTTAATGAATACAGATGCAAAAATCTTAAATAGGATATTAGCATAAAGGCTCCATCAAGTGATCACGAGGGTTTATCCACTATGACCAGGTAGGATTCATGCCACGAATGCAAGGATGGTTCAATATTAGTAAAACCATCCAAATAATTAACCAGAGTAACAAGAAAACCAACAAAAATCACATGATTATCTCAATAGATGCAGAAAAAGCCTTTGACAAAATACAACACTCATTCCTATTGAAAACACTACAAAGAATAAGAATAGAAGGGCCTTTCCTAAAAATAATAAACAGTATATATTTTAAATCATCAGCAAATATCATTTGCAATGGGGATAAACCAGAAACACTCCTAATAAGATCAGGAGTGAAACAAGGATGCCCATTATCACCTCTATTATTAAACATTGTACTAGAAACACTAGTTGTAGCAATTACAGAAGAAAACGAAATTGAAGGTATTAAAATAGGCAATGAGGAGACCAAGCTATCACTCTTTGCAGATGATATGATGGTCTACTTAAAGAATCCTAGAGAATCAACCAAAAAGCTAGTCGAAATAGTCAACAACTTTAGCAAAGTTGCAGGATACAAAATAAACCCACATACGTCATTAGCATTTCTATATATCTCATACACATCTCAGCAACGAGAATTAGAAAGACAAATTCCATTTAAAATCACCCTAGACAATATAAAATACTTAGGAATCTATCTGCTGAGACAAACACAGGAACTATATGAACACAACTACAAAATGCTCTCCACACAATTAAAACTAGATCTAAACAATTAGAAAAACATTGATTGTTCATGAGTACGATGAGCTAACAATGAAAATGACAATCCTACACAAATTAATTTATTAGTGCCATACCTATTGAACTACCAAAAACTTTTTTACTGAATTAGAAAAAAACCATAACAAAGTTCATTATAAAGAACAAAAGATCAAGGATATCCAGGGAAATCATGAAAAAAAAATGCAAAGGAAAGAGGCCTTGCAGTCCCAGATTTCAAACTATACTACATAAGCAGCGGTCATCAAAACAATTTGGTACTGGCTAAGAGACAGAAAGGAAGATCAGTGGAATAGACTTGGGGTAAGTGACCTCAGCAAGACTGTCTATGATAAGCCCAAAGATCCCAGCTTTTGGGACCAAAATTTACTATTTGATAAAAACTGCTGGGAAAATTGGAAGACAGTGTGGGAGAGAATAGGTTTGCATGAACATCTCACACCCTACACCAAGATAAATTCAGAATGGGTAAATGACCTGAATATAAAGAAGGAAACTATAAGCAAATTAGGCAAACACAGGATAGTATACTTGTCAGATCTTTGGGAAAGGAAAGACTTTAAAACCAAGCAAGAGCTAGAAAAAAAATCACAAAATGTAAAATCAATAATTTTGATTACATCAAATTAAAAAGGTTTTGTACAAACAAAACCAATGCATCCAAAATTAGAAGAGAATCAACAAATTGAGAAACAGTGTTCATAACAAAAACCTCTAATAAAGGTCTAATTACTCAAATTTATAAAGAGCTAAACCAATTATAAAAAAAAATCAAATCAACCCATTCTCCAATTGACAAATGGGCAACATTTATGAATAGGCAATTTTCAGTTAAAGAAATCAAAACTATTAGTAAGCACATGAAAAAAGTGTTCTAAATCTCTTATAATCAGAGAGATGCAAATCAAAACAACTCTTAACTATCACCTCACACCTAGCAGATTGGCTAACATGACAGCAATGGAAAGTAATGAATGCTGGAGGGGATGTGGCAATGTTGAGACATTAATGTATTGCTGGTGGAGTTGTGAATTGATCCAGCAATTCTGGAGAGTAATTTGGAACTATACCCAAAGGGTGATAAAAGACTGTCTGCCCTTTGATCCAGCCACACCACTGCTGGGTTTGTACCTTAAAGAGATAAGGAAAAAGACTTGTACAAGAATATTCATAGCTGCTTTCTTTGTGGTGGCAAAAAATGAGGGGATGCCCATCAATTGAGGAATGTCTGAATAAATTGTCGGATATGTTGGTGATGGTGTAAAAATGGAGATTTGAACACTTCAATCCCCAGAAGTCCTTGGTACTTCCCAGAATTCCCTTTTTATTTAAAGGGCTCTCTGCCTCCCAAGAGCCTCTCTTATGCTTCTAAGCCCATGCGTCTCTCTACCTGGCAGGCAAGATGTAAGTGGCTGTGAATGGGCTATGTGCCCTAGGCATGTGCTTTCTTATTTTGTATTTCTTGATCCTTGATTTCTAATAATCCTTAATAAACCTCTAAAAATATAATACTTTTTATTACTAGAGACAAATTTAACTTTTACAATGGAATACTATTGTGCTCACAGGAATAATAAAGTGGAGGAATTCCATGGAAACTGGAATGACCTCCAGGAATTGATGCAGAGGGAAAGGAGCAGAACCAGGAGAACACTGTACACAGAGACTGATACACTGTGGTACAATCAAATGTAGTGGACTTCTCCATTAGTGGCAATGCAGTGATCCTGAACAACTTGTAGGGATCTACGAGAAAAAAACTATCTACATTCAAAGGAAAAACTGTGGGAGTAGAAACACAGAAGAAAAACAACTGCTTGAATACATGGGTTGAGGGGATATGATTGGGGATATAGACTCTAAATGAAAATCCTAATGCAAGCACCAAAAACATGGAAATAGGTTTTGATCAAGGACACATGTGAAATTTCACATCAGCTATGGGAAGGGTAAGGGGAGGGGAGAGAAGGGGAGGGAGGGAAATAATATGATTCTTGTAACCAAGAAATTATGTTATAAATTGACTAAATGAATGAATTTAAATTAAAACAAAAACAAAAAAAGGAAATTGAATTAGTATTACATATAATTTATTCTTGATCAAGTTATAGTGATTTCTTCCTATACCTTTTTTGAATGATAACAATGGATGAAAAATCATACTCTCCAGGTAATTTAAGACCTGAGGATGGAAGGTCCTCTGGCCTAAATAACTTGAACTCATAAATTATTCCTAAAGCCATGTTCTTTTGCCTTACTGCATGCTTTATCAAACTCTAATTCTAGATTGCTCTCATCATCTACCTCCTTCCCTTCCTATTACTGTAGAACGATGCTGAAGATGTCCTGCAATGATGCTAATTGGGTCCTGTACAAATAGATGTCATCTAAACTTCTGTGTACCCTTATTGTATGATTTTATTCTTTCCTAACTGATTTTCTAATGTATTTCCCACAATAGCTATACCAAACCTTTTCTCTCTTCAAGTTTCTCTGCCCACTGTCTCTGGAGATCTCACCTCATACTTTACTGAAAAATAAATCCAATCACTTTCCCCTCTTAATCCACATCTCAAAATCCCTCCTTCTTCATCCACTGCCTTCTCCACAAAGCATTTCCTGAGCCATCAACAGCTCATGCCTTTTTAACTACTTTTTATTATATATGTTGTCTTCCTTGGCATAATGTAAACTTCCTGAAAATAATGAATGTTTCATTCTTTTCTTTGCATCTTTAGGCCCTACCATAGAACTTCATACATTCAAGGAAATTAATTAGTGTAAGTTTTATTGGTTGATCATTTTTTTTAGAGATCCCACCCATCCACCATCTCAGAAGATCTTACCATATACTTGACTGAAAAATAAATCCAATCACTTTCCCCACTAATTACACATCTCAGAACCTCTTAATATCAAACCATTCTCCCTTCTCTCTCTCTCTCTCTCTCTCTCTCTCTCTCTCTCTCTCTCTCTCTCTCTCTCTCTCTCTCTCTCTCTCTCTCTCTCTCTCTCTAAGAGGTGGCCTTTCTCATCAAAGTCAAACTCTCTTAGTATCATTGATTCTATTTCTTTCCATCTCCTCTGGCAGACTGCCTCAGAAACCATGTCCTCTCTTCCTAGTCTTCCATCTCTCATTATCTAAGGGCTCCTTCCCACTGGCCTACAAATACACTTAGGTCTCTCAAAAAAAAAAATCTATCAACGAATATACATACACTAAAATGTATGAGACTATAAGTCTTAAGAATAAAAAGACAAGGGGATTGTCTCAATCAGTGGATTGAGAGCCAGGCCTAGAGACGGGAGGTCCTAGGTTCAAATCTGGCCTCAGACACTTCCCACCTGTGTGACCCTGGGCAAGTCACTTGACCCCCATTGCCTAGCCCTTACCACTCTTCTGCCTTGGAGCCAAAACACAGTATTGACTCCAAGACGGAAGGTAAGGGTTTAATAAAAAAGAATAAAAAGACAAAAATGAAAGTCATTATTATCCAGAAGTTTACATTAAGCCAAAGAAGAAAACATATACATATTATAAAAGGTAGCTTAGTTGGGGGCTCAGGAAAAGTTTTATGTAGAGGCAATGAATGAGCAGAATATTGAAGAAAGGGATTCTACCAAGCAAAAATGAAGAGTACACTCCAGCCAAAGGAGACAATCAATATAGGGTAGGAAGATAAAGTGTCATATGGGAGAAATCTGACCCTATGATCCTTTCCAGCTATTGTTGAGATCCTTCCTGTATCAGCCAAACTCCTACACAAAGTCAACAGTCATTTAGTAAGTATTTATTAAATATGTACTAGATATAGAATAGAGGGGCTGGAGACATACAGGAAAGGCTGGTATCAGTTCCCTATTGGTGATATTGTTCTGTCCTTTTTTAGTCCAAATTATATTCCTTATTTGTCAAAAACCAAAACCAATAACAGAAGCAAAGACAGACTTGAATAGCTCACTCTTCTGTCTGTCAATCATGATCATCATCCTATCTACCCTGTCCCTTCTTTGATCTTTGCTTTTTAAAGAGGTAAAAACAAACAAAACTCCTTTGGTGCTGTCCATCAGCTGTCACTCATCTGTAGTGCTAAAGCACTTGACAAAAAGCTCTTGGAAGACCATGACATTTTTCTATCAATTATGCTACTAGTTTTTGCTCCTATTATCTCTACAAATCTCTTTAAAAATCAGTTAGTCAAAAAGTTCCTTCTGCATCCACCTCCATTTCTTCTTTATACAAATCCAGGCTTTTTCTACTCATCAGAATGATTTTTTCTTGGCATCTTCAGAATTTCATTCTTGAAAATATCTCATTACTCTTGTGTTAACTTCACTTGGAAAATTTTAGTCCCTGAGATTCTATACCTACACTTCTTCACAGCCCTTTGAAATCTGTTCCTTCAAGATTCTGTTTTTTAAAGAGGGGCAAGTGACGTCAATCAGGGTTCATAGACTGGAAGAACAGGAAGGGATCAAATCTAAAAACTGTGAGGAAGACAAAGGACACCTTCATAATTCAGGCAAAGGGAAAAGTAAGTCAGAAGAATGATATCAGAAAAAGGAACTTCCAGAGTTCAACACATGATTAAGCTGAAACCAATAAACCGATGTTTTAGCACATAAAAGGAAAGGCACAAAGTCCAACCCAAGATACCTGAGGAATATAAGTAGGGAGATAAGAGAAGAGATGGAATACAAATTGCAATCACCATGAAGGCAAGAATATGGCAAATCTCTGAAGAACTCAGATATATTTATCACTTAGCCACAAAAAATGACCCACGCCTGGGTAAGATGACTTCCAGACCATGCAAGAGAGGAAAGGAGATGGATGATTCAGCCAAAAAACAACACCCCCAACCCAGTGACTAAGTTCTCACTAATTCTAGTTTGTTATCAAACCAGGTAGTATTTTATCCTACATGATGGAAATTTTATAGAGAAGGCCAGGGTCTCTAGGAGGTAATATGAAAAAGTTTAATATGGAACTCCTGTCGGTATTTACATATAGTGGATTCAGAATTAGCCATGTTAAAGGAAAAAGGGTGGACAAAGATTTACTACTATATTTGGGTTTTTAAGTGCAAACACTGCCCTCCAGAGCAAGAGAGATATTCCATAAATGTATTATTGTTTTCTATTCATGTAATATGATGAGGGTCAATTTGTTTTCAGCAGGAGTTTCCAACTTCGCAGTTATAAAATTCCAAACAGAAGCAGAGTTTGTATTAATAGAAAATGAATTGAATTTATCCTTGTCAAAATGACCTGCAGATGGAATGCCAAGGGAGAGAAATTCATAAACTCAGATTTCTTTTGTCTTTTTAAATTGGTGATCCTTGCCAAATATTTCAGTTCTTCCAAATTTTTTAACTCTAATCTGATTGGTCTTATATCCTCTTTATCTTTCCAAGAGAAAGTAGGACTCAGAAATCTCTCCCTCTGATCCCCTCCCAACTGACATGCTCTCTTTGGATTGGGATGGTGCCAGGACAGCTGGGGCCTTTTCTAGCATTCAGGCGATGAAGTATATTCTGTCACAAATTGGCAATGCCTCTTTGGCTCAATTTGTTAAGCCAATGAGTCATTTCTCAAGGTGATATTGTTGGCAGGCTCTTCTTTATGTATACTGCCTGGATTTGCTCTTCTGCTATATTCACAAATTGATAATTGGGGTATTTAACACTCCTCCCATGTATACATCCCAAACAGACTTTTCCCCATTTCTGACAGGAAACATGCAGCGTAAGAGAGCATTTAAAGATCCCACATACTGACTTAATACTGGAGTGGTGCTGCAGACTAATATAATCCTCCTACATTCCAACAGTATGCCCAGCTAAAGATTCATTTTAAATCCTTAAAGAACCCTCTTAATTGATCTAACACAGTAATAAGAACTCCATGATTATTTGATTAGGGCTTAAAACAGTTGTTAGACCATTTTGTCTGGGATTTTTTTTTAACTCTTTGTTTCAAGGTATTGTCAATATAAATATAAAATCCTAGAGTAAGAGTACTATTTCTTATGATATTCACAGTAGGTGAGGAGAAGAAGGCAGATAGTATCTCTTGGACTGCATGTAATAGATTTCTATAATTTCCTGGAGGGCTAGAGCCAATCTGCTAGGGTTTCTATAAAAATGATTATAACGCTGAATTTGCCATTCCAAAAGCAGCTGTAGCAATATACCTTCACATACAACTTTTCCAAAAGAGACTCAACTCACTTTTCCAAATTTAGAAAGGGAAGAAGGTACCCCTCTCTCTTGGTACATTCAACTTTTTTTCAATTTACTTTCATCTTTGGGGATAGCCATGTCTCAGTATTTGCAGGTCATCAAGTAGAAGAGAAATCAGTTGTTCTCTTTTCCCCCTGAGGATGCAGAGTTGGGACCCAAAGGTGAGAGCTATGATGAGGAAGGGATACTTTCAATAAAAGAAAAAGGTTCTAACCAGTAGAGGGCTCTGAAAGTGGAATGGGATTTGTAGGGAATTAACCATTTCCTTCCTAACCACTTCTCACATATGCTGTAAGGAAAGGGAAAGGAAGGAAATAAACACTTATATAAAACCTACTGTGTGTCAGACTGTGTTTTTGCTCAATGCTTTTACCAGTATCTCATTTGGTCCTCATAACTACCCTGTAAAGCAGGTGCTATTATTAACAATATTTTATAACCAAAGAAACTGAGGCAAACAAGTTAAGTTGTAGATGATGGTCTTGTTAGGTAAAGGATAGACAAATGATCTCTAAGGTTCCCTTCAGTTCTGTGGTTCTGTTTGTTCAGAAGTGTAAGTCTTAATTTTCTGCAGCTTGATACTTAAAATAAAAACACAGAAAAACATTACAGACAAAATTTACCTTAGGGATGAAATTGTTTTGTTTTGTTTTTTTAATTAGAACTTTTATGTATTTTCCTCCTTTTTTCCTATTTCTGTTTCCTATTTCCTATTCCCATTTTATGTTTTCTAATTCCTAAGCCATGTTCTTTCAGTGAACTAGGACACAACTCATATGATTAACAGAATTTACAAATTTATTAATAAGTGGCAAGGCCCGCATTCCAACTTTATTTGGCTGAATCCTCCTCCAGGGTGCTTTCTACTACAACAGTTTGGCTAAATCTATCAAGAGTTAGTATTATAAGTATAAATTACTAAACCACCATCCTCAGTTGCTATGGAGAATATGCCAATATTCATTCAGGATATTCCCTACAGGATGACAGAGTGTACAGAAACAGCTCCATGAATGTTTGAGTAGAAAAGTATTAATGAAAATGCAGATAAAGTAAAGGTGAAAAATTAAAAGACTTATTCTGAATAGAAAAAAAACAGCTAAGGGAAAAAAACTACCTCCACTAGGAATCACCTTCAGAATTAACCAGCTTGGGAGTTTTAGGCAGGCATCAGCCCTGCAAAGTATTAATATACTAAGGAGGGATTCAATCAATAAGCATTTATTAAGTATTTACTATCTCCAAATCCTGAGGATAAAAAGAAAAAGCAAAAGACAGACCCTGCTCCTAAGGAAATAACATCTTAATAGGTTGACAATATACATGTATAAATGTATGTATATATTTGGTCACACATATACAAGCATGATGCATAGAGAGTAGAAAGAAGGTAACCTTAGGAGGAAAGACTGGAGGAGGAAGGGGTACTAGGAAAGGTCTCTTGCAAGATAGCATTTTAGCTGAGACTTGAAGGTAGAATGGGATCAAAAAAGATGAAGGTGAAGCCCGAATGTTTAACTATTTTAGACAAAAACAACCCTCAAGCATCAGGAAAAAATTTTTTTTCAAGAAATCAATAACAAGTTATATGTATCAATATTTAACACAGTCTAATGACCATTACTAAATTTATTTTGTGTATGTGGGGCTAAAGGTTCTTATCTGCAGAAGAACTGAACTAAAATAACCTATGAGGTTCCTTCTACTCTATAAGTTATATTCCCATTAATGTGCATAATAAACAGAGATACATGAGCAAATTTGATCTGGGGCAGGGTAGAGTCTAGGTACTGAAAAAAGTGGTAGTGTAAGGCTCAGGATGTAGGCTTCCTCAGTTTTTTCGGCTGAGGATTTCAGTTCTTGGTTCTTTAATTATTTACTGTCTCTAAGAATATTTGCTTTTAATTTGGGGGAGTGATTCTATTTTTGACTACAACCCAAATATTACTACTCTTCCTGCCTTTTCCACCTAATCAAGGAGAATCCACTCCATCAGTTCCTCTCTGTTAGAAAATGGAAATGACTGTTTAGTATTACTTTGTAATATGTGTACTATAGTATAAGCAATTTGTTCCACAATGGATCTGTGATTTCAGTGGTGTAGAGAATTTCTGTTAGCGAAGTTCCTTCTACAAAAGCACGTTAGCAACTACTCAGCAATTTAAAGTATTAGTGAGTTCCCTATGGCTGATGTTAAGACTTGTGGAGGTAAAGCAAGTCTGTCAGAAGTTTTACTTGAACTCAGGTCTTGATTATCTCTAAGGATGGCTTTCTCTTTACTATGCTTCTTACCTCTAGTATTACACTACATGGAATATAGAATGCCTCCAAATATATCCTATAACTTTAAAACTAGATCAGTATGAAAGGAAAAATATACAGGTTAAACCAAAACTTAAGCTGCATTCAGATTTGGAATAAAAATGGAGTCTGTATTTAGATCAAAATAATAGTCAATTAAAATGAGGGGGGAAGGAGTTGGGAGAAAGGGGAGAGTATATGAATCTGTGGGCCAGTGCACTGGATGGTTAGATGGTAGGCTTTGAAAAGGAAAAATCTAAGAGTCTTCTGTATGGAGATTTTAAAAAAGCCACAGTTAGAAAATGCTAGGTGCTAAAGGGAAGAGATTAGTCTTTCCTTGTTTCTCCATGGCATCCTAGGGAATTTGATTTCCTTGCTCTTGCCTTCAATGGCTTTTCAGGAAGGAACAGGAAGATCCTCTTATGACTAACTGAAAGGACCTTCTCTGCCTACTTCTTTTAGATAGACTTCTTCCTGTTATTTACATGTCTAGCAATGTTTTTCTGATGCCCGGAGAATTTCAGTGGGAGTGGGTTTTGGAGACCAAGGACGATATCCTGTCCAATATGTTCATTGTCTGTAATCACATCTCCAAAAAGTTGTTTTCCAGCTTTTCACATTTCCAGTGACTTGGAGCTTGCTACATCACTTAACAGCCCATTCCACTGCTGGAAAGTCTCACTGTTATATTTTCATCCCTAAATTTGAAGGACATAATTAAGGTGGCCTCTGGGCCAAGTTTCTTAAAATCTTTCTAGTTATGCTGTTTGCTAATCCAAATTTCTCCACATTTTACTGGGTTTATTTCTGTTATTTCACTAGATCATCATTGAATTAGAAAGCCCTACCAGGTCATTGGTAGTACATAATTTTTATATAAAATTGATATATAAACTTTATAATTCCCCTATTTTTTTCTCAAAATGTAAATAAAATGAAAAGTATCTCCTCTCAGTAACACTCATCTCACCTCCTTTTCTTTGTTGAGCAATACCAACTGGCTATCTGTGAGGATGCAATACTTCCGCTCCCATGTTGTTGTGTCAGTATAGGGTGACTGGCCACATGACAGACGATGAGTGGGTGGTCCTTTCACATCTGCATAAGGAAATGAAAAAATAAAAAGCATAGGAGCTTGTTAGTGTCTAATTAGCCATCACTATAAGATTCTCTATCAAAACAATATTTAAGGAAGTAATTAATTCTGTGTTAAGTTTAAATATTAAACTTTACTTTCAAAGAAAAACATTTTAAAAGATGCATATGATCTAGACCAGGTAGCAAATCTACATCTGGAAGCAGCCTAGGACTGAGATGTGAGCTGCAGAGAAGCAGATAGAAATATATTCATCCTGTATACTATATTCTCTTGACATAAAAATAAAAAATACACCCTTAAATTTAAATCAAGTGGCACTCAAACTAAAAAATAATAAGATAGAGCTAGGGTTAAAGTGGAAGGTATGCCATGTATCTGGAACACCCGAGTTCAAATTCAGTCTCAGACACTTATTAGCTATGTGATCCTCAGTAAACCTTCACTTTCCCCAGCTGTAAAATGTGAACAATAATAGCTCAGTCCTCCCAGGGTTTTTGTGAGGGTGAAAAAATATATTTATAAAGCACTTAGCCTGGTACCTAGTAGGTACTTAGTAAATGCTTTCTCCCCTCCCTCTTTAAGACAGGAGTTCTTAATCTGGATCCATAAACTTTTTTTATTTTTTTAAATATTTCAGTGATCAGTTTAATTGGGTTTCCCTTGTAGTTCTATGTTTTATTTTACAAATTACAAAATAGTAGTCTGAGAAGGGATTCATAGACTTTATCAGAATACCCAAAGGAGTCTGACAGAAAAAAAAAAAGCCATTAAGAACTCCTGCTTTAGGAGGAAGGTGCCACAAAATGGGATGTAGATGGGTTGTTATATTTAATTCAATCCAGTTCAATAAACATATTTAAACTTCTATATAAATAGCACTATGACACTGTGACATAACCCCTGCCATTATGGAACTTGAAAGTTAGTAGGGAGAGGAGACAAATGAAAATACCTATATTAGAAAATAATGGGTTATAGTGCTATTTTTCGCTTTCTGGAGGGTAATTTGGAACTATACCCAAAAGGCTATGAAATTTTGCATACTCTTTGATCCAGTAATACCACTAATGATCTATGTCCCAAAGAGATAATAAAAAAGGGAAAAGGACCTACTTGTACAAAAATATTTATAGCTGTTCTTTTTGTGGTGGCAAAGAATTGGAAATTGAGGGGATTTCCATCAATTGGAGAATGGCTGAACAAATTGTGGTAAATGTGGTAATGGAATACTATTGAGCTATAAGAAATGATAAGCAGGATGATTTCTAAAAAAGCTGGAATTATATGGGAGAACTGATACAGAGTGAAATAAGCAGAACTGGGAGAACATCGTACACAATAACAGCAATATTGGACAATGATTATCTGTGATAACTTGGCTACTCTCAGCAATGCAGTGATCTGGGATAATCCTGAAAGACTTAAGATGGGGAATGTTATCCAACTCCAGAGAAAGAACTGTTGCAGTCATCTTTAACATCAGTATATTTATGGTTTTATTTTGGGGTTTTGGTTATATATGAGTTTGTTCTTACAACAATGACCAATATGGAATTGTGTTTTGCATGACAATAAAAAATTTAAAATAAAAAACTTTTAATTAAAAAATATTTTTTAAAGTGCCATTTGGTGTCCAAGGAATTCATTACAGGGACTAGAGTGATCAAGGAAGCATTCTAATATTTGGAAATATGAAAGACTTATGTTGTATTAGGAAGAGCTTTGAACCTAAATTCAGAAGATCAGCATTCTAATACTAGCTAGTTCTCCCACATAAAAGTATGACTTTGGTAAAAGTAAATTAACTTTTAAGTTAGTTTCTTCAACTATAAAATGAGGCTAGTAGTATTTTTTATAAGAAAGTACTTTGTGAACCTAAGAAACCAAAAATAAATGTGAGTTGTTAATATAAGAATGGACAGGATTCAGAAAGAAAATTATAGACCAATCTCCCTAATGAATATAGATGCAAAAATCTTAAATAGGATACTAGCAAAAAGACTCCAGCAAGTGATTAGAAGGGTCATCCACCATGATCAAGTAGGATATACCAGGGATGCAGGGCTGGTTCAACATTAGGAAAACTATCCACATAATTGACCACATCAACAAGCAAACCAACAAGAACCACATGATTATCTCAATAGATGCAGAAAAAGCCTTTGATAAAATACAACACCCATTCCTACTAAAAACACTAGAAAGCATAGGAATAGAAGGGTCATTCCTAAAAATAATAAACAGTATATATCTAAAACCATCAGCTAATATCATCTGCAATGGGGATAAACTAAATCCATTCCCATTAAGATCAGGAGTGAAACAAGGATGCCCATTATCACCTCTATTATTTGACATTGTATTAGAAACACTAGCAGTAGCAATTAGAGAAGAAAACGAAATTGAAGGCATTAAAATAGGCAAGGAGGAGACCAAATTATCGCTCTTTGCAGATGACATGATGGTCTACTTAAAGAATCCTAGAGATTCAACCAAAAAGCTAATCAAAATAATCAACAACTTTAGCAAAGTTGCAGAATACAAAATAAACACACATAAGTCATGAGCATTTCTATATAATTCCAACACAGCTCAACAACAAGAACTAGAAAGAGAAATCCCATTCAAAATTACCCTAGACAAAATAAAATACTTAGGAATCTATCTCCCGAGACAAACACAGGATCTATATGAACACAACTACAAAACACTTTCCACACAACTAAAACTAGACTTGAACAATTGGAAGAACATTAACTGCTCATGGATAGGACGAGCCAATATAATAAAAATGACCATCCTACCCAAACTCATCTATCTATTTAGTGCCATACCCATGGAACTTCCAAAAATTTTTTTTACTGATTTAGAAAAAACCATAACAAAGTTCATTTGGAAGAACAAAAGATCAAGGATATCCAGGGAAATCATGAAAAAAAATACAAAGGAAGGGGGTCTTGCAGTCCCAGATCTCAGACTATATTACAAAGCAGCGGTCATCAAAACAATTTGGTACTGGCTAAGAGACAGAAAGGAGGATCAGTGGAATAGACTGGGGGCAAGCAACCTCAGCAAGACAGTACATGACAAACCCGAAGATCCCAGCTTTTGGAACAAAAATCCACTATTTCATAAAAACTGCTGGGAAAATTGGAGGACAGTGTGGGAAAGATTAGGCTTAGATCAACACCTTACACCCTACACCAAGATAAATTCAAAATGGGTGAATGACTTGAACATAAAGAAGGAAACTATAAGAAAATTAGGCGAACACAGAATAGTATACATGTCAGACCTTTGGGAAGGGAAAGACTTCAAAACCAAGCAAGAATTAGAAAGAGTTACAAAATGTAAAATCAATAATTTTGATTACATCAAATTAAAAAGTTTTTGTACAAACAAAACCAATGTAACCAAAATCAGAAGGGTAGCAACAAATTGGGAAACAATCTTCATAAAAACCTCTGACAAAGGTTTAATTACTCAAATTTATAAAGAACTAAATCAATTGTACAAAAAATCAAGCCATTCTCCAATTGACAAATGGGCAAGGGACATGAACAGGCAGTTCTCAGCCAAAGAAATCAAAACTATTAATAAGCACATGAAAAAGTGCTCTACATCTCTTATAATCAGAGAGATGCAAATCAAAACAACTCTGAGGTTTCACCTCACACCTAGCAAATTGGCTAACATGACAGCTATGGAAAGTAATGAATGCTGGAGGGGATGTGGCAAAGTGGGGACATTAATTCATTGCTGGTGGAGTTGTGAACTGATCCAACCATTCTGGAGGGCAATTTGGAACTATGTCCAAAGGGCGATAAAAGAATACCTACTCTTTGATCCAGCCATAGCACTGCTGGGCTTGTACCCCAAAGAGATAATGGACAAAAAGACTTGTACAAAAATATTCATAGCTGCGCTCTTTGTGGTGGCCAAAAATTGGAAAACGAGGGGATGCCCTTCAATTGGGGAATGGCTGAACAAATTGTGGTATATGTTGGTGATGGAATACTATTGTGCTAAAAGGAATAATAAAGTGGAGGAATTCCATGGAGACTGGAACAACCTCCAGGAAGTGATGCAGAGCGAAAGGAGCAGAACCAGGAGAACATTGTACACAGAGAGTGATACACTGTGGTACAATCGAAGGTGATGGACTTCTCCATTAGTACCAATGCAATTTCCCTGAAGAATCTGCAGGGATCTAAAAAAAATACTACCCACAAGCAGAGGATAAACTGTGGGAGTAAAAACACCGATGAAAAGCAACTGCTTGACTACAGGGTTGGAAGGGATAAGACTGAGGAGAGACTCTAAATGAACACTCTAATGCAAATTCCAACAACAGGGAAATGGGTTCGAGTCAAGAACACATGTGATAACCAGTGGAATCATGCGTCGGCTATGGGAGAGGGAAAGGGGGGGGATGGGAGGAAAAGAAAATGATCTTTGTTTCCAGTGAATAATGTATGAAAACGACCAAATAAAATAATGTTTAAAAAAAAAAAGAATGGACAGGATTTCAGCATTTGGAATAAAGATATGTATATAGCCACAGGGAAAATTATGAACAAAGTCAAAGTTATAGAACATGATTGTATAGATAGTGTATATTCCAGTCTGGCTAGAGAATATAGTAGAAATGGAAAGTGGTGGTATGAGATAAGGCCAGAGAAGTAGGATTGTACAAAATTATGACTTAAATGCCAAGTAAGAGACTGAAAGTTGGTAATGAACAAAGAGGAGCCATCAAAAAGCTTTGGGGGAAGAGCATCAATGGTAAATCTATGCTTAAGGAAGATGAATCTCACACTAGTGTGAAGAATTTAGAAGAAAACATACAGGAGGAGTATTAGGTTGTTGAAATATTATGGTCACATAGTAATGAGGACTTTATATGAAGATCTTAGAAATGGGACTACAAATGAGAGAATGAGTGTGAAAAGTATATAAGTAGAGGAAGAATTTTTGAGATTCAGTACTTAACTGAATTCCAATTGGATAAGAGATGATCAAGAAGAAAGATAAACTATAAGACTTTTTAAAAGCCGAACAGAGCAAATTGGATAAATGATGGTGCTGCTGCTGGTAGGAAATCTCTCTCTTCTAGGTATACTAAAGTTTAAAGTATTGAAAGAATATAAAGGTAAAAAAAAAAAGAACCTAGAGGTCATTAACAGATGCAAGAACGGAACTAGAGAAACAAATTTAAGATTCATCTGAATAGACATGAGAGGTGAAGATGGAAGGGAAGGAATTTGCCAAAAGAAAGAGTATAAGAATATATAGAATAAGACCAAGGATAGAACCTTAGGAAACATCTAACAAAGGGACAGGTTGAATCAATTTAAAAAAAGTATCCTTTATACATAAAGAGTAGAAGAGATAAATAAGCAGAAATATGTAGTATTTCTGAAATCACAAGAGAAACAATGCAAAAAGGAGGACTGGGAATCAATGATACCAAATGCTACCAAGGAGTCAAGTAAGATGAGTAGACAATGAGAATAGTTTAAAGTAGAGACAGACACCAGAACACAATAGCATGAGGAAAAGGTCATATGGTAAAAACATATTAGATCCAGACCACATTTCCTAAAGGGAAGAGAGAAAGCTAGGACAGCATATAGAATCAGAGGTAGAAGGCCTTTTTTTTTTTAAAGGATCATGGAGTCATTTATTTTTTAAGACAAATGGGAGGGAGCAAAGGGAGGAGAGATTACAGATGACATTATTATTTGAGCAAGATCCCAGAGGAGGTAGAAAAAACTATGATCAAAAGTATAGGTAGAGAAATTAGCAGAGAACCTTTTCAACTGAAACAGGGAAATGAAGAATGACTTAAAATGAGTAAGGATCCAGAAATATTTGAATGGCAGAAGGAGATAAGGAAGTTTCCTATTGGCCTCAATTTTAGTGAACTGTGAGATTAATAATAACTAGCTACAACTGATACTTATGTGTTATTTTTGAATATTTACAGAAAATTTCCCCCACAATAATCATATTAAGCAGAGAGCACAAGAATTATTGCCCCCATTTATAGGAAAAGAATCTAAGACTCTGGAGAGGTCACAAAGCTTGTGCTAAGAGTTGAGATTCAAACCCAGGGTCTCTTATCCCTAAATCTAATTCTCTTTCTAAGTAATTTGCTATAAAAGTGGGATTTTCCTCAAAGTTTTAGAACCATTGCTATGGGATACAAGATAGGGAGTCAACAAGATTAAAGCAGGACTGCTGAAGTTCAGCTGAAGTTATGACTCATGGGTAAGTTTAAACTGGATGAAGATAGATACATTTCTTTACATTTCTGTAGGGTCAAGAACAGAAAAACAAACTAAGTCAAATACTCAAGGCCTTTCCAGATCCCTCAGCTCAGTAATGGGGAATCTATTGGAGGGCAGGTGATGTGAGGAAGGTTCTCAGGTGTGTGGAGAGGGGGAGAGGAGCAGCCTGATCCGGAGTCCTCTGGCTTTCTAGTAACAAACTGGCAAATTCTGTGCTGGGGCAACTGCATGTGTGCCCACAGAGAGGGCTCTGAGTTCCCCCTCTGCCATGCATGCCATAGGTTCACCACCACAGCCCTAGCTGTTAGTGTTTCCTTCCTCCCCAAATATAATGTGTACATACTGATCTCACATATAAATGTAAAGCTCCTTTAAGGCAGGGTCCTTCTGGCTTGATAGGAGTGATTCTAGTGCCCTAGGCACAATATGTTTTCTGCAGTCTATCACCTTGAAGGCACAGGGAACAATAGAAGAAAAAGGCAATGGAAGGGAACATTACTGGTACAAATGAGACCAATTTCTACTGTTCAGCTTAATTTTAGAAGCAGCTGAGCAAAGTGAAAAGACCCCTGGATTTTAGTTTCAGAAGATCCAGTATGGAATCCCAACTCTGCCTTTGACTGGCTAGGTGACCTCAAACAAGTCATTTAAACTTTTCTGCATCTATGGGACAACAGGTTGCTTCTTTTGGTGGAGGGGGGCACAAGGAGAGAGATCTTATGAGTAGTAACTCATGAATAAGTGAAGTGAAAGGAAAAGACTCATCAGTCAAAGCTAGGAATGACAGGAAGTACCTGGAAGGGAAGCAGAAGTGAAATGTGAGAGTAACGCTGGGGAGCAGAATTTCACAGGAAGGAACACAGATTTAGAGGTTGAAGTCACACAGTCCAATCTCTTCATTTTATAAATGAGCAAACAAACTATGGCTGAAAAGATGTAAGTGTCTTTCTCCTGGCCCCAGAGTGAGTAACTGGCAGAGCTGGTATCCATCCACTAATGATCCTAACGGTCCTTAAAGCTTGAAATTAAATGATTCTATAATTCTGATAACTTTCTAGAATAAAACTTAGAAAACATAATAAAGTTTAAACTACAAACATTGCCACTAGAGGGCAGAAGAACCTTAGAAAACAGTGTATACAGACTAATGACAATAACCTATTGTGGTACATAATTGCCATTATAATGGACATTCTAACCTTATATAAAGGCCAATCCACAAAGAGTCTCCCAACTATTCCTTTGGTACCTATGGAACATCATTTCCACGTAAAATGACATAGTGCTGCTGTCTTCTAAGAGTTGCTGCTTAAAAACTGTTTATATAATTATTTAGCATTTATGACGTATTTCAAATGGGAATAAATTATTAGAAATTCCATTCCACCAAGTAAAACTTTTGGACAGTTCAGTATTCATATTGAAATATCTTTAAATCCTGGGAATCACTTCCTTTCAGAAATCCCCTGGGGGAAGGAATTATTTTAAATGTATTATTCATTATTTTGTGGTTGCTACCATTGGGAGTAATTCAGGCTACAATAATAGAAAACTTAAGCACTCAAGTAGGCAGTAAAGTTTAATGAAAACAATGAAAAAATAAACTGAATCATAAGTAGATATGCTTAATATATTTGTATTTGTGTACAGATGGTTATTAGTTTAAATATTTGCTGATCTCGATTTTTTAACTCTAGATTTCTTACCCTTACATATTCATCTCTACAAGCTACTCTACTGAGTCAATGTGTTTCTTTTTTGCCTTGTTACCTCCATTCTCACGAACCCCTTTATTCTTGGTAGCTCTAAATGAAGAATATCTATACACACAAAAAAGGCATCTTTAAAGGCATTAGTAGGAAATAAACAGGTTTTCCTATCTAACTGGTTGATTATGGAAAAGAATTTGATTCAATGGTGCAAACATTGCCTTAAAGGCTTTCTTCTAATAAGATTTCATCCATTCATATCATTCAAGATTTCTTGAAAGACAACAATGGGGTGGACGAAGGGAATAAGCATTTATTAAGTGGCTATGACCTAAACACTGCTAAATATGCTCATTTCTTTCAGTTGATCTTCAAATGTCATGGATTTGAGACTTCTAACCATTTTGATTGCCTTTCTCTGTACATACTCTAGTTAATCAATTTAAGAATATTTAAAATGACCAATCTGCATCATTGGGAACAGTGTGTCTTTTTGATCCATAAACAAAGAGATAATAGTGAAAATTTTTACTTTAAAGTAAAATTATTATTTTTGCCTCAGTAGATGTGCTTAGTTCTTCTAGTATTAATCTGTGGCACCCAGAATTAAAGATAAAACTTGAGATGAAGTAAGGAAAATTAAGAATATAATGGGATAGTCACCTCTCTATGTCCTTTAAAATATATATATACATATATATATATATAAATCCTTACCTTCAGTCTTGGAACCAATACTAGGGTCACACAGTTAGGAAGTGTCTGAGGCCACATTTGAACCTAGGACTTCCCATCTCTAGGCCTGGCTCTTAATCCACTGAGCAACCCAGCTCCCTCCCCACCCCCCACTCAATCCTTCTTAATGAAGCCCAAACTCCCATTAGCCTTTTTGGCTGCAGATAACATAGCTTCCTCATATAGAGCTTGCAGTTCATTAAAACCCCCAAATCTCTTCTAGCAAAACTGCCATCTTTATCTGTCTTCCTTAACATTTATTTGTATAGTTGATTTTTTGGTTTGCAAGTAAAAGACTTTATATTTATTCCTACTAAATGTCATCTTGTTAGATTCAGAGAAATGTTGAAAATGGGTTGACCATATGGTGAAGGTGAAGGAAGACAGGGTGTACAGCCAGAATGCTCCAATGGTCCCCTTGTGATGACAGAAAAATACTGGAAGTATCTGACATGTAGGTTGTAATCTCTAAAACATACATACAGGAAGACATGAACAAAAGTTACCCAGAATGTGCAGACCTGGATGGGGTAAGATTTCAATAATTTTAGGGAACTTCCAAATTGATGAGGCTATAGATCCATTTTAGTACTTTCATGTGCTATACAGATTTACAGTCAAGAATATCTGACTTCATATCTTGCCTCAAATATTAGCAAAACACAACCCTCTTTCAGCCTCACTGTCCAAATCTATAATGGGGACAATAATAGACGCTGCCTTTTAAAGTTTTTGTGGAGATCAAATGAGAGAATATATAGAAGATATTTTGTAAATCTTAAAGTGCCATGTAAATGTTATTATATAAGAGGATTTTAGTTAGATGGACCCTTTCCATTGGTGCCATAATTATTTAGGGACTCTCACCTTTTTCACCTTCAAAAATCAAACCAAACTTACTAGGCTATCACAAAGTTAAAGTTTGATAAATTTAATTAAAAGTCTCCTAAGTCAAATGCCAATGAAATCTATTTTCTCAAAACACTGCCGAACTGTTCTTCCAAAAGGGAAACTGAGTCACTGAAATCTAATAGGTATCACTCTGAAATGTACTTCAAAATAAAACAAAGTTGACAATCACATTAGGGAATTTTTTTATCTACTTATTCTTAATATGGACTCCTCAGAATTCCAAATGTTTTTCTAGTACTGAATTTGAATTTTGTAATGCTTTCATTTTAAATTGCTTACTGAGATTCAAATTTTTCATAACATTTAAAAAGGGAAAAAAGGAATCTGGCTTTAATACAATTTATTCAACACAAATCTGAGCCTATATTCTTTGAGGAAAGATTGTGCCTCAAGGCAGCACAGCAGAACTGATCTCTGTTAATAGAAAAAAGAGCTCAAGTAACTTCCCTAAAAAAGAAAAAAAATTGCAAGTTTGGAAGAGAAAGGATGAATCAGGCAGTCAGCAAAATGGGTACTCCTTATATCTGGCACTCACCTACTGGTCTTAATTATTGCTCATGTAAACACTTTCACCTTGTATTTTGGCTTTCTGAAGAAATTGGTCTTCCTATTGTTTGGCTCTTGATTCTGTCCTTCCCCAGAATGTCTTACCTCACACCCCAACCTCACCAAATATTTCCTTATTCAGCAGCAAAAGATGGACCTTCCATAGTAGGCATTGCTCTTAGCAGAAAGTAAGCTCCTGAGGGTAGGGATTACCACACTTTTTTATCTGTCTTCCCAGGACCAAGGCTAGTATTTAGCAGAGAGTAAGATTAATTAAATGATCCCTGATTAACTGGCTTGCCTACCTGTAGGCAAGGTTGCCATAGTTTGTCTTCATAAAAATATGTATACAATCAATGTAAACAGATTCCTTGAACTACTAGTTAGATTTCTACCATAATGCAAGGCATATTTTTAGGGTCAAAAGCCCAGACTCCTGAAACCTAGAGGGATGTGCCCGCTTTTTATATAAATGTAGTGGTTTTGTGGCCTAGACAAGATTTCATTGGAATGACTAACTCTCATGCATAAGCTGGACATGTGACCTATATTGCCCACTGTAATTTAGGCTGAATAGAAACCTTCTGAGCATAAACTAAGCAAGAAAACATTGGTAAACTCCTTTCATAAAAATCAGGGTAGAAAACAGTGTATTTCATAGCAGTAGACCCTGCTTATTAGGTAAACCACTACATAGACTACAGCTGCATGATATTCAAACTTTGAAAAAGAAAATTACATTACAACAGATTTCTGCTTGGGCAATAAGTAATGATTCCAAAAGCAAAAGTCAGTGAAAGCAGAAACTCCTGGGATCCATAGTCCCTTGTCATTACAAGAATAACAATGACGAAATGGGAGATTGTAAATTGAATCCATCTGGCTTTCCTGACAAAGTCCTAATCAGAATCTATTAATGCTTTCTGGTTTTAAAAGTTTCCAATCGAATCATTTTTAATTGAACTGCTGGTTTGCCAGCATGGGAAGTTTTCTCAACTTAAAAAGCTTGTCAACATTATCTTAAGCCCTATCTCTTCTCCTTTATATTCTCCAGAGCATAGTACCATATATATAGTAATGTTCAAAAGGAGGCAAACTATTTTCACACAATACAAAAAAAAAATACTGTTAATCCCCAAAGTAAACTTCAGAATAACTGTTTTAGTGCAGAGAAAGAAATGAAATGTTGCTGACTGTGTCATTTTCCAGTGACTGGTTTGTAGTCCACCAAATGTAATCTCCTTTAGGGCAAATGGTCCTTCTTTGGCCTTTCATACACAGAGCCTAGCATAGTACTTAGTAAAAGGACAACACTTAAGAAAGGCTTCTTGGATATAATTCTGGATTGATAAAAGCGTACTATCTAATTTTCTTGGGTGACCTTACAGGAATTTCATTATTATTAAAAGTGGATTCAATAAAGAATTATGGTGGCCATGTAAGTGAAAAGAAGGTGGATACTGAGATGCTATGGAGGTAGAATCAACAGGACTTGGCAAATGAGTACCTATTTTGTGTTTTCAAAAAATTGGAAATACTAGAGAAGGGACAGGTTGAGGAGGTGGGACAAGAATTAATTAGTTCAATTTTGGACATGTTATGTTTCAGATAGAGATATCCAACAGTTAGTTGATAATACTGGACTTAAATTCAGGAGAAAGATTAGTGATAGATTAGGGAATCATTTGCACAAAGGTGACATCTGACCCCATAGAGGCCAATGAGATCACTAAGTAAGAAAGAACAGTGTGTCAGAAAAGAAGAGGACCAAAAAATAAGACATTAGATGAAATAATGATGAATGAAAAGGAAAGGTCAGATAAATAATAAGACAAATAAAAGGAGGCATGTCACTAAGTCAAAAAAGCAGAGAGAAGCCAGAAGATGTGGTGTTCAAAAGTGTCAAAAGATGCAGAGAAGTAAAAAGACGAAGGCCGAAAAGCCTAACACAGAATTTAAAATATCACTGGCAAAGTAGGTTTAAACTAGCTCTAACTGTAGGGGGAGGGAAAGGAGGTAGGGAGACAAATTGGATTTTATTATTTCAGAAAATGCTTGGTGAAAATTGTTATTACATGTAATTGGGAAAATAAAATATCTGAAAAAAAAGAGAAAAAAATTAAATACCACTGTCAACCCAGAGACAGGGTCCAAAGTCAGGATTATCTGAATGGAGACTAAGGCAAGAATTATAGATGTTGGAAGTTTTGGCAGTAAAAGTAAAAGTAAATAGAGATGTATGATAGCTTGAGTGTATGAAAAGGTTGAATAAAGGTTTTATTCTGGGTTTTGTTTTATAGGCTGTGGAGACCTAAGCATATTTTAGGATAAGTGGAAAGAGCAAAGAGTTAAGAAAACCAGAAAATAAGAGAAAAGAAATAATCCATATAAAAAGTACACAGTAATATTATGGGCTGAAAAGTTTAGAGGAAAGAATCACTTTGCTTTTTTAGATGAATGCTCACCTCTGTGATTCAAAACTTGACTATTAATTCTTAGAATTTGCCAACTATAAAGCTTTCTCTCTTCTTATTTGATAACTGCCTATTGGTAAAAAAAAAATAGATTAAAAATATCACTTAATGTTTCTCAGCAGTTACAACACAAAATTGATATAAATTTTAAATGATTAGATAAAACTGTATTTGTATGGGCCAGTTAGAGGACTTGGTGGATAGAGTGCCAGGCTGAAAATAGGAGGTCCTTAGGTTCAAATGCAGCCTTAGACACTTCCTAGCTGTGTGACCCTGGGCAAGTCATTTAACCCCATTTGCCCAGTCTGTACTATTCTTTTGCCTTAGAACTGATATTTAAAATTGATTCTAAGACAAGGTAAGGGGGGGAGGAGAGAGAGAGAGAGAGAGAGAGAGAGAGAGAGAGAGAGAGAGAGAGCTGAACATCCAGCAGAAAAGACAGAGAGGGTAGTCAGTGCTTCTCAGAGAATCAGAAGAGAAGAGTGTTTAGGAAATGTAGAAAAGAACATGTCAAGGAAAAAAGAGTGACCAACAGTGTCAAAGGCTGCAAAGAAGCTGGGAATAAGGATTGAAAAAAAAGTTATTATGTTTAGCAAATAGAAATCATCAGTAACTTTGAAGAATGTCATTTTGTTTGACACGAGGCTTGAAGCTAAACTAGAAGGAAGAAGAAAGTAAAAAGGAAAGGATCTGCAGCTGTCTAGTTGGGAAGAGAGGTATTACTTTTCAGAAAGATGTCTGACTCCAAACAGTTTCTCAAGTCACTGATCAATCTTGGTTTACCTGCTACCGATTATTCCTTCTCACTCTCCTTTACTACCTTATCATCCAAATGCTACCCCCTAACTGTAGATGAACTCCTAGGTTCTGGGCTGGGTACTGTCTGGAGCTGCTCTATAAAGATAATGATGATAATGATGCCTGGTCATCCCAATACAGTTTTTGCTGCCCTAAAAATAGGTAATTGTGGACTACCAGGTAGAGATCATTCTTATGAATCCTCAGTAAATGCAGTACACTTCTGGATAGCAGTCTGAGATTTATTGGATGGAAAATGGAGAAAGTATTTCATAACCATGTCAACAATGACATTTAGTAGTTGCATAATAAATGCTTATTAACTAACTAAATAGCAATGACAATCCAACTGAAATCTATGATATTGGCATGTGAAACATGTTCTTTTGCTCTAAGTGCGTGGATGATGAAGCCGAATTAAATTGGCTAAAATAAGCTTCATTTGATTTTTCCTCAGATTTTTTAAAAATCACTTTAAAGAGATTTAGGATTATACTGAACATCTATCTCTGTGGATTTGTGGACTTGGAACCAATGACTCAGAGTGAAGATCCCAGATCTGTTAAAGACCTAGATGTCTTTAATAAATTCAAAATCTCTTGAGATTTAATTTCATCAGTAAAATTAAAGGATTAGATGACCTGTAAAGTTCATTCTAGCTCTAAATCAATCTTTAGAAACATATTAGATCCTAATTTATGTTATGTTCAAGATTACTTAATAGATTCTATTAAAGAACTATATCTTATAGGCTAACTCACAGCAAAAACTCTTAAAATGAAGAAATCTATTTGGTCCTGACATCTAATGAATCTGAGAGAAGATAAATTACTGTACATTAATTAAGAATTCATATTTTAGTGGTTCAAGTATCAAGAACTACAAAGAATCCTTAAAGGGCATGATTTAAACTTTTCATGACACAGGGCTAATTGGGACAGGATTGTTCCCCTTTCTTGGAAAACAGAAGGATGTAAGTTTTCATCCTTATACAACTGGTAATACCACTCTTATGACACTGTGCAAACCAAAAGGTTTCCTTAGCTAACTACTTCAGTTTGCTCCTGTCTAGATCTAGATCAGGGAGAGCTTGATTAAAAGAGCCCATTAAAATGTCTCTTCCTCTCCCCTCCTCATTTTTGGAGAAGACTAAGAGTGGGCAACAGATGGTATTTCCTTCAGAGTAACTTCCTTTATTCTGTGGTTTATCTCAACAAGATGAGGACTGTGGTATGGCTGTCTTCCTTCTCCAGAATTAGAGGCAGAGAGTAGTCCTATTAGGACCACCTCAAGAGGTGAAGAATATAAAAGCATTGTGCAGATGCACTTGGAGATTGGAGTAGACAAAGGAATTGTTTGTCCAGTGGTTAGTTGTTTGCTCCTTTCAAGATGGTGAGATGTGTTGTCAGATCTATGATAAAATATAGAGGATTAAAAGTCATGTTTTCATCTACTGAGGCCCATCCAGGCCATGTTCTGCTTATCCTCTCCAACAACACCTATTCCAGGATTATTTTATGTTACAAGGTCATGAGCAACCAAGTATATTAAAATATAAAGATTTCTAGCATTATTCAGATATGCATGAGGGGAAAATGGGGGGAGGGGGATAAACCCTTCCAGAAGTTGTATCTTCAATACACAATGCTTAATTGGGTCTAAGAAATTACTAACTACATGGTGTTATGACTAACCTTACTATTCATGCTGACTGACAGCAATCACAAAAATCAAGACCTGAAAACAAACCTATTTTAAGATTAGTTTTTAGTTTTTGGACAAGGACTATAGATACAAAGAGAATAAAGAAAAGGTGGAAAAAAGGAAATATTTCTTAGATGGTTATTTCATATGACTAGAATAGGTGAAGAAAGCCCCATATGGCACATATAAAATAAACCAAATAAATAAAGGCTCATTTCATCAACTATGTAACTCAATATTTGAAAAGGCTTTAACTTTTGCCATTGATAAAACAATGGTTCATAGAATTTTCTAGAATAAAGGAAAATAGAAAAAGCACATAGCCATTGGAAACCACAATATGGAAATAACTGCTTAAAGGGGGATAAATTGTGTTTAATTTTGTTGAACTTTAATATGAATCAGTTCTGATCTAATAATTCAAGTACAGTTCCACCACTACTATTATGGCTATTCACAATCATCTACAAAGTTAATGGCACTCATTGCCAACAGCATCCATACAATATTCTGATAGGGTTAACAAGAAGAAACAAATAATTTCTGAATAACTGTAAGGAGAAATAAAATTCTATTGATTGCTCAGTGAAACAAATAGGACAACTGTGATCAAGGAGCATTGATAATGGTGGGGAGCAGTGAGGAAAAAGAAAAGGGTACTGCACAAAATCAGTAAAGACTTTGTGATAATATCCAAAAATACAAAAGAAAAAGATACAAAATTCCTGACTTCAAAAACAAAACATTTCTACTACTAAATGATGGAAAACTCAGTTTCCCTTTTAACTATGGTTTTCATCTATCCTAATAGGAAAATGATCATTGTTGAGAATGAATTTCAATGCATATTCTTCTTGTTATATTTAGCACATCTTCCCAAATCAATGTACACCCACACTATCTTCCTTCTGAACTGAATCTAGTCACTTACTTCCCTTTAAGGACAGCTGCTGTGGAGGGAGAGCCAAAGTTTTCACCAGAATGTGATTGAGAATTGGGGGGGGGGGGAGAAGTAAACAATTTAACATCATTGAGAAATCCGTTTTCACACTTTTAGAAATTGGTGACACAGTCAATCCTGTAACATTCTCCTCTCCCCAAGGAAGAAGAAGGTAGACTTCATTTTTAAAATGAAATGAAGAGTACAGCAGCATTCACAATCACAAATAGTTTGACTGCTCTCTAGAGTGTTAGGTGAAATATATTCTAGAGTTAACAAACATCTTTCTTCAACCTGAGATTGTGTCAAAGGCACAATTCGCTGAAATTTTGGAAAAATGTCAGAAGTACACAGGATACTCTACTAAGCTGCTACTCACTGGCAAAGACTGCTATAATACAAATTTTAATTTTATTTTCAGGCAACAGTTCTATGACACAACAGAGAATGCAACCCTATATTTAGCATTCTTTATTTGTAGACCTGTGAAGATTGGGGAGCTTTTTCTTTTTCTTTTTCCCTATCAAGGCCCAGTGATTTACTTAGCATAGAGGGAGGAATCAGTCTAGAATCACATATATAAAGTCTGTGGAAGTCAATGGTCAAAATGTTCCATATATGTCAAAATATTTAAACAGCACTTTTTGAAATAGTAAAAAACAACTGGGAAAAGGTTGAAATAATAACATTCACACAGCTCTTACTATATGCTATGGACTATAGTAAGTGCTTTACAGTTCATTTGTTTTATCCTCACAACAATCCTAAGAAAAATGTGATTTTATTTTTATTATTCACACTTTTCAAATGAGGAAATTGAGACAGAGTTTAAGTGATTTTCTGTGATTGAGGCTAGACTTGAACTCAAGTCCTAATGAGTCCAGGCCCAGCTTTTTACTCACTGTAAATCAAGGTAATACCAATGTAACATCATACTATTGTACCATAAAGAAGGATGATAAAAAGTAATTCAGAAACATTTAGGAAGATTTGTAAGAGGTCAAAGTTTGATTTAATGTAAGGAAAAAACTTTCTTGCACAACTTTCAGAAAGTGGAGTAAGCTATATTAACAAGTAGTGGATTGGGGGGCAGCTGGATAGCTCAGTGGATTGAGAGCCAGGCCTAGAGACAGGAGGTCCTGGGTTCAAATCTAGCCTCAGACACTTCCCAGTTGTGTGACCCTGGGCAAGTCACTTGACCCCTGTTGCCTAGCCCTTACCACTCTTCTGCCTTGGAGCCAATACACAGTATTGGCTCCAAGACAGAAGGTGAGGGTTTAAAAAAAAAACAAACAAGTAGTGGATTAATTTCATTAGAAATATTCTAGCTCGGGCTAGATGATCATTTGTTAGGTAGGTTGTAAAGTTTATTCCTTTTCACATATAAGTTTAACTAGTTAATCATTAGGTCCTTTCAAACTCTGAAATTGTATGATTAAAAAAATAAAACTGGGCCTGGAAACAAATGAATAAAATTTGTTTGAAGTGATTCTTTACTCCTAGGCTAACTGCATAATGGAGGAATGGTTCATGGTTCAGTTATGTACTATCCTAGCCCCTTTGCGTCCTCTCCTCTATTACTTAACTTTTGATTATTTCATTCCTTTACCAAAGGGTACACCAAAAAATTAATTAGTCTGAGTTTTTAAAAACTTGTGAAAGCTCTGGTATGTATAAAGAAATATCCTAATTGTTAGGAAAGATACAAAAAACAGTAAGACACAGTCCTCGTTTTCATGGTTTACAACAGGGAATAAGTTTATATAACACAGTTAACCTTTTTTACTACTTGACTGAAGCAAAGAACTAGGAGTAAAAGGAAGCTGCAGACTTGATATAAGGAAAAGATTCCTAACAATTAGACCTATCCAAAACTGGAATTGTGGTTTTTCTCCATGTAAGATTTCTTCAAGCAAAAATTGATGTCCCTGTTTTTAATACCCTGTAGATAGTGGATTATTTTTGAGGTTTATGTTGGACTGGATACCTGTTGGTAGGCTTTCCTCATTCTACAAAAACTTAAGAGAATTTAGATTTATATAAAAGATAAATTAAGGTGCTATTCTTTGGTTTATAAAGTGTTTCAAAGTAGGATTTCTTTATTTATTTTAATGAAGCATTTCTTTATTGCATTAAAATATGATACAAGTAAATTAGAGGGAAAATATTTTAAAGAATACAGTTTTAGAACAAAATAAAGGTTAAAACTACCAAAAATTATTTCATAGAACTAGAAAAGATAATAACAATTCATCTGGAAGAACAAAAGATCAAGAATATCAAGGGAATTAATGGGGGAAAAAATGTGAAAGAAGGTAGCCTAACAGCGCTAGATCTCAAACTATACTATGAAGCAGTAATCACCAAAACAAACTAACACTGGTTCAGAAATAGAATGGTAGATCAATGGAATATATTAGATACACAATATACAGGGATAAATGACCACAGCTTTGAAAAACTCTGATAAATCCAAAGATCCCAGATTTTGAATTAAGAACTTATTATTTGACAAAAACTATTTGGAAAACTGGATAATAGTATGGTAGAAACTAAATAGAGATCATTATTTCTCATATCCTATACCAAAATTAAGTTAAAATGGGAATATAATTTAGACATAAAGGGTGATATCCTAAGCAAATTAGGGAAACATAGGATAGTTTACCTGTCAGAACTATGGACAAAGGAAGAATTTATGACCAAACGAGATAGAGAACAAGACACAAAATGAATACTTTTGATTATATTAAATTTTAAAAGTTTCTGTACAAACAAAACCAACATAACCAAACTTAAAAGAGAAACCATAAACTAGGAAGAAAATTTTATAGCAAATTTCTCTGATAAAGGTCTCATTTCTCAAATATATAGGGAACTATGCCAATTTACAGGAATACAAGTCATTCCCCAATTAACAAATGGTCAAAGGATATGAACAATCAATTTTAAGATGAAGAAAACAAAATTATCAATAATCACATTAAAAAATGTTCTAAATCACTCTTGCTGAGAGAAATGCAAATTAAAACAACTGAGGTACTGCCACATATCAAATCAGTTAATATGGCAGTAAAGGAAAATGATAAATGTTAGAGAAGATGAAGCAAAATTGGGACATTAATGCACTGTTGGAGAAGTTTGTGAATGAATCCAACCATTCTGGAGGGCAATTTGGAACTATGCCCGAAAGGACTATAAAACTGTGCATACCCTTTCATTCTGTAAAACCACTACTAGGTCTATATCCCAAAGAGATGGAAAAAAAAGGGGGGGGGGACACCTACTTGTACAAAAATATTTCTAGCAGCTTTCTTTGTGGTGGCAAAGAATTGGATATTGAGGGGATACCCGTCAATTGGGGAATGGCTGAACAAGGTATTTGATGGAGAGAATATCATTGTTCTATAAGAAACAGTGAGCAAGATGATTTCAGGAAAAGCTGGAAAGATGCACTTAAAATCAAAACAAAATAAACAGAATCAGGAGAACACTGTACACAGTAACAGCAATATTGTAGAATGGTCAGCTACTCTTAGCAATACAATAATCTGGGACAATTCTGAAAGACTTATGACAAATACATTCCACCTCCAGAGAAAGAACTATTAAGAGTCAGAATGCAAATCAATACATATTATTTTTCACATTTTTAATGTTTGGGAGTTTTGATTTTATATGAATATTTTCTTACAATAATAATCAATATGGAAGTGTTTTGCATGATAACACATGTATAATCCAGATCAAATTGCTTAACATCTCCAGGATGAGGGAGAAAAGGGAGAGAGAGAGGCAATTTGGATATTTTGATTTTGGAAAATATATACTAAAAATAGTTATTATATGCAATCAGTAAAATTTTTTTTTAAAAAGAACAAAGTAAGGGGAATTTTTATTGATGAAAAAGAAAAAAAATCTGGTCAAAAGAGTCAGATAAAGACAGGCAGCACTGTAGTGTTAGGAAAGAGAAGACCTAAACTATTTCACTAGCCCCCCTAGGAGACAAACTGAATATGAAAAAAAAATGCAGTTCAGAGTATGTGTAATTCTAATGAATGACTAAGCACTTTTCCCATTGTTATACATGGAATAAGGCAGAAATATTGCTATATTCCAGAAAAGTCCAATCTCCTCCAGCATCTACTATCAAGAATGGAGAACTACCTATTGTTACTTAGTTCAAAAAACACTAGCTCTGCACGCAGAGGACTTGAGTTCAAATCCTACCTTGGATACTTAATAACTGTGTGGCTTTGGGCAAGTTGCCTATACTCCCTACATCTCCGTTACCTCAAAAATAAAATGAGGGGGGCTGGCTTGGATGGCTTTTGAGGCTCTGTTCCAGTTCTAGATCTGTGATTCCACAATGAATAAGGAGCCACTGAATCAGAGAAAGAATATATTCTAGTTTACAGATCTTGTTTTTCTTTATTTTGAAATATTTCACAAATATAGGCAGGGACACATTTGAATGAGGCAGGGATACAGTTAAGCACTCTTCTGTCCTCCAATGTTTAATATTCCCCAAAGGGAATTCCTCAATACTCAAGGTGTCATGGGAAAGCATGGAAAAAAAAAAGCATTTTGTCTGGAAAGTCTGAGGGTTTTTGTGGAATGAAAGCTCAATGTGACTCAACAGTGGCAACCAAAATTCTAATGTAAACATAGGCTTCAGTGGGAGAGGCACAGAGTCAGGGGATATACTAGTCCTAAACATCCCTGCCTTAATCAGGTCATATCTAGAATAGTGTATGGTATTCACTTTTGGCACCACATTTTAACAAATATATTAGTCAAGTTTCAGAACATTCATAATGCAAGATAGTGAATTAATGCCACATAAAGATAGGTTGAAGGAACTTAAAAATCTTTAGCTGAAAGAAGGTAGTGAAGATATAATTGAAGCTTTCAAGTATGTGAACTATAACACAAAGAAGCATTAGAAATGTTTCTTACATGGCCCTTTAGAGGCATTAGATGTTTTTCCTATGTGGCCCATTAGAGAACTAGAAGCAAAATGTAGAAGTTGTAACGGCCTGATATAAAGAAAAACTGTCTATCAATTCAAACTCTGGCATATGGGAGCTGTTTTATTAATGTTGCTTGACTGATTAATAAAAAAATAGAAAAGGCTCTGTCAAGATACCAGGAATTCCCTTTCACTAAAAAAATCTTAAAGCCAAGATTAGAAGACCAGTTGTCAGATGGTTAAGATTGGCTGGACTAAATAAATAGACTCTGAGGTCTCTTCAAATTCAGATTTGGTGACTCAAAGTATAATGGCAAATACAAGCAAGGTATTGGGTTGTGTTTCTTCAGACACAGCTTGTTAACAGACCTTATTTTTAGCACATATAAATTGTTTTGAAGAATCTTCTGTGATGACAGGATGACAAGAACTTGAAAAATTTTAGTGTGGGGTTAAAAATCTCAATGGGGATTCAGTTTAAAATGCCAAAGCTATATATTTTAGGATTTCAACAATTTGATTTTTCATCAAAAGGGCTAGTAAAGGCTATTTAGATGAAAATAATCAGTAATTAAGACTGCTAGGCTTAAAAGAATTATTAGCGAAAACAAGGTAAATGTTTTGAATTGACATATCTACGTGAAAATATTGTACAAATTCAAATGCAGATTTCTTCTAATAAATGGAGATCCACATCTAGGACTAATCTGAAAATCTCAATTGGCAAATCCTAAATCCTGTTTTGTCAATCCTCATGGCAGCCTTCAAGTGAGCTCTAGAATATCCCATGTAGATGAGACAACAGGCAAGAGGCAAGAAGCAAGTAATTCCAAATGACAACACAAATTTCTTAACAGAAGTAAAATTAAAGAAAAGATATATAAGAAGAGGAAGATAGGTACTCATTGGATAGAGTGCTGGGTCTTTAATTAGGAAGACTCATCTTCCTGAGTTCAAATCTGGTCTCATACATTCCTAGATGTGTGACCCTAGGCAAGTCACTTAACTCAGTTTCCTCATCTGTACAATAAGCTGGAGAAGGAAATGGCAAACCACTCCAGTATATTTGCCAACAAAACCTCAAATGGGGTCACCCAGAATGGAATGCAACCGAAATGATTCAACAACAATATACAAGGCAGATAGGTAATATGTAATTGTTCCCTAGAACAATTCAATCATTGGTCACAATATTGGTGTGGTATAATGATAGATGCAATATTTTAAATGGAAATGAAATAAAATAAAAGACAGGTAAGCAAGATTGAAAATAGATTTTAAAAAATCAATTGAGCCCAACTTCCCATTATGTAGGAAACCTTTCCATATTTTTTTTGTAGGGGAGGGTGTTAGGAGAAGGGAACATAAAAGGGAAAGAAAATGTGAAGAAGTCAAGCTGGTTAATTACTGCTAAATTGTCATAAAACCTTTTACTATTTCAAGGCTGACTACTAAACCTAAAGAGTAACTGACCCTCTTGATTTGTCTCCTTGCAAGTTTTAATCAGAATTGAAATGAATATGCACTGCTTACAAGAAGGTATAGCTGGAACATTTAGTAAGTAGACGGAGGGTTTTAGATGAACTCATAAAACTCAAGTCAGAAGGAAAACATAATTAAGCCTGTATTCCTGGGGTGTGCAGTTACATTATTGCGCATGTAAAATTATATCAGACTACTTGTCATCTCAGTGAAGGAAATGTGGAAGGAAGGAGAATTTGGCTCAAACTTTTTTAAAAATTAAGATTAAAAATTTTCTTCATGTAATTGAGGAAAAAATAAAATGTATTTTAAAAAACAAATACTTCGACTTCCCATTGTTGGTCTACAGATAAAAGATCTTACAAACCTAATGATGTCATCAAAATATAAACACCAGTCTGTACATCAAATTTTAGATTTTCAAAGATACTAAGAATATTCTACAGTTTATACAGTCTCGACCCTGACTTTAGCCACACTACCAAGAGTTTTCTTTACTCTTTTCCTCTTATTAGCTACAATTTCCATAAGTCTACTGAATCTCCAAATTTAAATGCTCAGCTAAATTTTCAACTTCCATTAACTCTGCATTTCAGGATTCCCCCCAAAAAAAATTGAAATTAAAGTGAGTTCTCCCTCAAAGAGACAGAGAAAAAGTTCAAGGGAATAGTTGTTATTAATGAAGGGTGTTTCTTTTCTTTTTTTTTTTAAACCCTTACCTTCCTTCTTGGAGTCAATGTATTGGCTCCAAAGCACAAGTGTGGTAAGGGCTAGGCAATGGGGGTCAGGTGACTTGCCCAGGATCACACAGCTGGGAAGTGGCTGAGGCCAGATTTGGACCTAGGACCTCCCATCTCTAGGCCTGGTTCTCAATCCACTGAGCTACCCAGCTGCCCCCAATGAAGGGTGTTTCTTAAACAACAACAAAAACAAGCTTGTTTTCCTTTCCTTTGATGGTGAACTCTAACTACATAATTTTTTTACAAGTCATATTTTCTTCTCTGATTATCTCACACATAATCCTTCTTTTCCTATAAGTAATAGAGCACACTGTTTACTAAAAAAGAAATAAAGATGTTCCCCTTCACTAAAAGAACTTTTTTTCTCTAGGCATTTCTCTAGAAAAGTGATTTCTCATTTTCTATTCAGCCTTGAAGGTCTATAACAATTGAATTTTATGCCTGGCCAAGCTATCCTTTTATTTTTTCCTGTAAAATCTGAACAGGAATGTAGCTTAATGTGGAAATATGTATCCAGGATCATGAAATGTCTAAGCATGTTTTCCCAAGAGGTACTTCTAATATTTTATAGGTCATGTAACTTTATGGGTGTTTACAATGGTCTATAAAAAGTATACTTGGAAGAGAATTAAATATAATCAATCAGCAAGCATTATGCATTTATTATGTATGAGGTATTCATAATACTTAACTCTTAAATACTTCACAATAATACTGAAATTTAAAATCTTCTCAAAGCTCATCATAGCGAGAACATCTGTGCCCTTGGTTTGTTCCTATATCTAAATCTATATGACATTAGATCTGAAGTCTGACATTAAGATGCAGAAATTAGGAATCCATGGAATCCAAGAGTTATATTTTTATAATACTGTTATGCTAACAGTTTCATCCTACACCAGTATTACTCAAAAATATAATTAGGGAACTGACAAAAGAGATAAGAAGGATTCATTAAGATGGTAACATGTCTTCAAGTAACTATCTGGTATTTAGTGGTAGTACTGGTAGCAATACCAACTATATCAACCTATGGCCTAATACATAAACAGGATGACTCAACCTCTATACTTTCTAGCTTTTCCATTCCCTTACTCACCTCATCATTCAGCCTGTTAAATTGTCAATATATATTCTAGTGCCAAGAACTTACAAAATGATTTCTGATTCAGTGATGTATGCGTGTGCGTGTGCATGCATGCGTGTTCCTTCTATGTGATAGAAAATTTGATGAGAGACATTGGTTACAGTGGGGGGAGCATAGTTATCAATAAGAGATCATAGAGCAATATAAGATATAAAATTTCAGAACCCCTAAAGTTCACTAAACAGGCTGTACTGGTTTATATGCAAGCTAATTGGGACATCGAGTTTCACGTCAGTTTTCAAACAACGAGATGACAGAATATCTATCTATTTAATGTAATCAGATATGAGTAGAACTCAAGTAGAGAAACCTAAAAAATAGATCTCTTCAACAAATAATAAAAATTAGCTATCGCGAGGAAAAAATGAAACGTGATATAAGTCCTTTGACTGCTACTTTACTGGCAACCTAATTGTGCCAAGCTATCTATCAAATTAACTTGCAAAGGCAAGTGCAGTTATAGCCACATAGTAGATATGCTCTGGCAAAGATAATTGTAATCAACATTTAAAGAATTGGAATCATATTTAATTATAATGTGGACATACCTTTTGAAAAAATCTTAAAGTGAATACTTTAGCAAAAGGAACAAACTTCATGGTTAAATTAAGCATGGGATTTACATTTCGTTTACAAAATTGTCATTATCAAAGGACTGGGCTCAGATCAGTTTGAAATGGAAAAATTGTTTCCAACCTAACCACTGTGTGCGGAGGAGGAGAATCTGAACCTGTGATTTCACTGGTAGAGAGAGTACTCCCAGAGAGGAAATTTTCTTTACCATTGAAAATCAGCACCAGTTTGGCATGTAAAGCCTCAGAGTTGGCTGAGGCAATGAAAACTTAAGTGACTTGCCTCATGTCACACTGCCTATGTATAAAGCCTGAGAGACCACAATGCCTTGAAACTATATGCTTCTGATATATCTGAATAAAATAAAATAATTTTGAGCCAATTTTGTTAACATGCTCTTCGAGTCAAAGATTTATAGAATCTTGCCTATTTTGAACAGAAATACACACACACACACACACACACACACACAGAGAGATAGGATTATATTCTATAATTAAAAGGCAGTATTTTTTTTTTAACTCTTACCTTTCATTTTTAAATCAATACTGTGTATTGGTTCCAAGGTAGAAGAGTGGTAAGGGCTAGGCAATGGGGGTTAAGTGACTTGCCCAGAGTCACACAGCTGGGAAGTGTCTGAAGCCAGATTTCAACCTAGGACCTCCTGCCTCTGTGCCTGGTTCTCAATCCACTGAGCTACCCAGTTGCCCCCTAAAAGGCAGTATTTTTCAAAAGAATTTCTCATAATACAAAAAAAAAAAAAAACCTCTTCTCAGCTTCTCCAAATATTGACACTGATAAAATAACCATAATTTATTTTGAGATAAACTTAAAAAAAAAATTCTGAGTACCAAAATGTGGGAGAAATGTACAAGAAGTGAAGATGAACATAAGGGTGAAAAGTTTCTTATTTTACTAAGTATTGAATTTCATAATGTAGAAGAGGCATTAAGGTAAAATGAAAATTTTTTTTAAAGAATCAGAGACAGAAGGGATTGAAAATCTCCAACTGTTAACAACTTTTAAACTTGATTTACATTTCTGACTTAGAGATGGGGCAAGAAGAAAAGAAATTACACATTCTAGGTAGAAAAGAATATAAATAAATATAGTAAGTATTTACTAAGCAAAGGCCATGTGCTAGAACTTGTGCTGGGTTCCAGGAAACAAATACAATGAATAAAACAATTTCTACTAATATCACATTTATATTCTAACCAGAGACAAACATATATAAATATATACAGAATGAATATCGAAACAAACAATACAAAGAAATACAAAGAATAAAACACAAGGTAGCTTGAAGGGGTAGGCACTTGAGGTTGAGGTGATCTGGAAAGTTTTCCTGTAGAAGGTGGTTTGAGTGTTGAAGGAAGGCAAAGATTCTGTGAGGTGGAGATGAGAAGAGGGTACATTCCAGGCATTGGAGATGGTCAATAATACAAAGGCATTGAAATGGGAAGAGGAATATTTTTTTATGAAGAACAGAGAAACAGTCAGTTGGCTGGAATGCTGAGGATTAGAAGTATAGTTTGGTTGGACTGGTGAGGACTGGAGGAGATACAATGTCCAAAGTTGCTGGAAAGAGAGCTAAACAGAATAGTTTATATTTTAGCCTCGAGCAATAAGAAGCCAGTAAAGTTGATTGAAGGGCAGCTAGGTGGCCTAAAGTCAGGAAGACTCATCTTCCTGAGTTCAAATCTGGCCTCAGACACTTCCTAGCTCTGTGACCTGGGCAAATCACTAAACCCTCAGCTCTTCATCAGTAATATGAGCTAGAGAAGGAAATGGCAAACCATTCCAGTATCTGCCAAGAAAAATCCCAAATAATGCCACAAAAACTCAAGACTCCTGAGACAACTGAACAATGAGGAACAATGTGCTAATGAAAAAGTTAAATGAACTGAAGCATAATTTATTTTTCTCAACATATCACATATAAAATGTCTCTTTTGTCTTAGAAAAATCAAGAACTTTACAGCAATTCTTGACTAACTGTCATGTTCCCACAGAGAATCTTAGTTTTAAGAGAAAACTCAGAGGTCATTTACTTTCAATCCCCACCTGAACAAGAATTGTCTACACAGTATAACCATCCAGATATAGTTAGAAGTCTACTGAGAGGGAATCTTTACCCCCCAAATGAGTTTTTCCACGTTTGGATACATTAGCAAGATTTCTTTACATCAAACTTAAGTCTGTCTCTTTGCAATTTGCATGACTTGCTCATAGTTCGCTCTTCGGTCAATTAGAACAAGCCATTTGGCATGCTTTTAAATCATGTTTATCATTGATGTCCTTTCACTCAAGGTTTGTTTTTTTTCCAAGTTAAAAATGCCCTCATGGACAAAATCATATGTTAGAACTGTGAGAACATAAATGTAATCTTGAAATCCCAAATCCTTACAGATGAGTAATGGAAGTAATTGTTAAAAGCAAGATAGAAGACAGGTCCTGTGACTAGACATTGCCTATCTTTAGGCAACACTAAATGCTCCAACTTTATCAATATTACTAGAACTGAACACCAGACATGTGATTTAACCAGCACAGACTATATTAGGAACATCACCCTCCTCATGCCTCTCAATTCAGCATGAGTTTGTAATAACTTTCTTAGTTGACACATGTCACAATTGACTTATATATTGAATTAGACTATTAAAATGTCACATTTTTTTCAGATAAACTAATATTACAATGCTCCTATAATTCCTATGCCCCTCCTATAATTATGATAGTGGTTCTTGAGAACAAAGTTTAAGGTCTGCCTGACATTTTTAACATTAAATTTCATCTTTTCAAATATTGCACAATGTTTAACATGTTTAACAAAAACTCAATGAATCTTGACTGTCATGTAGCATATTAGCTTCCCCTTGCAGTTCTGCATCCTCTGAAAAGGATAAGCATGATATGAATGCCTTCATCTATGACAAAAATAATAAGCACAGATCTCATCTCTCCCTATATACTTGGCCCAACACAATTACTTTTTGCATCTTCAGTCTTCTTAGTGCCATTTCTATCTTCTTTGTGAGCACCCAGGATAATGTTAAGAGTACAAGTGTTATCATTCCACTATCATTGGTGGGAAAAGAAGTTCATTGAAACGATTTTTGAAAATCTTTTCCATTTTTGTTCTCTTTGCCTTCTTCTTTGTATTTTCATCCTTGAAAGCCTTTGGGATGACTGTCTAATTGGAAGTTTTGCCAAGTTTCCTTTAAATTGATTACACTCTCCACTGTATCACTCTGCTTTATAGGATTATACTACTCATAAATGACCCATATCCTTTTTCATAAGGTTTTACAAGTGAGTCTATATTCCAACCTTCCATTGACATCCTATTCCAATACGTCCCTGTGACATGGAGATGATCCTGGATTGTCAAAGGCTATTCCATCAGAGAAAAGAGCTGGCAGGTTCTATCACGTTGGAAGGCTTCAGGTGTGGCTCTATTAAAAGACCCAAGTCCGTTTCCTGAGGACCAGCTAAGCACATCACAACTAGGTTACCTATCTGGTGATGATCATTTTTTTACCACTGCAACTCATGAAACAAAGAATAATAAAAAATGATCCTCCTTCTTGTGTCTTCTTGTTTCTTCACTGACAATGATGGGGGTGGGGGGTGGGGGTGAAAGGTAATAAGAATCACAAATTTCAATTTGAGTCTTAAGAGTCTAAAGCAAGCAGGTTGGCAAAGTGGGTAGAGTGCTGAAACTGGAATCAAGAAGACCCAAGTTCAAATTTGATATCAAGCACTTCATAGTAGGATGATACAAGGAAAGTTACTTAAAACCCTGTTTGCTGAGTTTCCTCATCTGTAAAATGAACTGGAGAAGGAAATGGCAAACTACTCTAGTATCTTGGCCAAGAAAATCTCAAATGGGGTTATGAAGAGTTGGACATAACTGAAATGACTAAACAACAACTAGGATTCTAAATGAGATTCTTGTCCAGTGATCAAAGGATGAATACATATTGCTGAGGAACTGAATCATATCAATTTCGACATTCTTACAATGAATGAAATCAGAAGAAGGAAGTTGTGGCTAACTGGAAGGATGGCTTACAGATGTTCCTTGGAGAGGAGGAAAGAAAGGAGTTAGTAGAATGGGTTTTATCATGCACCCAAAGGTTTCAAGAAACATTATTTCATAGGACAATTGGTCAATATATATTATAGCATTAACATGTATTTGCAAAAATCACCATGAAAATAACTGCAGGAAGGAAGGAAGGAAGGAAGGAAGGAAGGAAGAAAGCAAGCAAGGAAGCAAGGAAGGAAGCAAGGAAGGAAGCAAGGAAGTAAGGAAGCAAGGAAGCAAGGAAGGAAGCAAGGAAGGAAGCAAGGAAGGAAGCAAGGAAGGAAGCAAGGAAGCAAGGAAGGAAGCAAGGAAGGAAGCAAGGAAGGAAGCAAGGAAGTAAGGAAGCAAGGAAGCAAGGAAGCAAGGAACTGACTACTACACTGTAGCAGACAAGAAAAGACAAATTACTGACATAGAGATCATTCCCTAAGTCAGTTGTACATGTCATCAGACCATCAATTCATCAGAACTAAAATAAGAATTTGTAAAACAAAAAGAAAAAGGATGTGTAAGTTATTAAAAAGTTATTGAAAATCAAAAATGGAATCTGAATAAAATAAATGACATCAATGCCAAAGAAGTTAAATAATGGAAATGAGCTGCCATAGCAAAGAAATCATATAAGCCCTAAAAGTGCCTTAGTCAGCAGCCATCTGACACAATTCCCCAAAGTAGGCATGCTATTTGGCAATTAATGATGTCCTCTCAAGTATTTTTCTTTTGTTAAGATTTTCACAACCCCCCCTCCAACCCTGACCCCAATTGCTTGGTAATGTTTACTTTTTTTCTGTATCTTGAGAATCAAGTGTTCAATGCCCTAAAAAATATGAAATTTTCAGCACAGATTCCTCTGTGTAAATCTGTTCTGGTTCAGCTGCTCTTCCCATCTTTGTTTTCTTTAGTGACATTTCTATTTTCCTGAGTAACAAATGGAACTATGATGTTGGAGCTAAAATATGATGGTGTTCTTCCAGATTCAGAATTAAACATTCTAGGACTGTGAGACCATCTAGATCAACTTATTTCTGATGAAGACAGCATAAGTCAAGGGATCATGAAGACCTGAAAAGAATTATGACGTGCTTAATATGTACATCATCATCATTATATTTATATAGTGCCTACTATAGGTCAGGAACGTGTTAAGCACTTTACATCTGATGAACACTATGCTAAGCAAAGGGAATACAAATAAGAAGGCCAGGGAGCTCACATTCTAATGGTAGAAACAATATATATATGGAAGGTTGTCACTGCAAACGATAAGGAAAGGTCCTATGGTTCTTGGGATGCAGCAGCAAAGCAGATGATAACACCTCTTTTTTCAGTCATTTCCACTAATAATGTATCAATTTTTGATGTTGAACTATTTGACAGTGCTAAGAACTTAGGTGTAAAAACTTTCTATTCTGGGCCTTCTGTAGTTGTAACTCCATAGGAGCTGCTTCCCCAGCTGATGGTTTTGAGGGATGAGCTGGTAACAGGAATGAAAAAGGAGGAAGGGAGTGGGGGAGGTAGGAAGGAAATTTAAAGAAAGTAAATACTATATGCCAAGTACTGTGCTGGGTATTAGGGATGGAAATAAAAAGCCAGGCTAGTTCTTTATCTCCAGTAACTAAGATTGCATTAAGATCAGACAATACATATAAGAAAGTAATGATCAGAGACAGGTGTTTGGTTTGGAAAATCTCTAGGATAATCAGTGGCAGCAAAGAAGCAATGGTAGGGGTACTGAAAAATGTAGATGAGATATTTAGAAAGAGCTTCCCTTTTTGTCATCTTCACCAATATAATAAATATAAAGTAGAACCCCAGAATTGCTGTAATTTACATTTCTCTAATTATTAATAATTTGGACATTTTTTTTCACATAGGTATTGATGGTTTTTGAAAACTGACCAGATAGAATTTCCAAAGAAAGCCACTTAATGTCTCTTGGTCTTGGTTTTCACCATGTATAAAACAAGGATATTGGACTAAATCTATTATTCACTTTCCACTTAAATTAATCATTATTCTTCATCAAACTCTTCATCAAACTAGAAGTTACATTCTAGTTAAAATTTTAAATATAAAAACAAGAAAGTAAATTTATTGTTTCCTCAGTAACCATAATTTAAGCATACCAATTTTAACAGTAATTCACATAATGAAACATTAAGGGTATAAATTTAAATAGATGATAAAAGAAACACAAAAGAAAATGTTCTAACAGCTGTATCAACACCCCCACACTGTACATATTTAGTACTTTGGATTACTAGTTAAGTTGATTTTCTTTTAAGTGTAAGCATATCTAATCAGGGAATTAATATCAGTATGGAAATGAATAAAGTTGTGCTTATGCTGCATCTTCCTTCCACAAATTAAAAAACACTTTCCAAAAAGATTTCCACTACATTCCATGAAATCTTTTTTAAAGACAAGTTTGCACTCTAACTTTATATTAAAAAAAATTGGACATACACACACACACACACACACACACACACACACACACACACACACACACAAAGATTATACAACTTCCCAAAGTACAAGTGAGTCAGAAGCAAAACCAGAAATAGAACCCGATAACTCCTGACTCCTAGCCTAATGCTCAAGACACTAGACTACATTTAACCCTTCACTTTACTGGTTTTAGAATTTATAAATGAATTACTCTGGTAGAACTTCTTGGGTTTTCATTATTGCCAATTTTGTCAGAACTTTGAGATATAATGGGAAGGCAAAGATGGTTGATGAAGAAACCTAGCTTTCCTCATCCTAACTATATACTTGGAGGATATTTCCCAGTTTTTAATAGCAAACAAAAGAGCAGCAGATGTAGTTCTATTGAAGCCTATCTTTTAAACAGTCATGTTGCCCCTTAATCAGGCCTTAGTGTCTGGAAGATGAGGGTTCAGGTACTGTCTTTGAAACACACCAGCTATATAATCCTTCACTCGTCATTTAATCCCTCAGTATCCCAGGCAACTCTAAGAATATATGCTATAAAACAGTTGCCCTTCAACACTGGTAAAGGCATTTTCCACACCAACATTTCCCTGCACCAGTGAAATAATTTATTAGATAAAAGAGAAATGATCTTGGAAATATCCATCACTTTGGATTCTCCTATCTATCTAGCCAATCTTTTCTAATCTCCTTTGATGGATCATCATATAAATCCATCCTCTAAATACTGGTGTGGCAATTCTTCTTTCTCAGTAATCCAATTCCCAGGAGATCAGAAATCATGTCTGTGCAGATAATTTCCAGAATTATATATTCAGCCCTAGTCTTTCCTTTTTCCCTTCAAGTCACATATCAACTATCTAGTGGACATTACCAGCTATATATCCCAATGGATTTGTAAGCAAACCCCAAAACTGCATTCATCATCTTCCTCCAAAACATGTTCCTTTCCCTAATATCTTTATTTCTGTTGAGGTTATCAATAGCCTCCATTTGTTCCCATTTGCCTGTTTAGAAATCAAAGACTTTCTCACAACTGGTTGAAATATACTTTTGTAGTGTTGTTATACATTACTCTCTTCCCTCCATCACTTATCATCTGAATGAACTCTAGGAAGTCTTAAGTGAACCTTTTTGGATCTCAATTGTATCACTGGTGAAATGAAAAGGGTTCAATGAGATGGCCTTTGAGGGCTTTTTCTGCTCTAAATTTATGATCCTGTGAGCCTTCATTCAACCTGGGGTCTAGGTAAACAGGCCAACTTGCTGTGCAACATACATAACATTACATCTTTCAACTTCCACTTCACCTCTATCTTGATTGAAGGCTTCCTATTTGAGATGTTTTCTCATTTCTATCAGTTATCACTACCTTCCCTCTCCCCAAAAAATATTATTTTGTAGAGTATATATTTTGTATTCACTTATCTGTCTTCACTAGATTTCTTCACATATAAAATAACCCTCCATGGTAGCAGACACTGCCTTTTGTTTTTGTATCCCCCATCCCTGGTGCTTAATAAATACTTCATGAATAAATCTATGAAATAAGGAAGTTGAACCAGATGACCACTAAGGGTCTTTTTCAATTCCAAAAATATATAATTTTATTTAAATAAGTTCTCTCCAGAAAAATGGAAAGGGTAGACTAATAGCAACAGGAATATGGAACTATTATTAGCATCTAATAAATAGTAGCTTCAGCTAGAGATGAGGCTCACTGGAAAATGTTCCTTCTTAGTCAATAGAACTTCTTTAGAATTTCAAAAAGAGAATGGAAAAGGATGATTCAGAGAGAAGTACTCAGAACCTTTTGACAAATCAACATCTGAGACATACTGACCAATGCAATGAAGTAGAAAAATAGTGAGGGTCATCAAGCTGTCCCATTTTTCTTCCAGCAAATGTTCCCTTTCATGCTGTTGTTCAGTTGTGTCTGACTCTTTGTGACTCCATGGACTACAGCATGTCAATCCTATCCATGGAATTTTCTTGGCACAGATACTAGAGTGGTTTGCCATTTCCTTTCTCCTTTTCACACTGCCCCTTCCCAAAAAGAGTGTTCTTTTCTTTTTTTTTTTTTAACCTAGCATTGCAGATAAGGAATTTCCAGAAATACATGAGTTCAGTACTTATACTAGAATCAGAGCAGATGTAGGAGGAGGTTAGTAGGAAAAAACTAAGCTATCATCCTGTGTGTGATAACTTAGATATAATATGAATAAAATATGTGTTCTAAAATAATTGTCCAATCTTTCCTTTTCTACCCCTTACCTTCTGTCTTAGAATCAATACTGTGTATTGAAAAGCAGAAAATCGGTAAAGGCAAGCCAATGGGGGTTAAGTCTTTGCCCAGGGTCACACAGCTAGGAGGTGTCAAATTTGAACCCAGGACCTCCCATCTTTCGGCCTGGCTTCCAATCTACTTAGTCACCTAGCTGCTCCCATAATTGTCCAATCTTAAGAGAACCATGCCCTGAGAATTATTTTCTAAACCTGAGAACTTCACTAAGGTATGATATATAGTTATGGGAAGGTGAGTGATTCTTTTCAATAAATCATATTTTTATGCTGCCAACTTTGGCAGAAGAACATCTTTTAAAAATTAAGATATAGTCTAGTTCAGGAAAAGCTTTAGGATCTGGTGACCCAACCCAACAGGTTTTATGAAGCCATTTGAATCTCATTTATGGCAAAATACCTTAATATAGTCTTCTAAAACTCAAAAATTTTATGTAATTGAAATAATGTTAGCCCAATATATAGAGACTGCTAGTCCTGGAATCAAGAAAATGTCAGATTCAAATTTCACTTCTGACTACCTATATAATCACTTTCAAGTCACTTGGCCTCATTTTCCTCATTTAATTCTCTTTTTGACATTTGAATCTCTTCACAGATTGGCCCCTTTCTATTTCTCTAACCTTATATTTTACTCCATTAGACACATTTTATGTTCCAACCATACTGGCCTACTTGTTATTTCTCATCATGATGTGCCATCACCTACCTTAGCTACTTTCTACTAGAAGTCATACATGCCTCAATGCTCTTCCTTCCCACCTTCAGCTGTTAAGATTCTTAGTTTTATTCAAGATATAGCTCAAGCACCACTTCCTTCAGGAAGTTTCTCCAATTCCTCTCAACTAATTAGTATGGATCTAGACAAGGTTATCTCATAGTGTCTTTTTACATGTTTCTTATGTCAGCACATTTCTTCTCACTCTTCACCCCATTTCAGTGAAAGATCCTTGAGGACAGAGGCAATTTCATTTTTGTCTTTGCATTCCTAACACCTACAAGCACAGTGCTTACCATTTAGTAGGTGCTTAATAAATAGGTGTCATGTGGCTCAAATAAAATTATATATTTAAAGTATTTTTCAAACTCAAAAGCACAATAAAAATACCAAATATTATATACTATTAAATTAATATAGTCCTTACCACTTGGCAGTTGATTCTAACCAAAAAAAAAAGAGAGAGAGAGAGAAAGAAAACAATTAAAGAAAAGAGAGAAAAATTAGTCAACAATTACCAATTCACACACATATTCAGTACCTCTAGGATAGCAATTATCACTCTGCTTCACATATCTACTATATAAGGAGTAAGTTGTATGCCCTATGTTATCCTATTTCAATGAGTCTCAGATTGTAGTTGATTTGATTACTTATTAACCATTCATAGTGTTGATAATACTGTCTAGAATATTCACAAAATATGAAACCTGCCCCCTCAAATTTAGATCTGGGAATAAAATCCACAAATGTTGACAGTCACTCCTCTGTTCTAACCAGCAGATACCACTTTTCTCCAGAACAATAAGCCACACACTGAGTAATATGATATACTCTGTATTTTGCCGAAAGTTATGGTTATTTTCCAACATAAATACAATTGAATTCCAATCTCTTAAACTTCAAAATGTTTTCCTGTTCACAAAACAATCCCTGAAAGTACTTCAACTGTACAAGATTGCTTTTTTTACTTAAAGTTAATTAACTAAAACATCAGCATTAAATCCAGAAACTGGTGGGTGGAGAATGAGAAAGGAGATTACAAGACCTGGAATTGAAAATTCCCTGTGTGAATGATAGGAAAAAATGCCTGTGGTTTACTGACTAAAGCTCAGTCACTAAGAACCTGTATTCAGATGGATATGGTTTCATAATCATAGATTTGGAGCCATTACTCATCCTCCTCCTCCTCCTCCAATTCCTCAACAAAGGAACTCTGGCCCCAAGCATGAGAAAATGACCAATAATTATCTTAGGAAAATAAAAATATGATAGTCACTCTTTAAATGTAATGGGGTTTGGGGGGGGGGGGTTGTTTTTGTTTTTTGCCATGTTCATTTATAACCAGACTACAGTACTTATAGCAGGAAATGCATTAAGTACAATATCAAACTAATGACATTCATGCCAATGATAAAGATTCACATGTTGAGCAAATGGAATAGGAAACCATTATTTATACAGTGTATTAGCTTAAACAATGCCTATGTGTGGTTGTAAAAAAAAAGTATTTCAATTATAGAAAATTGAATTGTTTCTAGAAACAAACCAGTAAAATCTGACAAGGGATCCAACCACTGGTTCATTATTTTTAGAGTAGATACTGCTGGTAAAAAAATAAATAAATAGAATGGTGAGAATGATGACCAAACTAGTTACAACAATGGGCAAAGTAAAAAGTCACTCTTTGGGTAAATAAGAATATAACAGCATATTATACGGCTGTTTTCCAAAGTACTAGGTTCCATAAACCTAAAACAACCTCCCTAGTGATCTATGATTTAGCTACTTGTACTTCAATGGATCTGTGATTGCATGGAAGAAGGTTTATCTATACACCAACCCCAAAGTGTTGAGGTGGAGCCAGGCTCTGTGCTGGTCCCTCTCCTCTTCCCTCCATATACTCTCTTGACAACCTCACCAACTACCAGTGATTCAACTTTCATTTCTAGGCAGACAGCTACACATCTCTCTTGTCTTATCTCTCTCCTGAATTCGAGTCCTACATCATCAACGATGTATTAGTCATCTCTCCCTGGATGTCCAATACATATCTCAAGCTCAACACGTTTTATGATTGAATGTATTACTTCTTGATGAAACTATTGCAACAGCCTATGTGAGTTCCAGCAACAGCCTTCTCCAAACCATTTTCCCCAATCCTATAAAAAAGTAATCACTAAGGCAGAAGTCTTATCATTCCACTCAAGATGTTCCAGTCACTTTCTACTGCCTCTAAAATGATATAAGCTAATTTATTTAGCATTTAAAGACTTTCACAGTATGATCTAATTTATGAAGGTAGCATGGCACTGTGGAAAGGAATATGACTCTGGATTACAGGATATGGGCTCAAATCCTGCCTCTAATACTTTGTGACCATAGCCAAATCACAAGATCTCCGAGTGTCAGTTTCCTTATCTATAAAATGAAGAGCCTGAAGTACATGATCTCTGAGATTCCTCCTAGTTCTAACCCTAGAATACATCCAAAATGAGCTCATATTTCTCTTATTCACACTCAACATTTCATACAAACTACTCTACTTGCTAATCACCACATACATTTCTCCCTATATTTATGCTTTTGCATGGTTGGAAAGTCTTTCTTCTCACCTCTACTTCATAGAATTCCTAACTTCCATCAAGACACAGCTCATGTATCACTTCTCACACAATTAAAGTTTTAATTTATTCTGAAGATACTTTCTTGTATATATATTGGTTCCTTCTTCCTCCCAAACCCTCACCTCAGATTCTTTTACATTTATCTTGGCATCTTCAACACTAAGCACTGGCATATAAGAGGCACTCAATAAAAGCTGGTTGAAACGAAATGAAGTTCATCACAGTGGATTCAACTTCTCATGTTGAAGGCCTTCAGCTATGTCTCTTGATCTTGCAAAATCACCAATAGAGAATAAATAATTTTTTAAGATCAATTCAGAGTTGGATTTGGAGGAAAATGCTATTCAATGTCCCCAGTTCTCTTGAGTATAAATCTAGGCAAAACTAGAATTCTTAAAGATCTGAGTTCATATCCATCTTCTGGCACTGAGTGACCAATAACAAATCACTTAATATCTGAGTCATAGTTTCCTCATTAGAAAAATGAGAAAAAGAATCTCTCTCACAGGACTGTTGGGAAGCTCTAGCTTTAAAGTGCTATATCAGTGTCAGATATCATCACCATCACTATTATTACATCAAAGATTATTGAAAGGTCTTCTTAATTTGTCAGTTAAAATAAGGCTGTTTAATAATAATAAATGTTCTGTTAATTATGAACATATCCACAGAGAGGATTCTCCTTGGATTTGCTGACAGTAAAATCTGTCCTAGCACAAGGCACTGCTGGTATTTAAAGGGAAATGCTCTTCCTCCTCTCTGTATCAACTCACTTCTATGACTTCCTTCAAGTCTCAGATAATAGTAAGAAGACTTTCTCAGTCCTTCCTAATCTTGGTGCCTTCATTCTGAAATTATCTCCAAGTTATCTCATATTTTCTCTCTTTCTCTCTCTCTCTCTCTGTATATATATATATATATATATGATATATGTGTGTATACATATACATAAACATATATATGTACACATACATATACACATATATAGACACACACAGATATAGATAAAAATGTTGGCAATTTCTTTTATTTCTTAAACAACCTAGCCATCATTACTGTTCACCTTGTCCATCATTTTCCTTAAAAGAGCTACATAAAATGTTTTCTTTGGATTTAGTAGAGTGACACACAAATATTAGAGTTAATAATAATAATAATGATGATGATGATAAGGCTAATAACTAAATAGTATAACTCAAAAAATTTTGGATTACTTTTACATTAGGCAAAGAATTTAAGAATAAAAGAATGACTTTATGAATGAATGTATATATACATATATGTATCTTTCTATAGATTTTTTTTTTTGGCATGCTGTCTTCTAAACTGACTGTGAGCTCCTGAAGCTCTTTAAAAGTAAGGACCTTGGGATGGAGGGTGTCTTTCTTTGTGTCCCCAGCACTTAGTACACTGCCTAGCATATAGTAGGCACTTAATATATGCTAGCCAACCAACTGATTCTCAATGATAACTTTAAATAACAAAATTCTAATATGATTATGAAGAAAAGGAAAACATTAGGCAATTATCAAAGAACCTTAAAGGATATCCATACTAATATACATATAACTCCATAGGAATCTGAAAACAGTGCAAAGAAAAATGTGACTCACTATGACCCTAATATGCAGACCTTATTGAATCACAGACACAGAAAACAATTTATCCTTTATTTAAGCAGAACAGCTATCTGCTTTCATCTAGAATTTTGATTTGGTGAGTGCTATAACAATGTAAAGGCTAAGCTAAAACCATATATTAAAAGCATTTCAAGGTAGTCAAAAATATTTTATCAAATGAAACAAAAAAAGAGAAAAGGAAAGGCAATGTGGGATGTTAAGAGATGGAAGTTGGTAGGGGGAAATTCATTTACATAAAGATTTAGAAGGCCACAATAAAAAGTCACTGAACCATTTAATTCCTTCTCTCTAGCAAAATTAAGAGAGGTTAAACAGATTTTAATGCAGGGCATGCCCTAAAGGTTCAAAAAGTAGAATAAATTAATCATCTCATCTGAATTCTAAACACACCAATGCCTAAAGAGCTTAGGTATTACTATTTTTTAAATGTTCTAAGGGGAAAGATAAAACTTTTCCTTTACAGTTAAAAATGGCATATAGTTAAATGGGTAAGCTATGGGTGCAAAGTAGGAACTACAGTGGTTTTACGTGACCTATTTCAAGCCCATATTAAAAATCCAAGGTTTCTTTCTGGTTTTGAATATATAATTTTGCAAATATATTTGACAATTAATGCTGAGGCAAGGCAAAAACTTACAATTCAATTCAATAAAGCTTTATTAAACATCTAGTATGCTCAGAGCATTGAAAGGAAAAGGAAAGTTTAGATACTTCCAAAGGATATAAGGAAGCAATTTTCAAATGAAGAAATCAAAGCCATTGATTATCATTTGAAAAAAAAAGTTCTAAATCACTCTTGATTTGAGAAATGCAAATTAAAACAACTCTGAGGTACCACCTCACATCTATCACACTGGCCAATATAACAGTAAAGGAAAATGACAAATGTTGGAGAGGATGTGACAAAATTGGGACACCAATGCATTGTTGGTGGAGTTGTGAGCTAATCCAACTATGATAGGCAATTTGGAACTATGCCCAAATGTCTGTAAAACTGTACATACCCTATGATCCTGTAATACTACTACTAGGTCTGTATACCAATGAGATCATAAACAAAGGGAAATAGGTCAACTTGTACAAAATATTTATAGCAGCTCTTTGTAGTGGCAAAGAGATACTATGGGGATCTTCATCATTTCGGGAATGGATAACCAAATTATGGTATATGTTGGTGATGGAATATTATTGTGCAATAAGAAATGATAAGCAGGATGGCTTCAGAAAAATAGAAATATCTATATGAATTGTATGATGCGGGTGAAATAAGCAGGATCAGGAGAACACTACACAGTAATAGCAATACTGTACAATAATCAACTGTGAAAGACTTGATTATTCTCCTCAATACAAAGATCTGGGCCAGTTCTGAGGGACTTATGACAAAGAATTTTATCTATCTCCAAAGGAAGAAATATTAAATTAGATGCAAATCAAAGCATACTATCTTTTGCATTGGATTACCTGCAGTTTTATTTGGAGGTTTTGATTTTATATGAGTATTCTCTTACAACAATGACCAATATGGAATTCTATTTTGCATGAAAATATATGCATAAGCCAGATCAAATTGCTTACCATATTCAAGAGTAGGGAGGGAGAGGACAGAGGGAGACAATTTGGATCTTATAATTTCTGGAAATGTATGTTGAAAATTGTTATTGCATGTAATTGGGGAAATAAAATATCTTTGAACAAAAAAAAATTTAAATAAAGTTTAGATAAGACATGATCTCTGTCCTCCTGAAGTTTATAGATGAATAGGGTAATGAAAACATGTACGCTGATACATTAACAGATGATAAATGCATTACAGAGGGGCAAATTATAAAATGCTATGGGAAATCTATGAGGAAGAGAAATTATCGATCTTTTCCTACCATGTCTTTTATCAGGCTGCCAGAGTTAAATGCCTCAGAAGAGACAAGTCCTTTTCTAAAGAGTAGAATACCTGAGCAGTACAATATTGCTTATGTATATTTATGACATAGTTTAGAAAAATAAAAATGACACTCATGTTATTGCCTGCATCAATGGCCATAGTCTCCAGAAGGCTATACCACACTATTCTAAGAGAGGTTGGGGTAGTTTTGTGGAAGAGAACTTATTCTAACCCTCCATTTTATGAATCAGGAAAGCTAGGCTCAGAGGTTATTAGTAAGGGCAGTCAGTGCCAGGCACAAATACATCTTCCCACTATACTCTACTACCAGTTGGGGTATCAGCTATTTAAAAAAAAATTCACATAATCATTTAATGTTTCAAGATTTTTAATCATTTTGTACTTCTAACAGAGGCTGCAGATTATCAAAAATAGTTGAGTACTACCAGGGAAGCACTTTGAATTCAAGGCACATAATTTTTCCACTTCTTAAAAGTCAAATAATTCCTTTATAATAATGAAAGTTGAACCATAAGAGAAAGAAATAAGGAACATTTTTGTAAAATATAACTTCCATGGTGTTCTTGACCCAAATTAGGCAAGGAGAGTAAACTGAAATGTATAAAGCTGTCTATATCCAACTGATTATACTTGAAAATAGTTTAGAACTAAAAATGATTTGTAAAATTGTCCATCTCAGTTTAACTGACTCTCTTCAAAATTGGATACAACCAGAGGAAAGGAGTTCAGCCAAGTGAACTGATTGAAATTTATTTTTTTAATTATTAGTTCAACTTCTTTATACTGTAGTTAATTAATCCTTTTCTAGGTAAAAGTGAAGAATTTTTGCATTGTATAATGATCTCAAATCAATTTATCAGATAAAATATTTATGCACTAATAAGGTTCAGGCCCATCAGAACCTTTAGTATAAAAATATATAGTTCATGTCCATGTGGTCCAAAAGGAAGCAGAACTATATTTTTTAAAATACTAAAAGAAGGGGCCACTAGGTGGCTATGGATAGAAAGGCAGGTATACAAACAGGAAGTTCTGGGTTCAAATCCAACCTCACATACTTCCTAGCTGCCTGGTCCTGGGCAAGTCATTTAATCCCAACTGCCCAGCCATAGTTCTTCTGCCTTGGAAATGAGGGTTAAAAACAAAACAAAACAAAACACTAAAAGTATTTTTTAAAGTTTAGAATGCTTCATTTGCTGTTCTTCAGAACTTCTAACAAAATAGGAAACATAATTTAAATATCCAAACTGATGAGTCAAAAACTCAACTGAAGCCTAAATGCAACAGATGGTGAATATACTTGTTAGAAGTCAGTCATTGTGCATGCTGGCATCAGACAACATCTGTTGGGAGTAGTGAAAAAGAAAATATACAGTTCTTAGTATTTGGTTGAGGAAATGTCCAGATTTTGCTAAATGATCAATTGAATCATGAGTTTCAATTTACAAAAGTAAGATAGTCTGGCCACAAAAATAAGATGTTAGACCTTGAGTACTATTGCTTCTTCCTATAATTAATATCCAGTATTTACTATATGTGTAACATCTTATAAACTGAAAACTCAGCACCTAGGCAATAAGATCATTTTTCTTAATTAGTCATTACTTCCCATACAAAACAGAAACCAGTAGCTAATAATTCCTTAATGCATATAAGTCAAAATCTATCAGGTCATAGGGAAATCACATGCTAGAAGAAAATATTATTAATAATAATTACATTTGTATTTATATATAAACTATGTAGCAAAAAAAAAAAAAGCATTTAGCAACGGTCCTGTGAGATAGGCGCTAGAACACTGGGGTCTCTACCAAATCAAAGAACAAACATTTATTACATGCCAGGCACAGCGATATACTCTAGAGAAAAAAAGATAGAATTGATATAGTCCCTGACATAAGAAGTTTACATTCCATTAGGGAGAGAATATATCTTTTCCTAAGTATATACAAAATAAATACAAGTTACCTAGCATTGTAGAGGACGTAAAGAACAGCAGCTTAAGAGGAAATGTAGTTTCAGTAAGGTTAAGCAATTTGTCCATGGCCACAGAATTTTTAATAATTGTCAGAGGTGGGATTTAAACCTAATCCTTGCTGACTCCAGATAAATCAGCTGAGAGCAGGTGCTGGTTTTTTGCCTTTCTGAATATCACCAGTACTTAGCCCAATGCTTGGCATATAGTAGGCATTTAATAAATATTTAGTGACGGACTGGCTGACCACTGGCATTTGAATGGAGGAAGGATTAGAAGGAGAAGATATTTCAGAGACAGAAACCACTTAGAAAGATATTGTCATTGACCAGACAAGAGGCATTGAGAGAACCAGAACTCTAGATAGTTATGATGAGTGGAGAGAAGAGATGCCAAAGATGCTACAGATATGGAAACAAACAAGTGGGAGAATGAAAAGAATGGAAAATTTGGAAGAAGGATGAGTTCGGGAAGAAACTGTGAATTCTGCCTAGAGCATGTTGAATGAGATGCCTACTGAACAAAATGTTGAAAAGGTCCAATACGATAGGCAGGTGGTAATGTAGAACTGGAGCTCAGAGAGAGAAATGTATTAATTAATAGAATGGGGAGTAATTTACATACAGTGGATGATTAAATCCATAGGAGGTGATGGGATATTGTTTTCTTTTTTAAAAATAACCCTTACCTTCCATCTTAGAATCAACACTGTGTATTGGTTCTAAGGCAGAAAAGTGGTAAGAACTAGGCAATGGGGGTTAAGTGACTTGCCCAGGGGTCACATGACTAGGAAGTATCTGAGGCCAGATTTGAATTTAGGACTTCTGGACTCTAGGTCTGGTTCTCTATCTATCAAGTCATCTAAATGCCCCAAAGTAATGAGGTTTTGATGGGGTTAAGTCCTCAAATTTTTACGGGTTAGTCATGTAGAAGACACATTAGGCTTGTTTTGGTAGGCTCTGAAGGAAAAAAACTAGACTTTGTAGAAGAAAATCACAGAGAGGCAGCCTGACTCAATAATAAGAAAAAATACCCTGATGGTTAAAGACATTTAAAAAAATGGAATAAAGTACCTTGAAAGAAAAATAGGAATAACAATAATAATGATGATGATGATGATGATAGCAGTAAACATTTATATAAGGCTTTCTATATGCCACGAACTGTGCTAAATATTTTACAATTATTATCTCACTTGATCCTCACCACAACCCTAGGAAGTAGGTGCTATCCTCATTTTACAGATGAGGAAATTGGGCAAATAAAGAATAACTGTCTTGCTCAGGCTCACAAAGCTTTAAGTGTGTGAGGTCACTGTTGAACTCAGGTTTTCCTAATTCCAGGCTGTGTACTCTTGAATCCACTGCACCATCCAACTGCCTCATAAACTCTCCATAATTAAAAATAAGTAAGAGGAAGCTAGATGTTGGAGATGCTGTAGAAGGTTTCATGATTTAATGAGAGAAGCACTTGGAATCAATGACTGATCCCTTCTTTAATAAATATATAATGCTAAGAACATTTCTTCCTCATTTCCCAGTTAGTAAGTTTTGAGCAAAAGTTAAAAATAGGCTATCATAGAATCACAAATTTTGAGGTGGAAAGGATTTCAGATCATCTCATTCACTCTCTTCCCTCCCCCCCCACACACACACAGAGGAATTTCAACTATGGCATACTTGACAAATGGTCCTCCAAGCCTCTGCTTGAAGATTTCAAAAGAATGGAAACTAACCATCTCCTAAAACAATTGATTCTGCTTTGAGACAAGCCTAATTGTTAGTTAGGAAGCTTTTCCTGACCCCAAAGCTAAATATTTTTTTTCAACTTTCACTCATTGCTCCAGGTTCTGACCTGTGGGAATAAACAGAACAAATATAGTTTATCCACCAAATCACTGCCCTTGAAATACCTGAAGGCAGCTATCATGTCCCCCAAGTCTTCTCCAGGCTCATCTCAAGTTCCTTCAAGTAATCCTGAAATGTTACAGACTTAGGGGCTCTCACCTTTCTGGTTATTCCTCACTGCCACTCCAGGCCAACATGCTCCATTTCATCAAGACTGTTAAACTTAGCATTTGGAAAAGATAATACTCCAGATGGGGTCATATTAGGGCAGAGGTCTAGCACGTCACAATTCCTGAAAGCCACACCCTATTAATGCATGCTATGATCGATCATATTAGCTTTTTTGGGCTAATTATAACTCCTATTGATCTTGTACAAGTCTACTAAATGACCTATATGATCAAATGAGATTATTTTATATTTGTAAAAAGTGATTATATATAAATGCTTGGTCCCTTCTCTTTGCTTTGAATAACCCTTCCCACCCATGCCTTCCTTATCTTATTTTTTTTAACCCTTACCTTCCACCTTGGAATCAATACACAGGTATTGGTTCCAAGGCAGAAGAGTGGTATGGGCTAAGCAATGGGGGTCAAGTGACTTGCCCAGGGTCCCACAGCTGGGAAGCGCCTGAGGCTAAATTTGAACCTAGGACCTCCCATCTCTAGGCCTGGCTCTCAATTCACTGAGCTACCCAGCTGAACCGCCCCCTCCCCCCTTTTCTTTATGTTATACTTGTGAAGCTGATTTTGGTACCTAAGTGCAAGGTTTCATATTTCTCACTATTGGATATTCTCTAATTCTCTAGTTTATCAAGATTCTTTTCCTCCTGACTGCCAATCATTTCCTTCAGTATCTCTCCTAGATAATCTTATTTACAAATATGAGCATATCACAGTATCATCTTGCTCTAATTCACATCTCTGAAGTATCCAAACCAGCTTTACCCAAAGCATTCCATTGCCAAATGATCACCTTTTTCAGAAACCAAGCAAAATATTCACTTCATCTGATCTCAAATGGATTTGAGGAGTCAATATCTTATTGAACTAATATATCTGAAAGCCCCACAATCTTAAGGTATGTGCATTTTTTCAAAATATCATGTAAGAATTCACACATTATAAAAGATATTTGGGAGATAGTTCTTTTTAAGAAGCCTCCAAGTCTGCCCTTGCAGTTCCCTTCTTTGCAATCGCTAAAAGCTTCTTTTCCCCCCACCTTCTATTGATAATGGCAGTGAGCATTCTACCAGAATGGAGGTGGGGGATAGGAATCAAAGGAATTGCAGTATACAGTGCCAGCTGATAACTATAATTCATTCATAAGACAGGAATTTGTAAGTTAGCAAAGTTTTTTGATATAGATATATAAATTATTATATATATAATTAGTTATAATTCATTCACAAGTCAGGCATTTGTATATTAGCTATAAATATTTGTGTCAAATAAATGGAAAACTACAAAAATAGCATTTATACCATACTTTAATATTTGCAAAGTGCTTAAAAAAATATTTTCTCATATGATCCTTGAAAACCCAAGGAAGCAATTGCAATTATTATGGTCATTCTGCAGATGAGGAAATTGAGTCGGGCAGAAGTTAAGCGATTTGCGCAGGGTCACACAACTAGTAAATGTCTGAAGTCCTGTTTGAATTTAGGTCTTCCTGACTCTTGCTCCAACTCAGGAAAATCTCATTAGAAGTTGGGCCTTAGTTTCATAAAGGGTCATCTTGAATATAATGTCATGTAAGATAAAGGTTTCCAACCAGACAATCAGAATTCAATGACAAATCACAATGTCCTTCTGAATTAACCTAGAATATGGCCCACTTATTTATGGCAACTACTGAGGAAAATCCCCCACCAAGGCCACTTAGAAAGGGGAAGAAGAGTATGATTAAAGACTGCCAGTCAGGGTAGTGCAGGTGCCAACATGAGAGCCAACTGCTAAATTTCCAGGAATTTTGCAAGCTAGTTGTTAAACACAGTCAATGAGCATTCAGTCAACTCCTGCAACAAGTAATGTGATTTCTTATTCATTCACTTTCTTACTTTCTGTATCAATCATAGCAAAATATATTTTCAATAAGCTAATGTCTACTTTAAATGATTTTGGCTTTAATAATGAATATTTGAAGGTGAACTTAATTGTATTTTCTTCCGATAGTGATAATATAATCCATATGGAATAACTATGAAGTTGTCAGAAAAATTTCCTAAAATCATCATTCAATTCAACACTGTTTAAATCATTGGTTGCAATTATCAATTGACAATTCAATATCTTAAAGGGAAAAAAAAACCCTAACAATCACTTAAAATAATTTCTGGACAAAAATCATTCTATTTCCCATCAATACTAGAAACTAAACCAAAATAGAAGCAAAAGAACATCAAACTGAAATTATTAAAATTGGTCAAGTACCAAGAAAGGTAGCAATGTAGTTTACAAACTAGTGCTGATACATGGCACATATAGCCTGCATTATACATGCTTTTTTCTTGTTCTTATTTTGGTTTGGCAGATTAGCTAATTAATTACTTTCAAGATCCTGTTTTAATATTCTTTAACATTTATCATTAACATTCTCAAAGAATTTTCTTTCAACTGCCTTGTAGTTGAGATGAACTAAAAAAAAAAAAGTTAACCAAATGCACCATAAGAGCCTGAAAAATTTAAAGTGGAACTGGAAAGCATGAATCTCAAGTTGAAAATCTGATTAAGTCAATAAATTTATAAAGACATTTCATGTAATAAAATAATAAATTTAATGTTTTTCTTACCAATATTTAACTAGAAAATAGATCAGCTAAAAATAATAATGAAAGTATTTTTAATTACTTTGACTTATTAGAAACATCTAATGGGTCTTATAAAAATACTAACTCCACCATGGATAGTTGGTGAAAATTTATCATTAAGTGGAATTTTAGAACATGAAATTGGTTTTAATAATTTTCAGGATTTTGAACAAAATAATGTAGAATCAATGTTAAAATCCTGCAACTACACAAAAAGCTAAAAAGATAGAACAAGCAGCAAAGAGTTGCAAGGGCAGCAAAGTGGCACAACAGATAAGTGTCAGAACTAGAATTTGGAAGAGATAGCTTTGTGATCTTCAAATCCAGTCTCAGATACATACTAGCTATGTAACATTGGGCAAGTCATTTACACTCATTTGCCTTTATTTCTTCATTTGTAAGTGAACTGAAGAATAAAATGGCATTCTTTGATTATCTTTGCCAAGAAAATCTTAAAAGGAGTCACGAAGAGTAAGACAAGACTAAAATGACTGAACAACAACTAAAGATAGCACTACCACAATCAACAGTGAGTGATGAAGCTGAAACAGGATATGGTGAAGATAGTCTCAGAGGGAAGGTACTAGCATCATGAGATGGGGGTGGGCAAGTTTCCAGGAAATATTTCTCACAGAAGGTAGACTTGAAAGAAACAAAGAAACCAGGAAGTAGAGAGATGGATGAAGAGAAATCCAGGCCTGGTGGACAGCCAGTGGAATGCACATAAAGAGGAGGAGCTTTAAAAGTCAGAGGATTTTATATTCTGGAAGTGACAATGGGAGGGTCTAGAGTCAAGTAAAGGAGTGACATGGTTGGCACCATCCTTTCATAATACCACTTTGTCAGCTGAATGAAGAGTGGAATGGAGTGAGGAGAACTTTAGGTAGGGAAACTAACCAACAGGTATTGCAGTAGTCTAGGCTGAAGAAACAGATCTGAAAGTCATCTGAATGAAGATAATAATTGAATTCTTGGGAGCAGATGAGGAAAAGAGACTTTGCCTAGGATGGAACCTAGTAGGACTGGTCCACTTAGGGAATATATGTCCTGGATGAAGATTCAACAAATGGGACTAAGAAGTGATCAGGTGGGTTGGAGGAGAACTGAGAGAGCAATATCAGGAAAATCTAGAGAAAAAGGAACCTTGAGAAGAGAGTAACCCATAGTGCCCAAAGTGAAAATAATGATGAGCACCTGTAGGATTCCAGGAAGAATTTCTGAGCAGAGCCACAGAGGACTCAGCTCTGGACTGGTCAGACAGCATTCCAATGCATGATTTATGAGCAGACCATGCGGTCTTCGTTCTGGGAGTTTGAAAAGAGTGGGCTGTACTTATTTCGCCTCTAGCTTATACGTCATTGATTTGTCAAGCCAATGTAAATCCACTATATGCATTAACTATCTCTGACATCATTGCCTCAATAAAGACAGGAAGGACAGGACCCTCCTCCTCTTCCTCCTTCTCTCTCTCTCTCTCTCTAATAACCTGCCTGGCTGGCCACATGGATCACACCTGTTATGGAGATCCAGTGTGCCTCTAAAGATCTTCTTTCTTTATTCTTTTCCTTCCTTCTCACCTCATTCCTGATTCCTAAACCATGCATTCTGGGTTATTTTTATCTTTCTTCATTGTATGCCCTGCAAAGGAAGATAAAAGGGAAGCCGCGTCCTTCCATAACAAGATATGATCTGTTGTCTATCTCTGTTCATTAAACTCTCCCTCTGACTTCTTTCTCCTCCTCAAAATCATAATCCTGTAGATATTCCCTTTTTGTGTAGTGGCTGCGGTACAGACTGCTACAACACCTTTGAAAGTACAATGAGACTTGGCAATCAGAGATCCCTGCAGCTTTGGGGGAGAGCAATTTCAGTTAAATATGAGGCGGGAATCTAGACTGCAGAGTTAAGAAGAGAGTGGGAGGAAAGGAAAGCAATAGCTTTCTCAAGAAATTTAACCAAGAGAGGAAGGAGATATATAATAGATAGCAGAGATGGTTCCCTCAAATGAGAGTTTTCTGAAGAAGAAAGCAATATAAATGTATTCATAAGAAATACAATCAATTATAACTGAAAGTTAAAGAAAGTGTTAGTTTTCATGGTTTGTAGGCCACAAAAGTAGTATTCCATGCAGGAAGAATAGAGTGTAGCAGGACAGGTGATAATAAGCAAGATATCTTGAACATGCTTGAAGCAAGGTTAGGGTTTTATCACACAATTCTAGGTTTGATCATTACTACAATTTTGTCATCTCTTTCCAATTCTTCTGATTACTTGTATTTAAGTGAACTAGGAAAAGTAAAGTAAAATAAAGGCCAGTATTTTTAAAATTGACTTTCAAAGGACATATTTTTAGATATCTAAAAGATAATTTGGCTATTATGTTTGTGTCTACCACAAGAGTTCTAGGTCTTCCTCCCAATGTCATACCAAAGATTAAATTACCAAGAAAGGAAAATATGGAAATAAATAATTTCCATGATCTCAAAAAATCTGAAACCACATGCATAATTATAGACTTGAATTTAAAGCCTGAAAGGATAAATGGAGAGTCTTCATTCACTCTGCTGGGGCTTTTTCTTACCTTTGCACTAAAGAGGATTTTAGTCTACTAAGCTGTTAAATGGACACCACTGGTCAATATGAAGTTTCTTTTCTCTCATTCAAATTTGCATAAAAGGGCATGATAAGATTTCTTTTATAAATATTTGCTGTATGAATTGGTCATTACTGATTCTGTACTATGGGAATTTGTGTCACCACTATGACACCACTATGTCTACCTACTATAGTAGTATGCATATATATATATATATATATATATAGAGAGAGAGAGAGAGAGAGAGAGAGAGAGAGAGAGAGATAGATATATATAGTAGTGAACCTGTAAATATATAAACTATATATATTATAAAAATTAAATATATGTAAATATAAAAATATTTACTATGTAAAAAAGCTTGTAGAGAAAAATTAACTACATTAGTTTCTTTTGACAAAATTGAATGTATGTTAAAATAGTGAAACTAACTTTTTAATTGTTCTCCTTTGAATCTCCTTCATTCTGAATAGCATAAAAGCTCCAACACTAGGTTATTAAGGAAAAATGAAAGTGGAATTCTGAGAGGGGCAGCTGCAGAGCACAGTGGATAGAGCACTAGGCCTGGGCAAGCCACTTAACTTTATTTGCGTAGCCCTTACTGCTCTTCTTGGAGGAAAAGAGTGGAGGAGGGGAGGGAGGGAAGAAAAAAGAAATTCTGAGAATAAAAATACTTTATGTTTTTAAAAATAGCTATTTAAAAAAATAAAAATGGTCAATGAACAGAATTTTCCTTTCTGATATCACTTATAACCCATAGAAAAGGGAAAAAATAACACTAGACAAACTCAGGGTATGAGGACACCTCAAACAAGGAATAAAATAGAAAATTGTCAATGTTTTGCTAAAAATAAGGAATATTCTTCTTAGAATCATAGCCAGGAGCCAAACCTAGAGATGGGAAGTCCTAGGTTCAAATCTGACCTCAGATACTTCCTAGCTATGTGACCCTAGGCAAGTCACTTAACCCCCATTGCCATTGCCTAGCTCTTACCACTCTTCTGCCAAGATGGAAGGTAAGGGTTTAAAAAAAAAAGAATCATAGCCATGCATATATGTAGAAAATAATTTAACAATTGAGGTAACACTCTGTTGTCTGCTTCTAGACATGCATGTATGTTATAAAGGGACATGATAGTGATACCAATTTTAAAAAAAGTAACCCAGAGATTATGAAGCCATTGACATGAACCTCTTTATCTTAAAAACATATTGAAATTTCCTTATGGCTAAGAGCTTGTCCCACTATGACTCAAATGAATTGAGATATTATCAGAGTTTCAGTGTAAACAAATTAGGATTTCGACAACTGTCACTGATACCTTCAATGTTTCAGCCCACTTCTAGATGAAGTAACTAGTTTGCATAATATCTGCCATTCCAGAGAAAGTAAGATAAAAAAGTTTAAATCTGTTTTCCTTTGGGATTTTAAAATACCATCACCAGCAAAATAACACATTTTATAGAAGCTATACATGGATGAAAGAATGATCCAAATTGGTTCTATTATCTGAACCTAAGGAAAATCTTCTTTCATCTGCCACAGCTATTATGAAATTCTATGGTATAACAACTCCTCACATGTAGTCTATAAGTTTATTTTATAAGGTATAAGTAAAATGGCAGTTTTTAAGGATTCCAAATATTATTCAGAATTATACATATGAAATGATTTATTGATTTTGAAAAGACAATGGGAGAAATTTAATACTTGAGCATATACTTTTTATGTAATACTATTATAATAAAATCTTTTATAAAATGACAATCTCCAAATATATTTTCCAAACTATAAATTCTTGCAATTGTCTTAAGAAAAATTTACTCCCTCTACTCTGCAAATGAACTTAATATGGCAAAATTGGGGTTGGAAAAATATTTACCAGGGCTCCCCTATTCATTCCTACCAATATAGCTCTGAGGATTACAATTTGTTGAGGAAATGCTCCATAGTTTAAAATTGGTGAGTCTATTAAAATGTATACCACCAATCTCCATGATTAGTAATTCATTGAAAGGTACAGAACAATTTGAAGTCAATTAGTAATATATTATTTTAAAGGGCTATCAATGATAAGACAATTTGTTCCCTAGGAAGCAAATTGAGTCATACAATCTCAGAATTGGAAAGCACTGAAAAGATCATTCACTTTCCCCTCATATGTAGGCAGAAATTTCCTCTATAACATTCTCAACAAATGATGCAATCCCTGTTTGAAGTCAGCATCATTTTTTAACAGTCCTAGTGGTTATCTTTTTTATATCAAGAAGGAATCTGATCAAATCACTGTTCCCATTTCTAGCCCTAAATAACCCTCTTTCAGTTGAAAACTTTCAGCAGATATTGGAAGACAGCTATTTTTCCCCTTTTGTCTCCCCTCCCTCATGTGTAATGGTTAAGCTTGCTTACTTTACAATAATTTCAATCTGCCCTTTCTTTCCCCTATTCATAACAATATACCTTCTTTCACTGGCTCACTGCTGTGTTCTCCTTTTAGACTCAGCATTCGGGTAAAGCCACTGGTCAGAGTAGCAAAAATACCACGAGTGAAATGTCCTTCTTGCTCTGAATTCTCTGACCTTACTGAAGTCAGAAATGACCTTGCAGGTCTGCTACTGCAATAGGGTGCAGGTTCAGAAAAAGACCTGGTGAATGGAACCCGAAATGATCTGGTGCTGCTGCCTTGATTAGCTCCATGAACATTATCATTACCAACATCATTGTGAATTGTTTTCAGGAGGCCCTCAGTGGACTGTGGCTTGTCAGGATCACTTCTTTGACGCTGAGATCTCTTTCTTTTGCTTCCTTTCCAACGAAGGCTGGGATGTGTCTGCCACCTATAAGCACGCAGTGGTTTCCCCAGATCAGAATCAGTAAATTCACAAGTCCTCTTCTTACTTTTTGCTGGTCGGCACCACTGACAATTTTTAAAATTAGTCCCACCTAAAGGACCACCAGTAGGTTCTGAGAGAGATCTCTGATAGCCCACAGGACAGAGAGTTTTCTGCCTTCTAAAGATGCTCATTTTCCATCAAGGAGTTTTCAGCAATTTCCCTAAACTGGATTTTCTGTAACTTTTACAGCCTTTGCAGTCAAGCCACACTTGTCTGGGTAGCCGAAAGCATTCTACTGCTTAAGCAGCTTTCTTTGTGTGGCTTTGAACCACAGCAGATGTTGCTGTTTAAGGACTGGTGTCATGTTATTACCCCATTTTCCCAGATCTCAGAAAACATTAGCAGCACCCAAAAATTTCTTGCCTGGATCAAGGTCTATCTTCACTTTATGAATATGATGAAGATTTCTAGCAGACCATTTGTACTTCCTGAACTGGGTAATGCTTCTATAGCAGGCTTTCAGGAAATAACTTTTTAAAAAATGAGCAGTGAAGGAAGAGAAACAAAAACCCACAAACACCTTTATGGGCCAATAGTAGTACAGTTTTTACCATGCAAATGATGGTAGGTTAAAAGCCGAATGTGAAAATACTTAAGTTGACATCCGTGAAAATTTAGAAAAAAATTCAGTTATGTCATTACCCACCATAATGTTCTTCTGTTCATGTTGGAAGAAGTCTTAGCTTTTGAGCAATTTAATTGCCATTTACACATAGACTCCCTATAGCAAAGCCTCAATATGATCACTGCTCTTTACCAAAAGGGAAAATTCTTTCTTCAAACTGAGGAAAACATAATTCTCAGGAGAGTCAGCAAAGGAACAAGATAAAAAGCAAAAGAAAACTGTAATTTAAAACAATAATAATATAAATATGTTGGAAGGATAGAAAGAACACAGAAGGCTGAACGTAGAAAGAGATGTATGTGGTGGGATTTTTACTAAGCTTCAGAAACTAGCTGAGAAAAGAAAGGCTTTTAGGAAGGAACTTGTGGCAACTGGAACATAAGAATAGACATATTTCAATATTTCTAAGGGGATAAAGTTTATTTTGTAAATCTAATTGGGACAAGTGAGATGTCAGATAGAAAAAAAGTCTTATCTGTTTAACCAAAAAATTGCTTTTTATTCTGTGTTCCCTACAGTTAAGTAATTAAACAGTTGAGTAATTAAAAGTTTTTAAAGTATTTTATACTGAGACAAGAACTTATATGCCAAGTTTTAGGTAACCTCAAAATCTTTCACTGTTTTTTCACAAACCACTAAAAATGGGAAATTACAATGGAAATCCCGTCAGATCCAGGGCTACCAATAAAAGGTGTTATAGGAACAAGAAATGTTAGTTTGGTAATACATCGTACTTTGGCAATTCTGAAAAACTATCCATTCCTGTACTGTGATGTATGTTAGCTGATATATTTTCATGTTAAAGAATGGTAATGAATTTGAGTACTGAATTTCCTTTAAAAAAAACTAAATAAAATTATACTTGCTATTTCTCCTCTTTAAAAAATTTATTTAAGCAGTTTTACAAAAAAGACTCTAAGTAATGCTAATATAGTTACAAAGTTTCAAATTGTCTTCCAATCTGTTAGAATATTTATATACTTTTAAAAATTATATAATCAATGTTCCCCTATATTTATATGAAATATAAAATATATTTTTAGGCTTAAATGATATTCCAGAAAAGAGTACATGAATTTATTTTAGGGAACTTATTAATATATTAAATGTACTGAAGTTTCTTATGTAAATGAATCCTATTCTGCATACTATGCAAAGCAAAACTCTTATTTACATGAATAATCCCTTCCCAATTTAACTGCATAAATCTAAAATCTTATATAATCAGTTTTAAAAACCAGTGCAAACATAACAATGAAAAGCTGTACTAGTTCATTAGCATCTTGCATTTATTTGTGTTATTCTTTTATGAAGATAAGTATATGTGTGTGTTAGTATATAATGCCTAGTTACTTTGGAAATGGAAAGAAGTATCTTTACCTCCTAGAAACTCCAAGCACAGAAGAAATTAAAAAGCAAACAAACAAACAAAAAAGACCAAATGATACAAAGACTATAGAAAGTGTGTTTAGGGCAGGGAGAAGGAAAAAGAGGTAAGGAAGGAAGAAATCAAGGGAAATATTTTAAGTGGAGATCCTCCATGACTGTTCATAACTCATACTTTTTCATGGAAATTACAGCTGCGTATACTGAATAGCAAAAGGAAAATGTAGGGTTACCTTTCCAATGAATAGTAGAAAGACTCTGTTTCCTTACTATGCACTGGTGAACATTAGTTTATCTGGTAATCTTCAAAGCAATTTTCACAACTTAAATGAAAATTCTATAAAAGTTCTGAACTTCAGGGCCATACAGAAATAATCTCCTAGACTTATGTTAAAAGGGGCATTAAAAAGCCATCTAGTTTATGAGGATAAGAACATTATACCATTAAAAATGTACTGCTGGGGGCAGCTGGGTAGCTCAGTGGATTGAGAACCAGCCCTAGAGACGGGAGGTCCTAGGTTCAAATCTGGCCTCAGACACTTCCCAGCTGTGTGACCCTGGGCAAGTCACTTGACCCCCATTGCCTAGTCCTTACCACTCTTCTGCCTTGGAGCCAATACACAGTATTGACTCCAAAGACAGAAGGTAAGGGTTTAAAAAAAAATGTACTGCTAAGGGACATGAATAGGCAATTTTCAGATAAAGAAATCAAAACTATCAATAAAAACAAGAAAAAGTGTTCTAAATCTTTTATGATCAGAGAAATGCAAATTAAAACAACTCTGAGAGGTATCATCTCACACCTAGCAGATTAGCTAACATGACAGCAAAGGAAAGTAATAAATGTTGGAGGGGATGTGGCAAAGTTGCAACATTAATGCATTCATTGCTGGTGGAGTTGTGAATTGATCCAGCCATTCTGGCCTGCCCTTTGATCCAGTCATAGCACTGCTGGGTTTGTACCCTAAAGAGATCATAAGTAAAAAGATTTGTACCAAAATATTCATAGCTGCGCTCTTTGTGGTGGCAAAAAATTGGAAAATGAGGGGATGCCCTTCAATTGGGAAATGGCTGGACAAATTATGGTATCTGCTGGTGATGGAATACTATTGTGCTGAAAGGAATAATGAACTGGAGGAATTCCATGTGAATTGGAATAACCTCCAGAAATTGATGCAGAATGAAAGAGCAGAACCAGGAGAACATTATACACAGAGACTGATACATTGTGGTACAATCAAATGTAATGGACTTCTCTACTAGTAGCAATACAAAGATCAAGGACAATTCTGAGGGACTTATGAGAAAGAATACTATCTATATACAGAGAAAGAACTGTGGGAGTAGAAACATAGAGGAAAAATAACTGCTTGATCACAAGGTTGAATGGGGATATGATTAGGGATATAGACTTTAAATGACCACCCTAGTGCAAATATCAATGGTATGGAAGTGGGTCTTGAACATTGACACATGTAAAACCTAGAGGAAGTGCATGTCGGCTATGAAAGGGGTTTGGGGGAGGGCAGGGAAAGAACATAAATCTTGTAACCATGGAAAAAAATTAAATAAAATTTTCAAAGAAACAAAAAAAAAAGGAATGTTCTACTGACATTCCCTGATTGACAAGTGGTCAAAGGATATGAATAAGCAATTTTCAGATGAACAAATCAAAGCTATCAATAATCATATGAAGAAATATTCTGAATCCCTCTTGAGTAAAGAAATATAAATTAAAACAATGCTGAGATACCACCTCACACCTATTAGATTAGCCAATATGACAGTAAAGGAAAGTGGTAAATGTTGGAGGGCATATGGCACAACTGGGACACTAATACATTGTTGGTGAAGTTGTAAACTGATCCAATCATTCTGGAGGGCAATTTGGAACTATACCCAAAGGGCTATAAAACTGTGCATACCCTTTGATCTGATAATACCACTACTGGATCTATTTTCCAAAGAGATAATAAAAAAGACAAAAGGACTTACTTGTACAAAAACAACATTTATAGGGGTTCTTTTTGTGGTGGCAAAGAATTGGAAATTGAGGGGATATTCATAGATTGGGGAATGGCTGAACAGATAGTATAGTGGAAATAAAATTTGTAATCACAGAACCCAAGTTCCACTGACAACATGAAAGCTGGGTGTGCTTTAATGAATCATTCAGGCAGCATAGTTTCTGCTCTTTTGAAGTGCTGCAGAAGCTTGGAGGGCCTTGGTTCAAGCCCAGCCTTTTCACTCTGTCAGAAGAGTAGAAACCAAGCTGTTTTGTGTCATGAATAGACCATCAGGCCAGGAGTTGGGAAGTCTTGGGTTCAAATCTGTCCTTGGTTCCTAGCTGTGTGTCCCTGGGCAAGTCATTTAATCCCAATTGCCTAGCCCTGGTTCTTCTGTCTTAAGAGTGTTACCAAGACAGAAAGTAAGGGGTATAAAAAAAGATCAACTAACTCCTCTCTGCACCTGGAAAATGAGAGACATAAACTAGATCTAAATCTATGATTCTAAGATCTCATAAAGATTGGCACCTAAAAAAAGTGACAGGACTTTATTTTGATTTTTTCTGAATTAATAGCTCTTTACTTTTAAAACATTTCCTTTGATCCAGATTTTAAAAAATAATTTATAGTAGTCTTTTAATAGTATTAATGAACTACTCTGGATGATGGGTCAATAACAGCATTTTTTAATCCTATGCATATGAATATATTTATCTCCCTATTGCTCTAAAGGAGAAGGAGCTATCATCTTATGGCCATACTATTGTTAGAATGTTAAATATATATATATATATATATATATGTATATATATATATATATTCCTCATTTATTTTTAAACTTAAAAAACAAACTAATGGAATTAAGCATGACTTTAAATGTTTCAAAACATTCTAAATGTTATAAAATCTGTCTGACCTTGTCCACTTCCTCCCTAAAGAACAAACTCCTATGATTCCCAATTACCTCCAAGATCAAATTTAAAGTTGTTTCTTTGGTAGTCCCAATGACAGGACACAGGCTTACATCAAAACCTATCCCTAAACCCCAGACCCCTTCCTCTTTTTCAGTGTCATGGAAGACCCCAGTTCCAGGCTGCAGAAGTGTGCTCAGGCCTAAAACCAGCTTGGTCACAGTCCTTCAGGAGCAAAAGCTTTCAAGGGATAAAAACCAAGAAGCACAAGTGCTCGAAAAGCTCTAAACTGTCAGTGCTGAGCCAGATTAGTACAAATAGCAGGAATTGGACAGAACACCAAGAAAGGACACAGTGAGTACGGTGGACTGCAGCACTCCACTCAGCCAAAGGGAAAAAAGAACACAGTATTCCGCAAGGGCCAGTTCTATCCACCCAAAAGTCAGTCTGGGTACAGACTAAGGCTGGTGAACTGTGAAATATCCATCATTGGGGGAGGCCCTTTGAAATCCAGCACCCAAGAAATTGAGTCAGAGGAGAGGGAGTCAGGAAGTGACTGATTAGGAAAATAGGGGGAGAAAAAGATAGAAAGTACCCAAAATACCAGGAAGAAGAAATCTCAAAAGACATTGAATATGAACAGATAAATTAACAAGACAAACAATAAAGACATAAGGAATATGACCTCCAGATCTAGAAGATGAGTCTAGGTGTCTACAAATACAGGAAAGCAATCTAATGCTTGATGAGACAGAAAACTGTAGAATTTGAGAAAATGAAAATGGAACATGCTGCTACTGAGTGGTTTGAAAGAGAAAGGAGAGCAGAAATGTTTGGCCTGTGCAAAGCAAAAATAATGAACAGAATAGGAAAAAAAAAAGGGAATCTTTAATGGCAAGCCTCAATAAAGTAACAAAGGAGAAAACAACAAATTGGGAATACAAACTAAAAGTACTGCCTAGAAGAGGAAAAAAAGAATATTAAAAGAAAATATGGGCACTAAGACAACGAAACATACTGCTCTCAAAGACAGCATGTATGGGGATTGAAGTCTGGGGTTCAAATCTCCATTTTTACATTCTCCCCTTTGATCATTATTGGGAAACCAGTTTCCCCAAAAGGATCATGAAAACATAATCAACTTAAAGATTACAATAATTTGAGGATAAGAGGAAAAAAGAACAAAACCAATAATTGCTAGATGCATTGACAAAATGCCAGTTAGGGGCAGTCCCCTTTGGCATGAAAGTATACATACAAATAACTGTTCAATCAACCACACCCAAAGTTCATTCTTGATCTTCTCCTGCAGCTTGTGGTCTGGAGGCATCTTCATGGTGTCTTCTCCAAACAATTCAGTTTCTGGATTTAGGAGTTAGCAAGCTTCTTCCTTGAAGATCTTTCTCAAACAAAAAAAAAATTTCAAAATCTTGGATTTTTATTAAAATACAAAGACACCCTAAGGAGCAGAGGTCTCCCAGGAGAAGACAAAAGGACAAAAAGAATTGAACACCATAAAGAAGAAAATAATAGAACTGCCCAGAACTTCTGGACATAGAAAAACCCAAGGCTGCGCACTCCATTTCAGATGGAGCTCAGCCCAAGGTAGCTGAGTCTGAAAATAAAAACTTAACCATATAGGATAACAGTAGTTGTTCAATAACAAAGAAGAATTTCAAAGATATTTGAAAGAAAACCCAAAGTGAAAAGATTATTTGCCTCTTGAACATCCTAAGCCACAGAAATGCAGGAGTGAATAAGATAGCAATAGCAACAGAGTGACAGCAGAGGTTGTAGTAACAGACTTCTTCCTATATGTAGACAAGGAGACAGAGGTGAAGGCAGAAATCTTACAGAGGTAACAGTGAAGAGGCATTTAGGGGATGCTATGGACAGAATCTGGCCTACAGGTAAATCAATGCTATTTTTTAGGACTACATAACAGAGTAGCAGGGTACAGAATGCAGGGGGAGAATTGAGGGGATAAAGTGAATGACACTCCAGAGATAAACAAAAAGCTAGCAATGAAGGAAAAGTAAGCTCTATGGACTCAGAAAGATAAATGCCTCCAGGAGACTGGGCAAGGAGAAGAAGAAAAAGACTGAAAATTGGGGGGGGGGGGAGAAGAGCTCTTACTATGAATCTGGAGTACTGAGGACTGCTCCTATGAGTGAAAAGAGATGGTCAGTGACGGGAAATGAGGACCTTACACTACATGAGGTCCGGGGGAATTGGTGCCAGAAAAGTCTACCTGTTCTGGGAGGGGAATTTGATAACCCTGGGAGAAAATGGTGCTTGAAGCAGTGGGAGCTCATAGAACTCAGGGAGATTTCCAGGCAAATTTAGAGAGGGAAAAAAGGTCAACCAGAGAGTATACAGATCAGTGGTGGCCTGTATAATTAAGGACTTGAAGGAAGAGGATCCCTGCCATGGGGAAGTGTCTTCTTTGACACTTGCAATAATTGACATTGTTCTAGAAATGAGACACAATAGAAAAGGTAAATCCATGAGGTAAGACCAACAAGGCAGTGGCAGAAAGTATCTAGAAGAGAGGGCTTTGAATGGATACTTTGGAAGCTCTAACTGCATGAAGAACCCAAAGAAAAGAGAGAATTATAGAAGTCATGAATCAGAGAATAAATAAACAGAAAGAGAAGATGAAAATAGTGAGAGAAATATTTTTTGGAAAAGGATACAAAATGAAATTTAAAAATTAATAAGCAATTAACTAATTGGAGACTAACTTAATCTTAAAGAATGAGTGGGTTAGAGAACAAGTCATAGAAACAATAAAGTGATAAGAATGAGACAGCACACCAAAATGTATGGGTATAGCAAAAGCAGTTATGAGAAAATGTTATATCTCTAAATGCTTATATAAATAAAATAGAGAAAGACTAGATTAATGAATTAGGTATACATTTTTTAAAATTATAAAAAAGAACAAATTTGAAATCCCCAATTAAATCCTAAATTTGAAATCCTAAAAACTAAAAGTGAGATTAACAAAAATGAATGTAAGAAAACCATTGGATTAATAAATAAAACCAAGAGTTGGTTTGATTTTTAAAAATCAACAAAATACACTACTGCTTAGTATGATTTTAAAAAAGAAAGAAAAAATCAAATCCCTGGAATCAAAAGGAACTTCCCACTAATGAAGATGAAATCAAAAAATTATTAGGAACCATTGCCAATGATAAGCAAAACAAATGTAATAATTTAAGTGAAATGGATAAATACAAAAACATAAATTGCTTAGACTAAGAGGTGGAAATAGAATATTGTAAAGATTATTTAAATAAAACTATTTTAGAAAAAGAAATTAACAGGCTAAACTTCTAAGAAAAAAGCATCAGTATCAGATGAATTTACAAGTGAATTTTACCAAACATTTAAACATCATCTATTTCCAATGTTAAATTATTTAGAACAATTCATAATGAAAGAATCCAAGCAAACTCCTGTTATAAAACAAATAGGGTGCTGATACCTAAACCAGGAAGGGCAAAAAAACAGAGAAACAAAATTATAGCCCAATTTCATTAATGAATATATATGCAAAAATTTTAAATAAGATATAATTAGCCTCAAGATTATAAAAATATAAGACAAAATTATGTTATTGTAACCAAACAGGATTTTTGCCAGGCATGTACGAACTATTTAATATAAGGAAAATGTTAGCACAATTGATTACATCAACAAGAAGGTAACAAAAATCATATTGTATGAATAGATACAGGAAAAACGTTTGACAAAATGTAACACTCTGTCCTATTAAAAACACTTGAAAGCATAGGCATAAATATATTTTTCCTTAGATCACTAAGAAATATATATTTTAAACCATCAGCAAACATTTATAATGAAGATAAGTTACACTCACCAATATTGTTTAATATTGTACCTGAAATGTTGGTGATAGCATTAAAGAGAGGAAAAAGAAATCAAAGGTATCAGAATAGGCAAAGAGGTAATAAACTCTCTTTTCACAGATGATATAATGACATATGTAGAAAACCCTAGAACTTCAACTAAAAAATTTAGTCAATTTAATAATATTAGCATAGTAGCAGGATGGAAAATAAATCCATATAAATCATTAGCATTTCTATATATCACTAAAAATATCCTGGAAAAAGAAAGAGTAAGAGATAATGCATTTAAATAGAATAAAATGCCTAGGAATATATCTTCCAAAAAATATCCAGAAACTATAAACATAATTATAAAACACTTTTTATACAAATAAAGTCAGACTTAAACAAATGGAGAAATAGTCATTATTCATGGGTGGGCAGAACCAATATAATTAAAATGACAACCCTATCTGATATAATCTACTTACTCAATGCCATCTTAATTAAATTACTATATATGCATATATATAAATATAAATATAAAACTAGAAAAATAACAAAATTCATTTGGAAAAACCAAAGTCCAAGAATATCAAATGAAATACTGAAAACAAAATCTTAAGAAAAGATATCTAATAGTACAAGATTTCAAAATATTATAAAGCAGTAAATGTCAAACTATTTGGTACTGGCTAAGAGACAAAAAAAAACAGATCAATGGAACAAAATAGATATACCATAAACATTTTTAAAAGATTATAGTAATCTTGTGTTTAAAGTTCCAAGTTTTTAGAATAAGAATTCACTATTTCGAAAAATTGTCAGGAAAACTAGAAAGCAATTTGGCAGTAACTAGACATAAACCAGTGTCTTACACCACATAGCAAGACCAAAATGTATACATGATCTAGGTATAAAAGGAGCTATTATAAACAAATTAGGAGAAGAGAGAACATTATGGATTTATTATTATGGCTAAGAAAAGAATTTATTAATAAACCAGAAATAGAAAGTATTGTGATGGATGCTTTTGACTATAATGCATTTAACAGTTTTTATACAAATAAAACTAATGTAACCAAGATTCAAAGGAAAGCAGTAAGTTGGGGGAAAAATTTAGCCAATTTCATGGATAGAAGTCTCATAACTAAAATATATAGAGAATTCTGTCTATAAAATATATAGAAGAATATCTCAATTGAGAAATGGTCAAAAGATATGAATAATCAGTTTCTGAATGAAGAAATCAAAGTTATTTATAACTGTATAAAAGAATGCTCTGGGTGCTGCTAGGTGGCTCAGTGGATTAAAAGCCAGGCCTAGATATAGGAGATCCTGGGTTCAAATTTGAACCTCAGACACTTCCAAGCTATATGACCCCGGGCAAGTCATTTAACTCCAATTGCCTAGTTCTTACCACTCTTCTGCCTTAGAACCAATACACAGTATTGATTCTAAGATGAAAGGTAAGGGTTTGGGTTTTTTTTTTTAATGCTCTAAATCATTATTGATGAGAGAAAAGCAAATCAAAACAACTTTGAGTTATTATCTCACACCTATGAGACTGGCTAAAATGATTAAAGGGCAAAATGACGAATGCTGGAGGGTCTATGGAAAAATTAGGGCACCAATATATTGTTGGTGGAACTGGTAACTGATTTAACCATTTTAGAGAACAATCTGGAATCATGCTCAAAATAAAATTATGTATACCTTTTGACCCAGTAATATCACTAATAGGTTTATTTCCTAAGGAGATTGAGGCAAAAGGAAAAGAAACTATGTGTTCTAAAATTTTTCTTTCTAGAATCTAAAATTTAGATTCTAAAATCTAAAAATAGTAGCTCTTTTTGTGGTGGCAAAGAACTGGAAAAAACTGAGGGGGATGTCTATCAATTGGATATAGGGAAATGCTAAACAAGTTGTGGTATATAATTGTAATGGATTACTACTGTACCATAAGAAATGACAAACAAGATAATCACAAAAAAACTGGAAAGACTTCTATGAGGTGATGAAAAGTGAAGTGAGTGGAACCAAGAAAACATTGGACACAGTTAGCGAGGACTCTCTGAGAATCCAAGGTCTCTGCCCAGATGTGATGACCCAGTTGTAATAAGGAGATGAGAAACACCATGCATTCAACCCAAGTATGCAGGCATCACACACAGTGTTCTGCCATAATACTGTGTTTCATTTATTATACTGGTTTTTTGGTACATGCTTCTTTGACACACAATCAATCTGCTACGTATGTGACATTCTACATTTTGATTAGATATTATCAAATCACCCAAACAACACTCTTGTGATGTACTACAACAAAGAATTCTGTGACCATTTACTAGGTTTCTACAACACTCTGTGATAGATATGACTAATGTGAATAAAGCCATTTGTAGGTTAGTACCCCTTGACCTGCTGAGAGGATCATTGTGCTTTTGGTCAGCTTTCACTATCAATAAAAATTGCTTGGGAGATGAACAACAAAACTCTTCCTTTCTAGGTGTGAAGATTTAAAGCAGACCAGTTTGGGGGTTTTCCTCAATTTACAAGTTCTGTTTTTCTTGTGTTACTTTGAAGTGCCTAGCAAAGCTGCTTGGCTTCTGTTCATCAACAAATTCATTGGAATGCAATAACTGTAGGGAAAGATTTATTATAGTAGTCAAGCTTTTGGCCAGTGTTTATTGTAAGGCCTTGCAGCGTGTCTTGTGCTTTAGAAAGGAGGGGTTATGTGCAATAATCTTTGCGCTTTGATTCTGTAATTGCAATCTTTTGGGGATACTAATCTAGGGGGATTAAAGTAGGGTATATATTTATTGATCCTATAAGTATTGTCTCTCATATTATTTCTCCTGTATTAGGGAGAGAATAATAATTATAGCAAGTCCATTAGTGGGGAAGTAGAGAAGAGAAGTCACAGAGGGGGCTCAGTGGGGGCCTCAATTTCTGGGGGCTGCTTTGCAGACCTTATTTCCTCAGATTGTGACTTTGTGGGCCAGTCAGAGAATGATGGCCCCCAGCACACAGTAACAACAATTATTATTCCTGATGATCAATTGTGATTGAGTTAACTATTATCAACAAGGCAAGGATCCAGGGCAATTCCAAGGGACTCATGATGAAAAAGGATATCCACCACCATAGATGGAACAGAAGGAGTATGAATGCATATTGAAACATACTATTCTTCACTTTATTTCTTACATGAATTTTTCTTTAGTGTAAACAATGCATGTCTTTTTTTACAGCATGATGAACAGGGAAATATGTATTATATGAAAATATATGTACAACCTATATAATAATACCTGTCTTCTTGGGGAAAGGAGAGGGATGAGATAAAGGGAGAACAAATAAAAGAATAAGACATATTTTTGGACATAGCTAATGTAAGAATTTGTTTCTCTTGAATAAGCATATTTATTATAATTTATTACACATTTACAACAAATATGTATTATGTATTATGTCACATATAAAAAATAAATGGTATCAAAAAATTAATGAATATGACTAATTGAAGGGGAAGACAAGAAGGTGGAATGTAACTTTACTGAGAAGAAAAAAGGGGAAGAAATATAGAACCAGAAAAAAGAAGGAGGAAAAAAAAAAGGAACTTGAAAAAAAGAGTGCATCAAACCAGAAGAAGGGATAAGGAATAAAAGGAAGAGAGTCAGCAAGTGGAACAGGACTACCTTTGAGACAAATATTAGGGGGCAGCTAGGTAGCTCAGTGGATTGAGAATCAGGCCCAGAGATGGGAGGTCCTGGGTTCAAATCTGGCCTCAGACTGTGTGACCCTGGCAGGTCACTTAACCCTCATTGCCTAGTCCTTACCACTCTTCTGTCTTGGAACCAACATTGGTTCCAAGACAGAAAGTAAGGGTTTAAAAAAATACATATTAAAGTAAAGGAACACAATATTGTGTTTAGAGCAGAAGGAGGAACATGACAGTTTAATTTCTAAATTTCTAAACAGTCAAAATTAATACATGTAGGATAAGGAGAGAGTGAAGTGATCATATAGGGAAAAATTTTTTATTAAAATTTCTCTGATAAGGGTTTAAAATCAAGATATAAAAATAATTATATATAAATATGTACATATATAGGCATATATGTATGTATCTATACTAAAAGTCATTCTTTAACACAGTGTCAATGGAATTGAACAAAGTTCTCAAAACAATATTTACAAAATATTCACAATCATATGAAAAAAACACTCCAAATCACCAATATTAAAAGAAATGTAAATCAAAACAACCTTCTAGTTTTACCTCATAACTTGAAAATTGGCAAAAATGGCAAAAAAAAAAGATGGAAATAGTGTTCCAAGAATTGTGGATTGATAAGCACACTAATGCACAGGTGGAGTTGTGAAATGGTATGACCATTCCGAGAAGCAATTTGGAATTATGCAAATAAAGTGATTAAAATTTCCTTACTATTTGAACTAGATTCTCCATTACTAGTTTTATACTCCAAGAAAATTATTCATAAGCAAAAAAGTCCCCATATACTTTAAAATATTTAAAGCAGTACTATTGTGATAGCTGAGCGTTTGAAACAACACATTCCCATCAATTGGTGAATAGCTAAAAAAACTATAGTACCTGAATAGAATGAAATATTACTATGTTATAAGAAATGATGTATATACTCAACATATAGAAGCATGAGGGAAAATAATAATAATAAATATTCATTTTTTAAAGGTCCATTTCTTTTCAAACTTAAACCTCCTGTTTTCCCCACCAGATGTTACAAATTACAACAGTAAGTAAATACCTGCATACCAGTCAAAATAGACAATTTTGTATGTAGACTTTAAGGCAAAAAATGAATTCTGAGCCAAGGAGGAACATTTATTAAGGGCCTACATAGTAAACAGTTTTAGCTGTCTCTAAAGGATAACAGAAGCAGGGAAAGGTCCTTGGAGGTTACTGAATCCATTTTGTAGATGAAGAAGCTGTGCCCAAAGAGGTTAAGTGACGTACTCAGTGCCACAGCAGCAAGAATCTAAGGTAGGATTTGAACCCAAGTCCAAGTCCAAACATCGTATCTACTACAGAAGAAAGTCTTACTATTTAGGCAAATATTTTCCTTAGCTTGAACTTGTTACAAACAAGTTATATTATATCTTATGTTATAAGATATAATATCTTATAAGTTATATTATATCTTATATTCTGTCTCCTAACACTATACAGATTGAATTATGTGATATGAAAACATGTACTACATTAGAAGTTTAATTAAGTTTTCTACTTTACTAAACTGAGGAAGTTTTCCTCATCTTCCTTGGTTCTAAAAATAATTCAAAATAAATTATTATTTTAAAATTTTTGGAAGTGGATCCTTATTCTACTTTCATTCCCTTTTCCCTCCTCCATTAGTGTACATTTGGGAAGCAGAGGGAGAGGAGGGAGAGGATACTGACACCATTTATAACTGAATATTAACTACCTTCTTTTTCATTAAAAAAAAGTTGAAGACGACATATACTTCCAGCCCAATTCAAAAATAGCTTTAAAAACAAGAGTTGCTTCTGTTAAGCCAAGAAAGACTTGTTTCAAAAAATTTTAAGTCTTTGTTTATGAAAAGTTAAGTAATTAGTGACATAACATCCCCTTCCCATCTCCTATCACTGCAGTCCATCTGCTTCCCTTTTAAGCACTTCCTGTTGCAAAGACCACCTCCCCTCTGGTTAGTAGAACTAAAAGACACACCTGACACGTACACAAATGCTTCTCAGTGAAGAGACATGAATCTATCTACAAAGATCAGCTGTAGAGTGCTTTCAAAAGATAAGTCTGTTTGGAATCAATGATTTTATAAACAATACAAAAATAAGACAACTAAAGAAGTTAATTGGACATGCACTACACTCTACTTTTCCATCCTTGACTGACAGTTCTCTATTACCATATGATTTTAACATAATCAAATATTTCTTTAACAGATTTTGAGAAATTTGGTACTATTTAACAACCAAATTTGATTTTTAAGGAATTTCAATCATTTAAAAATTTAGAAAATAAAAGAAAGGAAGGAATATAACTCAGAGATATTAGGCTATCACTGAATTTGAATATCAGAGCTAATCTGTCTTAATAATCCCTTTGGCACTTAGAATCCCCAAACTTCTTCATCTCCAATAGACTTACTACTGCTGTACTTTTTGGTTATATTTAATAATTATGTTGATGTAACCTAATATAAAGGACCAGGTTATTAAAGAGATCCAGGGTCTTGGTAGTGGGTTAAATAAGACTATCAGAAAAACTAAAATCTTGACTGTTCCCTAACTCCTGTTTCTTATTTCTCAAAACCTCATTTCTTGAGATTGTTAACTGAGAAGAAAATTCTAAAAGGCTCTAAAGCTACCTGCTTGATCTTTTTAAAAATTAATAATTAAATTAAACTAATAAGCATTTACTTTATCATACAAAGCAGGGAAAACATAAAAGCCAAAAGCAATTTATAGGAAATATACTAGAGACTTATTTTTACCAAATGTTTGTTCTTCCACAAGTGTTAGCTCTTTGTTTCTTAAAGCAGTTAGGGATTACTTGAAAAGCAAAGAAAAATAGAAGAAAAAAACAGTGAAATTGATGGAAAGGGATAGGAAAACAGTGAGGTAAGGGATGGGGAGGAAAAAAATATACAGTTTTAATCTGTCAAAAGTATCATACCAATCTAATTATTTGCTTCTAATAAGTACAGCATCACTTGCTGGGTTTTGTTTTGTTTTGTTTTTTATTTTTTCAGGCATTTCCTTTCCTTTCCTTTTAATTCTTCATAATTTAAATAAATCAGCCTTATAAATAAACATGTTATCTCATAGTACTTGTTTACAGATCCTTTCCAGAAAAACTAAGTTTAAGATCTCATACATGTGTAACCCAATTCAAAAATAGCTTTAAAAATAGAACTTGTCTCTATTATCTTGAGAAATATTTCTTTCAAAAATTAAAGTGTCCTTGAAACAGATGTACTAATAAAAAAAAATCAATGACATTCTACTCAAGGCAAATAAATGGCTGTCTGCTCTGGGTAAATACATTTGTAATTTTGTCAACTATATTTCCACACACGGGCAAAAAAAAAATTCTCTATGTAAAACCTTCTGGTCCTCTTGAGCAAAGAAGAAAAAGAGTTGCTGAGGAGGCTGCTGCTGCTTTACCACTGACAAGCCCCTTTATCTACCCTGGGATAAAAGCAGATCTTTAATTGGTCCCTCAAATTGTCTTTTAAAGAGCTCAATTAATTGTTATTAATTAATTAATACTCAATTAATTATTAACCTAACTGCATGAGACAAAAAAAAAACCAACATTCAGTCTCTGCTTATGTATGGGAGAGACAAGACATGGGAGGGAAGGTGACATGGATTTGTAAGGTGGTTATTTTAAATTATTTATTGCTATTTTTATAGTCATGGTATGTTTTATTTGGACCAGAACATTCTTTTTAAAACTTAAGGTAGAAGCAAATCTAAATAATCAAATTTACACAAATTTGACTTTAGAACTATATCTTATATCTACAGTCATGCAAATATATACACAGGGTTATCAATCCACTTGATGCATGAATTTAGAGTCATGGAAGAGGAAGGAGCAGTTACTATGCATATAAACAAAGAATATAATGTAAGGAAACTGATTTCTGAATCAGAAATTCTTAGAATTAGAAAAGACCTCAGAAACTATTTAATGCAACTCTCATACTAAAAGATGATCTGTTAACAGTTTTTTGTGTGATGGTCCCTGTGTACAATTTGGTGAAGCCAATGAATCACCTTTGTAAAAATGGAGACTTGAACTCGGGACTCCAAACCCCAGAAGTCCTTGCTCTGGCTCCCAGAATGCTTTGTAACTCCACTGAATTCTCACCTGGGCAGAGAGCAAATTATTATTTAAAAAGTCTCCTCCTACGGCTGGCTCTTGCCTGTTTCCGCTTGCAAGCAGAGGGTTCTCTCATGATGTAGGTGAGGATTGAATGGGCCTCTCAGCCCACCTCGCACGTGCCTTTCTTACTTGTATTTTCCTAAATTCTTTATCTTAAATAAATCTCTAAAAATATAATACTTCTAGAGAGAAACTAATTTCTACCTGCCTCAGTTTCCCCCCAAACTTTAACTCTTACACATTTCAGAATAATTCTAGGAGATGTTTAATAACATTATAAAGGAAATCAATTACAGCAAAAATAAGGATTATTTTTTTCTTCATTCAAGCTCTCCCATAGTCCCTCGATTAAGAATATCAGCCCACATCAGAGAGATGCAAATCAAAACAACTCTGAGGTATCACCTCATACCTAGCAGATTGGCTAACATGACAGCTATGGAAAATAATGAATGCTGGAGGGGATGTGGCAAAGTAGGGACATTAATTCATTGCTGGTGGAGTTGTGAACTGATCCAGCCATTCTGGAGGGCAATTTGGAACTGTGCACAAAGGGCGATAAAAGAATGTCTACCCTTTGATCCAGCCATAGCACTGCTGGGTCTGTACCACAAAGAGATAATGGACACAAAGACTTGTACAAAAATATTCATAGCTGCGCTCTTTGTGGTGGCCAAAAATTGGAAAATGAGGGGATGCCCATCAATTGGGGAATGGCTGAACAAACTGTGGTATATGTTGGTGATGGAATATTATTGTGCAAAAAGGAATAATGGAGACTGGAACGACCTCCAGGAAGTGATGCAGAGCGAGAGGAGCAGAACCAGGAGAATATTGTACACAGAGACAAACACACTGTGGTATAATCGAACGTAATGGACTTCTCCATTAGTGGCGGTGTAATGTCCCTGAACAATCTGCAGGGATCTAGGAGAAAAAAACACTATCCATAAGCAGAGGACAAACTGTGGGAGTAGAAACACCGAGGAAAAGCAACTGCCTGACTACAGCGGCTGAGGGGACATGACAGAGGAGAGACTCTAAACGAAGACTCTAATGCAAATATTAACAACATGGCAATGGGTTCGAATCAAGAACACATGTGATACCCAGTGGAATCACGCGTCGGCTATGGGGGGTGGGGGGGAGGAAAAGAAAATGATCTTTGTCTTTTATGAATAATGCATGGAAATGATCAAATAAAATACTATAAAATTTAAAAAAAAGAATATCAGCCCACAGGGAATCTTCATTCTAACATACTTAACAAGAGGTCATCCAGATTCTGACTGGGGACCCTGCTTTCATGACTGGTGATTCCTTCCCCAGGATCACCATTTTATAAAGGACCTTAGACATGTTTCATAACACTCATGCTTCTGAATTTCTCTTCTTATCTCCAATGATTTATCTTTTGACCATTTTCTAGTTTCTCTTCAATTTGTTATCATATAACATGAACCTAAGACTTTCCATCATCCTAGTCGTCCTCCCCAGGACACTTGCCAGTTTAATCAATGTCCCTCTTGTACTAGACTGCCTCCAAATGAACACAATACTCCATATGTAGTCTGGCCATATGTAGTGTGACTGTCACTTCTCTACTTCTAAAATCTATCCTCTTTTCATAAAATACAACATCTCATTAGCTTCTTTGGCTGCCACAAATCATTGCTGATCTACAGTGAACTTGCAGTTTGCTAAAATTCTCAGATCATTTTCAAAGTTATCATTGTCTAACCATGCCTCTTATAACTTGTACTTGAGGTAGATTTTTTTTAACCCAAGAATAAGACTTTTATTTATCTTTATTGAATTTCATGTTTAGAATAAGTCCAATTCCCTAAGCTGTCAAGATATTTTTGGATACTGTCTTAACTATCCCTACATTATTCCATGGGAAATCTGAAAAGATGTCTTAATTCTCTCCAGAGTTTTGTAGTGTCATTAAACCAAGTGACAGTTCAAGGATAAAGCCAAAATTTAAAAGGACTTCAATACAGAACTATCAAATTCATGATACCTGTGGTCAAAATTGAAATCTGAAATTATACCTGCACATAAACATGATGCATTAACCCAACTATTTCTCTCTCACTATCATTCTCCAAAAAGTGATTTGAATAAAAAAGTAACACTAGAGAATTAAAGGCAATTGTAAATCTCTGCTGATTTATCTTTCTTTATGGTCATAGGCTGGGCTGAAGGGCCACAAGAAAGGTTTTCTAATAAATTAATAATTAGTGGCAATGAAATTGTTCAAAATAACTATCTAAACTCCTCTTCAAGTGAACTGGATTATCACACTTCTGAGATAACCTAAGGCAGCCCTAATGTGTAAGGATCCAGGAGATATGGTCTTGTTTAGTTCACCTAGGAAGAGAGCTCTGATGATATGACACCTCAAATGTACTCCATTAAACTAGGATCATCATTCTTGGGAATTCAATTCAAAAGCACTGATAAGGATTAAGGAGAACACTGTAACAGTTAAAATTAGTTTCTCTGCTAGAAGTATTATATTTTTAGAGGTTTATTAAAGATTAAGAAGTTTAAGAAAATACAAGTAAGAAAGCGCGTGCATGCCTAGGAGGACTGAAAGGCCCATTCAATTTCACTTACATCATGAGAGCCACATCTGCTTGGAAGCGGAAATAGGAAGAGAGCAAGCCGTAGGCAGAGACCCTTTAAATATTAATTTGTTCTCCCTGGTGGGAATTCAGGTGAGGTTACAAAGCGTTCTGGGAAGTGGCCAAGGACTTCTGGGGATTGAAGTCTGGGGTCAAATCTCCATTTTTACAACAGGACTACACAGTGTCTCAACCCAACAGATCAGGCTCCTCTTTCAGACACAGACATAAAACTTCTTTTGCCCCTGAGTGGATGAAGGAAGGTGGCCATAGACAATCAAGGCCTATTAAGACTTCCAACTTGAGCAGTTAGAGATAAATAACCCCAGAAAGCTCACAGACACCAGTTTGAGAAAAAAGCTTATTGGGAGCTCTCCTTGGTACTGAGTGGCACAATCTAGGTATTTTTTGCTAGCTCAGCAAATTCTCAGTGTCTTTATCACTCAGAACTCCAATTAAACCTGATTGTCTGCAACAAGTAATGAATCCAAGTTGTCTAATTTATCCCTAGCTACTTTTGTGATTAATATAGACTCAAGTCACCAAATTAACTTTGGCATAAACATCAAAAAGAGAACTTATTTTGGAACAATGAAAGTGACGAATATAGTTACATAGTTTTTTGAGAAAGTATATATGAAATATTATAGCAATCTTTGAAAAAAACAACTTTGACATGGTTTACTGTTGCTTATAAAGATAGGGATAGTTAAATTCTACTAACAAAGGTAGCAAGGATATATATAATGAGTTGCTCATTTTTTTTGACATTGTAACAATTCATATATTTTATTTTTTTAATTGTTTTGTCTAATCCCTCCTCCCTCTAAGACAGTTAGGCATATGTGAAATTTAAAATTCAGATAGTCATCCTAGTCACTTAAGTTTGCAATGTCAATGTCATTTTGAATTCCCCACTTTTTCAGTTGACAGAAATAGTCAGTGGTTAAATTCTCTTATTTCTCTCCTTACATCGGTTACATCTGTACCCTTTTCTACCACCCTTGTTCAGAAATTCCTCCTCTCTCTTCTGTACTACTATAATGGCCTGTGGGTTGGTTTTCCTGATTCAACTCTCTTCTTGCTTCAATCTAACCTTTTTCCAAAGTGAGTTTCCTAAAATAATAAAGTCTAAGCATCCCTACTGACTCTAGAATCAACTATTATGTCATTAATAACTCATTCTTTTTAACTTCTATTTTTGTAAGATTTATAATGCACATAATTATTAGTATAGTAGAATATGAGAATATATAGAATTATTATAGTAATAAATAAGAATTAGTATAGTAATATATGTCTATTATTATAGAAGTACATGTAAGTAAGCAAATATACACATTGGAAACATATGCTTGATTTTTATTGATTTACTGATAGTATATGTAATAAAAAAGTTAAGAGACCACTGATCTAGACAATATTTTTCCAACTAACAAATATATTTTATGAAAGTAAATCAAAAGCTTTATTAAATTGTTAACTGACTAAAGAAGGGAGTAACCAGACAATCACAACAGGTGTAACTATATTCAAATAAATCTCACCACTACCCATTATGGATCATCCTTTTTTACCATCCTTTTGTATACTTTATTAAACTGATGATATATTTCCATATATAAACACTCCCCAATATAGCTACTGTTTCTTGTTTCAACCACAAGATACTGGAAACAACAGGGACATACCAATGACACAGAAGAATTATATATTGCTGAAGGAAAAGCAAGGCTAAACATCTTGTCACAAGAGGCAGCATTTACAAAATATTCTGTCTTTATAAATAGCAAGAAGAGAAAAGAGAGTTTGAAGATGCATTTGTAATGGGTGATTAGTCATCTGAAATTTTCAAAACTCTTCATGAAATATTTAGTCATCATCAGGTTAAATCAATCTACAGCAAAGTCTCACTATTATGAATAAAGATGAAGAAAATGACACTTGAAATTGTTTTTCTGACATTCAGAAAACTAAACTAAAAATAGCAACTCACTTATCAGATAAAAGTGTGCCCATTACTAAAAAAGAAATTACATATGCTTGATAAGCACTTAATATATTTGTGCTATATATAAATTGAAAGTTAAGTTATTTAGAAGGAGCCTATGCAAGAAGCTGGGATAGAGTTATTATGTAACTTTTAGGATTTTGTACCTCACCCCTCTTTTTCTGTGAAGAAAGACCTTTAATAGGAAGAGAAATGAGAAAATAGGATCCCTAGGTACCCTAAACACACTACTTACATATGTTTTTAACTACTAATAGCTAAAAGATCTAAACAGAAAGAAATATATAGTATGTGTACATATATACATATATTTAGCTTAGTAGTATATACAATAGAACTGATTCATTACAAAGAGAGCAAAAGAAACATGAATTCAAAGTACAAATTTAATCCTACAATCCAATAATCTCCATAGCTTATCTTTTTTATATCAAATCTGGTATTCTATCCACTGTGCCACCTAAATATCTAGCTTTAAAAATGATATAAGATTAAGTAAGTTTGTCCCAAAGAAGTAATACAAGAAAATATTTCCTTCCCACTCTTTTGCAAAGGTTGGAGGTATAGGGATCAACAGGTATGGAAAACTGCAAATATTATATTTTAATATATTAATTGACTTTGCCATCTTTTCTCTTTTTTCTCTCTAATTCCTCTTTTCTTTTATGTTTCTTGGGGTGAAGGGAGGCAGGAATTTCAGGTGATGTAAATACAAAAGAAAGTCAAGCTGAAGATTTTATATTTTAACCCAGAAATAATAGAACCATTGAAGATTTATGAGTTAGCAGAGTGGGACATTGATATTTTAGAAACAACAATTTGGCAGTATTGTGAAGGATAGATCAGAAAGAGACTATAGAAAAAGAGATCAATTAGAAGGCTATTATAATCATCCAGGCATGAAGTGATTAAATCATTTGTGTTTTTATTGGAGATCCATACATAATTCTTATGTTCTCATGGGAAAACTCTGTATGGACATAATGAGGCAGTTCTCAGTTGTTACCTCATCCATTTCCATCCTCCAGTGCTTAGAGTCTTTAAATCCTGGAACATTTCTCCATCATGCCTACTCTTTTCTCCCACTGGTAAATTTCTCCCAAGGTCTACACTTTGATCAGGGCCCTAAAGTCATTGACCAACCTTCACTCAATCCTCTAACCCATCTTTTTCCCCCCTTCCTATTTTCTTCCTCCTTTTCAGTGTGTGTGGAGGGTGGGTTGGTGGTGGGGACTGTGTGGCTGTGTCTATCTAGTGTTCCCCCAACAGATTATTAGATTCCTAAGGGTAAGAGATTTACCTCATTGATATTTGTATCCCTAGTACTTAACACTTAGTGAACACTTAATAAATGCTAGTTGCCAAATTCTGAAAATCCCAGAGTAAATCCTAGTTGTAGATATGAAGCAAAGTGATCTGTAAGAAGCCTTCAAGATTAATCCATATCAACTGATTCATATCAGCTCAGAACCTTCAATTTGAGAATGCATTTTATCTTATAGAGGGAAACAATGGTATAACAGAAAGATTGCTAGAGTTGAGACTTCATATTCCAACTCTGTTCCTTGCTATGTAAACATAGGCAAGTCACTTAGGATCTCCAGTTTCCATTTTCTTCACATTTAAATTAAAGGGTTGGATTCAATGACTTTGAGGGTTCCTATCAGTGAAAAATATGATCCTGTGATCATTTTATTTCATTGTACTTAAAAACTTTAATGTACTCATCATATTCTAATTTTGTATCCTATTCATCTCAGTATGTATCTTCTCTCTCTCTAACAGAGTATAAGTTATTTGAGGGTGCTGATCTATTTATCCTTGCATCAATTCTAATAATAAAGACATGCTTAGTAAATATATGCATTTATTTATATTTATTTTAAATGTAAATTCTGTTTACTAAATAAATTATTATCCACCTTCTGTAACAATAAAGTAAGTATAGGCCAATATGGAAACACAGTGGAAAGATAGTTTCAAAAAGAGAATATGAACTTGGGAGGTGAAGGGGAATAAGTAGGAAAGGAGAAAAGGTAGAAAAACGCATCTCAGAAAAAGGACGAGAAACCACCACAGATTTTGTGGCCTATATTGTAAATGTTGACTTGTGTTACCTTCTCAGACTTTGGAAAGATTACTCAAAGACCAGTATTATTATCACAAGCCAAAAAGTATTACCACTGCATATATTACAGTGTTTTCCAGTACCATTACTAACATGACATATCATTATGGCATAAATAAGGAATTTTCAGCAATATACGTAATTACCATTCTTAAGTTCTCCGGCATAAATACCACTAATTTATTTAATAGAAAAAGGCTGCAATGCAAAGCTCTAGCTGGCTCATGTCTAGCTGTGGTGTTAGTAACAGAATAAGAGTGGTGGGATTTCATGGCAGACCTGGTGGAAATACTTACATTCTGGTATCATTTTAGTGAACCATTAATAGAACTCCAACTGCAAACGCAAAATAATGTATTATGTGATTAGTCAACACCAATGACAAGAACAATCTTTTAAAAATTTAGTTAAAATTCTTTTGATACTTAGGTGGTGGTTGTGTGAGTGAAGACAAGAGAAAATAAGAAAATGTTGTGAAGGATAAAGCAACAAGTTGGTGACAGACTGACTGGACATACAAGATGACTGAAAATGAGGAGTCACAGACAATGGCAAGTTTCTGAGCCTGAGGAGAGCAGCAGTGTCCTCAGCAGTCATAGAAAAGCTGGTTAGAGGATTGGGGGAAGAAATAATGAGTTCTTGGACATTTCAATCTGAGAAGCATATACATATATATATATATATATATATATATATATATATATATATATATATATATATGACATCCAATGAGATATTTACAAAGTAGTTGGTAAGGCAAGATTAGAACTCAGAAGAGTTTAAGGCCATATACATAAATATAGATCAATCTACCAATCATATGGATAAAGATGATAATTTAAACTATAGGAGATGCTGAAATTACTAAATAATAATTAATTTGAAAAATATTTTGACAAATAAATTCAATATAATCTGTTTCTTGAAATAACATTGTGCTATAAAAAATGATGAATTGGATAATTTCGGAGGAAACTGGGAAGACTTTTAAGATTTAAAACAGAATGATGTTAGTAGAACTAAAACAACAATTTATACAATGATAACATTATAGAAAAATATAACTGAAAAACTTTAGAATTCTTGTTAATGCAATGAAAAAGTTTAAGTGCAAAAGAAAAAAAGAGGTGAAAAAAGGCAAAGAAACATTTTCAGATAAGGCCAATGTGGGAATTTATTTTTGCGGAACTATATCATTATGTATTAAGAGCATTATTTTTAAGGTTGTTGTTTTTTGCTTTTGTTTTTTCTTTTAAATTTTCCTCAATGTAAGGGAAAGTATGGGAAGAATAAGTTTTTTTTTTTTAAGATTCCTTTGTCATCCTATGTATTTTATTTTACGTATTACAGAAACATTATTTGGAGAAAGGTGAACTGCCCCCCCCCCAAAAAAAAAATAAGTTAAGAAAAAAGATAAGTCTAGAAGAAGAGGAATAGGCCCACAACAGAGCTGGGAGGATATACTCTAATCATGTCTTGAAGGAAGATTCAGTAAAGGAGACTGACTGAAAGGGAAAGAGTTTATCAGGTCAGAACACTATCATAAAAACTTAGAACAAGCATCCAAATGATAATAACAAATACTGTCAAAGGCTTCTAGATCAATAAGGATGAGAACTGAGAGATCCTAAAATAAGATGGCTAGTGGGGATGGTCAAATAAAGTGAGGATTTACTTTTTTTTTTTAAGATGAGTTGTGGGGACTCTGAGGTATCACCTCACACCTAGCAGATTGGCTAACATAACAGCAAAGGAAAGTAATGAATGCTGGAGGGGATGTGGCAAAATAGGGACATTAATTCATTGCTGGTGGAGCTGTGAACTGATCCAACCATTCTGGAGGACAATTTGGAACTATGCCCAAAGGGTGCTAAAAGAATATCTACCCTTTGACCCAGCCATAGCACTGCTGGGTCTTTACCCCAAAGAGATAATGGACACAAAGACTTGTACAAAAATATTCATAGCTGAGCTCTTTGTGGTGGCCCAAAACTGGAAAACGAGGGGATGCCCATCAATTGGGGAATGGCTGAACAAACTGTGGTATATGTTGGTGATGGAATACTATTGTGCTAAAAGGAATAATAAAGTGGAGAAGTTCCATGGAGACTGGAACAACCTCCAGGAAGTGATGCAGAGCGAGAGGAGCAGAACCAGGAGAACATTGTACACAGAGACTAATACACTGTGGTATAATCGAACGTAATGGACTTCTCCATTAGTGGCGGTGTAATATCCCTGAACAACTTGCAGGGATCCAGGAGAAAAAAACACCATTCATAAGCAAAGGATAAACTATGGGAGTGGAAACATCGAGAAAAAGCAACTGCCTGAATACAGAGGTTGAGGGGACATGACAGAGGATAGACTCTAAATGAACACTCTAATGCAAATACTATCAACAAAGCAATGGGTTCAAATCAAGAAAACATCTAATGCCCAGTGGACTTACGTGTCGGCTATGGGGGGTGGGGGGGAGGAAAAGAAAATGATCTATGTCTTTAACAAATAATGCTTGGAAATGATCAAATAAAATATATTTTAAAAAAAAAAAGATGAGTTGTGGGCATGTTTATAGAATGCAAAAAAGAGACAATATAGAGAAACTGAGTATGGAGGAGGGGAAATAGTAAAGATAGCAATAGGTTGGAAATGATGGAAGGAGAAAGGGTACATATCAAAGGGTTTTCCATGGTAAGAAAAAGGACTACCTCTTCACATGAGATACAAATGAAGGAGATGTTAATAGAAGTGTCTGAGTGATGACAAATTTGGCTCTGAAGATAGAATAAATATATAAGAAAGGGAAAGTGGCAAAAGATTTGGAAGATTTCAGACTTGTCTTTACTGTTTATCTAAAAAAGCTACTGAATGCATAATTTGCACTCTCCTCAGCCAATTCCATTGCTATTTCCTTTGGAAAGGCCTGGATAGGATAGGGAAGAAATATTAAAAGTTTGAATCCACAGGACACTGGCACTACACTTGGGGAGAATTCAGGCTTGGCATCACTTCTTGAGTATTTAATTACATTTTGATTTCCCACAGAGAGCCCAATCCCTGTCAGAAGGCACAGTCAGACTGAGTCACAACTTGAGAATCAGGGAAGTTTTATAAAGGCATGTAGAAAAAATGTATTTCAATGTCCTCTGTAGTGTTAGCTTTATAGCTACTAAACAGTAAACTATAAACAAAAGAAATAAAAAACTCAAGAATGCATGCCCTTGTACATATTTGTGCATATTCCTTTTCCCATCATTTCTTTCTTCTACCTCCTAAAAACCATATGAAAAAACGCATACCTATGATGTTACGTTTTTTGTTGGTTTTTTTTTTGCAATGACACATAAGTCTGCATGAACATTAGACAATCACATTCATTGGTTCTGCTTCACAAGATCTTGCTGGTGTTCCTCTGTAGCATTAACCCAACTGGGCAGCACATTTCATTGCTTGAATAAGGTTAATAGATCAAGGAAAGGCCTCTTTTTATTAAAAAGAGAACAGTCCCCAAATCTACACTATAGTACCAAAAAAAAATTCTTTTCAATAACATATAACACACACTATCATCCAATATTTTCTTTCAAAGAAAAATACTGATGCCAAAACACATAGATATTTAAGACTTGGCAACAAGGAAGAATCATTTATTGGACTATCAGGAGTAACAACAGATCAATGTCACAATGCACAACATGTTACAATTTCCCTTTTGGGATTCTCTGGCTTCAAGGATTATGGCTTATACAGAGAAGAAGAAAAAAGTCATAAATGGTGATGTCAAAAGAATTACAAATTTTTCATCCATAATCACATAAAAGACTATGATATGTTAGAAATATAACTTATTGAAAATGTCCCCGTTCCTAAAATTGGATAACTCATAAAGCTGAAGTGAATCTTAGAAATCTGTCAGTTGGAAAAGTTAATCATTACACACCAAAGTCATAGGGAAATTCAAAATTTTATACATAATTTAAAGTCTCAATAGTCACATCAGATTTAAAAATAAATATTAAGAAAGACCAAGGGAGCTAGAATTTTATAGGTCTCAAGTCCCAGGAATCACATAGGATAATATGTGTCTGCATTCTCCTTGATATTCATTTTATATTACAATCTGTTCCATCCATATTCTTGCTAATAAGCAAAACAAGAAGTTTATAATAAGAAATATTGGGACACAGGTGATGCAGTGGATAGAGGAAATGTCTTAAGAGTTAGGAAAGGGGGCAGCTGGATAGCTCAGTGGATTGAGATCCAGGCCTAGAAATGGGAGGTCCTAGGTTCAAATCTGGCCTCAGACACTTCCCAGCTGTGTGACCCTGGGCAAGTCACTTAACCCCCATTGCCTAGCCCTTACCACTCTTCTGCCTTGGAGCCAATACACAGTATTGACTCCAAGAAGATCTGAGTTCAAATCCTGTTTCATCCATTCACTAGCTGTGTGATGACGGATAAGTCATTTAATCTATCTCTGCTTCAGTTTCTTCATCTATAAAATGGGAATACAATAGCATTTTTGCTTCATAGGGTTGTGGAGGTCAAACAAGATAATATACATAAGTTCTTTGAAAACTTTAAAGAACTATATAAATGCTAACTATTGTTGTTATTATTAGGACAATTACATACACATCTTTACCACTGGGAAATTACCTTTGTACTTTTCCCTAGGTTGTCTTTTCATAAAACATTTTTGACTCTTTCCTAAATGACAACTCCAATGAGTGTATCAATTATGTGAAAGTCACAATTGCTGAGACCACAGACCCCAATTGCCAGTGGTGATTCAATATCTCACATTTTTGTCCTTTGGATAGGATCATGAAAAATTTAACAAATAAACTAAGAACAAAAGAATAGATTCCAAAAAGATCTAAACATGAAGAGTGGGAAAAATAGTACCAAATACCTAAAAACTTAAAGAGAAGATTTACTTAGTAACTCAAAATGAGGATAGATTCATACATACAGAAGAACCTCATCCCTGACTAAATTATATATACAGGAAAAGTACTGCAGGACTGGAAATTGTAAAAAATAGACTCAAATACAGGACTACAATCCCCACAAGCCTTTGCTCCACTTCCCCAAAATGCTTTTTAATCTCACGGGAATTCTGAGGTGGGCCAAGATTGAGGAAGGATTTAAGCTGGTGGCAAAGGTTTTTGGGTGTCTTTTTGGACTTCCGTTTTGGAGCAGATGTGGCTCTTTCCATAATGTAGGTAAGGTCTTGTCTAGGCCTCTGGCCTAGGCACGTTTTCCTTATCCTGTATTTTCTTTAATCCTTAATCCTTAATAAACCTCTAAAAAATATAATACTCCTTGCAGAGAGAAACTAATTTCTACCTGCCTCAGTCTCCCCTAAATTTTAATCTTTACAGTTGGCGACCTAATGGGAAAAAAAAACTCTCAATCTTCTGATTTAATCTTTAATGAGCTAGTGCCTAGAATTTTTTTTAAGCCAGTTTCTCCAAGATCCCTTTTTAGAAAATCATCTTGATCAGCTCCTGCCTGCGGCCCTCTCCGGCTCCTGCTTCTGCTCCTAGCCTCTCACCTGGTGCCCGAGCTCCTGGCCCTATTTGTCTGCGCTCCGGCTCCCTGCCCTGCCCATCCCTCGGTCTTTCTCTCGCTCACCTGGCCCACCTGATTCAACCAAGATTGCAATCACCTTGTGACCTGCCTGCCCAACAAACCCAGTTCCTTGGAGCAGATCGCTCAGGACTCATTTCTATCAGCTGGTAACAAAACGGGGAAGGGGTTGGGGGGCAGCAGCAGTATTGGCTCCACATGGGCGGCCTGGGCTCCACGTGGACTGGGGCAGGAGGAGGTATCAGAGCAGGGGGAGAGAGAACGGGGTGAGGAGAAGAAACAGATTTTTCAAACAGAAACTTAATAGCAATGGGCTGTTTAAAAGGATACCTTTTGACTGTTCTGGTAATAGCATTGACTTCACCTGCATGTCAGGGAGAAGATTCAACTAACTTTGAAGGGGCAAATGGGTGGCTCAGCAAACCAGGCCTACAGACATGCGGTCCTGGGTTAAAATCTGGCCTCAGATACTTCCCAGCTGTGTGGCCCTGAGCAGATCACTTGAACCCCATTGCTTAGCCCTTACCACTCTACCTTCTGACAAGAGACATTTAAATGGATAAGAACCCAAGGAACTTAAACACTAAAGACTATATTTTGAAGCATTTCAAACTCCAATGGTTTATAAAAATCTCTGTATTCTATTGCATTTTTTGTTTAAGGTTTAACTTTGTGATGTTAAATTCATATATTACTGGATTGAATATTATTCTGTTACACTGAAGGTTGATTGAATTTATTTTGAATGTATTGAGTTTTAAAATTCTGTTGTTTTTCCCCTATAACTATTGAACAAATATTATTGTAATTAAGCCCATATGAAAAAAAAAAAACAGTTTTTCTATTTTGACTTTGTAAATTCTCACATAGAGGATGGATGGACTTGAGGACTGGTTATAACTGTATAAAACCATTGGAAAATTTAATGTGCTAAATATCTCAAATGATTTTAAGGGTTTTTTAAATAGGATTTTTATAATTTTTTTTAACAATCTCTGGTTATTTTTGCCTGCCCCTACCACGAGGTAAGGCCCATTCTAGTATCTGAAGTGAAATAAATTTTATAAACCCCAATCTTCCCACATGTGAATGGAAGTTGGGCAGTTAATCTCGGGGCATTTGTACCCCTAAAAAGCCTCCAAGAAAAAGGAGCACCCCTTTATTTATACTCTTCAGCTCACTACTTTACTTGCACCAGAATGATATATAGATTTCTTGATTATGTTCTTAACCCAAGATGACTTTTACTTTGTTTTAAAAATATGTTTAAATACCAAAGTTGAAAGATTGCTATTTTGTAAAAATTGTGACAAATATCCATCAATTCGTAGATTTAAAAATGCCATACAGCAACTTATGTGAAATATGAAAGTGTGTTTGTTTGCTATTGTAATTAATTGGGCTATTGACAATTTTGGGGATTTTGATAACTACATATTTGTACTACTGTATTTTTAAAAATGAGAAAATTGTTACCTTGTTCAATTCATTTGCCTTCTACTCACAGTGATCATGGCCAGATATTAAGAGGAAATGGATCTCATTTTTGGTGAGAAAGCCTTGCATTTTATATTTTCTTAGCTGACACAGAGTGTCAATGATTATAAGCGACATTCTTGAATTTTAAAGCTCTTTTATTATTATATTTTTCTTGCATGTGCAATATACTATTTGTTTTTTTTTATTATTTTTTCTCTCCTTTTTATATTTGAAGCACATGACACCAGCATTAAGATTTTCTTTAACCTTTTGATTTTTCAGTACTACAAGTTTAAGATACATTTGCCAATGTATTCCCAAAAGCATGTGACTATAAAAACGATGCCACTAATTATTTAAATAAATTATGGGACTTTGCTTAATGATTCTGTCTGATTCCAGGACAAGATATACACACAAGAGCCATTGCACAGAGCCAAAGAAAAGCCAATCCAGGATGGATTGATGCACTTCTAGGCCAATACAAAGGTCTTGAACCTAGTGTGAAGACTCGAGGTTACTATGTTTAACATGTGTTAAGACATAGGCTTTCCTTGTGTCCACACTCACTCTGAAAATACTCAAAGACGAGTATCCCCAAACTTGGCTCCTACTTGGCTTCTATAATCTGGTCCCTTTCTTTTCTGTCTTTCATAGTGTGGTACTTTTCTGTAGTCCTGGCTATTGACTGGGTAAATGCATCATTGCTTAGATCATTTTTATTGGGTCCTGATAGAAGGACCTGTTATAGATTTATTTTTCTTTTTACTTGGAATTTTTACACATAAGACTTTGATAGTCTATATTTTCATCCAGAAATTTTTTCTTTTCTTTTGGATTTTTCTGATATCTTTTTAATATCTCTTGCCAATTGATTCATATACCTCAGCCATGCATCCCTAAGTGATCCTGGTTTTTTAATCACCCTCTTAACGGGGGGAATGTAAAAAAATATTATTATTTTAAATGTCAAAGTTTAAATTCCTTTTGAGAAGAATTTTAGGTAAAGAAGATGCTACCTCTCTGAATCCAGAACTGAACTGTTGGAGAAGCCACCATGAAGAAGCCTCCAGACCACAAGTTGCACAAAATTGAACTTTGGGTGTGGTTGATTGAACATTTATTTGTATATAAACTTTTATGCCAAAGGGGACTGCCCCCTAACTGGCTTTCTGTCAATGCATCCAGTAATTATTGATTTTGTTCTTTTTTTTCTTATCCTCAAATTATTGTAATCTTTAAATTGATTATGTTTTTATGATCCTTTGGGGAAGGACTTCTTCCCAGAAGATCAAACGGGGGGGATGTAAAAAATAGACTCGAATACAGGACTACAATCCCCACAAGCCTTTGCTCCACTTCCCCAAAATGCTTTGTAATCTCACGGGAATTCTGAGGTGGGCCAAGATTAAGGAAGGATTTAAGCTGGTGGCAAAGGTTTTTGGGTCTCTTTTTGGACTTCCGTTTTGGAGCAGATGTGGCTCTTTCCATAATGTAGGTAAGGTCTTGTCTAGGCCTCTGGCCTAGGCACGTTTTCCTTATCCTGTATTTTCTTTAATCCTTAATCCTTAATAAACCTCTAAAAAATATAATACTCCTTTGCAGAGAGAAACTAATTTCTACCTGCCTCAGTCTCCCCTAAATTTTAATTTTACAAAATAGATATTTTTAAGATGGAGATAGGTAATATTCCAAGAAAGGCAAATAGATTCTTTAGACCACATAAGGCTAGTGAGTTTGACTTTCATTCCTACTAAAATTTTGTAGGAAGTTATGTAAATAGATTATTTCTGAGCAGTTGAGTGAATGGTTATCACTACATGTCAGCCTAACTTCATCAAGAAAAACTGAAAGATGTATTATGGTAGAGAAGAAAGACAACTGTACTTAAAATAGAGACAAATTTGTATTCAAATCACAGTTATTTATTGTTTAGTCACGAGTACATTAATTTATCACTCTAATCGCCAGAAATAAAACCACAGAACATGCCTCAAAAAGATAGTTGTGAGAATTAAAGAGACTGAAGTAGGTAAGAATGCTTTGAAAATCTTTAAACATTATATCTGTTATTTTTATTGCCTCGTTGAACCTGAATTTCAGTAAGGAATCTATCTTTTATAATATCCTTTTCTTTGTCTTTAAAAGTTGTTTTTCTTTACATTGATCTTGTATTTTTTTTAATTATTCTCCAGATTCTGCACAATTCACTCTGCCTGAGTTCCTATTATCGAGGATTCTCTGAGTACCTCTTCAGTCATTTCTTATAGTGTAATATTCCTATATTCATATACTATGATTTGTTCCAACTTTTCCTCAAATGATAGGCATTAGATTCTAGTTCTTTACTTTTCCCTTTTAATTCCTCCATTAGAAAGTCTCTTTTGCTTGCAACTATTCCCTACTATCATCTTCCCTCCTGATTTACTTCTTTCCATCTTGACTGCTTTCCCTTTTGAGGTCGATACATTTCTAGTAACTGAGATTGGTTCTTACCAAGTAAATGTCTCAGGGAGTAGTATCCTGTCATTTACTTTCAGTGAAATGGAGTAATTTTATGGATTAACTAAAGTGACCCCCCCCCAATTTATGTAAGTATTTTTTATTTATTTCTAACATGTCTGTTTTTAAATCTAGAATTTAGTTCAATTCAAATATTTATTAAGTATCTACTATACAATAAGACACAAAGATAACAAAAAAGAATAGTGTAAGGTGTGACAAGAATGGAAAGATATCTTTCTAGGTTCAAATGGGATATTTTGAGAACCCTCCAAAACCTGAACTTTGCTAATTGCCATTTGGTGTACTGCTAAGTAAGAGGGGGAAAATGACTGGATAATGTCCTATAAGTCATAAACAATTCAACCTTAAAGTCTATTTTACAATACAAAAGGAAAACCATTTGAAATAAGATGGAAATAATCAATTTATTTTATTAGTCTATCTACAATGTCAATGGAACACCCTAAGATCAAATTCAAAATAGGTGATTCAAGAAGAGGGGCACTGGTTAGACTAGACTTTAATTAAATTTTGAACTTATATATTTTAAAATAGTATTATATTAAATACAAAGAAAATATACCAAGCTTTGCCTTTTACCTAATCACCTCATGTTCTCTCTCTAAAGTTATATTGGTAATTAAATAACTAATAATCTTTTTAAAAATACTTTCTTAATTACATGTATACATATATATGGAGAGAGAGACAAAGAGAGAAAGAGAGAGACAGAGAGAGACAGAGAAAGAGACAGAGACAGAGACAGAGACAGAGACAGAGACAGAGTAAAGAGACCTGGAAGTTTTAACCTTTTAAAATACAAATATTTCTTTGGCCAATAAGGGAAGAAAATCATTTAAGGCATTTTCTTATTTAAATTTAATAATAAAACTTTCTCCTGTCACCTTCTAGGAGTGTGTGCAGAGGCAGAAATGCATGGAACCTTTTTTTATGATTTGAACAAGGTTTAATTCTTACTACTTAGTAATGGGCAGAGAAAATGTGATTTAGACATAAACTGGTCCCTGTGAGAATGTTTAAGTGAATCACTTTTAAAATAAGTTAACATTAGAAAGTGCTTGTAGTCTATGAGTCTAGAAATCAGAATACTCAGGTTTATGGTCCAGATATGTCAATAACCAACAGAGTAACTTTCAGAAATTGCTTAAATGCCATGTTTTAAAGACTCCTGGCCTAGAAAACAAGGGGCTTTAACAAGATGATCTCTAAAGTCTCCTCCAATTCTAATACCTCTTAATATTTTAGTAGTCACTAAGTGAATAGATCATTTTCAATTGGTCTACATGACAAAAAAAAAGATTATAAATAATACAAAACTGATGAGATAGTGTAGTGCAGGGGTATCAAAATCAATTAGAAAATTATCCTTACTGACTACATGTTGCCTTAATAAAACCACAAATTAGCATTATCTATGTAATATTGGACTTTAATTTTCCTTGTTAAACAATTCCCAATTATATTTTAATCTAGTTCCCATAGCACATGCTGGTACCAGCATATAATAAAAGAATATAATGAGAAGGATTAAAGTATCAATTCAAGTCAATAAACATTTACTAAGTATCTACTACAGAGTATATCGGATACAAACAGAAACATGCAACAGTTCCTACACTCTAAAAACACTTTCAATTTGGGGAAAACCACATGTACATAGAAAAATTAAATATAAATATAAATAAAGTAATTTCAGATCTCATGTGAAGAAAGTTTATTAACAAAGAATAAGGCAGTTTTGAGATAGTGCACAGGAATGTATGAGGGTCCAGCGAGTGGTACCTGGAAAAAGGAACTTGAGCCTAGACAACCAACCACTGCAAATTACAGCAACAGACTGCCACACCCTTCGCCATTACAAGAGTAACTGATAAACCCCAGAACAAAAGGGGGTGGAGGGTGCTGTGAACAGGTGAATGATGTTTAAGGTAGTGACAGTGGAGTCCTGGGTCTGGCTGGTCATAGGTAGTGAAGGTCCTCAAAGATGTTAACTCTGTCCCCAGGCTCCCTCTACAACTGAATAGAACATCTTCCTAAGGGAAGGGATACTCACGAGCATCTCTGGTTTTAGGATTATACTCTAAGCCTTAGAGGTCCGCCTTCAACAAAGCCATCTGTATCAACTTGGTCAAGTGGCATAATTTCTTTTTTTTTTTTAAACCTTACCTTCTGTCTTAAGAGTAAATCTATTTTGGTTCTTAGGCAGAAGAGCAATAAGGTCTAGGCTATGGAGGTTAAGGTATCTTGCCATAGTCACACAAGTAGGAAGTTTCTAAAGCTACATTTGAACCCAGGCCTGGCTGTCAATCCACTAAGCCACTTAGCTCAATATCAATTTATCTGTAAGAGGGGTGAAGAAGGGAGGAAGGAACTTTTTCTTCAGCCTATGATAATAAAAAAAAAAAGAGAGAGAGAGAGAGAGAATTAGGGCTTGTTAGGCCTAAGAAAAATAGCACTATACTTAAATATCAGACCTGAGTTCCAAACCCTCTTTTGCTATTTACTAATATGGCCCTAGGCACATTATTATTTTTCTCATGATGGTAAAATCAGAGATTATAAACCAGAAGAGATGTCAGAAGCAATCTAGTCTAACATTTCATTTTACATTGAAGAAGTGGAGGTTCAGAGACATTAAGGGATTAATCTAAGGTCACAGAGGAAATAACTGAAATAGTCAGGATTCAGATTCAGGTCCTTGGAACCCAAAGTCAGGGTTCTTTTCACTCTCTACACCCAACCATAAAATGAAGTGATAAATTATATCCTATTGGGCAGCTAGATGGTACAGTAGATAGAACTGGGTCTGGAGTAAGGAATACTCATCTTTCTGAGTTTAAATGTAGCCTCAAACAGTTATTAGCTATGTGACCCTGGGAAAGTCACTTAATCCTATTTGTCTCAGTTTCCTCATTTGTAAAAAATGAACTGGAGAAGGAAATGGTAAACTACTTCAGTATCTTTATCAAGAAAACCCCAAATAGGTCATAAAGAATCTGACAAGAATGAAACAACTCAACAACAAAAACAATACATTCTATCATCCTAAAGGAATGTCAAACTATGAAATCATTACCCATATATTCAGAATGAAGATTGAAATATACATTTTTTGGCCATGGCCTATTCAGGAATTAGTTTTGGTTGAGAATGGATATTTGTGACAAAAATTTTAGCTTCTATTCCTTAGCATTTGGGGAGCAAGAGTGTAAGAGAGGTAGATAAAATAGATTTCTGTTCATTAAGAAAGACAAAATAATTTTTAAATGGTTGCCATATTTAGGCAGATTACTCTAAATTAATAGTAATATGAGAAATCAGAATTTTTAAAAACATAAAGGGTTCACATCACCCAGCAAACTGACAAGATAGGAATGCATATAATGCTAAAGAGGCTGTAGAGAGACATATTAGTTACTCAGTATAATTTTCCATGTATCATTAGTAATTTATAATCTTTTAAGAAATATTTATTTATATCATCTGGCTGCCTGATCCAATGGGGAATGACTCTTGTAGATTCTTTTTCTTAAGAAAAAGAATGGAACCTAAACTCATCAACATTAATGACTTAGTAAATGTTCAACTTATAATTTATGGCATTGTATTGACCTCTTTTCATCAAAAAGATATTAATGTTCATTGATGTTTCATTGTAGAGGACATGCAAGTAATAAGGACTTTTAAGATAACATTTTTGGAAATGACAATATTGAGATAAAAAAGGTATTCTCTACATTTATATTACTTTAAACTAACAAAGCACAATTAATTAATTGGCTTACTTAAGAATATTAGAAGTAACCAAAACCAAATATTTGTTTAAAAAAATAACATTTACAAGAGTATTATGGTAAAATTCCAAAATCTTCAAACTTTTTTGGCTGTAATCGAATTAAATATTTATAAGTATGTGGTAACCAACACCACAATTCTACAATTTGTTATTCAAATACTGAGCTAATTGTTAAATGGTTGAAAATGTAATTTAAGGCAGAAGAGAGGGAATTTAACAGCTTCAGAGTCATACCACTGGTTTTCTAGAAAGAACAATGGACCAGAAATTAATTGTGCCAATTATTTATTGGTTTGGGCAAGTTATTTGATAACCCTATGTATCAATTTCTTCATTCTAAAGACACTGTCCTGCTTCCTATTTTACCAAGATGCTCCAAGTATTGAAATATGAGTTGATAAAACAATGTGAGCTCTGTAGGAAAAGATCCATGATAACAGTACAAGATTCTGTCATTATTATAACTGTTGTTTGAAATGTCTGGTAGTCCTAAAATGACACTTTACACATTTTCCCTCATTTTTTTTAAACCCTTACCTTCTGTCTCAGAATCAATATCATGTACTGGTTCTAAGGCAGAAGAGCAGAAAGGGCTAGGCAAGGAGGATTAAGTGATTTGCCCAGGGTCACACAGCTAGGAAGTGTCTGAGGCCAGATTTAAATCCTATCTCTGGTCTTGGCTCTCAATCCATTGAGCACCCAGCAGCCCCCTTCCCTTGTTTTAAGGAAGAAAAAGGGGCAGCTCAGTAGCTCAGTGGATTGAGACCCAAGCCTAGAGATGGGCAGTCCTAGGTTTAAATCTGGCCTCATATACTTCCTACCTGTGTGAACCTGGGTAAGTCATTTTATCCTCATTGCCCAGGCCTTACCGCTCTTCTGCCTTGGAACCAATACATGGTATTGATTATAAGGTTAAGTTTAAAAAAAAATAAAAATAAAGAAAGAAAACCAATGTCACCTTGTGTGATTCTGAAATTTTAAAAGCTACAAAACATAATAATGAATCCAACCTAGCAATTAAATAAAGCCACTATATTAAAACACTTCACTCTGAGGAACTCAAACTTTTTTCTTAATGGCATGGTATAGCCAATCATAAATTGATTAACAAATATTTATTAAGCATGTGCAATGAGTCAGGAACTTCTGATTAAAAAAATAATAATCCCTGTTTTAAAAGAACTTAAGTTCATTGCAGAAGAAAACATATGCAAATGTAAATATATATGAAATAAATGAATAGTACATGTGGACAGTAGTTTTTTTTTTCCACAGCTTAAATAAAAGGCAAGAAACTAATAACAATCCATGAGAAAACCAGGACAAAGAGAAAGCAATATTAAAATTCATGTCAATTCCAATTTGGGGTTTGAATTTTTCAGTTCTATACATTTTTTTTATCCTTTGACTCATGTCGTGATGACATAGAAGTTATGTGATCTACTAGGGTGGGATGGAGAACCTTTTTTAAATGTTCCTAGGGATTCCAGGTAAGCAGAATTCATATTACACAACAATAAAGAGTTTAAAATGTCACAAATTTGAAGGCAGATATATCTGAAGTTATGGTCAAGCAAGAGTGAATATTTTTGAAAGTACTATTCTCAGAAAGAGTTGAATGTAACTTCCTGGAAAATAACCAAGGCTTGCAATTAAGTGTCAAAGTTAAAAGGCTCTTGTATGAAGTCTAAAATGGCTTAAAGGCAGAGCCAAGAGGAGAATGTTAACCAATTTCATTTATTATCTGTTTGTCCTTTTAAAATGTTTTAATGACAAAACTTTCAACACAATCCTAATACTTAGTAAATTTAGTGAAGATGTTGCCAAAATTTACCAAATGTATGGAACTAATTTTATCCTAGGTGCCACCCATATTGCTACACCAACTCCCTTTGTTTACAATAACCTTGGTTGTTTTCTTGTTTAGAAGGTGCCAGTAGAGCAATCATCAGGATGACACATTTTAGTAAATTACTTGTCCCTACATGAGTTGGTCTTGGCCCTTGGCACTTTTCATACTAATAAACCAAATGTTTAACAGTATCAAATCTATATTTATTGGAACTAGGCAGAACTGTCATTTAGTAAATACCTATTATATATGAGGCTCTATGTTAAACACTTTACAAATGGTACCTCATTTGATCCTCACAACACTCCTAGGAGGTAGGTGCTATCTATCATTGTCCTCATTTTTACACTTGAGGAAATTGAGGAAGACAGAAATTAAATGACTTGCTCAAGATCACATGGCTAGTAAGGATCTAAAGGCTGGATGTGAACTTGACTTTGGATCTAATGCCTCTATCCACTGCACAACCTAGCAAACCCTCTGCAAGAAGTCAAAAGTATATAGTAAGAAGAAATGACTTTTTAAGAGACAAAAAAAAAAAAGAATCCAATACAGACTCTATGTGAGTATGAAAAGGAATAACATGACCTAAATGGTTTTTTTCCTCTGAAGAAATAAAACAAAAGAGCTCTAAAGATATGGTGACACCTAACTGAAATAAAGGATTGCACAAGTGAAAGTACATTCTTGTTTTCATCAAAAAACTCTCAGCTGGCAAGGTCTCTTCTTGAAATCTGCTTGAAATAAGGTGAGGAAAAAGGAAATGCAAGAAAACAACTAAATACAATTTGTCTTACCTCCTCAACTCAAAGCCAAAATTCCCATGGGAAAGTTTTCATATACTCAAAAAAATAAAGGGTTCATTAAAAATTGAAAAGCTTTTACTTTATTTTTTTAAGCAAATAAAAGAAGTCAGATTTGGTTATAAATATAGAAAATAAATATTTACACTAAAGCAAGAAAGTTTATTTTTTATTCAGCAGGCACCACATTTCTGTTGAAGACTTAATGTGGCATTTCCCTCTTTAAGTTTTCAAATGACCCTAATTTCATTATTTAATGTGTGAGAAACCCTCCAAACTCAGGATCCAAATAGTAAAACAAAAGAAAAAATTAAATATAAAAGAAATTAATATAAAAAATAACTTAAGGGTAGAATCTTGAATTAGCAGAAAAATGGAACATTGGGAATTAAGAACTCAGGTGCCAACCTACTTGTTAGGGATAAGAGTCCCCCAAGGAATCATCTCATCAAAACCCTTCATTCTCCTCATTGCAGATGGGAAAAGAGAGGCATAATTATAAAACTAGAGTCTATCTTTATAACTACACACATATGTATGTCTATACAGTTGAATTATTAACATTCTGTATAAACAAGGGGCAAGTGCCTGTTGTAGGGTGGTGAATGACGTGGTGAGTCATAGGAGTAGCATGTTTACAAAGAACAAAGTATCCAGAAGGAATTCAGTGCCTCTTCAGATTGCTCAGAAGCCTCATAAAGGGGAGGTAAGAGAAAGAATTAGAATAAAAAATTTAAGACCCAAACAGATAATTAAAAAGGAAGTGGTTTTAAAGTAGCAATAAAAGTCAAGCTTTTCTTCTACTCCAAAGCTTTTTTAACTATAACTATAAATTTTGACAGATAGATATAGATAGATATGTTAAATGTAAATGTTGAAGCTTTAAATTTAAGAGTTAAGGTCAGGAGCAAGAAAAAGAGCTAAAGATAGAAAAGAACATAACTAAATAAAGGACATGGGGGAAAGAATTGGATGAGATATATTTAGAAAAATCAAACTGGAATAGCAAGTTCTATAGGTGTCAACCAAAAATAAACTTATAAGAAGTTAACAAAGAAAAGGTTAAAAGAAAAGCAAGAGAATAACCAATATCTTTCCTTATGTATTCAATAAAATAGAAAAGAAAATCTTTTAAATAATTGCACATGTTGAATACTAAAAGCATTTCAACCCCTTAAGAAATTTGCTTCTAATTAGATTTGCTGTCTCTGCTGAATTATGCATTTTTATTACAATGGAAGGATTAACCATGATTTAGGTCTTTTCACAAGAGCAGCTGTCAAAGTTAACTTAACAGCTTCTTTCTTTGTGCTCCTGCCAAAACATGTGTATACTATGTCTTACCACACTTTTTCCAGGACCAAACAAAAAATATTTTAACAAAATTTACCCACTTCCTTGAAATCTTTTTGCTTGCTGAAACAACTGCATTTATTTTTTAGGATAGAAGAAAAAAACTTTTATCTGCATGAAGCATGAATGCTTAACTACTGAGCCATGACTTTGCTTCATATAAAACACAGGTCAAAAGGCCACTTTCTACTAGCCTAAAGTCTCTGTTAAGTAAATCAAGTGACTAAAGGTGTTTGTTGGCTGTTTTCAATTTATTCTATCTTATAATAAGGGGCTGTTAGAACTATAAACAGTAAAATCAGTGAGACAAAGTAAAGGGAAGAGGGTTCCGGGGTTGTGAAGGAAGCGACACATTGGGAATCTTGAGAAGGAAGCAAAATATATTCACATTCATTCCCTTGATCAAAATGTTACTGATCAAAATGTTAACATGACATACATATATTTAAAATATAAAATATTATGGGGACAGTTGGATAGCTCAGTGGATTGAGAGCCAGGCCTAGAAATGGTAAAGTCCTTGGTTCAAATCTAGCCTTAGATACTTCCTAGCTGTGTGACCCTGGGCAAGTCATTTTACTCCCATTGTCTAGCCCTTCCTCTCTTCTGCCTTGGAACCAATGTATACTCTATTGATTCTAAGATAGAAGGTAAGGGTTTAAAAGAAAAAAATTTAAATAAAAAATATTAGGTTTACAATTCTTACAGAAAAAAATATGTAATTTAGAAGTTAGTTTTGAGGAAAATCACTTACTTGTACTTATTTGTATCACTTACTTGTAACCCAGGTTCAATAGTTCTATATAATTATTTATGTTTTTATAGGAGGAAACTAGAAGAACTATTATCAGACACATTCAAAACTAAACATAACCCTTTCTACTCTAAAAGGCACAGATATGATTAAAGAATGCTTCTAAAAGGAGAAGACTGAAGATGTAGCATCACTAAAATAGCACAACATCAGCAATATGTATTTGTATAATTTAGCAATCTTTGTATAACTTGTAATCCCCTTTAGATGGAAAAGGGAAATGATCTCTAGGGAATATTCAATAGAATCCCTCAAAACTCTGTATGTCAGTTAGGAAGCCAATGTTAACTGTAATGGCAAAAGAGGCTATAATTCTTACAGGTACTAATTAAAACAGTTGAATCCTTTTGAGACTGAAACTTATACCTTAATTTCAAAGATATGTAAAAGCAAAATACAAAATATAACTCCTAAACAACTTTCAAATCATACATTTTAAGTGTCTATAAAAGTCTTGGGAAGCTCTGTGACAATCATTGGGCAATTGGGTCTAGAGAAGCACTGGTGAACCTTTTAGAGATTGTGTGTCCAAACTGCACCGGCAAACTGCCTGTGAGTCCTTATCACTGTCCCCCTGTTATTACTGGGGTTGGGAGGGAAGTATTCACATTGGGAGCTGGGCAGAGGTGGGGAGCATGTGAAAAATGTCTTCAAGTGCTGTTGAGTTGGGGAACAGAGCAGCCTCCTCCAGCATGCCAGGGCATGCCATGTCTTCCTCAACATGGGTCTAGAGTCAAGAAAATCAGAGTTCAAATTTGGCCCCAGCCATTTAATAGCTCTGTGACCTTGGGTAAGGCATTTAATCTTTTTGTCTCAGTTTCCTCATCTGTAAATGAAGATAACAAAACCTACCTCCCATGGTTGCTATGAAGATCAAATTATGATAACTATAAATAGCTTTTAGCAGTATTTGTCACATACTGAGTTCTATATAAATATTAGCTGCTGTTTATTATTATTATTAAGAACTATCAACTGATATTACTAGAAGTGAAGACACTAAAGTACCAGAAAAATGCAGCATATATGACAAAAAAAAAAAGAATATATTCACTACAGAAGAAAATGGCAGAAAAGAAAGAGAAAACAGGAAAATGACAAAGAAAAGGTCTATCAGTAGAAAGCTATACCTCCTTTCATGAAGTGTGATGTTTATAGTTTTATTTATTCATCACTGTTCTAGAGTTTGGATGGGAGGAAGAATTTTCACAGTTATAATATCCCTGGTGAAATTAATAAAATTAAGTTTTTGAACCTAAAAAAAAAAAAAGAGAGAGAGAAGGTCTATAATGACATTTATATGGTGCTTCAAATGTTTAAAAAGTGCTTTAAATGGTCTCTTTTGGGTCTATATAGAAAACATTTATAAATATTCAAAACATTTAAGTAGAAATCAACATTTTCTTATTTACCTACAAATATGCATCCTGACTCACTATAAGACAACTACAGAGTTGGTATTGGTAAGATTATTGATCTCAACTGTTTAAAATAAAAGATTCCTTTAGAGACCAAATATGGCTCATCAATATCACAAAGTACTGGACACAGGGCACTTACATCATCTCAGGCTACTCCCTAACTCAAAATTACATCTTTCTAATACAATTTGGTTCTCTAGGTGATACTGCATTATTGTAAATCATGGAACACCACAATCTCAAACAAAGAATTAATAAATTACAGAAAATCCAACAGATCATGCAGAAGTTTAATGTATACAAGGATTCTACAACATATTTACTACAAAAATGTCTTATAAATAAGAGGTAGTATAAGGGAAATATATGACTAGAAAAGGAGATGGAACACTCAGTGAAAGAAAGGCATAACAATTTGTTGTGCTGATATCCATAAAGATAAAAATAAATTTTAAAAAAGCATCTAGATCTCAAAGTCATTGGTAGAAGCTTAAATATCTATGGAATAATATGGTCAAGAAGGTGTAGATGAATTACAATATGAAAGGTGAATGGGAAGAGGAAGAAAGGGAAAGAATATCTACATTCAAGCAAGCAATAAGCATTTATAGAATCCCTGCCATGTTCTGAGCATGATAAAGAAATACTAGATTCACAACAGTGATGAAGTATAGTATAAATTTCTTAGTAATGATATCAAAGCAGGATTTTGGTCTCTCAATATCTATAGTAAAACAAAATTCTCTCACTGAAGGGCATCATGCAGAGAATAACTGTGAAAAGTAAGTTTCTTATAGATGGTCTTGTGGAAGCCTACTCCTGATTTCAGAAAATAAGAGCCACAAAAAATAAAACTGAGAAAACACAGAAACAAAGTGGATGTTTATTCATCTATATGAAGTCACTTTGATATAGATGAAAAGGAATAATCAATACCACACAGACTATGAACCATTTTAAGGTATAAATAAGCCACTAAGGCTGCATGACACTGGGATTATGAAAGCAGGACACTAAAGTATCCCATTTCCAGAATTGGAATACCCTAAACTACAAGAATGTGTTGTAATTAGTTTGTGATAGAAGATTGTATTATATCTTTGAACTTATTTGGATAATTTGAGGCTCCAAGATTTTTTAATCAAGTGGGTATTTCTTCTAACACAGGTACTAAATTAGCAGGTACTAAGTACTTATTGGGTATTGTATTGGGTAATGTACTGCTGTGACAAAAAAAAAAGTTCATAACCTAGTAGCCAACTCTGGCAACAAGTCTTAACACACTTCAGGGAAACTGATCTTATCAATAAAGATAACTCCCTTCAGTGATATACTACTGATCACCACTGATTCATGCTTTCTCATCATATGCAACTTGTCCATGCACCAAAATCCACCATCAAGGATCTATCCAAAATAAAACCCCTAAACTTCAATAACAAATTGCTGATATAGAAGAGCAAACTTCATGATTTTGATGAATATTCTACAAATAGTCTATCCTAAATCTTAATAAATATATTCTTCAAATGTTATTTATAAACTATAATTCTTACAATCTAAGCTATTAAAGTTTAAAAGTGTGTGTATATATGCATATATATATGTATATGTATATGTATGTGTATATATATATATATATGCTTTTTGGAAAATCTAAATGTGTAAGTGGGTGTTTCATCTGTGTTTTCCCCCCATTTTGCCACAGGCAGTATGCCATCTAGATGGGCCAGGCACCAAGCTAACCTACAGCACTTTCCAAAGTTGACAGCACAGTCTGGTTGTTTAGTTCACATTGAAAACACACTCTAAATCTGCAGTGAACTGTTATTTTAAGAAATTCTCTTTGGCATTTAAAAAACTTTCTTTCCCTTCCAATTACAGTTGTCTAATTTTGTAATTCTTTTCTCATATGGCAAATATTTTTTTCTAAATCAAGCTAACTTGAAATAAGCAGCTCAATATGGTAGAAAGTACAGGGAATTAGGAGATCTAGATTTAGACTTGATTCTAGTTCTTACTAAAACCAATTACTCTAGTTCTTACTAAAACCAGTTACAAACTCAATAAGGTTTAGTTTCCTCACCTGTAAAATGGGGATAATAGGACTTCCAAAGCTTTATCTCACATGATTATTGTAAGGATCAAATGAGAATGCATGTCCCCTTATGTAACCTTAAAGCCCTTTTCAGTTTCTTTTTTTAAGCACTTTGTAAAGTATTAGGTACTATGCTAAATCCTAGGGATTTAAAAACAAAACAAAATGGTTCCTAACTTAAAGGAATCTATGTTTTAATGATGGAAACAACATGTAAATAACTTGGTTGTGTGGAAGGTATATAAAAAGTAGATGGAAAACTATATCAAAGAAGAAAGACTAGCAGCTGAGGTGTACCAGGAAAGCCTTCTTGTAGAAGGTTGGATTTGAGAGAACTTGAAAGAAACCATAGAAATTAAGAGGTAAAGGTGAGAAGGAAAGGCATCCAGACATGGGGAATAGCCAATGCAAAAAATATAGTACATGCAGTATCATATAAGAGGAAACACAAGTAAACCAGTATAAACTGGGCTACAGAATAAATGGAAGGGAGCAAATTGTAAGAAGACTAGAAAATAGGAAGGTACTAGATTGTAAAGAGCTTTAAATGACAAACCAAGGCTTTATATTTAATCCTGGAGGAGGAAATGTGGCCTCACTAAAGTTTACTGATAGGAAATAATATAGTCAAATGTATCTTTTTGTCACTTTGGCTGTGGCCTATGACCCTTCATAATTGTCAGTCAATGCTACTCTTATTGAATACAAAGAAGTCTCAATTTCTAACTAGGATCACTAGAGTAACTAAAAACCTTCCTACCATTGGGATTCATTATTTCCCCTCAATGTGATTTTGAATTTTCATTATCTCCACTGTTTCCCAGGTAGCCAGAGTCATTCTGAAGTGACTTCTTATTTAGCTGGGCTAATCCTCATACATCAGGCATAATCTGTCACCAAGATAGAGTGGCCCAAGTAAAATTATAAAAGCACTGGATTTGGAATGTACGAGTCTAGTTTCAGAAAATCCAACTCTGCTACTTGACAGCTATACAAACTTAAGAAAGTCATTCACTTTCATTCACCATGTTTCAGTTTTCTCATCTGTGAAATTATGAGACTGGGCAAGATGGCTGGTAAAGTATCCAGCATTAGGCCTATAATCCTGTGGCCCTAGATTATTCCTGAAGCCTTTTACCCTGCAGAATCTGTAAGAATTGATGGTTTTCTGGCCTACCAACTTAAAAACTAAGGACAGTTTTCAGGACATCATGAGAAGTACAGAAGTTTTGTAGAAGCCACCCAAAAAAACGGATGGAAATCAGTCATCAATGAATAAGCACACAGACAAGAAAAATAAAATAAAATAAATTTTGAATGTGTTCCATAATAAATTGTTCTGGGAGAATAAGTGAATGTTTTATGCTTGATACCACTTTCATCTCACTTCAGTATCTTCTTCTTTAAAGTAAGGGTGGCATGGGTAACCAGGTGGCTCAGTGGATTGAGAGCCAGGCCTAGAGAGGGAGGTCTAAATCTGGCCTTAGACACTTTCTAGCTGTGTGACCCTGGGCAAGTTACTTAACCCCCATTTCCCAGCTCTTATCACTTTTCTGCCTTACAACCAATACGTGGGTATTGATTCCAATACAGAAGGTATGGGTTTAAAAAATAAAATAAAATTTAAAAATTAAGTAAGGGTGTTAAATGATGTGAGCTAAGAGGTTCCCTCCCACTCTAAATTAATAAGGCTATGAGATATATACATATATATCACCTATATATAAAATATAATTTTTCTCAAATTTAAATTTTAAACTAATCAAAAAAGAACAAAGTCCACTGCCAATCTAAGCAATGCCCAAGAAATAACTCTAAACATTGAAATTAAATATTGTTGAAGAATAAAACATTCCTAAGATGTTCCCTGTTGGAACAAAGAAACTAAAGGTCAGAATGAATTTTAACAATTTAGGTCAAAAGTCTTTGGTATTGATTCAGTAGAAGAGGAGAGTCTTGGACTAAGACCAAATTTCCACAGAAGCTCAAAATAGGAACTTAATTATTCATATTCTGAAACCAGTGGAAAAAGTGACTGCTCAAGGATAGCATATGCAACCTAGCTGGCTATGCTTTTTACCCCCCTTTGATCACAAATTTAAGACTATCTTACCACTCATTTGCAAGCTACTCCTAAGGTCAATATACTACTCTTCGGAAGACCTAATCAATGCTTTAAATTAGAACTCAGAGACAGCTGGGTGGCCTAGTGGATTGAGAGCCAGGCCTAGAGATGGGAGGTCCTAGGTTCAAATTTGACCTCAGACACTTCCTAGCTGTATGACCCTGGGCAAATCACTTGACCCCCATTGCCTAGCCCTTACCACTCTTCTGCCTTAGAGCCAATATACAGTATTGACTCCAAGAAGGAAGGTAAGGGTTTAAAAATAAAGAAAGAAAGAAAAAAGAAAAGAAAAAAGAAATTCGAACTTAATTAATTTCTTTTAAAAAAAAGAGCCAGTTAGTTTCTAATTTGAATTTAGGGGATTAATTTTTAAATAAAAACACTTAAACCATTAACATCAAGTCAGAATTTGTAGAAGCAAAATAAAGTGTCTTTGGCTGCCTTTTGCCCTCTAAATTCCATTCCTCTCTAGGCTTCAGATTCCTTATCTATAAAATGAGGGGTTTGAATAAGATGATCTCTAAAGTCCCTATTAGCTCAGAATATCACAATAGCATAAAACCAGTCAATTGACAAGCATTATTATCTACTATGTGCCAGGCATTGTTCGAGGGAGGGAGGAAGAGGAGAAGAAGGGAGGGAGAGAGGATTCCTCAATGGTTAGTTAATCCAACCTTCTATCTAATAAATAAATAGTTCCTACAAAGTTCCCAAAGAGTAACACAATGCACTCTTCCTTGAGCACCTGAATAACAGGGTTATCAGGAGCTCAGCATTCAACTTGAGAATTTGATTTTGGTAAAATAGAATAAGCACTGGCTTGGGAGTCAAATGACTTGTGTTCAAATGCTATCTCTGATGCTACCTATATGGCCCTGGGCAGGTGACAATTTCCTTAGGCCTCAGCTTCCTCAACTATAAAATGAGGGGTTGAAACACGTGGTTTCTTAAGGCCTCTTTAGCTTTATGATCCTATTATACTGTGGGGATAAAATGTGTAACTACGAAATGCAAACTGGCATATGAAATATAAGGGATCATGAGCTATGCATACATTTTTAATAAGAAAGTAATAAAATCTTGTGGGTTTTATTGGTTCAGGAAAATAGGCTGAGATTTCAAGGAATTCAGATTAGGTAAACTGCTTGGAAAAAATTATCTCTGGTTATGATATGTGCTATTTGAATTTTAGAATTTGATTTATTAGCATCTACATAAAATTTACAAAAATTCAGAGGAAAATATGAAGCTCTTGAATGAAGTGTGTTAATTCCTTTCATGTGTACAAAAAGATTAATATGCATAGAGAAATTCTTAATTACAAAGCATGATTTAGTTTCTTTAAATCTAATTCATGATGCTAACTAGAAAAATGGAAATCTGTCACCTAAATATATATTCTTGCAAATAAAAATTGGGTGATGTGTTTTGTCTCTCCTTTGAACTTTAAAAAAATAAACAATTTTCTACAACGTTCAATTAACCTTAATACAGAATCAGCTAAAATTGGATCAACTCTGGATTTTAGCAATAAGCATAGTAATCCAAGATCATGTTTTTATAAAATAGACAGCAGAATTTGATGGCTGGGAGAATGTATAAGATATTTTATATTTTCTCACAATTTTCCAACAAGTTACCAACACTTTAGAAAAGAATAGGGAGATATGTGGAGAAGTTTATTTTGAAACACTCTTCCTGTAACAATTTGTTCAAGTTCTCCCCATGCCTCACAAGTGAAATTAAGCTATAAACAGATGAAATTTGCCTCTAACTGGTCAGTCAAGACTCTTGTGCCACTCTTGACACTAACTTGGCCTAAAATGTCAAATGCATTGTTTTATTCATATGACTAACCTACAAAACACACACCTGCAACTACCTTACAATCTGAGAAACATCATTTGGCTTTTATATTATGATAAAATGATTTATTTTGAGAATGAGTGGTCTTCTGTGGTGGTGTATGTGTGAGTTCCTCCATTTCTTTAACTTATTTCTCTAGTATCCTGTTAAGTTTTTTCTTCTTTACTAAATTTCTATCACTTTTATTTCCTGTGGGTTAACATAATAATAGTTAGCTGTATCAGTTTTGCTATAGCATTGGTTAGCATAATAATAGTTAGCTGTATCAGTTTTGCTATAGCATTTTGTTTTTATACTAATGATGCATAAGATTGACACTTTGAAATCTATTGTTTCCCTGTCCATTTACCCATTTTTAACAAGAATTCCATATCAATGCAAACTGGGTACTTGCTCTGCAATGTATAAGTCTCAGATCATTATCTGGGGCACTGAGATGTTAAATGATTTCCCCAGTCTCATAGCCAACATGCTTCAGAGGCAAAACTTGAATTCAGGTCTTCCTGGGTCTCTACCCACTACACAACATTGCTTTTCCTTAATATTTCTTTACCAGAGCTCCTAATCAATTCTGAGGAAAGGTGATCTAGCAGGCTGCCACCATACTCATCTCCATCTCAAAAGTTGCATTAATCTACTATTCATCAATAAAAACATGACTCCTCCTCTCTTGTACTAAAATACCACTATTAGAACTTCCAGTAACCTATACAACTAAAAAAACTCTATCTAATATTTTATTTTTTCCCAATTACATGTAAAAACAATTAACTGTTTTTTTATTTCAAAATTTCTCCCTCTCTTCATCCCTCTTCTTCCTCCTTGAGAAGGCAAAGAATTTGATATAGGTTATACATGTGTAGTCATGCAAAACACCGTATTAGTCGTGTTACCAAAGAAAACATAATACAACCCCACATAAAGAAAAATTTTAAAATGTTTCAATCTGCATTCAAACTTTATCAGTTCTTCTACTGGGGGGTATGTAGCATTTTTCCTTTGGCATTGTCCTGGATAAATGTTTTGCTGGGAATAGGTAAGTTATTCAATATGCTATTACTGTGGACAATGTTCTCCTGGTTATGCCCATTTCACTTTTCATTAGTTCATGCTAGTCTTGCCAGGTTTTTCTGAGAGGATCCTGTTCATTATTCTTCCAGCACAATAGTATTCCATCATAACTATACACCACAGTTTGCTCAGACATTCCCTAATTGATGACTATCCCCTTGATTTCTAACTGTATCACAACAAAAAGAGCTACAATAAATGTTTTTGTAATGTAGGTCCTTTTGCCTTTTTTTTTTTATATATCTTTGGGATACAGACCTGATAGTGGTACTGCTGGGTCATTGCTTTGTATGCACAGCTTTTTAATCTTTTGAGCATAATTCCAAATTACTCTCCACAATGGTTGAATTAGTTCACAACTCCACCAAAGGTGTCTCAATTTTCCCACATTCCCCCCCAAAATTTGTCACTTTCCTTTTCTATCCTACTAGTCAATTGGATGGATGGAGGGTAGTACCTCAGACTTGTTTTAATTTGCATTTCTCTAATCAACAGAGAGAGCTTTTTTTTAATGACTCTACATAGCTTTGAATTATTCCTCTGAAAAGTACCTGTTCATATCCTTTGACCATTTATCAACTGAGGGATGACTCATTCTTATGAATTTGACTCATCTCTATATATTTGAGAAAAGAGTCCTTTATAGGAGAAATTTGCTGAAAAATATTTTCTTCAGTTATGATTATTAACCATGTATTTTCCTCCAGCCCAATTCCATTGGGAATTCTCTCCAAAGAATTCCTAGCACCCAGAAGGTCCTAGGTTCAAATTTGACCTCAGACACTTCCCAGCCCTGTGACCCTGGGCAAGTCACTTGACCCCCATTGCCTAGCCCTTACCACTCTTCTGCCTTGGAGCCAATACACAGTAGACTCCAAGATGGAAGGTAAGGGTTTAAAAAAAATTCCTAGCACCCCCATTTATCCTTTTTTTTTACCATCCATCCTCGGAAGTGTTTTGTTCCTAATTACTACCTCCGCCATACTGCTTTCCTTTCAATTAGCCACCCTCCCCTACTTCTTATTCCCTTTCCCTCATGCTTTCCTGTAGGGTACAACAGATTTCTATACCCAAATGAGTGTGTATGCTATTCTCTCTGAGCCAATTCCAATGAGAATAAGGTTCAAGAATTGTCTGTCATTCCCACCTTCCCCTTTACCTCTCCCTTCTCCGCTACCCCAATATATTCCACTTTTTCACCCCCTGATTTAATTTTATTTTTTTGGTGTCAACTGTTATATTCAATTCACACCCATGCCCTCTGTCTTTGTATCTTTCTTCTTACTCTTCTAATAATGGTAAAGTTCTTAGGACTTGCAAAGTAGGAATTGTAGGAATATAAATAGCTTAACTATTGAATCCCTTATGATTTTTCTTTCTGTTTACATTTTTAGGCTTCTCTTTGGTGCTTCTTGCTCTGGGACTTTGACCCAGAACTGTGACCTGGATCCATGTATGGGCAATTCATAGGGTCTTGCACCGAGACCCTTGTAATCTCCTTTGACCAGTTTTTAAAACCCTTTACATCTGTCACTGAGAGATCTAGAAGATTCTGTTGTGATTCAGTTGCCCCCAAGGCTTTCTGCAGTCTTGAGTAGGTCAATTGCTTACATTGGACTAACACTCTATTTTCTCCCTTGTGAGACATAACTTTCTTGCAGAGCTTCTAAGTTGTCTTGGGAAGGAAAGTTATTTTACTGAATTCTCTTGTGGATTCTGCCATTGAGAATTTGTTTTGGGCAATTATTTTAAAGTTGTTTGGTGGGAATTTGGGAGAGCTCAGTCAAAATCCTGCCTTTTCTCTACCATCTTGGCTCCACTTTCATTCAACATTTCTTAAGGTCAGATTTCACAAGCAAATCACTAATTCAATATTCTATTACTAATTATATGAAGAGAACAAACTGAGTCACATATATATGATTCACTTCCCTTACACCATAAGGAAAAAAATGAAAATCATGTTCAAGAAATTGAGAAATGATCTCTCATAAAACCATTTTGGTATATAAATCACTAATGTTTCCCAAAAGAGTCTAATTTTTTTCCATTAAGAGCTTCCAACAAGGGGAAAATCTGATAATAAACTATTCATATTTTAAAGCTCAATTCTAATATTCAATCTTCCTCAAAGACCATTTTAAGACTTCTAATTAAAAATCCATGGGCTACAAGTTTCCAAGTACTACAATTTACAAGGTAATTACTGTAGGCTCCCAGCTGTGAAATAAATATTTTTTTTTCAAAATGCCATTTGCAATTATATAACTGGATATTAGCAGATGGGGCAAAAATGTAAAGTTGCTAAGGTTAGTGGTACTCTATTTTATAAAAGCTTCAGCCAGCTAAGAGGACAAGAATAGCAAGGTACTACTAAGCAAGAAAACAAGGAAAAGACAAGAAAATCTGAAAATTCTCCTGAGAATCACTGTCAACAACTAGCTCATAAACTGGGGCATTATTTAAATAGACTGTTCCCCTCTTAGAAGTTCAGGGTTTAACAGGCTCAACAAGGCAGTGTGAGGTAAACACAATCTTTTGAAAAAATCTGCAGTGGTAAAATGAATTTCTCTTAAGTCTACCATAAGGTCTTTAAAGAACAACTGACAGAGGAGTCTAACACATCCGGCTCCACTTGAAAAAGAAAAGAAAGGAAAAAAATCAAGATTGGCAGGATTACAGAGAACCAAGCCAACAGGACTTGTCTCCTACATTACAAAGAACTGTAGGAGGCAGCTTTTGAAATAACATTTTTAAAAATAACAAAAATCCCTACAAATAGAGGGAGATTTCTAAAAAATCCTTCATATATAAAATAGAACATGAAAAGATATCAGTGATACATTACTAATACTTACATATAATAATTTCCTTCTAGAAATATTTTAGAATTAAATGGGCAGATTCCCTAATTGATAAGTGGTTAAAGGATATGAATAAATAGTTTTCACAGGAAAATATCTAAGCCATCAATAACCACATGGGAAAAATGCTTTAAATTACTAACACAAGACAAATGCATATTAAAACGATTCAGAGGTACCACTTAATCATCAGACTGACTAAGTTGATAAGGAAAATGAGAAATGCAGTAAAGTCTGTGGAAAAATAATTAAATTAATATACTATTAGTGAAACTATGAATTGACCGAACTTTTCTGGAAAGCAATTTGGAACAATGCCAAAAAAGCAATTAAAAAGCTTATGTTCCCAAAGAGATAAGGAAAAAAACTTGTACAAAAATTTTCATAGCTGTACTCTTTGTGGTGACCAAAAATTGGAAAATGAGGGGATGCTCTTCAATTGGGGAATGACTGAACAAATTGTGGTATATGCTGGTGATGGAATACTATTGTTCTCAAAGGTATAATAAAGTGGAGGAATTCCATGTGAATTGGAACGACCTCCAGTAAGTGATGCAGAGTGAAAGGAGAAGAACCAGGAGAACAATGTACACAGAGACTGATACACTGTGGCACAATTGAATGTAATCGACTTCTCCATTAGTGGCAATGCAATGTCCCTGAACAAACTGGAGGGATCTATGAGAAAAAACACTATACACATGCAGAGGAAAACCTGTGGGAGTAAAAACACGGAAGAAAAGCAACTGCTTGACTACAGGGGTCGATGGGATACGATTGGGGATGTAGACTATAAATGAAAATCCTAGTGCAAATACCAACAACATGGAAATGGGTTTGGATCAAGGACACATGTACTACCCAGTGGAATTGTGCATCGGCTATGGGAGCGGTGGTGGGAGGGAAGGGAGGAATAGAAAATTATGTTGTAACCAAGGAATAATGTTTGAAATTGACCAAATAAAAAATGTTAATTTTAAAAAAAGAAGAAATAAGGATCATCATGCATCCAAGAAAAATGAAAAAAAAAAAAGCTTATGCCTATATCTCAAGAGATCAAAAAAGAAGAAAAGGACCCACATGCCCAAAGATATTTATAGCAGCTCTTTTTGTGGTGGTAAAGACCTGGAACCTGATGGGGTGCCCATTAGTTGGGGAATGGCTAAACAAATTATGTTATATGAATGTGATGGAATTTAATTGTGCTATAAGAAACAATGAAGGAGATACTTTCATTTTTTTAGTCTTATCTTTATTTTAATAACAAATTTACACATAAATTTTCCAAAGTTATATAATTCATGTTGTCTCCCTCCTGGATCCCTGCTGGATCCCTCCAGCAATCTGGGTTGTACATGTGTCATTACTCAAAACATATTTCCATATTATTCATTTTTTGTAAGTGAATAATCTTATAAAACCAAAACCTGAAACCGTATACCCAAATAAACAAGTGATCAAGTATACATTTTCATCTGCGTTTTCTATTCCACCGGTTCTTTCTCTAGAGGTGGGGAGCATTCTTTTTCATAAGTCTCTCAGAATTGTCCTGGATTATTTCATTGTTGAGAGCAGCTAAATTTATCACATTTGATCATCTCAATATTTGAGTTACTGTGTATAATGTTCTCCTGGTTCTACTTATTTATTTCACTCTGCATCACTTCACATAAGTCTTTCTAGCTCTTTCTGAAATCACACTGTTTATCATTACTTATAGCATAATAGTATTCCAACACCATCATATACCACAATTTGGTCATCCATTCCCCAAATGAGGGGCATCCCTTTTAGGGTCTAATTCTTTGCCACCACAAAAACCTCAGTTATAAATATTTTTTGTGCAAACAGGTTCTTTCTCATTTTTAAAAATCTCTTTGGGGTACAGACCTAGTAGTGGTATTGCTGGATCAAAAGGTATTCTTTTAGAACCCTTTGGGCATAATGAAGGAGATAACTTTAAAAAAAAAGCTAGGAAGGCCTGTATGAACTGATTCATAATGTAGATAGCAAAATTAGGAAAGCAATTTACTCAATGACAATGATATTATAAACAGACATTTTTAAAGACTTGGGAACCAATCAATGCAATGACAAACCACAGTTCTAGAAGGCTCATGATGAAATGCACTACCCATTTCCAAACAGTGATAAAAGGCACAAAGTGCAAATTGAGACATATTTTTCTGAACCTGACCAATTTGGGAATTGGTTTTGCTTGAGGAGATCTTCATAAAAGATAAAATTATAATTTGGAGGAAGAAAGAATTAAATGAATAGAATTTTCAAGAGAAAAAATAATAATTATAGTTCAACGAGAAAAATAAAGTCATAAAACATAAAGGCCATGATGTACTCAAATATAAAAGCAAATAACAGAATGGCATAGGGTAATACTAATAACCCATAAAGTATAGTAAAATTATTAAACAAAAATGAATATACTTCTGTGCTTTTAGTTCTATATCAAGTCAAAGTGCTTTAAAGTTTTCAGGTCTGAATTTTAGCAGAATTAGGAATGATAAAATATACCTAGAAAGATTAAAATTATTCTTTTTTTGCATATTAATTGAAATGAATAGCTTTTAAAACATCAGTTTCAAGTCTAGTTTCCTTAGGTTAGTTATCTAATCTCTGGGTATTATTCAATCATAGAAACTTAAAGAATACACATATTGTTAACATAACCAAATCACCACTATTTTGTCTTCAAATTGTTTTCTAAAACTTTCATCAATCCAGTAAGTCAAAAGAGAACTCTATTTTTGTTAATAACATCACCATCCTCCTAGGCATCAGGTAGCCAATAAACATTATTAAATGCTTACTATGTGCCAAGCACTGTATTAAATACTAATAATACAAATATGAAGGAGCTTTCATTCCAACGGGGAAGACAACATACAAAAGGAATCTGAAAAGAGGGAGAAAAGTGTCTGGTGTAGGGGCAAAAGAAGTTCAGCTAGGTGAAAAAAAGAGATGGTTGACTTTGGGGGTCCTTTTTAAATGTTAGTTTGGGGAGGAGGCCATTGTTCTACTTTCTGATTAGAGGAGCAATATAGAGCAGGATGAGATAGGAGAACCAATCACTGTTGATAGGATGGTGAGATTCTTGAAGATCAGATTCCTGTGAGCATGATAGAAAAGTTCAAAATTGGGCAACCAGGCTCAAAATCTCAGGATCATTTTATTTTTTTTTTTACCTATTCCCTAAATCAAAAAATTACAAAGTCCTGGCAAGTCTTCAATCTATCTATTCCTTCCCACTTCTGTGGCCAATTCACTAACTTGATCAGTGAAACTATTTTTCTGCTTCTTTGTTCTCACCTCTCTAATGTATCCACTCATTCCACCTATATTTATTCAACTATACTGTTTTTTCTGCTCTAGTGAGATCAGAATGACTGTTATCTACCAGCCTCCTACTCAACTAACTTCACCTGGATTATCACTATGGCAAGAGAATATTTATGTCCTCCCAGTCTTACTTTCAACAGAAGTTATTTCAAATCTTCTCTTTTTTTCTTCCTGAAGCCTCCCACTCCTCTCCAACCCTCCACCCTTCTCAGCTGAGAACTTACTTCCCCTTTTACTTTACTGAGAAAATTTAGGTCATTTGTCATCAGTTCTTTCTTCCCCATATTCTCTTCATCTCAAAATTCCCTGATATAATCCCCTACTCTCTTTTCCTTTCTTCCTTCTTTAATGGAAGTGGTCCATCTCCTGCTAGGGCCCACCCCTCTACATATGACCACAATTATATAACTTCCTATCTTCCCCAACAAACCATCCCTTCAATTATCTAATTATCTCCCTCTCACTGCAATCTTCAATCTTAATAATCAGTTTATTTTTTTACTACCTTCAAATATGACCCAAGTCTCTCATCCTTAACAACAATCAAACACTATCTCAAACTACCATCCTCAATCTCTCCTCCCTTTTCCCACCCATTCACAGGGGAAAAAAAAAAAAACTTTTTTTATTTTTTGCCTCCACTTACTCTTCTACATTTTGCAATCTGGCTTCCATCTCCATCATTCAAATAAGACTGTTCTCTCTAAAGATCAAAGATCTCTATGGTCTTTTCTCAGCATGATTAGTTCTTGATCTTTCTGCTGCTTTTGATACAATTAATCACCTCCTAGAGACTTTCTCTTCCCCAAGTTTTATTGACACTACTCTCTCCTACTTGTCTAGCACTCCTTGGTTTTATTTTCTGGCTCATGATCTCTATCATTCCTCTCCTAACTGTGTGAGTGTCCTCTGAGGAACTGTCCTAGACTCTTCTCTTTCTATGAGCTTTCTCTTCGTGACTGCACCAGCTATGGTTTTAATTATTATGTCTAAGTAAATGAGTCACAGAGCTACATATCTAAGCCCCAGTATCTCCCTTGAGTTTCAGTCCCACATGACCAACTGTCTACTACTGGACATTTCAAACTGAATTTCCTGGAGATATCTCAGACTCAGTATATTTCCAAAATAGGACTCATCATCTTTCCCCAAATCTATCTCTGTTCCAAATTTGGCTATTTCTGTCAAAGGTACAGCCATTTTTATTTCCCACCTCCCAGAGTCATAATCTCAATGTTATCCCCAACCTTTAGTTCTCCCTCATATATTCCATTAGCTGTCAAATTGGGCAATTCTTCAGCCACATCTGAATCTTCTCTACTGAAACAGTTAGCATGTTAGTTCAGGTATTTATCATTTCTAACCTAAGCATACATCATGAGAAGGTCAAAGACAGAAAGGAAGTTTCCATATATTCCAAAATATTCATAGCGCTTATTGTATTAGCAAAGAACTACAAAGTAGACCCTTATAGACCCTTACTACAGAAAACTGAGTAATAAGTGATCATTTTTAGAGGTAGTGGTGCCTTTGACAAAAAATAACCAAGTATGGAATAGGGATAGGCTTTGTGGAAAGATACTGAGTCTTATTTTGGAACTATTCTGAGTTGAGGATATCTCCACATATATATGGGAGCTTCCCTTTTGTCTTTGACCTCCTTGGAATATATGCCCAGCAGTATAATCTCTATATCAAGGACACTTTAGTAACAGCATCATTCTAAATTGCTTTCCACAGTTAGATTATTTCACAGTTCCACCAGCATTGTATTAATGTTACTTTCTTTCCACAAGCCCTATAACTATTCCTAGACCAGACACCAGACCAGACAATTAATCTGAATTTTTTCAATGTTAATGACTGGATCAGCTATCTAGAGTAAGGAGTGAATCTAAACCAAATTTTGCCCATTTTCCAACACAATTCTATATTCTCAGATTTACTGATGACTAGGATGAATTAAAATGTTTCTAAGTCTTCTGTATCTTGCTTATTCCACTAATTTTAAAAAATTTTTACCAAATAGTTTTGATATTGCTGGCTTATAGTATCATTAAAGATATATATTATTTCTCCTTCATTCCTTTTTTTAATATCACTTGAGATTCTAGCATTCTTAATTCTTCAACTATATTTCCTAATATTTTGTCTAGTTTTGTAAAGCATATCCTTGGTAGTTTTGTATAGCATTTTATCTATGAATTCTTTTAGATAATATTGTCATTTTTATTATATTAGTGAGAGTCCACCATAAGCACTGAATTTCCTTCCAGTTATATAAGTGGATCTCTTTTAAGAGGTTTTTGCAATTGTATCGCTTTAAATCTCTACTGTAGCCTGGTAGATAGACTACCATATACAGTATGAATTTCCTAGTTATTTTAAATAAAATTTCCCATCCTTTTCTTCCCTTTAGGATTTTGTTATTGCTATATAGAAATGCTGATTTTTTGTTGGAGTTTTTGTATCCCATTTTGCCAAATTGATTAACAATTAGTTTTATTTGTTATCTTCATATCTTCAATTTGATGATTAGATTTTTCTAAGTAAATTATCATGTGATCAAGAAATACTATTAGCTCACCTTTGGTAAAGCTTATGCATCTAATTTCCCATCTTAGTTCTAGAAATGCTAGCCAAAGCAATATATCCACTAACAGGAAGTCTGTTTTACTTTTGTATTCATTAAGAAATCTCAAGTCAATTAAACAATTAAGTATCTACTTAATGTGCTAGGTATTCTAAGTGCTTTACAAACAATGACTAAACAAATATGTACAAACAAGACATATACAAGATAAATAGAATATAATTAACAGAGGGAAGGCACTAGAATTAAGAGGGGTTTGTAAAGGCTTCATGTAGGAAGTGAGATTTCAGTTACAACTTGAAGGAAGTCAGTGATATTAGGAAGCAAGGCTGAGGAATGAGAACATTCCAGGGATGGGGGACAGTGGAGTGGGTGCAAATCTTTTAGTGTTTTCCTCATGGAATGATAATCTGGAATTTATATGTTGTGTGTGTACACTTTGCTCTTTTAAAATGGTTTCTCTATGCTCATGTTTTATAGGCTTTATTATTATTTATGTTTATAGGTTTATTTTAGTCTCTTGAAGGCTTTTTTCTGAAATTTTTGACATAATCAAATGGTTTTGAATGTTTTTATTTTCATTATGATTTTGTCAATCATTTTCCCAATGTTGAACCATTCTTGCAATGATTATGGTGAATAATTTATTTGATATATTACTATAATTTTTTGCCAGGGTTTTATTTAAAAATTTTAAATGGGCATGAATTAATTATATTAGGAATGGAGTATAAGTATCATTTTTCTCTCCTCCCCTTTTTACAAGTAAAGGAAAGCAAGGTTCAGAGATTGAGAGACTTGCCCCAGGTCATATAGAGTTCATATTTGAACCATAACTATATAACAGATTTTAGGACTTGAAGACCAGTAGTACTCTGACTGTACAATACCATGGAGTTAATTTATCAAGGCTCTATTACAAGGTCCCTATTACACCATTTTCCATTGACTTATACTTCTAGTTACATTCTTTCAAATAGACCTTCACAGAAAAATCCTATGTATATAAAAGAAAAATTCCTCAAATACAGAGAAACATTGGGAAAACTTGGGAGTTCCAGGATTTGAATTAACAGCCTGGCTCTTCTACTTACTACCTCTGGTTTTCCATTTCCAGCTCTGTAAAATCGGGAAATTAGATTCAATAACATTTAAAGTCTCTTACAAATGTAGATCTGTTATCTTATTATTTGTATTTGATATGGAAAAATAAAAGCAGAATCAAGCAAGCCATGACTATAATGTGGTAAATGAAGACAGCCCTGAAAGACCACAAGAAATTAGGTCTAATAAAATGGCTAATGTTGGTTCCAGAAGACTGGAAAAGCACACTTTCTTCCTCTCAATTAAGAAATGTTGGCCTCTTAAGAACAGCTTGCTACATGTTGTCAGGACTAATTGTTTTGTTAGATCGTTGTGCTTAAAATACTACTTTTTTGAGGATTTATGTGAAGAAAAAATATTGGCTAGGACTAGGAGGAGAGATTAAGTAAAAACAAAACATTTCAACTTTTAAAAGAACGAAAGATCTCTAGACTTAAACTTGAGAAACTTTAGGGGTGAATCATCTCTTACACAAAGTTAAATCACTTCTGCTCTATCGGTATCAGTTTTCTCATCTGTAAAATGAGGGAGACACAATGCCCGCCTCATCATGTTGCTATAGAGAAAGTAGAAATGTGAATAAACTTTAACAACTTCTCTATCTAGCCCAGATGTTAGGAGCTTTCAGAGCCAGGGGAGGCCAGTAGTAGAGGGCCTGGAGGGAAATATTGAAGAAGGACAGTGTTGGAGAAAAGTCCTGTGACTAGTTACTCTGAGGAGAGTAAAATACAACCTATCTTCAGGACCCCATCACAGTTGCTCCTTGAAGTTATGCCACTTGATAACAACTCTGAAGACTACTGATCAAGGTAGAAAGTCTTCTATACTCTTTGACCAATGAAATTACTCTATCAAAGAACCCATCTTTGGCAGTAAAAAAAATCTTTGTTCTAATGTTTTTAAAAGTTGACCTCTTTACTAAACAGTGTTAATTTGATAGTGTTGATTTGTTTCTTGTTTCCTCAGCACCTAACATATGATAACTTAATAAGCATCTTAAATTGAATTATTTAAGACTATAAATGGGCTAATATGGATATGCCATAATTCTTTAAATTCACACAGAATTTAGAGCTGAAAGGAACCTTAAAGATGAAATTCTCTGATTTTAGAGATAAGAAAACTAACAGAGTAGCTGAATAGTATTTTCAAGGTCCCAGAGGCCATAAGAAACAGAGGCCAGGTTTAAAATCAAAGGCTGAGACTTCAAATTCTGTGTTTTTTGCCCATACCAACCAAAAGGGAATACACATGGGTAAAGACAGCTCAAAAACCTGTAGTGATTACCTGTTAATAGAGAGGGCTTCATTCCAGCAGTAAATTGACCTTAAAAAATAATATATTTAAACTAATTTTACAACCTTCCAGGTTAGTCTACCTTTAAAATATGGACTTCACAAACCAAATTGGCCCAGAATCAATAGAACAATTCCTGCCTACAATGGAATTTTCATAATACAACCAAGGAAGAGTGTGCTCTCATCTAATTGTCTACACTAGCTGAGTATCCAGTAATTGAATAAGAAACAAGTATGCAACAGACAATGAATGATTCACGCTGTATAGATTGATCAAATCTGCCATTCTACATGTTTGTAAAGACCAAGTGGAAAATAGCAAGAAAATAAAAAATAAAGGGCAAAAGAATGGATAGCAAATTAATGGGAAAATAAAAAGGGAAGGGAAGTTGACCATAAACTTGAGTAGGGAACAGAAGGAAAAGGGAGAAGATTCAAGAAAGCAAGTAAAACAAAGAAGCATTTATTAAAGGTCTATTATGTGTCAGGTACTGTGCTAAGAGATGAAGATTTAAAAAAAAAAAATTTTTTTTAAGCCCTTATCTTCCATCTTGGAATCAGTACTGTGTATTGGTTCCATGGCAAAAGAGTGGTAAAAGCTAGGCAATGGGGGTTAAGTGACTTGCCCAGTGTCACACAGTGAGGAAGTGAAGTGTCTGAGGCCAGATTTGAACCTAGGACCTCCCATCTCTAGGTCTAACTCTCAATCCACTGAGCTACCCAGCTGCCCCCAGAGATGAAGATTTAAAGAAAGGTAAGAAACAGACAGTGCTCTCAAGGAGCTCGCTGTCAAAATGGAAAGACAACATGCCAACAACTATGTACAAATGTGTTGTATACATGAAACTAGAAATTAACTCAGAGGAGGAAGGGCACTAAGATTATTTCCTATGTTCAATATGAATAAATACAGGATTGATAGATAGGAAGAAGTCTTCTACAAGTTTGACTCTTCACTGAGATGTTATTTAGTCATCCATATTAAGGAAGGAAAAAATAAGTAGCAATTAACATCTATCATAGTAATCCAAGATTCCTTCATTTTTTTTTAAACTAGGGGTCAGAAGTAGTGAAGAGAGAATGACTGTAAAATATAATGTTTGGTAATCTGCAATTTAAAAATTTTCAAAAGACAATGTTTAGGATTGTCTCAGTACATAAAAATACATTTATGCATATACATTGGTAAATATATACATCAGGAGCATAAGTTTTAAATGACCTTGGATGGCTTAAATTTAAAAATAGTTGACCTCAACTTTGTACCTTCCTTACCCTAGTACAGAAACACCTAAATATTTGTTGAATTGAAGGGGCAATTCTTTCAAATTACTTCAGTACACAGAGAGTACCTACAGAAAGAAGGGAAGCCAGGAAGAGGATGGAATGCCATATGGCATGTAAGAAAGAGAAGGATGAGAGAAGACAAACAGAAAACACAGAAAGGAGGGGAGGAGAGGAAAAGGAAGTAAAGAAGGAAAAAATCCTATAGTCTCTGTGAGTGAATGCCATGGTAACACTGAAGCATTCCATTTATAAGCATTTTAGAACTAAAAGTTAATATTTGGTCTGTGTGTTCCACTTATTTGCCAATTTAACTGTTCACAATATATTAGTCTGAGATAAGAACTGAGATGATAATGTAAGGAGAAAAATATAACTGTCCAATAAGCATAATGAAATGGAATAAAAACATCAGAGGAATAACAATTATAATTTAGTTATCCATACAACCAGAATCTAAATTTTACCATAAAGTTTTCTATTAACCATTTAAAATATGGATTTCATTATATAGCTATAACAGCTTTGTTACAAAGTTACAAATTATTATAAGTTTATAGAAAAATGGGTCAAAATGAGAACAATTAGAAATGTCCAGAGGCTAAAGCTGGAAGGCATCACCTATGTTATTAACTAACCTTGGCAAAGAGGTCTAGATCTTTATATAGACATCTCTACCCACAATTTAGCCTGACATACTCCATACTGAGAGGAGGTGGGTGTGAGAAAGGTTACTGCTATCCATCACTATGAAAATTAATAGCATGATAATAGTTAAGGGAATAAAGGTACAGCACTGTGTGAACTTATGTCAAATACAATTCACCACCAAAAAAGCGTAGGCAAAGTCCATTCATAACATTCCCTTCCCAAGGCCACCTACAAGTTAACTCATTATCCAAATGCCAAAGCCAGCAGCATGCATACATTCTCAGCCAATAAGTCACTGTTATAAAAGCTGCATAAACATTTCCAACCCAATCAACTATTAATAATAGAATGAGACAGGAAAACAGTTTCTAAGTATATCAAGGATAACTGAAATTCAAAAGCTTTGAAAGCAAAAGATATAAAAGTTTCCATTTTATAATATTTTTAGAGAACTTGTAGAACAAGATTTGCTGTCACTTTTCTATATACATTTTAGGAAATAAAAAATAGACAATATAATCTGCTTGGATTTGGAAAGGAACGATATAGTCTCAGAACAATTTCTAAATCTTGTGAACTATTAGCACTTAAGAATTAACATAAAAAAAGTTTATGTGCTACATATAACAATCTTCAAAAATTTAATATTAAAACTTTTCTAGAACTCCTAAAAGTTTTCCAGAACTTATACACACACACACACACACACACACACACACACACACACACAGAGCCAGGAAAGAATTCAAGGTTCTAACAGCTTTAGGAAAGCTGAAAAAATTTAGAACATGGACCAAGTGATAGACTGTAGGTCTACTGTGCCAGGAGGCACAGTTCCATTCTTTCTGTTTCCACAGTGTTAGGCATACAATGGGTGCTTATTAAATTCTTATTGGTCAATTTATTAATTGACTAGCTTAACTTAGAGAGTCTTAGACACATGTGAGTTGCTCGGTGTTGAATTTTTAGTCATAATGACATTTAACATCTACTGAATTATCACCATAAAATTTCTCAGAAAAGGCAAGTAATATATAGGATAACACAAGGAGTATTATCCCTATTTTGGAGAAGAAGAAATAGAGATTAAAGGATACAAAATGCTTTAACCAATGTCACACAGCTTGGGTCATAGCTAGGATTTGAACCAAGTACTCCTAGTTCCAAAACAAGTGTTCTTTACATTCTACAATCTTATCATCCTCAGAACTGACATTACATATTGCTTTAATGTTGGTGAACACAGTACAAGAAGAGAATAATCAGACCTATACAATCGAGATCCAATAAGTAATGAATTAGTTCCATTCTTTTCTGTTTTGTTCTAAATTCTGTAGAATTCCAAATTGCCTTAACTTTTAGGGTCACCTTATCCTACTAAATGGGTCAAATAAAAAAAAATTCAACCATAAAATATCTGTTTTCAATATTATTTCTCATTTGACATGAGCTCTCATAGTAAAATGTTATATAGACAAATTTGCTTTCCACTATGAGAGCTGACTATGAAGATTGAGTACCTCTAAAGCCATGGAAGACTGGAGTTAGAAGGAACCTAGAAGAAAATGTTCTTTAAAACTGCCAGAGTAGATACTGGTCCATATCCTGCCAAGATCAAACATTCCAAATACCCATTTGACAGATGTAGAAACTTGAGTCAACACAAGGAAAGAAATAACCTGCCCAAGATCACATCATGAATCAGTGGCAAATCTTGAATACCAAAGCAGTGGACTTTCCAGTCCTCTTTGAATACACAGTAAAATAGGAACTTAGTGGCTTCAAAGTAGAAAACCTTCTAAACAGATTACTACACACAACATACTTTCTTGGGGCTATTTCAATGGCACTGCACTTAAACTTTATTTCAAAAAACCATGGTTCCTCAAAAAAATAAAACAGTTGTGCAATTTAACTATAGACACATATCGGGCACTAATTCACTATGAGTTTCAATTCTGTATAAAGCTAAGACAGAGGGATGATCCTTGGTAGAAGTTGGGTAAGCACTGACAAATTCTGAAAGACACATTGTTTTAAACTATTTAAGCAATGTACACTTTAATAAAGTATTTCCTAACTAAAGGCCTGTGGTGAATCTTTTTCAGTCCATAAAATATTACCAAAGACCATTAGATTTTTAAAACTTATAAATTCAAGAAGTTAACACTCCTTCTTTATCTGTCTCCTACTTTAGGACTTAGAAATATCAATATGCTCTACTTCCCAACTACCATCCCCTCAGCTTATCCTAGGTTCAATCTGTAGAGGTTAGAAGTAGAGAGGATTAGTAGATCTAGTCTGATTTGGACTGGGAAAAACTGAATGCCTATACTAAAATATACTAACTTTTTTATTCTCCATTTATGAATTTCGAAGAGGTCTAATCCCAGGAATTGGGCAAATCTATGACTTTTTGCAAGATTATGAACAAACGTGATTGAAGATCTTTTCAGTTTTGTGGAAAAGGATTTCAGGATTCCAAGAATAACTGTGCTCATCTTTACATAGCCTGTCATCATTACTTTGCAAAACTGACTCTTTCTGATTCCATTTGGGGTTTCCTAGTGTGAAGATGGGATTTACTCTCCCCTAGCTTTTTTAGATTTTAGCCACCAGGAATGTATACACCCTCACTTAATCCTTAAGTGGTGGTGAGGAGGTCTATGACCCCAGTGTGCTACAGTAGGTGATGAATCAAGAGCAACTGACTGCCCCCAGTCTGAAGCAAAGCTAAGGCTGCAATTGGTCCATGTAAAGTGGAAGGAAAGCACAGGAAGCAACACAAAGAACTGCCTTTAAAAATGGTAGCAACTTCCTGTGACCAGATCTTTGGTCCTCGAACTTGACCTTCAAGGAGCTCCGGCTTGGGACCTTAGACTGCTCTTGAATTTTCCCACTGAACTACCATGTGAGAGAGTGAAAAAGGCTGACTCCTTTTTCGGGCTTTTCTGGAGGTACTAGCCTCATCTTGGAGGAGGCCTAATGGCAAGTACCTTTGTTTAATTTAACTGAGCCCCTCTTTGCTGGGGCCTCTAAAGCCCTGCCTGGTTCAAACCAGGCTGGAGTAATTATCTACTCTTTCATTTCCTTACTTTCAGTCTTTCTCCTTTTGTAAATAAACTACCATAAAAAAATCATCCTGACTCGAATACTATATTTTTGGCAATAAGATTTTTATGTAGTTAGTCCAACCATTAAATTTTAACCCTTACACAAGGCAAAGATACTAGAGTGATTTGCCATTTCCTTCTCCATCTCATTTTAAAAATAAGGAAACTGAAGTAAACAGAGTTTAGTAACTTGCCCAGCATCACTCTTCTAATAAGTATCTGAAGGAAGATTTGAACTCAGGAAGATGATGATACTTCCTGATTTCAGGCCCTTGACTTTATTCACTGTGCCATCTCCAAACAAGTATTAGTAAAAATATTTTTTCTTAAAGTCTTACAAATGGAATCAAAAGTGAAAAGGAAAGGGAAAGGAGAAAATTGCTAACACATAACCAAGCAAGTTACCACAGACACTAAGTTTAAATAGAAAGAATAGCTGTAAATGCCCAGGACATAAAATCAATTAAAGGAATCATGCAATAAAAACCCATAACTTCAGATATTTATTAAGAAATATTCAAATTATGGATAATAAGAAATGTTAGAAATCCTGATGCAAGGATGAAAATTTTATCTCACAGGTACAACAAAGAAAGATTTGGTGCGGTTCAACACATGAATAGAATATCTTTATAAAAGGATTGGGGATGACGGAATGAAATGGCGTTCTATATTCCCTAAGGAAATCCAGAAATGGGATATGTATGTGTGTGTATATAAATACTAAAGACCATGTGGTTGAAGATCATCATCAGAAGAAAAAGATTAACTATCACTGACTATGAGACAGAAAGAACTAGATGAAAAACACAACAAACACAGCAAAAGAAGACAAGTATGAGGGTGGTTATGGGGCACTTCAACTATGCAGAAATCTGTAACTTCTTTCTCTGCCCAAGAGAATTACCAGGCAGGTAACTGCTTGACTTGCTTTTCATAATAATTTTATCCTTCAAAAAATGAAATCACCCAGGGAGTCATCAATCACAGATATGATTCTGAAAAAAAAAAGGGAAACTTTTGCTAGGGGTAGACATGACCAGAACCTTGGGAAGAATATCCATAGGCAAAACAAGAATGTTTATGACATGTTCTCTGTGTGACCACGTGTAAGTCACTTAACCTCTCTCACCTCAATTTCCTCACCTATAAAATGGGACTAATGATAACTGCTACCTCCCAGAATTGTTATAAGGCACAAATGAGTGATTTTATGTAGTAGTAGTGGTAGTCTCTCGGTGATCGAGAATGATGATTGTATTCGTGCATTATCATCTATTGATGTACCCTCATGTGGCTTTGGAGTCCAAAGGCTGAGGCGCAGAGTCTGTGGCACATGGGGCCTGGGATTCCAGTTGTTACGGGAGGTGCAGTTGTGGCCTGGTGTCGGCGTTCACGCACAGCGGCAAGATGTCGACGACGCTCATCTTCAAAGGTGGTGGTGGCATGGTGAATGTGGGTTCGCCAGCTGCTTCTGACAGAGGCAGCAAGTTCTAATTGCTTTGGTGTGATGCCAGCCCACTTCAAGTTGGACTTTAGCTGATCCTTGAATCTTTTCTTTGGTCGGCCTTGTTTCCTGAGTCCAGCTGACAGTTCACCCTAGAATACCTGTCTTGGTATTCGCTGTGGGTCCATGCGGATGATGTGTCCAGACCATCATAGCTGGGTTTTGATTTTATGTAAAGAGCCTTATAAATATTAATGTCCTACCTCCATTCAGCCTATTTTAATTATAATTATGATGAAATCCACAAATCCTGAAGTGGGGGTACTTTTCAAGTACAGAATGAACCAGATACCCAATAAAGTTAGTTCCAATGTAAAAAAGGGGGTGTTGGTGTTGCTATTTGCTTGTGAGTTATGGGGTGGGTTTGGATGGGAAACTGAGAATTATCTTAGAACAGTCAATAACCTCCGTAGGCCTTGGTATCCTCATCTATAAAATGGATGGGTGCTCTAAATAGCCTCTGAGATCTTTTCCAACTCCTAATCCTATAAAGATAATGACAGAAAGACTGTATGTAGGCTTTAAGAGTCTTCCAAAAATGGAAAATGTGGAATCAGAAGAAGAAAAAGTAAAACAAACAAGAAATGGCAACTCTCTTCAAGAAATTCCTAACTTTTTTAACAAGGAAGTAACTAAAGGAGAGAAAATTTAGTAAATAAGTAAATAAAAAAAATTTCAAGAGGTCAAAGAAAAAGAATCAGATGAAAAGAAACAATGGAAATGGAGGATTGGATCTCAGACTTGCAGCAGAACTTTTTTTTTTATTAGAAGGAAAAGAAAGGAGTGGATTTCAACTATAAAGGTCAATCTTTGAATTCTATAATATTTGACCTAGAAGGGAAGCATTTGGATTTTTGTTTTTGTTTTAAACTCTTACCTATCATCTTAGAATCAATACTGTTTACTGGTTCTAAGTCAGAAGAAAAGTAAAGGCTAGGCAACTGGGGAGAAGTGACTTGCCCAGGGTCAAACATCTAGAAAGTATCTGAGGTCATATTTGAACCCAGGACTACCCATTTCCAGGCCTGAGTCACCTAGCTACACCCCTATTTTATTCATAAATAATCAGAAAGTTAAATGATAAGCATATCATAAGCCTATGCATAATTTTTAGTCTCCCTTTTTCAGTTTTATGTTTATATACACATGTGTACGTACTGAATTCTTACATTCAAGAGGCTACAATTCTGGAAACGCAGAGAAAAAAAGGAAATGGACACAAAACATCCTTTTATATACCCCCCATTTCACATATAGCAGGCATTGCAAAGAGGTTTCTAAAAAAATCTGATATTGCATTTTTATTGTATTGAGGCTGAAGGACAGCCCTTCCCCAGGATGTCTATGAATACTAATAAACTACATTAAAAATGGTATATAGTGAGTCAACTTTTCCAGTTCTGTAGAATGATAAATGCTAAGACAACTAAATTTTTGTTCCATGCAAAATACTGGAGATTAAATGGCCTAGAGAAAAGTTAATAATATTGCACTACACTGTTGTAAGACTAAGTAATCTCCTCCACACTTGCAAATCTGTCCTGTTGTTAACAGTGCTGCCAGGTTTACTTATGGCTCACACAATTTGACAAAAATGATCCTGTAAAGCCAGTTGCCAAGTTGTTTTTTTTTTATTATTTCATGACCTGCTAGGTTTAGAGAAGAAAAAGAAACTAAAGCACAAGAAAGTGAGCCAAATGCCAAAGACATGCTTATAAATTTTGGGGGTAGGGGAAGGAGGCTGGAAGGAAGAGAGAAGAAGGTAGAAAGCAAACACTGAGCACAGTCAATTACAAAAAAAGACTTAAATAAGAATTCATTTAAGTAAGAATCCAGGCAATGTTTTCCAAAAATATTATATGAACTTCTAAACTGCAATGAAAAAACTTCCTATCCTACCACCACCAGCATCATCACAAAAATTTACAAGCAATATTCCTGAGGTCAAATCTGGCTTCAGATACTGTGTAACCCTGGGTAAGTCACTTAACACTGTTTGCCTCAGTTTTCTCATCTGTAAAATGAACTAGAGAAGGAAATGGCAAACTATTCTAGTATCTTTTCCAAGGAAACTTCAAAAAGGATCAAGAAGAGTCAGACATTCTGGAAACAACTAAACAACAACAAAGTGCCAGGCATTGTGCTAAGCACTTTACAAGTATAATCTAAGTTGATCCTGGACAGCCAGTGAAAATATCTGGAATCCAGAAAGAATGTCTTATTTGATGAAGAGCAAGGAGGCCAGAGTCACTGAAGTGCAGAATATATGGAAAAGAGTAAAGCATAAGAAGATTGGAAAGGCAGAGAGAACTTAGATTATAAAGAGTTTTTAAAAACCAAACAGAAGAATTTCTACATCATCCTGGAAGCAAGAGAGAGCTGTTGGAATTTATGTGACAAGGGACTGACACTGTCAGGTTTGCACTTCAGAAAGATCAGCTTGACAGCTGAATGAAAGATGGTCTGGGGTGAGGAAAGACTTTAAGCAGAGAGACCAACCAGCCAGCTACTGGAATAGCAAAGCACGAGATGATAAGAACCTGCAGCAGGGTGGTGGCCCTGTGAGAGGAAAGAATATAGGAGATGTGAACCTAGAATAGACAGGGCTTGGCAGCTAATTTTATGTGGGGGGATGGGGGAAGAGTAAGAAGTCAAGGACAACACTTGGCTGGGTAAATAGGAAGAAGGTAGTGTTCTATATTGTGAATAGGAAGTTAGGAAGTGGTGACAGTTTGAAGTGACGGAAAGATAATGATTTCAATGTTGACTTTAAGATATCTATGAAACATCAGGTTAGAGATGTCCTTAAGCAATTGGAGACAGGCTGGTGGTCAAGAAAGGTTGGGGCTGGAGAAATAGATCTGAGTTGATGAGATTATACACTGACAGTGACCTCCATTCTGTAAAGACCTTCCATAAGATATTTCTCTCCCTATTCTGGGCATTTTAACTGTTTCTTGACCTCCATGCTTGGAACTCCATCTTCATCTTCACCTCCCATCTTCCTCAGCTTCTTTCCAGGCTCAGTTAAAGTCCTACCATCTGTAAGAAGCCTTCCCCAGGCCTCCTCAATCTTATGCCTTCCCTCTGAGATTAACTCCAATTTATCTTATTTATGTGTATGTGAATTTCTTGTTTGGATGTAGTTGTATGCTGTCTACCCCATTAGACTTGTAAGCTCCTAGGCAGGCTGTTTTTTTGGTTTGGTTTGTTTTCCTCTTTCTCTGAATCAGCAGTCCTGACACAGAATAGGCACTTAATAAATCCTTTTTGACTTGACTTGAAATGTTACTGGTTTTCAAATTCACCAACAACTTTTCACTTTTCAACTTTTAAAGGATCATAATTAGTACTTCAGCAACCATTTATGCAAGTTATTTAGTATCTGGTACATAATTCTTCTCATTCTTGTGACCTGAAGTTTCTAGGTATTCTCTTCCCATATCATCACTTATCTTGGGTTTCATTTTCCTAATAATCATTTTTGAGAATACTTGGGCTAAAGGTCATTTTCCTTGATTGGGGGGGGGGGGGGAAGAGAACAGAAGCAAAAAAAAAATTGGTCTAACACCACTGCATTTTTAATCATTTCATCCTTGACCCAAAGCACCAGGCATATCTCCATTCTTAATCTTTCTCTTATCCCAAACCATTTTCTGAAGCCTTTCAAAAGGTTCACAATATTTATCATGAGTTCCATATTATTCCGGATATTATCATTCCTGACATCCTCACAAGGCTTTACTTCTCTCTTATATTCATCCCCTTGACTTCCATTTCAAAAATCTGAGTTCACCAAATACTTCTCTAGAAAGTCCAATTTTTCTATAATCTTCCCTTTTTCCCCTCAATGAGGCAGTGAAGATGAGCAATGGTAAAACACTGGGTAAGGAAGACTTGAATTCAAATTGAACTCAGATACTTTCTAGCTTGTAAATCTCTGTTTGCTTCAGTTTTCTCTTATAAAATGGAGATAATAATAGCACTTCCCTCCCAAGTTGATATGAGGATCAAAAGAGAAAACATTTATAAAGCAATTAGCAGGACCTGAAGTTTAATAAATATTACTTTACTCAAAACATTTCTCCTGTCATCAGAAGTTCATTCTTCAAAATACTATAACCTCTTGACATAAATTCCCCCTATAACTCTAGGCAATGGGATCCTTCTGATCAGTACTCAAAAAAAAAAAAAGTTTAGGCTACTCATCACCCTAGTCCTGTCATTTATACTTTAGGAATTCCCTTATTGGAGTCTCTCTTTTGATGAATGAAATGATCAACAAGTCAAGAATATTACCTATTGCTCTTTTTATGGCAGGGACAGAACTCTCTAGCACATTTCTGAATACTTAAAATCCTCAATTATACCTCAATACATATGATAAAGCTTCTGCGCCAGTTTTCACTTTGCATTAAAAGAATTTATCCTGCCTTACTAAAGCCAGAGGATCCATAGTACTCCTCTAAAACAATAGCACTACCATTTTCTCTCCCCATTCCACAATGATTCAAACTAAAACGTTATCTAACATACCTCCTCCCTCCCTCTTTGTCTCCATCATTGAGGAGATCCTCACATTACTATACCTTCATGACATACAAATGATATCACTTACCATTTTTCTATTCTATTCCTATCTAAGTAAGACATATCCTTCCATTTTGTTCAACTACTAAATGGCATCCCATTAAGTTTTAGGGTTTACATCCTTGCAATAAAATCTCTAGTTTACTCCCAACATGATATGTATTCTGTTTATTTATACAAAGTACCAAAAATCTCAGTATCAATCCTTCTTCCTCCCACACCTGTCATATTATGGGGACAAACCATATAAAATTTTCTTAAAAGAAAGGACATTTCAAACATCATGATAATCAAATGAGGAACAACAGAAGGGAATATTTGGCCATTGGTTCATAAATACTAATGTGCCTACCATGTGTCAGATGCTATGCTAACAACTGGAGTCATGAAGAAAGGTATAAGCCAGTCCTTAAAGAGCCAGTCCTTCCCCCTAAAAGGGGAAGACAATACATAAAAAGAGGCTGATGAGGGTTGAGGAAGGAAAGGAAGGTACCTGGCTCAGGGTCAGGATGAGATGCTTCAATTAGGATAGGAAATGATTTGTCTAGGTGTGAGTTTCAGAAATGATTTCATGTTACAGAATGATGAGTTTCTAGAGATCATAAAATCTAAAAGGTCAGCAGAATGGCAAATGATGAAGTGAATTCCCCAGTTTACCTATTAGAAGATATGGAAGGAGCCTTCAAATGTCCATCCTTCCCTCCAATGCCTCCACCCAGAGAGAGGGAAGGACCTCAAAGGCAAGAGATTCTGAGGAAGTATACATTTCAGAGTTGATGTCATCTTGCAGAATTATGAATTTCTGGAGATCATGAAATTCAGGAGGTCAGCTAGGTGGGAAATGACACTAAATGAATACAAATTAGAGAAATGTATTTATGTTTTCTTCTTTTCATTGTTTAAAAATATATTCCCTACTGTCAGTTATATAACTATTCATCTAGTATGAAATTTAGGCAGAAAACAACAACCAGTCACCCAAAAAGGGTGGAACTGAATCTTTTTGTGTGAATTTTGAAACAACTCAATGTAAAGAGCTGTAATTTAAAAGGAGCTACATTTAAATTCAGAAATTACTGGGTTAGATTTGCACATACCTTTACCTTCTATCTTAGAATCAATAGAGTATACATTTGCACATACTCTAGAAAGGTAATGCCTACGTTGTGTTAGAAGATAATAAAATCACAGAAAGATTTTTCTCTGTAAAAAGTTATGACTGCTCATGCTCTTTTAAACCACTGAAATTAAGATCAAGCACCATTACCATTTATACTGGGCCAGTCAGTTATAAAGACATGAATTTTTTAAAATAAATTTTAAATAATATAAGTTATTTGCATTTCTCATTATAAGAGATTTAGAACACTTTTTCAAGTGCTTATTAATAGTTTTGATTTCTTTAACTGAAAATTGCCTATTCATGTCCCTTGCCCATTTATCAATTGGAGAATGGCTTGATTTTTTGTACAACTGGTTTAGCTCTATAAATTTGAGTAATTAGACCTTTGTCAGAGGTTTTTGTAATGAAGATTGTTTCCCAATTTGTTGCTTCCCTTCTAGCATTAGTTTTGTTTATACAAAAATTTTTTAATTTGATGTAATCAAAATTATTGATTTTACATTTTGTGATTTTTTTTCTAGCTCTTTCTTGGTTTTAAAGTCTTTCCTTTCCCAAAGATCTGACAAGTATACTATTCTGTGTTTACCTAATTTGCTTATAGTTTCCTTCTTTATATTCAGATCATTGGCCCATTCTGAGTTTATCTTGGTGTAGGGTGTGAGATGTTGATACAAACCTAATCTCTCCCATACTCCCAATTTTCCAGCAGTTTTTTTCAAATACTGGGTTTTGGTCCCAAAAACAACTTTGAGGTATCACCTCACACCCAACAGATCGGCTAACATGACAGAAAAGGAGGGGATGTGGCAAAGTCGGGACATTAATTCATTGCTGGTGGAGTTGTGAATTGATCCAACCATTCTAGAGGGCAATTTGGAACTATGCATCTATCAACTTCCTATTCACAGTATAGAACATTACCTTCTTCCCATTTACCCAATCAAAGGGTGATAAAAGACTATCTTCCCTTTGATCCAGCCATAGCACTGCTGGGTCTGTACCCCAAAGAGATAATAAAGAAAAAGACTTGTACAAGAATATTCATAGCTGCGCTCTTTGTGGTGGCCAAAAATTGGAAAATGAGGGGATGCCCTTCAATTGGGGAATGACTGAACAAATTGTGGTATATGCTGGTGATGGAATACTATTGTGCTAAAAGGAATAATAAAGTGGAGGAATTCCATGGGGACTGGAACAACCTCCAGGAATTGATGCAGAGCAAAAGGAGCAGAACCAGGTGAACAATGTACACAGAGACTGATACACTGTGGCACAATTGAATGTAATGGACTTCTCCATTAGTGGCAATGCAGTGATCCTGAACAACTTGGAGGAATCTACGAGAAAAACCACTATCCACATTCAGAGGAAAAACTGTGGGAGTAAAAACACCCAAGAAAAACAACTGCTTGAATATATGAATCGAAGGGATATGGTTGGGGATGTAGACTCTAAATGAACATCCTAGTGTAAACAACAACATGGAAATAGGTTCTGATCAAGGACACAAGTAATACCCAATGAAATTGTGCATAGGCTGTGGGAAGGGTAGGTAGAGGGGAGGGAGGGAAATAATGTGATTATTGTAAGCAAGGAATAATGTTCTAAATTGCCTAAATAAACTAATTCAAATGGAAAAAAATAAAAATAAATAAAAAATAAAATTAAGAAAAAAATAATATCAGTTATGTTTATATGATCTCAGTATTCTCTTCCTATATCACTCCCCCTTCTAGAAAACACCCTTATGAATTTTTTTTTAACTCTTACTTTCTATCTTAGAATCAATACTAAGAATCTGTTCCAAAGCAAAAGAACAGTAAAGGCTAGGCAGGCAGGGTAATGACTTGCCCAGAATTACACAGCTAGGAAGTATCTAAGGCCTGATTTGAACCTCCTGTCTCCAGGTCTTGTCCATTATTCACTAAGCCACCTAGCTACCCCAAATAATTAATTTTTCAAAAGGAAAAAAATAAAAAGAAATTCAGAAAAATCAATCAATGCATTTCCAACAAATTATTCTGTGTTACCTTCCACAATAGTGGATCCCAACCTTTTCTTTGGAGACAAATTCAGTCTTTTTAATTCATAACTTTCAACTTCAATTGTTTTATGTTTTTGTTCTTTCTATTTATTGTGTGTATGTGTGTATGTGTAGTTATATTGTTTTCCTGGCTCTGCTAATTTTATTATTTTAACTTTACTTTACTTTACATGTCTTTCCATGCTTCTCTCCAGTGATTTTTTTTGTCATTTCTTACACACAGTAAAATTCCATTAAATTCATGTAACTAAAGATATTTGTCTGAGACTCCTAGAATTTGAGAGATAGAAAAGACCGATAAGAATATAGGGCAGAGGATGATAGAGCTAATTTAACTTTCTCATTTTACAGATAAAGAAACTGAAGAGGTGAGACGACTTCCCCAAAGTCAACAAAGGTAAGCATGTAGTAGGGCCAAGATATAAATTCAGATCCTTAGATCACAAATTTAAATTTCTTCCCATTCTTTTGGGGATAACATGATACTGTCTTCTTACCTCCAAAAGCCCCCCTCATTTTATGGGTAAAGAAACTGAAGTTGGGAGATATTGTATCATCTAGTCATGTGCCTAGCTAATGAGGCACTCAGGACTAAAGGCAGTTCTAGGCGATCCAGTAGATTAAACATTAGATCAGAAATAAGGAACAATTAAATTCAGATCTAGCCTCAGACACTTACTAGTCTTATAATCTTCGGTAAATTATGTAACCTCTGTCTCAGTTTCTTCTTCTGTAAAATAGGGATGGTGATAATATCTATCACCCAGGGATGTTTGGAGGATAAAATGAGATGTTTATAAGCACTTTGCAAACCTTGCAACATTTGTAAGAATCTAAATTTAGATTTTATGCTAAATATGAGAATTCCAAAGTAATATTGTGGTCACCAATTTAAAATATTACAGCTTAAGTCAAAATTACTTTTAGCAGCTTTATTTACAAAGAGTGAAAGTGGAAAAATATAGATAAAGGGACAGAAAGTACTGCCTAGCTACAAAATATGCTAAGTTTAATCCTAATGTCTCCAGATCCCAAATGCAAATCTAAAAGCGAATCTCACCAAAATCCAAAATCCTGATTAGGAAGCTGAAATCGGGAGATGCTGAAGAATCCACAAAGAACCTTCAGTGAAAATGAGGCTAAGACTAACAAGAATATCATCAGAACTCAAGCTGAAGGTAGTGTCCCACTGAAGTGCCAATGAGCAAAGAGGGTCTCCTCACCAAAGAACCAGGTAAGGAATCACTCCACTCACCACTGCAAGCTGACACAGGATCCAGGGAAAAGGTCTCCTCCTTCATTCTGGCTCACCAACACAGAGACAGTGACTGAATCCTTGAACTGGCCTTTTAAAAGCAGTTTTCTCTATGTCACTTCCTGTCACTTCCCTACTTTACAGGAACCAATCACAGTCTTTCAGTTTGCCTAGCACTGCCTAGGGGGTGGGCAGTGGCCTTTGGAGTTGTTACCCACTCTAGCCAAGTGACTTGTGAACTCTCATACTTAGTGACTAGTAAGGTACTAAGTAGGGGTACTTAAGGTTTTGACTTGTTTAGCTAAAAATAGACAAGGGGAGAGTTAATCCTATCTTCACACATTATATAAATTCGTTATTATCATTATTACTATTAGATCTAGGCACCCTGATTTCCTAACCATTGCTCTTTCTACTTAAGAACTTTACCTTACTTTATTTTAGGAAAGTATCTATTTAGTCTATCACCCTTCAAAAGTTCAAATGATGAGCTACAATATAGAAATATTTTAAAATTTATTTGGGAAAGAGAAATCTAGACAATCTTAAAAAGTTAGAATAATTTTGGAAGAATTGGTTTCAAACCTTAAGAGCAATACATTAAAATTAGGAGGAAAAGATAAAAAAGCAAAGTAACAGTAGCATCATTATTATAACAATATTACTTCCCAGGAAAAGCCAACAGGCTCAATAATTCATTCCCAGACTGCTAGGTCTTACTTGTTCGATTGTGTCCAACTCTTTGGGACCCTATGACCCATAACTATCCATGGGGTCTTCTCGGGAAGGATCTTGGAATGGTTTGCCATTTCCTACTCCATTGGATCCTTTTGTCAGGCCATCAGAGATTAAGTGACTTGCCAAGGGTCAAACCACTAGGAAGTATCTGAGGCCAAATTTAAACTTGAGTCTTGTTGACTACAGATTAGTACTCTTATCCACTGAGCCTATCCACTTAGCTGCCTCTTAGGGATACAGAGGTTAAGTGACTTGCCCAAGATCACACAGCTAGTTAGTGTCTGAGGCTGGATTTTAACTCAGATCTTCTTGACTCCAGATGCAGTGCTCTTAACCACTATGCCACAGCTGCCCAGATACACATAGGTATAGAACTACTAGGTATATCTATTTAAATAAATATATACATGACCACATTATATATAGTATCTCTGTGTATATATACATATATAAATACACATATATTGAATCAGCAAACATTTGGTAAGGAAGGTTGAGGCCCACACACACTTCTTAGACCCCTGAGATTTATAGCTGAAAATGTCAAAAACTGAGAGCTAAAAAGGACTTCCGTGTTCTTCCAGCCCAACACTCTTATTTTAGAAATGGGGAGAGTGAGGTGCAGATAACCTCACCAACTTTAGATAGAAAGTAAAGATGTAAACTGAGAGATTTAAATCTAGGTCTGGACTCCAAAGAGTGAGTGAGTGAGAGAGAGAGAGAGAGAGAGTGTGTGAGAGAGAGACAGACAGACGGACGGACAGACAGACAGACACAGACAGAGACACAGAGAAAGAGACACAGAGAGACCGAGAGACAGAGAGACAGACAGGGAAAGATTTATTATGAGCCAGGCACTGCACTAAGTACATTCTAGTGGTAGAGATAACATTTAAATAACTAAGCAGATATAAGATATATGCAGAAAGTAAATATGAAAGGGGAAGGCACTATTAGCTGCTGGGGGAACCAGGCAAGGCCTGCTGCAGAAGGTGGAATCTGAGTTCAGTCTTGAAAAAAAAGAGATCGACTGTGGAGCAGAAGGGAAGCAGCAGAACATTCCAAGCACGGGAGATAACCAAGGCAAATGCACATCAAGCATTTGATCATTCACCATTTATTAAGCTATCTACTCTGTGCCAAGCAGTATGCTAAGCATTGAGAATACACAAAGAGGCAAAAGTCAATTCCTGCTCTCAAGAAGTTCCCAGTCTAATGAGATAACAAGCAAACAAATATACAAAACAAGATATATACCAGATAATTGGAAAATAATTAAAATATGGAAGTAATTCGAATTAAGAGGGATAAGAGGTGGCTTCCTGTAGAAGGTAGAAGTTGAGGCTTAAAGGAAGCCAGGCAGGTCAGTAGTAAGAGAGGAGGGAAAGCATTCCAGGAATGGGGGAAGAGCCCATGTAAAAAGAACATTATTCCACCACATTATGTTCCTTGCTTCCATCTTTTAATTACCAGTTTCTAGACCCATCCTGTCACATCCTTTTCCCCTGCCCTACCTGTGTTTTCCTACCTTATCCAAACACCCATGGGCTCTGGTCGTTTTCTATGCTGCCCCGCGGCTATATAAAAAAGCACTATTGTTCCTCTTTCAATTTCCATCATTTTTCAATTTGGTGTACTTTCTAGTTTTTTGCTAGGCTATATATAGGAGAGCTGAGGTCCTCTACAATCTTTCATTCTATCCTTATAGAAAGTCACCCCAAATATGTTTTTCACTATGAATTTTTTGGTCCAGTGGGTTTTGGGGGAAAGAGTTGGTATTTGAAATCAGATTAGTTTTCATCTTAACTTGAATTATGAAATATTAGGATCATTTCATAATAATACTATAATTAATCACTAGACTTCACTAATATATGAGAGTAGCAAAACAGAAATTAAGAAGGAAGATGTGTTTTGCTTTTTAATAATAAGTTATTCTTGAGAAACCTGCTGCAGTTTTATAAGGTGAAAGTTTTTATTTCTTGGATAGTGAAGGGATTTTATTTAAAATACTAAACTCAATTTTGAAACACCTGACTGTGATCCCAGTTACTAATTGACAATGTTCTATAACAGGAAAAGTAAAATAAATTTAAGAAATGAAAACTGGAGTACATGCCTCTGAAATTAGATTCAGTTAAAAACAAACATTTCCCCACCTACAGAGGTTCACTGGTCTATTTGCTGGGCCCAAGGGATCATTGTTATACTGTTATTCAGTCTTCAATGAAACATTACAAGTCACCGGTCTGTGTCACATTTTTAATTCAAAGGCTATGGAATTCTGCCCAACCTTTGTCAGAAGAAAGAGAAGCTGAGTTAGAGAACTAGCCCCTGAGTTTTAGTCTCAGTTCCCTAATCTATAATTCAACAGCAAAGAAATATTTGGGAGATGACATGGGTTTCCTGTAATTTTTTTAAAGTCACTTGAACCTATGACATTACATGTATTTTATTCATTTCTTTATCTCTTTAAAAATAAATTGATACCAGGCAAACAATCTTTTTTAGATAGTCTTTAATGTGCTTAGGAAACTGAAAAAAAAAAAGAAAGATAATTCTTTTAAACAGTTTGAAGTCTCAGAAGTCAAAGGTTGAATCTTTTGTTGTTGTTGACATTTCCATATTTCTTCTCCAGCATTTCCACCTAATGTATTTCACGAAAGATACTTAAGAAACTATTGTGAAAGGTTTTCTATATATAGATCTTATTTTCCTTCTTAGTATTGTTTGTCATGGTTTCTTAGCAGTTAGAAAATAGTCTTTTCCCATTATAATTTGGTCTTTCCACATTTGGCAAAAATCTGTTCTCAATTCAAAAAATGCTGAAATTTTCACATATTTTTTCTGAACTTGCTTTCTTGCTAATGCTCAAAGCTCAGCCATGAATCAAGAAATGTGCATGTGAATCAACTACTATTGCAAATTCAGCTGTAGTATTGCATGTAGACTGATTTGAGCAACTATAGTTTTATTTCTCCTCAAATTAACTGATTTCTTAACATTGAAAACATAAAAATGTAAAAAATATTGTATCAACTACAATCAACATAATGTTGATTACCTTTATACATATTTCCCATCTACTGTACTACTTGGATTTAACTTTAACATCATCATCAGCTTGCCTCCCAACATTTCCTCTCTGCCCCCTCTTCCCCATCAACTGGAAATTCATCTTGGGAGATTGTATCAGCTTTGGTACTCATACCTCATCAACACCCTAGTAGCCTCTATTACTGTGAGTAGAAGGCTGGAGGCCAAAGCAAAAAATCCTCTCAGAGACTTCATTTAAAGAGTGTTCAGAAGCTCAATCAAACTGTTTATAACCTACCAGTTTCACCATTTGTATATTATTCCATCATGATGCCTGTACTGCATTTCTACAACCCCACCCCTCAATATTAGCTTGCTTTTGGTATTAGAATACAAGCTCTTTGAGGGCAGGGCCCGTCTTTTTTTATTTATATTCTCAGTGCTTAGCATAATGTCTAATACATAGGTATTTAACAAATGTTTAGTGTGTTGTATTATTGCATTGTATTTTATTTTATAACTCTGTCCTAGACTTTATATTACCATTTTATAGTACAATTTCTACATCCTTGGTATATGAATATATTATACATAATTTTTTTTATCTGTGAGTTTAAGAGGGTGTTGAAATTGGAGATCAGCAACTCTTTCTTTAGTCTTAAAAGGGCTGCCTAGGCACTGAGGTTAGCTTTTTTGTTGTTTAGTCATTCTCTTTTGTCCAGTTCTCTGTGGACCATAGCATGTTATGTCCTTCCAACCTGAGGGGCTCATCTTCTGATGCCATTTTTGTTGTTATTGTTGTTTTTTAGCATTTTTAAAACTGTACATGGGGTTTTCTTGGCAAAGATACTAGAGTGGTTTGCCATTTCTTTCTCCAGTTTTTTGCAGGCAGAAGTTAAATGACTTGCCCAAGGTCTAAGTGTATACTAGTATGATCATATATACTACCAAGGTCATATTTGAACTCTGGTTCTTTCTGACTCCAGGCCCAGTGCTCTATGTACTGCACCATCTAGCTGCCTTGAGAGGTTAACTACTTTGTCCCTTATCAGACAGCTAAATATGTGTCAAAAACAAGATCACAGATCTAAGGGATCGTAGAAGCTTGTATGGGTACAATCTGAATCTAATTCTTCCTAACTCCATAGTCAAACTTAATACACCATTCTGCCCCTTAGTCTCAACATCATCATCATCATCACAGATGACACAGCATTTTGAGGTTGGCAAAACATATCATATCACTTAATCTCAATTAAAATCAGAATTTTCAAATATTAAATGTAATTTTACTTATTTGACAATCATATTTTATTTATAATCTACAAATATAAGACGAAGTCACTTCAACAAGAGCATGCTTTGCTTATTCGTATTTTCTTAAATGTAGAAGGGCAAATAACTTGTGAATGGCAACACCTGGTCTTAGGTAAAGAGAGACAAAATAGACAAAACTTTTGTTGAAGGCATCACCATTCTTTCACTCTCTCAGGTTCATAATTTGGTGTTGTTTTGTATTCTTTACTCTCTCAACTCACATATCAAATCAGTTGCCAAATCTAGACTAGTATTTTAGCTTTGCAACATCTCTCCCATCTGACCCTTTTAAATTTGTGACTTCATCACCTCTCACCTATATTGCTGTCTCAAAGCTCACACCACTCTAGGCCACGCTACACATGGCAGTCAAAGTAATTTTCCTTAACCAAATCACATCACTCCCATACTCAACCAACTTCCATTGCTTCCTATTGCCTCCAGCACAAAATATAAACTTTAAAGTCTTAGTAGAGTGCCTAGCACACAGAAGGTGTGTGTGCATGCATGTATGTGTTACACAGAAGGTGTTTGTGTGTATGTTCTTATTCTCTTTTCTTTTCCACCTATACAACCTGGCCCTTCCAGTTTTAATAAACATTATTCCTTCTCTTGCATTTTGTGATCCAACCCAATTGGCCTTCTCTCTGTTACCTATTATTCTGTTTCTGATCTTTATACTACAGGTTGTCCCCTCATGCCTGGAATGTACTTCTTCCTTATTTCCACTTAGAGTCCTTTTCTTCCTTTAAGATATAGTTCAAGCACCATCTTCTACATGAACCCTTTCATGATTCTCCCAACTTGCTTGCTCATTCTCTCTGTCTCTCTCATATGTGTACATATACATATATATAATGTATGTATATATATATATTTGCTTTATAGTTATATTGTATATATTTTATATGTACTTATTTTCCCCATTAGAAGGAAATTCCTTTTGAGTAGGGATTTACATTCCTTGTAAGTGTATCCTCTGAAACTCTCAGTGTCTAGCACACAGTAGCTACTTAATGAATGTTTGTCAATTGATCTGATCTTCTGTTTATCTTTAAAACATTTTTTAAAACTAAAAGATCCAAAGGGAGTAAAGGTTACCAGGTACATTAGTATACTATAACAGTTTTCCCCAAATTCTTTCTTTATAGTCACAAAGGAGGAAGAATGCAGTAGATAATTTCTTAGAGATGATAATAAGAACAGCTGATATTTATAATAGCACTTTAAAAAGTCTTCAAAGTACATGGATATCTTTGAACATTCTATACCCTGGCTATTTTTAAACACCTATAGGGAATATAAAGATAAAGGGTCAATTGCTTTGGTAAAAACAAAATTATATTACCATCAAGTCTAGGTGTCAGTATTTAGCAGAAAAGGCAAATGTATAGCTTAAGGACAGTCAAATTTGTCCAATTCTTCTAGTCTAGGTCTTTGATTCTAAATAACAAAAGAAATAATATATTAAATTTACATTAATATCTTAAATTTAGGATTAATAACTAATTAGGTGTCTAATCACAAGGTATTTCCTGGCATCCTTTCTTTTCTCACAGCATATCTTCCTGACAATGTTTTAGAGAAAGTTGGCCTGATTATCTGTTTTTAGAGAGGGCACTACTAAAAGAAAGCTCCCCAAAAATCTTAACAGCTTTATTTAGATTCTGAAATTTAAATCAATTTCACCCTTTCTACTTCTTTAGATTTTAAAGAATAACCTTGCTCTCTTGGTTAGTAATCACTCATTGCATTTTCCCTACAAAAGCATTTAAACAGTATAACTTTATTGGTAAGTTTTTGTGACTTCTTAAAGACAAACAGAAAAAGTAAAAGTGTTGACAGGGGAGGTTTCAGATAGAAGAGAGCAATGGGAGCCTTCTGAGAACATCCAAACTGAAGGCCCTCTTTGGTGATGAGAGTTCACTCTACTTACTTCTGAAATGTTACTGAGAAAGCAACTCAAGACTAAAGAAAAAAGTTCGACCCAATATTATTAATTCACTATCTTACTGGCTGTCCAGTTCAGACAAAAAGAAATCAAATTCAAGTAGAAGAGTCCATCATTTGCCTTCTTTGAAGTGTAACAACCATCTTCTAGATCAAGGGGTTTTCAAGGTGAGACAGACATCTTCTTCAGCATTATGTTCTGATACCAAAGGTTATCAAATCTATCAAGGAATGTGGAAAAGTGAGTTACATCCTATCCTTTCCAAAACAATTACCAGACTTGTCTTCAATACAAGCACACTTAATATAATTCTTCCCAAAAGTCCTGTTCCCAACACTTCCACACCTGCTTCTGAGTTGGATACTGAAAGGGAGAGAAAAGTTCCTTAGGTCACAGGAAATAAGCTGACCTCCAGAGAAAATTAAAGGGAAAGGAAATCTAAATTTGTTGGAAATAAATTAATTTTCAGTCTATAGTCATTAGAACATAGTTATTACTTCAAACATTTATAAAATATGTGTTTCAAGCATTCCTCTAATGTAAAGCTCCTTTGGAAAGTCTGAAGTCAATATCCCTCAACTGGACCATTCCTTATTCTTGAAATTCATTAGGAAAAAAAAAACCCTTTTTGGGAAGCTGAATCAATGTTGATGGATAAGTAAAGTCCTATGTCGAAAGAAATATTCCTCTCCACAAGGAAAGAGAAAGTGGGATGGGAAATATTGCCTCAAAAGTCTGTATCAATGGGAAACTGGAAGAAAAAGAGAGCATGAATAATTTTTATAGAAAGATTATAATTATGAAAATGTTTTATTCCTAAAAGAAACCAAAACCATAATTTTGCTTCATTTTTCATATAAGCTTTGATTTAGATTTCTATCATTATTTTATGATTAAGAGAGGCAACGTAGTTCAGTGCATGATTATACTGCCCAAATCTGAATCAAGAAGCCCTGGGTTCAAGTACTGCCCATGCAAGCATATCCTGGTTATGTGATGTTGGACAAACTCACATAAACACTCAGTATGTTGGGCAACTAAAACTATAAAATTATGGTTGAGTTGCCAATCCTCATCAATAGAGGGAATCATTAGGACAATTGCTTCCCACAGAGATAAAACCATAGGTCCTGATCATCATCCCCCCCTATAAATATATATATATATATACATACATACATACATATAGCTATACATATGTATATTTGTGTATATGCAAGTATATTCAGTTAATTTTGTCTTATTTATATTATATACTATTATCGAAAGATTCAGCATAAATTACCTTTTTTCTAAAAAATTTTAAATGTCAGAGCATTTCTTTGTGGAATTCACAGTGCCCATGCTTCCCAAATGGTAACTATAACAAGTTATCCTTAGTAACTATAATTAGTTTCCATTTGGGAAGGGAAAAAGTTAATAGCTTTGAGTCCTTCAGGAAAAGGAATTATTTCCTCCTCTTTAGAAACTTTCACTTCCGAACATGAAATAACAAATTGGCAATTTTACTTTCTTTTTTTTTTTAACCCTTACCTTCTGTCTTGATTCCAAGGCATAAGAGTGGTAAGGGGTAGGCAATGGGGGTCAAGTGACTTGCCCAGGGTCACACAGCTGAGAAGTGTCTGAGGCCAGATTTTAATTTAGGGCTTCCCATCTCTAGACCTGACTCTCAATCTACTGAGCCACCCAGCTGCACCCAGCAGTTTTTCTTTCTTAAGAGTTATTTAGTACAATCTTAACTATTTTAGAATAATTCAATCCCAGAACTAAACTGCTATACTTAAACACCATATAGCTTTAAACTTTTAAAATAAGATTTCTCTTCTGTAAAAGATGTTCTTTAAGATTTTGTAAGGTTCTTTTTAGCCCCAAAAATGTATTTTACCACATGATAACTGTTCTTAAAACAGGATCCTCATTCAAGAAACAGTAAAAAACAAAAATCATCAATAAATCTAAATATCTTTTGTGGACTCCAAAATGGCAGATATAAGAGACACTATGAGATGAAGGACCTATAGGCTTTGAACTTTACTCCTCAGAAAAAAAAAAAAAGGACTAGATATTTTAGTAAACTTTAAACAGTCACTTGCTTTTGCCTAGCCTCTGTTGGAGGCCAGGTCTGATCAAAACCACTGAGTCAGATCTACTTTGAGGACACTGGGTGAACAGACAGAATAGACATGACAGCATGCTGTTTTGACACACCCTGTTTCAGAGTACAAACTTAAGGCATTAAAACAATATTAAAAGTCATTTACTGGGGCATAGCAAATGCAGCTATTTTCTTCTCCCCCTTCTCCCCATAATCTATCAAACTTTACAATGAGGAGGAAAGGACAACTTTAAAAGGGCAATACAAGTGAAAATTGCTAGCCAAGTCACTTTAAAAGGCAGCCAAATAATAGGAAATACATTCACTTGGCAAGCTCATCTATCCTGTATTCTTAAATAAACTTCAAAAACAAGTTGGAAAACAACCACTAACAAACCATTCCTTTTTTTAAAATAGTATGATTAGAGAAATATCTTCTGGAGTTGTCTTTCACATCAATGTATTCTTGTTTTTTTTTTTTAATTTTTATTTTGGGGTTTTGATTATGTATGATTTTGCTCTTTCAACAATGGCCAATATGGAAGTATGTTTTGCATGAAGATAATAAATAAATTAAAACAATAATTAAAAAAATAAAAAGTGTCCTGTTCCCCATCAGAAAAGTATAGTTCAAGAGTATTCTTTTGCTGAAAAGAAATATACAAAGTAAGGAATTATAACAAATTTTCTCTTATATTTCTCATGTGTTGGAGGCAGCTGGGTAGCTTAGTGGATTGAGAGCCAGTCCTAGAGATGGGAAGTCCTAGGTTCAAATCTGGCTTCAAACACTTCCCAGCTGTGTGACCGTGGGCAAGTCACTTAAACCCCATTGCCTAGGCCTTAACACTCTTCTGCCTTGGAACTATGTATTGACACAGTATTGATTCCAAGAAGGAAGTTATGGGTTTAAAAAAAAAATATATATATATATAAAGCTATATATATTTCTCATGTGTTCTTAATAGGATCACTATTCTGGAAATGATCAAATAAATTATAAAAAAAAATAGTATCACTATTCTACAGTTGCTTCATAAATGTTAAGCAGTGATAACTCACATAACATTTGATGATATTGATAACTGACATTCATATACTTTAAAAGTTTGCAAAGTGCTTCAATACATCATCTCATTTGAGATTTGAAATAACCCTGTGAAATTAAGGATTATACAAATTATTCCCAATTAACAGTTGAGGAAACTGCAATCTTATAGAGATGAAGCTGCCTAGGTCAAATACAGAGCAGAGATTTTAGATTCCAAGTGCCCAAATGGCAACCCTCTGCTGCATGTGAGTCCCCTGCCTTACCTCAGAAAGTAGAGGGAGGAAGTACTCCCACTGGGCTGCTGAGCAGAGGGGCATATAATGGGAGAAATATCAAGGAGTAGGGAAGGGGGCAGCCCCCTCTGGTCCACATGTATGCGATAGATTTGCCAAAATATATTTAGGGTGAACACAAATAGGGGAGTGACTGCCAGAGAGGGCAGTTTTGGTCTAGGGAATCTATGGGATAAGTGGATACATAGGACTCTCCTTTCTAAAACCAATGGAAATACTGATTTAACCATTGTTTGCAGAGCAAGAAGTGGCACGGATGGAGAGAAGGTATGAATCCTAATAAAGAGAAGACAGTGAGATGGTATATAAAGTGTTTAGATGAATTACCAATCAGATCAACTCACTCTATCATACAAATCCAAAACTGGTTAAATTAACTCATTCATTCCTGAATGGGTATGGTGTCTCTGGTGGTCTGAAGATGATGTTACACATGAAGAAAGGAATCCATAAAATAATGGACAAGGTAAAAAGAAATGGAATTGGAAATTGGAAAAAGGGAAATGGAATATTTCTTCACAAAAAGTATGTCAAGAAAATTATGAAGCAAAATAAAGGAATTTTTGTACTAAAATTTTCCATATGTAATAAATTCTGAGTGTCCCAAAAAAGTTTTAGAGTACCTGTATTTGAGATACTTCCATAGAGACCTATTTTTATTTTATATTTTAAATATTAAATTCATTTGATACTTTAAGTATTAAATAATCCTTAGGAGCTTAAAGATGTACTAAGACCTTTGGGGCATCTGGTAAGGGAAATTTGCCAGCATCAAAATTTTGTCACAAAACTCCAATCATATTGCACAGCAAATGCTCATCTACTTTGAAAGTTTACCCTCTTCTGAAGTCACAGAACTTCTTTGAATTCAATATACAACCCCAAGATACTTAGTAATCCCACTATCATCACATTTCTTGAATTATCTTTTATTATGTTTTTATTTAACTTATTGACTTCATGCTTCATCTCCCCAAACAAGGATTAATTCTCTGGGAAAACACATCTAATATAAATCCTCTATCCCCCACAATGCCTAGCACCACTCCATAAACATTATCTAATTTGCTGACTGAAAATATGCAACTGTGCCAATGTTTCCCCAATAATTTCCTAATTATAAAAAAAAATAATGCTCTATTAATTCAAAATTCCTTTTTAATGCAATTCTTCAAGTCTTTCTTTGCCTCAATCACTGCTATAATAAAAATATACTTATTCAATCCTTTGGTGCCTTCAGAAAAACTTCATAAAATTATAAAGGGATAATAGCATTCATATGATATAGAAATAATGAAATATATTATAGTTTCTAATTCTCAATTCTGCTATGGTAAAAAGCTCCAGCTCAAAAAAAAAAAAAAAGATATAGTCTATTGCTCCAAAATGTGAGATGTGGAAAGGAAACTAAAACAAGTTCTTGACTTTCTGCCACTGTGTTGGAACAAGCAACAATGGGAATATTAGAGAGAGAAGAAATTGACAAGACTGACATTTGGTGGGGGAAGGGGCAACCGGGAGTGGCAGTTGGTCTTGTGACTAGCACTTCCTTTCTGGTGTTGGAAGTAGGAGTAGCTTTGCCTGCCCAGTCTCTGGATAGAAGAGCCTCTATTTTCTTCAGCCCAAAGAGACAGGCCCAACCAGCTCTGAAAGTCAGAACTTTTCTTGTTGCTTGCTGTGTACTGCTAAGATTTTGAAATTAAGAAAACTAGCAAAGATATAGCATAGACAGGAATAAGAGAAACCCTTCACCAACCTGTGAGGCCTAGCCTCAGCTCCAAAACTGAGAAAGACTCCAACCTTATTTAGGGAGATCCCTCTTCCCTTTTCCCTGATACCTCTCCAATCCGAACTGGTTATTAAAATTTGTCATATTTGAATATCGCAGTCAGATAAGTGGACTATCTTTTCTGGGGCATAGAGGGAGCTGAACCTCAGTTCAGTCATCCAACTACAAACAGTCCTTATCAGACCCCTGCTGGGCAACCAAAGTCTGGGGAAAGGCTTGTCCCTCATGAGGGCTCATGTTTAACTGCTCTGGGGCATCTTCAGCATAGAGAAGACATCCCTGCAGGCTATCATAAGTGGCTCCTTTCTTGGACACCCCATTTTGTTCAAAAATAGCCTCTCAGCAGGGGGCATCTCTCTCCTTTTGCCTCACTGGCAGCCATATTCCCTCTCTCCCTTCAACTCCTCCATTCCCTGCTACAAACTTTCCGTATCCCCTGTCCTTTATATCCAGTTCATCTTTCCCTGTAAATATTACAGAAAGGATTCATATTTTAATTCAATTTTTTAAAAAATGAAACTAAAGAGCTAGTGTCTATACTGGGTAATCTGAGCAAAAATGTAGACAGGCAGTGGGAAGGATGTGAGAAATAATTTGCTTTGTAATAATTCTAAAAAAAAAAAATCACAGATTTTCAGAATTGGTGAGTAAACAGACAAAACTGAATCACCAGAATAGGGGATGCAGATGGATATATGTTGGAATAGTTAAGAGAAGGAGAAATGGAAAATAGCAAAAATCATACCAAGTGACAGATCAAAGTACTAGCATTTAATACTTCTCACAGGGTTGACAACTTAGTCAATCAATCAATGAGCATATATAAATACTACCTCCGTGCCAGACACAAAGACTAAAATGAAACAAACAAGCCTTGTCCTCAAAGAGAGTATGAATTAGGGAGAAATACACATATAAAAGTATATACAAAAAATATAAAATAAATATAAATGTTAAAATAGTGCTAGGGCACTAGAAATTGGAGCAGGATCAAGAATGGCTTCCTGAATATTATGGTATTTGAGTATGTACTATAATTTAACTCATTCTATTCATGTGTGGAAAAAAAAAGTATCTTTAACCTCTTAAAACTTAGGTTAAAAAAAAATCACAAAACTTACTATTAAAAACAGTAGAGGAACATAAGGATAACATACTATCCACCCTTTTCTGTCCCCAAATCCTAAAATGGACAAATATAAATTAAGAAAAATTTGAAATGTAGGTTATTTTTCAAATCAAGTAACTAAAATATTACTTACCTTCTATAAAAGGAAACCAGAAAGGTATAAATGAAGTTTGTGATGAAGCATCTTATAACAGTTGTTGTAATTAATATACAGGTAGGCACCACCCTATTTCCATTTTGCCTTTATGCTTCTCCAAGATGCTCTGAAGACTAGCAAGTATCAAAGACACTAAAGAGGAAATATGATTTTTAAAAGAGCTATGAGATGAGAAGAATGGATAAAACTATAGGGAAGATGACTCTTCTGCCTAGAAAACACTTCTCACTAGAAAAACCCTTGATCCATTTGAAAGGTAAAGAAAAATGTCTAGGTAGTAAACAAAGTTGATCATATATAAACCTTGGCATACATATTAAGTACATAAATAAAACATGTGGAATATAAAGGATGGCTCTCTGGGTAGAGGTAAGGAAAGAGATACTGTAAAACAAAGAGGGAGATTTAAAAGAAATCAATAAAAATTTGCTCAAAAATAAATAAAATATGTGAGTCCAAAGTAAATATGGTTATGTTCACATTTAGAACTAAAAGGAATGTTATTAGAAGTGATTTAATATAACCCTTTGATTTTAGAGATGAAGAAACCACTGAGGCCCTGCCCAAAATCACATAACAAAATAGTAAGAGACAGGATGTAGTCTATGGCTGCTCCCAGTGCTGTTCCCAGAGTATCACAAGACTGTGCCAGGCTGTTATGTCATCATGTGGCCCACTAATGGATCAGCCAAGTAATCACAAATCCATGGGATAGCTTGAGGAATAACTAGTTCAAAATAACAAAACTTCTGGTTAATCTAAATATTTACTCTTTTTTTTTTGGTCATAAACTGTTTTTAAGTTTCTGAAACAGTAACCTGATGAAGGCATCATTACTGATTTTCTCATTCCTATGAAATACTACGATTAAGTCAAAAATAATAGTTTTGCTTCCTTTCCTGATCCCCAAATAGCACTGGGGAATACATTTGTGTTTCCTATTCCCTTCAAAAAGAAAAAGCAAATCCTTCCCACGGCTATTTCTTATGGAAACCAAATGGATTGATGGAGTTTTTAAAAGCTATGAAGAAAATAATGAGTAATCTATGGCAATTATCATGGGCCATTCAACTCCATCTTTTGAAAAGCATCAAATAGATCTTAAAAATACAGTTGTTTATCTGTTAAAAACAAAACAAAACAAAAAACAAGAGATCTGGCCAAAGAAATCAAGCAATTCCTAAGGACACAATGGTTCAGGAAAGGAAACTCCTGACCCAAAGGTGGGAAGAAATAGTGACAAAATAATTTAATGAGCCAAAAGAGAGGGAAAATTTTGTTGAAATATACTAATTTGTTTCAATGAGTAGACTGTTACCCTCACTATCTTTTAGATGCTTTAATGTTTGCAATTTTTTATAAAATTTAGCCAAGCTCACTATAAATTCATTCACTATGCCATCTGCCTTTGAAATATACACACACTCTAAAAAAGTTTTAGGGAGATTTTTATGTGTGGGTTTTTAGTTATATAATTTGTTTCTATGGAAAATCTCTCATTTGGTTTCATCTGACTGTGGTCTTTTTTTATTTTCTTTTCTACTAGAAACTGACCACTTTTTAAGACAACTACAGTAGGCTAATTTTTAACAGATATTATTATAGCTCAGGAACTGACACATTTTTAAGAAGACAAAATAAGATTTTGGTTTCAATAGTCCCTTGATACTATCCAAGTAATGCTAAAAGCAGATTCACTTTTTCCTGTAAATGAACTCTATAAAGCACAAAGTTGTAATCTTATCAGACCAGACATTTTTTATGCACGTAGATACATTCTTCATAATCATTCCTCTATTATTCAGAAAGAATGGCCACCCAGGAGTGGCTTCCCCTGCAAGGTGATCACAAGAACTTCTCTTCACTCTCAGGTTCAAAGAAGTTTGAGATTTCTCTTCTGCAGTCCTTTCCCACAACAATGGATTGGAGAAAGGTAAGGAAAAGGGGATGAAACCAGAAAATCCTTCGGATATCCTTGAGTTAGATTTGCTATACCTAATAATAAACAAGAAAAAAAAAGAGAGAAACTGGACAAAAGCATGGGTAATAGCATTAGAAAGAAAAGCTGCCCAACTAATTGCAATGGAAAAAATAAGATACCTCAGATTTGAGTTGTCCCCAGAGGTTTATCCCAACAGTAGGCACAGGCTTGCCACATTTCTATACTCCCTAACCCTAACTATCCTTTCTCCACAAAGTCCTAATCTTCTGGAACCCATACCCCAAACGATGAGAGCCACTACCTACTATAGGATTAAAGGAATAATTGCTATAAACTCAATCAATACCCACTGTGTCACGGCAACAGCAAAGGAATATGTGTTATCATTGATCCTCCCCTCTCCCTCACCTCAAATATTTGCCAGTTTTAGTAATGTCTCCTTACCTCAAGAGGCAGGTAGGTGGTGAAATGGATAAAGTCCTAAGACTAAAGTTCAAATCCAGCCTCAGATACCTACTAGCTAAGTGACCCTGGGCAAGTCACTTAAATACCATCTCAGTTTTCTCAAAAGTAAACATAAATAGCACCTCTCAGGGATGTCATGAGGATTAAATGAGATCTTTATGAAGTACTTGGCACACAGTAGGTCTCAATAAATGCTTATTCCTTTCCTCCCCATCTTCATCTCTACTGATAATACCCTAAGTACACACATGCCCTCCTTAACAGCCACCTTGCGTTAGCCTAGTGCAGCATTGGTGAACCTTCTAGTGATCGTGTGCCCAAACTATACCTTGGAGCCACCGGTGAACCTACAGCATTACTCCAGACAGTGAAGGAAGTGCTCCCATTGGACTGTTGAGCAAAAGGGAAGAATATGTGAAAAAATGTCCTCAAGGTGTGGTGGAGAGGGGGAGGGGAGCAGTCTCTCCAGCATGCTGGGGTATGCTTACCACGTCTTCACCAACATGGGTCTAGTGAGTCTTCAAGCTTCTACTGCCCTCCTTTTCCATCAATCCTTCACATAGCTAACAAAATAATCTTTTTTATTCACAAATGTGGTCATGTCATTCCTGGGTTCAAAGATCCTCAGAGGATTCCTGCTGACTTCCTATTCAAATTCAGATGTCTCTGCCTAGCATTATCTCATCCTACCATTCCACGAACATGATTGTAGTCTACTACAAGTTGGCCTCTGTTTAAAAATATATAGGCCAACTTAAAAGATATCACAGCAAGAGAAACTGACAAATTTCTAAGAAAATAAATGACTGGGGGGAGTTAGGTGGCTCAGTGGATTGAGAGCCCGGCCTAGAGATGGAAGGTCCTTGGTTCAAATCTGGTCTGATACCTCCTTAGCTGTGTGATCCTGGGCAAGTCACTTAACTCCCATTGCCTAGCTCTTACCATTCTTCTTCCTTGGAACCAATACATAGTATTGATTCGAAGACAGGAGGTAAGAGAAGGAAAGAAGGGAGGGAAGGAGAGAAGGGAGGGAGGGAATGAGGGAGGAAGGAATGAAGGAACAAAGGAAGCAACAAAGGAAGCAAGGAAGGAATGAAAATAAATTTGGTCCTTCCAAACAGAAGTATTCTCTGCTAATAATGCCCTCTCTCCTGACTCTCTGGTTGAAATCCAATTCAAGACCAAATTCAAGGAAACACAAACAAGCTTTAAAAGTAATATGTTGAAATTATTATATTTTTAAAGTTTTTATATATAATCTTTTTATGTTTTACTTTGTATATGGAAATATTCCCTGTTGCTCCAATTCAAATGCCACTCCTCCCCCAAATTTTTCCTGATTCCCCTAACTTCCCCTCAGACTTCACATAAGATTTTGTTTATGAATCTGAAATCTTATCCAAGGATCATGAAATATTGTGTATTAGAGCCCTCTGTGCTAACACTCCTCCCCACTCCATCTGCCTTAGTATGTAGTCACCTAGCACAGTGCTCAGCATGCAATAGGTGGAAGTCTTCTTAGATCTTCACAGGGCATGGCCTCAAAGTTCTTCATCCTGCTATCTGCCCTTCTCTGGATACTCCAGTTTGAGAATTTCCTTCCAAAACTGTGGTATCCCAAACCAAACTCAATAGTCCAGAAATACTCTTAAAAGGTAAGAGTGAAAAAGGATAATCATCTCCTTATTCTTGGAGGCTATGCTTCTTTTAATACAGGCTAAAATGACAATTTCTTTGGCTATTTATTATATCAAATTGCTAATCCATATATTGATTTTATAATCCTCTACAATCCCCATATCTTTTCCAGACAAACTGCTGTCTAACCATGTCTCCCACAACTTGTACTTGTGAAGTCAATTTTTGAAACAATCATAAGATCATATTTATTTACATTTACTCATTATCTTTTCTCAAATATTCACCCTTCTTCCCTATTACTTTTGAGTAACTTCTGTATTAATTCCCTATTACTAATGAGGGTACCATCAACCTTTAACTTGAAATCATTCTCAAATTTTTGTTTTCCCTTTTTCCACTCTTCATATATAATCAGTTCCAAAGTCTTGTCACTTTGATCTCCACAGCTCTGAGTTCCCTCCCCTTATGTCTACTCAATGACTACCTCCTTAGTTCAGGACTCTGTCACCTTTGATATGAAAATCTATGGTTTTCTATGACTATGAAAATCTAATTAGTTCCCTAACTTCCAAACTATCTATCACAAGCTACAAAAGCAATTTTCCTAAAAGTCAAATCACATAACTCCCCTACTCAATAAACTCCAATGGCTCCAGATCAAATAGAAGCTGTATTTGCTACTTAAAGTCCTTCACAACCTCCCTCCAATCTACCTTTTCCAGATTTACTGCCCTTCATTACTTCATTACTGCCCTTCACACAATTCTACAGACAGAACAAATTGGTTTTCCTGTTGTTCCTTACTCAGAGAATATCTCCTGCCTTCATGAATTTGCCTGAAATTCATTTTCTCCTCACCTGTACCTCTTAGAATCACTCATTTCCATCAAAGCACTCCTTGGACACCACTTCCTCTTATATGAAGCCTTTCCTGAAGCCTTCCTCCAAAGCTCTGACCTTCCCCATCAAATTACCTCATATTTAATTTGTATGCACTTATATATGTGTTGCTAACTTCCTGACAGAATATAAGTTCTAGAAGGCTGGCACTATTTTACCTCTGTCTTTGTGTGTTCCTGGCATAAGTATGTTAAATAAGTGATTACTGACTGCTTAACTATATGATTTCTCAAAGATTACTGAGAATGGTCCCTCATATCTTTAAGGCCTTGATACATAATAAACCTGGTTCTGAACTTACTGAATGTGGTAAAATGTCCCTTTGTCAGTCAGTCAATGAAGTGATTAAGTGTCTATTTTATGTCAGGCACTGTGCAATCATGAGGATACACATAAAAGGCAAAAGGTATTCCCTGCCCTCAAGGAGCTTACATCTAACAGGGAAAGACAACATAAAAAAACTGAAATAGGGAGGGAGGTACCCAGGGCTGGGTCAGGATGAAGCCCAGAGTAGTGTTAGTAGAAGAGAAATTATGAGTTAGCTGCCCTTGTATGAGCTCTCTTCTGTTCACCCTCTGTTCTTTCCAATCTTTCTCTCCTCTGTTGGACTTCTTTTGTCTCAAAGTTTATTCTTCCTTTTCAAGTTTGAAGATTCTTCTGCCTGGTTAGAGAAACTAAATAGGAATCAAGTAGGTCTGCTTCTTTCCAGTGGGATATTTATATTATAAAAGCATTCCAAAAGAGTAGTCCTATTCCTGCCATGATTATCTTACTGTGAATAACTAAAAATAATAATAATACTTTCATTTTTCTACTCCATCTACTTTTAGCCTTCCTATAAGTTTAGGCTTCTATTTTAAAAGCTAAAGGATAGTTTGTGGTTCAAGAACTTACTCTACTCTAGAACTAAAAGTATTTTATCTAAGAACTAATGAGCCTTACTGTAGAACTAAGTGTTGAGGTTGATTAGTTTTTAGGCAGGTCATACTGTGCTTTCAGGATAACAGGAAATTTAAGAGTTTTTCTAAGGCACTTTGGAAGCTATGGAGCTGATGATTCCTACTGTCACTGCTAAAAAACTGATGCATAAAATTACCCAGCAACCTATTACTAGTAAAATGTTTCCTGAATAAGTTTGGAATGTTAGGAGAAGGTTGAAAATATCATATAAACATTGGTTATAATCTCTTTCTATTGTAACCAGTAAGGGGGGAAGTCAGTCAAAATACTGGGAAATTTATCAAGGGGGGGAAGTTATAAAGCAGAAAGAACTGTATATCTGAAGGAGACCCATAAAAGTCCAAAAAAATTATAATGTCTACTTCAACTATTCTTTTTTTTTTAACCCTTATCTTCCACCTTAGAATCAATATTGTATTGGTTCCAAGGCAGAGGAGTGGTAAGGACTGGTCAATGGAGGTTAAATGACTTGCCCAAGGTCACAGGACTAGGAAATGAGATCAGATTTGAACCCAGGACCTCTCTAGACCAGTCTCTAGGCCTGGTTCTTAATCCATTGAGCTATTCAGCTGCCCCCTTCAACTATTCTTAAGTCAAACCTGAAGCAAGGAAACTGGCATGGCTAGTTGTTTAGATAATGTTTTTAGATATTTGGGAAGAATTCAGTGATAATGCTTAGATAGCAATAGTAAAATAAGAAAGCATACATCAATATATGTATATTTCCGCACTTTTTTATAACATTTGTTCAAGGTAAAATGAATTGATAAGAATGATACATGAAATGACAAAATGACTAACAACTACAAAGATACTTCTGGTGCTTGAATAACTTTAAATGATAGAATTATAATAAAAGTAGACTGCTAATTATCAGGGAGACCTTATAACTGATAACTAATTAAAAATAACAATAAATTCAGCTTAGGTATAGGTGGAGGAGGAATGGCTCTGCATAATCAGATTCTATAGTATTGCCAACACAACTTAAATTTAATCTAAGCTACTTTTCTATTTGTCTATTGAACTGTGTGGTATTAAAAACAGAAACAAACATAAGTCAAATGCCCTTTAGGCAACCATGAAATATGTAGCAGTATAAGATATATCGTCAAAGGACTTGTGTTCAAATCTTAGCCTCTGGTACTCAATCTTCTCATCTATTAAACTATGTAAGCCTATCTCTGAGGTCCCTATCAGTCCTAAATCCAATGCCTTTCTCTCTCTCTCTCTCTCTCTCTCTCTCTCTCTTTCTCTCTCTCTCTCTCTCTCACACACACACATATATAGATATAGATACACATAGGTATATACATGCATATATGAATAAATATGTATAATTATATATATAAACATGTGTGTATAAATATGTAACATTATATAACATATAACTCCATAAGGGCTGTTTCATTCTTGTCTTTATTCCTTCAATGCCCAGCACATTGCCTGGCACATGATAAGCAATTATTAAATGCCAGGCTGAATTGAATAGAAGAATGGCTATAGGACTTGAGGAACTAGATTCATAAGAAAAGACAAATGTGAAATTAAACAGTCGTACCTAATTTGGAACATTGTTCAGTTTCAATGAAATAAAATATAGTATGATTTCTTAATGTGTCAATCAAATAATTATATAATCTTTGAATTCTTCAAAACTTTTCAAAACCCATAATATATATCTATTAAAATAGAAATAATCTTAGAAAGTCTAATTTAAGCCATCAGTCAGCAAAGACGTCATTCTTTGATTTTGAAAGGCTCTTTTGTTACATCTTTTCTTGGCTGTCAGCTGATACAAACTAACCATTAACCTGGTGGTGAATGCCTGCAGGTCCCAGAGAAGCTAAGACTGGTAGATCTCCTGAATTCATGCTTTCTGAGCTACAGTAGGCCATGCCAATGAAGTGTTCATCCTGAGTTTGACGTCAATAAGGTGAATCTCTGTAACATGGACCATCATATTGCTGAAAGAGGGTCAAACCAACCCTGGTAGGAAACAGAGAAGATCAAAGTTCCCATGCTAAGTGGTACTAGAATGCCCATGATGAATCCCTGCATTTGCAAACTGGCAAGATGAGGAAATGCATTCTTTTTTTTTTTAAAAAGGAAATGTGTTCTTAAAAAAACTCAACTAATCATTATCCACCTACCCATTTCAGAAAAAAGAGAGAATTTTTTGTTCAATTATTTCAGCAGTATCTGAATTTTTGTGACCCCATTTGGGGGAAAGAGACTAGAATGGTTTTCCATTTCCTTCTCCAGTTCTTTTTATGGATAAGGAGACTGAAGCAAATACGGTTAAGTGATTTGCCCAGGATCCCATAGCTAGTGTCTGAGACCAGACTGGAACTCAGGAAATGAGTCTTTCTACATCTAGGCCTGACACTCTATCCTCTGTATCATCTAGCTGTTCCTTAAAAAGAGCATAGCTAAACATAACAGCAAAGGAAAGTAATGAATGCTGGAGGGGATGTGGCAAAGTAGGGACATTAATTCACTGCTGGTGGAGTTGTGAACTGATCCAACCATTCTAGAGGGCAATTTGGAACTATGCCCAAAGGGCGACAAAAGAATATCTACCCTTTGATCCAGCCATAGCACTGCTGGGTCTGTACCCCAAAGAGATAATGGAGAAAAAGACTTGTACAAGAATATTCATAGCTGCGCTCTTTGTGGTGGCCAAAAACTGGAAAACGAGGGGATGCCCATCAATTGGGGAATGGCTGAACAAACTGTGGTATATGTTGGTGATGGAATACTATTGTGCTAAAAGGAATAATAAAGTGGAGGAATTCCATGGAGACTAGAACAACCTCCAGGAAGTGATGCAGAGCGAGAGGAGCAGAACCAGGAGAACATTGTACACAGAGACTAATACACTGTGGTATAATCGAACGTAATGGACGTCTCCCTTAATGGCGGTGTAATGTCCCTGAACAATTTGCAGGGATCCAGGAGAAAAAAACACTATTCATAAGCAAAGGATAAACTATGGGAGTGGAAACACCGAGGAAAAAGCAACTGCCTGAATACAGCGGTTGAGGGGACATGACAGAGGAGAGGCTCTAAATGAACACTCTAATGCAAATATTATCAACAAAGCAATGGGTTCAAATCAAGAAAACATCTAATGCTATGGGGGGTGGGGGGGAGGAAAAGAAAATGATCTATGTCTTTAACGAATAATGCTTGGAAATGAGCAAATAAAATATATTTTAAAAAAAGCATAGCTAAATAATAAGACTGATTTTCCTCACATTTATAATTTACTTGAGATTAATCAATGAATACTGCAATCAGACAAATCAAAGGCAAGCATTAAAATATAAATTCTATAGCAATTAATTTAACACAAATATTTAATGTTTAGAAGTAACTTGTACTGAACTCAAAACAATAAAGTCCCTCTTGATTTTACCTCGTTCATAAACTAACGGAAAGATACACATTCTTCCCTATTATGGCATACCCCTCACATGTCCTCATTATTTAGTATTTCTTCACATAAAAAATAATTATCTTGGGCTCCTATTCAAAATTAAAAACAGGCACTTATGTTTTCAAGATTCTTCTTCATTTCTCAATTAAATTTTCTTCTCATGACTTGGAGTTTAAGTCATTCTGTTGTACCTCTTCCCCTTTCTGGCTCTCCACTTCAGGCTAAATCAAATTTCTTTCCAACTAAGCAAGGATAGGTTATCAATAGCTGCTATACTGCCAAATTGTAGGACGAAATAAATTTGTGGGAAAATAAAGAGTTTTTTCCTCCCTTATCAAAGATAAAGGAATCGTTATAATTGAGCTTATATATACAACCTGGGACTTCAGTTTTGTTTTAACTCCTAAAAGACTCTACTAAAGAGCCCTAAAAGTAGTAACTCCTTTGTGCAATTCACAGCACACTCCAAATATTTAGTAAATCTATTGCTGGTTCTATAACACAAACTGAATTTTCAAGTCACACTAACTCTATTCTAAAAAATTGTGTTATTGATATTGTATAGTATGGTAAAGGTTCATGCCCAAAATCATATACTGAGCTCAGCTAAAGTACAATCATGAATACTTCTTCTATTGCCTGAACTATTAAACTTCCTCCTTCTTGGTGTCCTAGCCTCAAGGTTCTCCCCCTGCCAATCTGTTCTCTAAATAGTTGCTAAATCAATAAAGCAGAGGTCTGACTACTTGCTTCCCAGCTCAGTAAACTCCAATGGCTCCCTATTAACTCTAGGATCAAATATAAACTATTTTGTTTAATTTTTCTCATCTATCTTTCCAAGTCTATTTGACTTTACTTCCTAACATATATTCAACCCTCCAGCTAAACTGATCTTCCTGCTATTCTTCTCTCATCTCTGTCTTAATAAGCCTAAAATGTATTCATTTCCCAATTCTGCCTCTTAAGTCCTAATTCCTTTCAAAACTCAGTTTTAGCAGCATCTCCTACATAAGACCACTCCTGATTTACACAATTGCCTGTTCCTCCACATTCTCCCTCCTCTCCAGAAAAAGATTACTCAATATTTATTTTAGCTATGTTTGTATGTGTCTATCTTTCCCTATAAAATGTAAGCTCTTTGAGGACAAGGAATATATTTATCTCTGTATTTTCAGTGCCTAGAATAGTGCTTGACACATAGTAGGCACTTTAACATGACAATAGCAGCTTGTTATACTGGATAAAATACTGAGCTTTGAGTTGATAAGACCTAGTTTCAAATTTCTACCCTTGACACTTATTAACTATATAATCCTTGGCAAGTCATTTAACCTCAATGTGCTGCAGGCAACTCTGCAAATCTTATTTACTGAGGTCACAAACTGTGATCTGCTTTAGTAAAGGGAATTCCCACTTTAAGGAGTTGCACACACTGAGGAAAAAAAATCACTGATTTTCTGTACATTAACGCTCTCTCAGTTGATCTTAACAACCTGTGAAGCAGACAAAGCAGGTATTATTAGCAAAGAAACAGAAACAAAGTAGGTGCTCACCAACTGGAGAATGACTAAAAACACTATGAACATAAGAGGCAGAGTGGAGTAGTGAATAGGAGAACTGGCAAACTGGGCTCAAAAATGGGAAGACCTGGTTTCAAATCTCTCCTAAGAAGTATATATGTAGGCTGGGCACTTGTCCCCTTCACCTCCTGATGCCTCAAGCAACTCTTAAAGTCTTGGGTTGCAGAGTAGATGCTAATTTGTTTTGCTAGTGGGGTTTCCTTCAAAAGCTGCCTACCTGGATGAAATTGCATATCCATTAAAATATGTATATGTGAACATAATGAAATGTTGTACTGTAAGAAATTATGCTATGAGGAGCATAGCATAAGAGAGCTGTAAGGGATCTCAGAGGCCATCTATTCTAACCTCTTCATTTTATAGGCAGGTTATGTGATTTATCCACGAGTAGCTAGTCAGTATGTGCCAAAGGCAGGGCCAGAACACCAAATTCCAGAGCTAATAAAACCTTTCACTGTACTTTGCTAGAATTCAGAGAAACATGGAAAGATATGCATGAACTGATAGAAAGTGAGATTCCCATGACCAGGAGAATATACACAATAGCTATAATAAAGTAAACTAAAAAATAAAACTAAAAAGAAGTCAAATCCTGAATTAGTAAAAACTAATGATGGCTTCTGAGAAAAGATAATGAAACAACATCTCCCTACTGTGGAGAGGTGGCAGTCTGTGAGGGCAAAATGTTATATACACTATTTGATGCTCCTTCAAGGGTTTTTGTTTAATTGCCTGCATTACTACAAATAGAGAGACCTTTCTATAAGCAGCTATAAAGGGAAAAATAAAATATTTTCCAAGTGGGTTTAGAAAAAGAAACTTGTGTAAAATTAACAAAAATGCAATGCTTACCAGTCCATGTGCATTAAATCATGTAATTAAAGTGCTCCAGGGTCACCTGGAGTCCTGACTTAGGAAGTGCCTCTTGGAGCTGTTGTGTCTGCTGGTCAGGGCTTGTGACCCAGATCATCCAATCAGAGAACCCTGTAAAAGTGATGTCATTGGCAGTAGAGGGAGCTGAACTTTCTCTCATTTTTGGCTGAGTCTCTCCCAGACCACAAACTGGAGCCCGGTTTCTCTCTCTTTTCTGGAGCAGCTTAACACTCCTCCTGAATCCTGGGAAGCATGGGAGGGGAGAGTTTTTTTTTCTTTTTTTTAGTTAGGGCAACCTGGTGATTTTTCTTTCAGTCTCTCATTTTTACTAATAAATCATTATAATTTAATATACAGTCTCCAAGATTAATTTTAATTATTGCAAACTGAAGTTCAAAGAGGTTAGGTCATTTATCTATCCAAAGTCACAATGCTAATAAGTAGTTAAGTCAAGACTAGAACCTGTCTTCTAACAGTTCAAGAGTTATTCCCAGGAAAACCAAGTGGACAAAAACACTAAACTTTCTGGAACTCCCAAGGATATCAACAGAAAAAGCTTGCTTTTCTCTTAATATTCATTTGTAGAGAACAGAAAAAATGAGAAAGAGGGGGAAAGCTAAAAAAAGTATGAAAAGTATCATTAAGACTAATTTAAAATCCTTCTGAAATATATAGTGAACCAAGACACTTAAGCTCTGTGAAGAAAAGGCTGGACTTATAAATGTTTTTTTCATAATGCCTAAAACATACATGTCTGTGGCTAGTGAGTTCAACTGGTTAGAACAAAATGCTGGACAAAGTAAGTAGGCCAGTTAAATGTATTCTATGCCCCTAAGTCTTAGTCAGCAATTGAGAGAATGTGTCATTAAGTGAAAGAGGAACCCAATGATAAGAATAAATCTATCCTCTCTAATAAAAGAACAATTAAATATCTATACAGATGATGGGACTGTTGACATATAAAAAGACATTATAATTAAATTACTATGTTTGATGTGTGCTAAATATTTTAATAAAAGTACCACCTGAAATCTATCTGAGAGCATTCCAAAATGGCATGTTGCACCACAGTAGGAAGATTTAATTGAATGAGTCATACAGCAGGGGGGGATGGGAATGCTATTAGGTCATATCCAAGGGTCTAAGTATTATGCATAAAATGCTCAAATTGACTTGAATGACAGTTTCAAATCCCAAAAGACTTTTAGTAGACAAAAGAAATGGGAGGGGGGTGGAAAAAAAGGATCTACTGGGGCATCTCTCCTACCTCTTGAATGTCACTGCAGGGTTATTCTCATCCCTGTATTTTCTGGTGTTTTGTCCACTTTTGTTTTGAGTATCCTAGGTAACAGTGCTTCAGTCATTTCCCTTAAAGACTGTGAATCTAACAATCTGGCATTTCTCACTGTCATCAAGTTCTCCTGACCTTCAGCTTTAGTAGTGCATATCCCTAAGGGAAAGCAGGAAAGCAGTAAGGTTTGGGGTGGGGGTTGGGGGGAGGGAGACCAGTAATCCGAAGGCTGGAGTATTTGAAGTTGAGTTCCCATCACTACTCAGCTACTGACTTCACTCCTGATCTTGGGAAGATACAACCCTTATTACATCTGTTTCTTCAGTGTTTAAGAAGAATAACATGGTGATTTTAAAAAAAGATCAAATGATATTTCTGTAAAATTTAATGCTTCTTTTAACATTTCATTCTACTATCCTGATTTCATCTGTAAATAAGGAAATATTTGCATTATCTCTCTCACAGGATTACTATTAAAGCACCTAGTAAACTTTTGAATCTAGAGTCAAGAATTTATTTGGATCTTGGTTTTGACAATGCCTGTGTGACCTTGAGTAAGTTACTTCTTTTCAATGTTTCTTTAGAAAATCAGGGGGCTAGATTAGATAATTTCTCAGATCCCTTATATCTCTGAATCTTAAAACTTTATATAGTATAGAAATGTGAATTATTACTTTTGCCATTATAAATAATCTTTCCTTGTTTCTACTTTTTTACAAAAAGCATTTAGAAAATATCACATCCATTAAATACAATATAGTACTAAGCATTCAGAATCATAGAATTACAGAATTTCAGAGTTTAAAGAAACAGTGATCTACTCCAAATTCCCATCGCCCAAGGTCATGAAGTGATTTTCCCAAGGTCATATCACTAAGTCTGGTACTCTTGTCTCCTGATTCCCAATCTTTGCAAGATAACATGGTCTCTCCTAAATGCCTTAAATCATTTATTTCAATTTTCTCTCCTCAAATCAGCTCCTCCAGACATTTAAATTGTATGGCCAAAATTTCCTCCTTATCTGCTCAATAATAATTGTATCCCAAAAAGAAGAATATATTCACAAGGGCATTTTAAGGTATATTATAACCTAAATACATCAAATTATACAGGCTCTTAATTGGGGCAGGGGATGATGGCCCAAGCTTGTGATCTTAGTTGCTGGGGAGGCTGAGGCTTGATTATAGGAGTTCTGAAATGTGGTAATACTGAAGTTCATAGGATTTCAAACTAAGGCTGGCACTAATATAGGGAGAATCTTGGAACAGGTCAGAAAAACTGAGCAGGTTAAGCTTCCATCTCAATCAGACTGGGATTGGGCCTATGAGTGATCTCTGCACTTCCAGCCTCAGAGACATAGAGAAATCATCTGTAGAGAATAAAGCGGAGGGGAAGAGTAGAGAGGAAAGAAGGGAGAAGGGAAAGCAGTGAGAAGGGAGAGAAAGGCAACTAAATGAGCAACACTTAAGTCAGATTTTAGAAAATACTGGAGACTATTTACAAAGGAAGAAATTGCTATCACCATCTCAGAAACTATGTTTCTAAGCCCAAAGTAGACAGACAAGTAACTAATATGTGGCAGAATTCTCATCTCCTTTCATCTGAAATGAAAACTAAGAATGTAATTCACTTAGTTTCCCCCTTGAAGGTAAATTACTACTGAAATTAGGAATATGTTTGATTTGTATATACCTTAACAACTGAAGTCTTGTATGTGATCTTGAGGGTTCAATTTCTATTTCCTTTTCTTAGCATATACTAGAACTACTATTCTGGGCTACACAATACAATTCTCTTTTCACCTCCCATTAGTGTAAGATACACATGCTGGTTGGTTTCATTTATTAGCTCCATGAAATACTTAGGGATACCTTGGAAGGAAAGGTGTTCTTACAAAATACCAGAAAGTAATTAATTCTCTGCCAAACCAGAATGAAGTCATTTTAGTAGTGTCCTCAGCATACTTCCAGCTCCTCCTATATTTAGCAAGACCAAACACCTCTCTAGTTACACAAAGTTTAAAAATTATTTCAATAGAAATGCACATGAGATCAGACATCTGAACATTTTGTAGCTTAATTCAGCTAGTACTAATGGTAATTGAATACTTTCACTATTGAAAAGTGATCAAATCATTGTGTGTTACTAGAGAGAGCAACTGTCACATAAACCTTTGGCTTGACATAACATCTTATTTCTAATGCCAACAAAATTTATTTCTCATAAGCAACTTTTTTTTAAACCTTTACCTTCTATCTTAGAACTGATACTAAGTTCCAAGGCAGAAGAGCAGTGAAGGCTGGCAACTGGGATTAAGTAATTGGGTCACAAAGCTAGGAAGTGTCTGACATCAAATTTTAACTGGGACCTCCCATCTCTATCACCTGGCTCTCTATCCATTGAGCCACCTCCCTAACTGCCCCAAGTAACTAATTTCTAAAGATACAAAGCATTAGATACTGAACAAGATCATTGACTTGCCACCACTTTTTTGTTACTCTTCTTTATAAAGCCTACTTTTCTTTGTCACAAAATTCTTTTTATCCTCTCCCAAGCCCTGTTTTCATACTCTTTCCTTTCCATATAAGGCAAAGCCACAATTGCATAACACATAAAAAAGAAAATCCAAGTTCAAATCTGACCCCCCCCCTAAAAAATGATGAAACAATGGCAATGTTTCATAGTAGACACTATCTCTGCCCTACCAAAATGGGAGAATTTGTGAGAAAATTTTACCAAATTCTCATCATCACTGAACCTGAAGAATTTGCTAGTGTTTGCTACTTATTTTTCTATCTGTTTACTGAAAAAGTAGCTAGCTGCTCAAGTTTCCAAAATGTTCCCCCCAAAATCATTAATAAGTGATGACTAGATAAAGCAATCATAATCAACACAATGACATTGTACCAAAAAATAATAATAATTGTACCATATTCTCCTTAGTGATCAACACATAGCATTTCCAGTTCTTGATTCACTTTTCAGTTAATTACCTTTTCCCTCTAAACATTCAAGAACCAAAGAACACATTTTTACATGCATTTGTAGAGACATATTATACTCAAACAGCTGTTGTATAATGATTCAAGCTATGCTAGTGAGTGTTACTTTAAATTACTGCTGTACAAGATCCTCCTCTTACCACCCATTCATGGTAAAGTAGTCAATTTTAAATGTTCTCACTGTTTACCAGAAAGCACAGACAGTTTAGCTAGGCAGCTGAGTTTTTTTTCCTGCCACTGACTTTGCTTTCAGGCTATAAATATCTGAAAAATGCTGTCCATTTGATGCTCTTGGATTCTGCATCCATATTTAGCTATTTGTGGCATACTTCAGTTTAAGCTACTTTAACTACCCACCAGTTCAGTCAGGTTCAAATCCAAATGATCAAGGGACAGATGGACCAGGATCACTGCTCAGATCAACCAAAAGAATAACAATGTATGTGGTTTAAGAAAGAATAGCACTCAGTTTTCTTCTCATACATGTCTCAAAAATGTTCATTTGTTCTCAAAGATAGAACCATCCTTTAAAAATCCATGAATATATGTGCGCGCACGCACACACACACACACACACACACACAGACAGTGTTTATCCAAATTCTGGCAATACATCAAACCAGGGCAAATTTACTAGAAACAAACAACCAAACTTGTCAATAGTAATTTAAAAAATAGAACCCTATCTTTACATACCTGGAAGCCAAATCACAATCAAGACTCTACCTTTGTTATATGTCATGATAGTCTCACTCTTGAAGAGTAGGCATCTTCAATTTTAATCTCTGATTAGTATATAAACAATTAACAAAATGATACCAAACAAAAGAAGTACATTACAGAATATAACCATACCAACAAGAAACATTTGGTACAGCTCCTTGAAGAGTGCCTATCCTGTGTTGTCAAGAGGTCTGGAATTTGAGGCCAAAGACCTGGGCTTGAATCCTGATGCTGCACTTCTACTTGTGTGGCCTTGAGTACAATCATTTCACCTCTATGACCCTGAGTTTCCTCATCTGTAAAATGAGGTATTTAGCCTTGACTTATAAGGTCCCTTCCACTGTTGATAATACTATGAGTATGCCCTAGCTTTAAAACCCACAGAAATATTTTAAATTGGGTCTCAAAAGAACACTAGGTCAGATTCCCCTCTCTATGCTTTTCTTGGCCCCTCACATTTAAGTCACCTCCACAAAACCTTCCTTTATTACTATACCAAAAAGGATCTCTCCTCATTCTGAATGATCTTATTACCTTGACTGTATTCATCTTATGCATTTAGCTTACTCTATTTTGTATCATTAAATTAAACAAGCATTTATTAAGTGCCTATAGAAATCTGTAATCTGAATCACAGTAATATGAATACATTTCTTATTTCTCCTATTAAGTCAGTTAACAGTCTTATATGGTAGGACAAAGATGTTAACTACTTACTTATCTTTGTATCTTCCTCTATGCCTAACCAAAGTACCTCATACATTAAAGGGGCTTGAAAAATATCAAATGAATGAGTGCTTTTATAGCCAACTCTAGACTTTCTTCTTTTAAAATTCAGTTCAATAATCTACAGATAAAATCCCTCCTTCAGAAGTGCTAACAATAACATATATAATAAGGGAATAGAGTAAACTTGGTTGTGTAAAAGACTAAATTATAACAGAATAAATGAATTTTAGGGATAGTAAGAACTTTAGAGATCATCTAGTCCAACCACCTGATTTTAATGAAGAGATTTACCCAAACCATCATAACTTCAAGGTCACAGAAACAGAGTGTGACATAGCCAGGGCCTGGACCCAAGTCTATTCTGATTCCAAGTCCAAACACTCTACACCTATAACATGGCTTGCCCAAAGTCACACAGTTTTATGGCAGAGCCAATCCTAGAGCTCAGGTATCCTGATGCTAAGGTTCTTATTTTCTGGGAACTATATTCTCAAAGCTTGGATTTCTTGAAGTCTTATTTGTAAATATTAAAGTATGATTACATTTACAGAAAAATTTCTTTTGAACTCAGTAAACGGGAAAGGCACATAGATGTTTCAAGCCAAACAAAAATTGGAGGTCCAAAAATAAAATAATCAAACCAATCATTTATTAAGGACAGTGAGCCAGGAACTGTGACTATAAAGATAACAATCTGACTAGATAGGTAGCTTGGAGATAGGGGAAGTATAGGGAAGTTAAAATTTTATTTTCTACACCAATAATTAAATTAAGTTCCTCAAAGGGCAATAAAATAAAATAAATTTTAAAAGGTACATAAGCACTGTTTGGAGAAATATACAGATTAGGTAGCATACATAGTTAGATTTATGTATGTACCTAGGTATGTATCTAGGTAACATACATATTTAACATATATAACAACATACCTAGAAACAAATAAATACCACAATATAGTGTTCATTAAAACTCAGAAGCCATCAATTACTGGGATAAGGTCTCACTATCTGACAAAAACTGATGGGAAACCTAGAGAGTTATCAACAAGAAAATAAACACAGATCAACATTTCATATCATATGCCAAGAAAAGTTCCAAAAGGATGTGACTTATACATAAAAGGTGGCATCATAAGCAAATTAAGGAACAAGGAAGGAAATACTTTCTTATCAATGGATAGAGGAAGAGTTTGTGATTAAAAGGGAAAAAAATATAGAAACTATCATAAATTCAAATATAGCTTCTGCAACCATCAGATTCATCTGTAAAAACAGAGAAGAGTCCAGGATGACATGCTTGGGAGTAAAGAAGATAGTATGGCTAGAAAATATGCAAAACTAATTCCTTTAGTTTGTAATGCACAAACAAACAAAAAAAAACACACAATGGATTGAAAATTCTCAAACATAAAATGAATGAATCAAATAGCATTTAAAAAATATTTTAATGTACAAACTCTAACCTTAGGACTATATATACGTATATTTTACAATATCTATATATATTAAGCAGCTCTTGGTGAGGCACTTCCTCAACAATTTAATAATCTTAAAGAGTTGTTTGGGGCACTGGAAGAGTAGGTGATTAGTCTAGGGCAGTGATGGTAAACTTTTTAGAGACCCAGTGCTCAAACAGCAACCCTCATGCTGCATGTCAACCCGACCCCCCACTTACCCAGACAGGGGAGGGAGAAGTCAATTCCTCTGGGTTGCTGGTCAGAGGCAGGAGATATCAGAAATGTCCTCAGGGGCATAAGGAGAGGAGTAGGAGAACAGTTCTCCACATCCACTTCCTTCAAGCATGCCAAGGGTTTGTCAACACAAGTCTAGGGTCTCACAGACAGTATGAGTTGAAGGAGAGATTTGAACCAGTCTTTTAAACAGGGGCAGCTAGGTGGAACAGAATGAAGGCCTGGAGTTCAAATCTGGACACAGACACTTAACTAGCTGGGTGACTCTGAGCAAGTCACTTAACTTTATTTGCCTCAATTTCCTCATCTGTAAAATGAGCTGGAGAAGGAAATGGCAAAACACTCCAGTATCTTTGCCAAGAAAACCTCAAATAGGGTCAGGAAGATTTGGACACACCTCTACAGCAATTTGTAAACTGAGGGTAGCTCTCTTTCTACTAAACCACCAAGTTGATCCTCCTGGAAGCCTTGCCAACCTTGGGACTATGTTGAGAAAACAGGTAGATTTATTTCAGTAGTAACATGCTAGAGAATAGTTAACACTAGATCTTAAAAATCAACCAGAATTTTAAGATTTTGTGTTGTTATAACATGTCCCTAAAGTAAATTTGTTAAAGCAACAAGGGTAGAGCAAGTGATTTGCAAGTCTAAGGAACAAGTATAACACTACTAATCATCTAAGTGTCACCCATATTCAAATTCTCATCAATCTTAGCAAGAAATGAGTGCCTGAGTAGGATTGGCAGCAGGATAGAAATTCAAGCACTAGAAATCCTAATCACATTTATTTCTAACTCAAATGGGACCTTAAGTAACTCTTATTGTGTGTTTCAATTCCTCCAGTGGAAAAATATATTTAGAAAAAGTTGCAAATCATTTTGGATGATACCAAATGATGCATCTGCAGATGCTTAAGATTCATCTAAATATCTACACACGTATAGAAAGTCTTGGAACCAAATGAATTAGCCAGTGAGAAACATTCAAAAGCCCAGTTACTTTTAAAAGACTTATGCTACACCCAGCAGAGAGGGATGGAAGGAAAAAGCAACCTGTACTTGATCTCTATATGACTATCACAAAAAGCTTAAATGTTCAAAACTAGAAGATAATATTTAATTTTTTGAGTATTTGGGTACTTTAAATTAACACTCTATACTTGGACATCTTATTTATGCCTTTAATGCCAAAGAGTTAAATGAGTAGCATCTAGTTATTTCAATATTCTGGAAGTCTACAGTACATTTTAAAATCAGCTCTTCCTGCCTGCCAGTCTTTTAGATCCTTGGGCTATAGATTTTCAAAACCAGCATAGGTTTAATGATGTGGTAAATTCTTCTTAATAAAACTCAACTTTTAATTAGAAAGGGTGGCTAATAATTCAAGAGGAATGTAAGGGCAAGTTTAATCTTTATATCGAATCGTTATAAAAATGATTATCTAGCTATTATGCAATGGGAATTCTACACAACGGCTCAGTTTGAAATCTAATCCTTGCTGTCCGGCATATCCACATAGTTCTGGACTGAACGGCTGGTTGGCTTGGGAGAGTGAGACTGAAGGCGGGGTTAAAGGTAGCAGTATCCGTCAGTTTCTATGCAAACAGAACGAAATCTGTTTAATTTCATTTCTCTCTCCTTAACCCTTATTCTTTCCTAAATCTTCTCCCTAATAGGATTCAACAAAATGCCTCAACAAGAAAGTCGTTTAGTGGATGGTTTGGAAATGAAATTTGAACCTAGGTATGACTTCAAGTTCAGCACTCTCCACTAGCCTTGTTGGGTCTGTGAAACATACTGTTGAAGAGAGTGGAAAGAGCACTAAGAGCTTCCAAGTATTCTGGCAGTCGACGCTTTTCCACCACGCCCCCTAAAAAGGGGGATGACAACCCCCCTAAAGGTGTGAGCACACCCAAGCCTCAAAGAGTTTGGAACAACTTCTCCCCAAACGTACTTCCAGTATGTAAAAGGTACAGGGAGAAATGTGATTCACAGATCCTAGAACAAGGGTCAATCAGGCATGTTAGAAGCTGAACTCTAATCAGGAGTCGGTCCCCGAAAGGATTACAAAGGGGGGCGGGGGGAGATGAAAAGGTAACCTAGGAGAGGTGGAAGATGAAGATGGGAAAAGAGAGAAGTCTATGGAGAAAACGTAGCCCAGTGCCCTCGGCCAGGCTCTTACCGTACACCCGGACCCAGCTCTGCTGCTGGCACACTGATTCCAGCAGGATCCGATCCAGCATGCCTCCGGCCACCGCGCTGCTGAGGGGGACGCCTGAATCCAGCTCATCCGGAGGCAGGGGCGAGTCCGAGTCGAGCCCCGAGTACACGTCCGGCCAGGACAGCGCGTCGCCGGCCCCGACGGAGGACGGAGAGAGCTCCATGGCGCGCCACTCGCCCGAGGATGGGGAACCCGTGCTCACCTGCGGACTGCCGGGGCTGCGGGCTCAGGTGCGCCGCGGGGCGGGGCGGACTGCAGCTCCCTGAACTGCGGGGCTGCGGGGGCGCGGAGCGCCGGTTCCGGCTCGGCCCCTCCGCAGAGCTGGCTCGCGCCGCCGCTACCTCACGGGGCTCGAGCTACCTCTTCCCTGAGGCCCAGGGCCCCCGCGGCCCCCAGCTCCCTCGCACTCGCTCGTTTGCTTCCTTGCTCTCCCCACAGCCTCCCCTCAGCCCGGGCCGGCTCTCAGGCCGGGGCGCCTCCTCCGGGCTCCGCCGAGGATCCTCCAGGCTTGGCGGCGGCGGGCGGCATCCCAGGGTGATAGACTCGAGCAATAGATGGCCGAGCGCCCGGCCTCCTGGGCAGGCGGGGAGAGCCGAGAGAGGGAGGGAGGCAAAGAAAAAGTGGGGGAAGGCCGGCCGCCCGGAGGCAGGAAGACAGGAGCAATCAGAGGCGGAGTGATTCACCTGAGTTCCCCGCCCACTTTTCCAGTCTCCCTCCTCCCTCTCTCTCCTTTCCTTTCCCGGAGCTCCTTCAGCAATCTGTGGTTCTGGTCTTAGGGAGTCGATGTGAGCGTAGAGGGCGGGGCTTCTAAGGAAAAGGCGTGTTGCACTTTTAAAAATCAAGGGAAGGAGCTGTCCTCCTCCCTTCCCTTCTCCATCGCCCCTCCCCACTTTCTTTCTTTCTTTCTTTCTTTCTTTCTTTCTTTCTTTCTTTCTTTCTTTCTTTCTTTCTTTCTTTCTTTCTTTCTTTCTTTCTTCCTTCCTTCCTTCCTTCCTTCCTTCCTTCCTTCCTTCCTTCCTTCCTTCCTTCCTTCCTTCCTTCCTTTCTTTCTTTCTTTCTTTCTTTCTTTCTTTCTTTCTTTCTTTCTTTCTTTCTTTCTTTCTTTCTTTCTTTCTTTCTTTCTTTCTTTCTTTCTTTCTTTCTTTCTTTCTTTCTTTCTTTCTTTCTTTCTTTCTCTTTCCTCCAGAACTCTTCCCTCATTGAATGTGGATAAATCTGTTTTATTTTACTGTCACCCCTAGGGAAGGATGCCTCTTACCCAAGGAGAAGGAGAATTGGCAGCTGGTTTAGGGGGTAAGATATGGACAGGGTCAGCTATCTTAGCCCTGTCCTTTCAAAGGCAGGACTTGTCATCGGCTTTGAATAGCATGATTCAGAAGTGTGGTGAAGATGGATGAACCGGCTGGAGCAAACCCAAGAAAGGGACAAAAGCGCACGATTACCTAAACATTTCTCTCTTTGCCTCTGCAACTAACATTTGGCTTTTTTTTCCCTTGCCTCCAATGATGTCACTTACATTTTGTTTGTGATCTGTTTGTACATCGTGCCTACAATCTCGTAGATCCTGGCTTTAATTTTTATACCCAGCCAGGAAGTGCCTTGTGAATTTTAGTTCAAAGGAATCCTGGTAAAAGAGACATTTCTGATTAATTCAAGGAGCCGATTTCAGAGGTTAGTTCCTTTGTGTCTGACTCCTTTGGAGCAGCTCTGTACCCCATTCAATGAATGAAATGAAAGCTTAACATTGAAAAAACTTTTTCTAAAGTTTGCATTTTTAAAAATCTTTTAATTTCCATTTTTCTTTCCTATGTAAAGGAACTGGTCAATAAATAGTCAATTTTACTCTGGATTGTCGATGTCCTGTTTGGACTCATTTGGTTGAATGAAAGGAAGTAGTTGAATTTCCTCCAAACTGATTTAGAAACACAGAAACATTTTTTTTTAATAGAGCTAAAACATAGTTTAGAAACCAACTACTCTTAACTATCTCATTTTGGAGATAAAGAGAGAAGCATAATGATATTATGGAAAGAGCAGTTAAACCTAGAGCCAAAAGCCTGGATTTGACAGAATACTTCTATTTTACTAGCCCTGTATTCTTGGGCACCTTGCTTAACTTCTCATCTATAAAATGAGAGTGATAATGGTTTTGGTTTTTTTCTACTTCAAGAAATATATTTTTAGTGTGTTTTATAAAACCATAAAGTGTTCTATAAATGAGAGCAATCATAACTTTGAAGAATGTTGAAACAAGTAAAATTTAAGTGACTTGCCCAGTCAGCAGCTACTTATTGAAAAAGAACTCATGTTTCTTGATATATGTGTGTGTGTTTTTTTATTGTTGTCATGTTTCTTCTGCTCTTCTTGGAGACAGGAGGTCCTGGGTTCAAATTTGATCTCAGATACTAGCTCTACGACTCTGGGTAAGTCACTTAACTACAGTCACCTAGCCCCTACCACTCTTCTGCCTTGGAACCAATACTTAATATTAATTCTAAGGCAGAAAGTAAGGGTTTAAAAAAATGAACTTTGATCAAAGAGAAGCTTATTGAAACATCATATTACTATAGAAGTCATGCAGGCATAAAAATTAGAAGGCAAATAATTACCATGTTTCAGCAAATCTACTGTCCACATTTGGATATATCTTTACTAGTCATCATCTATCAATTTTGTTATTTTTCAATTGTGTCCAACTCTTCATGACCTGGAAGCTGGGGAAGGAATTCAGGAAAAGCTTTATGTACAAAGTGGCATTTGAGCTGAATCTTGAAAAAAACCTGAGGATTTCAAGAGATAGAAGAGAGTTAAGAGTCTATTTAAGACATGTTCAAAGCAACTAAAGCCAGTATGGCTGGATCCCATAGCACAAGGAGAAGAGAAATGCATAAGACAAAAAATGTAGAAAGAGACCTAATTGGGAAGAAAATTAAGTGTCAAGTAGAATTTTAATTAATCCTAGAGTCTATAAGGAGCCACTATAGTTTATTGATGGGTAGTTAGGTGGAGCAGCTGATACAGCACCAATCTTAGAGTCAGAAAGACTTGTCTTCCTGAGTTCAAATCCAGCCCCAGACACTTACTAGTGACTAAACAAATAATTTATTGAGCAAGAGGGTGATATGATCCAATCCACCTTTTAAGAAAAACATTTTGTATCTGTAAGGAGGATGGATTAGATTGGAGAAAGACTTGAGTCAAGGAGACTCAATAGAAGATTATTGCAATAGTCCATTCAAGGGATGGTGAGGGCCTGAATTAGAATGGTAGCTATGTGATTAGAAAGGAGATGTATGCAAGTGATATCATAGAAATAATAATGAAAAGATCTGACAGTTGCTTCCCCAGCTGCTAATATAGCCCTCTCCAAATTATCTTGTTTTTTGGTAGATGTCTCCATTAGTGAATATGTGATGTGGATGAGTGAAAGTGAGAAGTTAAGCAAAATCCTGATGAGTAACTTGAAGAGAGTAGGTTTGGGAAGAGGGGAGCAAGATAATGAGTTTTGTTTTGAAAATGTTGAGTTTGAAGGTGCCTATGGGACATCCATTTGGAAATGACCCACAGGCAATTTATGATGTTGAAATGGAGCCCAGAAAAGAGACTGTAGAAGCAGATAGGCATATAGATCTGTGAGCCATCTGCATAGAGAAAGTAATTGAACCCAAGGGATCTAATGAGGTCACCAAAAGAGTATATAGAGAAAAAGAGAAGAAAGCCCAGGGCAGAGCCTTGGGGGTACACCGACAATTGGTAGGTGTGCCATAAATGATGAAAAGGCAAAGGAGTCTGAGAAGGAATTGACAGACAGGCAAGAGAAGAATGAAGAAAGAGTAATGTCATTAAAACCCCAGAATGGAGAGTGTCCTGGAGAAAATGGTCAGCAGTGTCAAATGTTGCAAAAAAGGATAAGGAGAATAAAATTTTAGAAGAGTCCATTTTATTTGGTGATTAAGAGCGGATTGGTAATTTTAGTAAGAATTGTTTCAGTTCAGTGATGATGGTAGAAGTCATATATATAGCAGCAAATTAATGAGTAAGAAGAGGAAATGGAGGCATCTAGCAGCATAAATGGTTTTTTTTCAGGGAATGTGACTAATAAAAGGAGATTGGGGAGTATGGAAAAGATTGAGAGAGCAACCTGGTGGAGAAAAATAGGAGAGGATGGGATCAAAGATGTACACTTAAGGATGAATCTTGGTGAGAAGAAGCCATACCTCTTCATCAGAGGCTGCAGGAGAAAGGGAAATGCATGGGAATGATGTCTAGGGACAGTAAAATGAGGAGAGAAGATGAGGAAATTCTTGCCAAATGATTTGCTGTGGTTTTTGTTTTAATAAAGCATGAGACAAGGGCTTCAGATTAAAAGATAAAAGAAAGGGGTGCAATGAAGGACTGCAATGAGATTTTGAACAGCCATTGCAGAAAATGAGATAGAGAATCAAAGTGAGAGTTCAGTTGAGATTAGGAAATAAATTTGTGGTAAATCTACTCTGAGGTTGTACTTTTATTTTTTTAATACCATTATCTTCTTAGTGTTAATTCTAATACAGAAAAGTGACAAGGGCTAGGAAATTGGGATTAAATGGTTTACCCAAGGCCACACAGCTAGGAAGTGTCTGAGATAAAATTTGAACCCAGGTTCTCCCAACTGCAGGCCTGGAACTCTGTCTACTCCTGTTATCTACCTAAATGCCCCTTTCTTGTGCTTTGATCACATAAAGAAGTGGAGACAAGAATACTTGGGTTTTAGGCCTACCTATAACACATGTTGGCACTCAGCTCCCCAAGTAACTTTCTAAAACTTTTTAATGACATAATAATTGCTGATCTGCATTGGTAAAGGGATTTTCTTCACAGGGAGTTTCCTATACCAATCAAATCAGAATTCCTGGGTATGCCCTCTTTCTTCATATATCATAAGAACCTTTGGCATTCATACATCTCCCTGTTTTATGTCTCACCTGATATTACCTAGTACTATTTTTACTTCCTAAATAATCATATCTAATTCAAAAGTACATCAGGTACTATTATATTAGATTCTAAATGTAGGGATTCCACTTTCCTTGATAGGGAAATGAGTTTGTTATAAAAATCTTTGCAAATTTTGTCCACCTTCCCATCTGTTTTTTTTTCTCTTCTTTCTTTAAGTTTCACCTTTCAATACCTTCAGGAGGGCTTTGCAGTATTGGCATGCAATCAAGCTTTCTTTTCACTCTTTTATGAGACCATTCTGCTCATTATCTCCTATAACTGTGAATTGATCCAACCATTCTGGAGGGCAATTTGGAGCTATGCCCAAAGGGCGCTAATTTAGGACTGCCTAAAAACTGTCTGCCCTTTGATCCAGCCATAGCACTGCTGGGTTTGTACCCCAAAGAGATAATAAGGAAAAAGACCTGTACAAGAATATTCATAGCTGCGCTCTTTGTGGTGGCAAAAAATTGGAAAATGAGGGGATGCCCTTCAACTGGGGAATGGCTGAACAAATTGTGGTATATGTTGGTGATGGAATACTATTGTGCTCAAAGGAATAATAAAGTAGAGAAATTCCATGGGAACTGGAATGACCTCCAGGAAGTGATGCAGAGTGAAAGGAGCAGAACCAGGAGAACATTGTACACAGAGACTGAAACACTGTGGTACAATCGAATGTAATGGACTTCTCCATTAGTGGCAATGCAATGATCCTGAACAACCCGTAGGGATCTATGAGAAAGAACACTATCCACATCCAGAGGACAAACTGTGGGAGTAGAAACACGGAAGAAAAACAACTGCTTGACTACATGGGTTGAGGGGGATATGACTAGGGATGTAGACTCCAAATGAACATCCTAGTGCAAACACCAACAACATGGAAATGGATTCTGATCAAGGACACAGGTAATACCCAGTAGAATTGTACGTTGGCTATGGGAAGGGTGGGGGAAGGAGAGGGAGGAATAGAAAATGATTTTTTGTAACCAAGGAATAATGTTTGAAATTGACCAAATTTAAAAAAATAATGTTAAATTTTAAAAAAATAATCTCCCATAATTCTTTTTCAAAAGAATTTACAGATGAGTTCCCATTTTAAGTTAGTGTTGCCCTTATCTGCTACATTTTTCTGATTGGCAATCAATTAAACCTTTACTGGTCAAGGCAGTTTTTAGGTTTCTTGGGGTTCCTTGTAATAGTAATTGATTTCAGTGCCTCTGAAATTATATTTATCAATGTCATTGTCCTTTCCTCCATCCATTTCCATTTTTTTATATCAATAACTTTCAAATAGGTCAAGTCCAGTTGTTTTAATTGCACACATCTTTTTCTCATTTTTAGTCTTTTACCTTAGTATTAATTTTCATCTTTGCTCTAAAAAGTTGATCTGACCTACTCACATAGCATACTTAAGAATGACTCCCATATCAGGAATAATCATTTATTATATGTTAAAATAATTAGGGTTTTTTTTTTGTGATGTTATTTGGTACTTGCCATGCCTAGTGCCTTCTCATTCTCTTCTGAAATTATTCATAACATAAAGATATGAGACTTCTTTGTAGTCTAAAGGTATCTGGCCTCTTTTATTCCTTAATTTAATTGAATTCAATAAATATTTTTAAGTATGTACTAATCCATATTTCTGGACAATTTTTTTTCACCATCCTCATCTATTTCTTCTTTTGCATTAAAATAATTGAGTATCAAGGTATATTGTCTTCCAAAGTCTCTTCCAGTTCTGAGATTTTATGTATGAGCTTGGGCCTTAATGAAAGAATAATCCCATTGGCTAATGAATGGTTAGTTTATATTGTATGTTTAGCCAGTATACTTTTGTACATAAACTACAATAGAACTTAAATCATTTCTCTGCTCTCTCATACTGCTGCTTACCAAGTACAATTGCTGTCAGCAAGCTGTCCCTGACAAGAGCTGCAAACTTATTAATGGTACCTATAGCTACAGGAAGAGGTATATAGGTGTTCAAGGAGGACTAACACCTCTGGTATGAGGGCTTACTGAGCCCTTTTTAGGACTGCTCATCTACTTTTGGTATCCACCTAACACTTGACTCTCACCAATGACCCTGAAAGAGAGAGTGAAGCTGATGACTGTGTAACTCTGCCTCACTGTAATCCAAATCATGTGCAAGTCAAGACATTACCCAATGACATCATTGGTCCTCTTCAAAAATGAAGGGCAAACAATAACAACTATAAGAATCACAGCTAGGATTCATATTTATGGGAAATGAAAATTATGCAACTCCAAAGACAGATAAAAAACATTTCCTAATTGTGGTCTGACCATAAACCTGAAATTATCAAAGCAGAGAGACCTGCACATAGCTAGCAAAGTCATATTCCTAAAACACAGATATGACTCTAGGTTCTACCCTACCACCATTCAAATGTTTTTAATTACTTTCTGTTGCTTCTAGGATAATACAAACTCTTTAACCTGCCTTACACAATCTGGCTCCCACTTACCTTTCGAGTCTAATTTCATAATACTTCCCTTCCTATATTCCCTGTACCAGTCAAACTGGACTGCTTATATACCTTATATACCATTCTATCTTCTACTTCTTTGCCTTTGCAAAAGTGTTTCTCTGTCTCTGAAATACATTCCTTTCTTATTTTGACCTCATCACATCTCTAGCTTCCAACAACACATAGATGAAGAACCACCTTCCACTGAACAGACCTATCTTGAACCTCCATTTGTTCACATCAGCACTTTAGTGCTGGTGAAATTACTTTGTGTGTTTGGGTATGTATACACACACACACACATATTATACACATATATATTGAACTTATTTATTTGTGGACATGTTGTATGTATGCCCCTCCCCCAAATATAAGTTTCTTAAAGATCATCTATAATCAATGCCTCCACTTCCTTTCTTCTCACTCTTAACTCTTTATTGCTTGGCTTCTGGCCTCATTATTTCACTGAAAATGTTTTGTCCAAAGTTTAAAATAATCTTTTAACTGCCACATCTAATGACCTTTTCTCCATCTTCATATTTCTTTTTGTAGTTTTTAATACCATCAATTATCTTCATCAACGTGATACTCTTCTCTTTAGATTCCCATGACACTACTCTCCTATCTGACAGGAGTCCTGTCTGACAACTCCTTTTGCTGGATCCAAATCAAGTTTATACTCCCAAAGGTCTGTCCTGGAATCTCTGGTCTTCTCCCTTTATACTATTTCACTTGCTGATCTCATCAGTTTCCATGAATTCATGGAAATTGTCATAAATTATCATCTCTATACTAGTGATTTTTCAGATACATTTATCTAGCTCTAACCTTTTTCTTAACCTCCAGACACATTTTTTAGATATCTCCATCTGGATGTCCGGTAGATATCTTAAAGTCAGCATGTTGAAAACAACTCACTGCCTCCCCCCACCTAACCCTCCCCACTTCCTTATTTTCCTGTTGTTATCAAAGGAATCACTATCCTCCTAGTCACCAAGGATTGCAACCTTGGTGTCATTTTCTCTTACTCTCTCATCCCTCTATATCTAATTCTTTAACAAATCCTGCTTTTTCCACTTTCAGGACATCTCTAATACACTCTCCTTTCTCTTTTCTGACACTGTCTCCTCCTTCATGCAGTCCCTTATCTTATCTGGAATATTGCAATACCCTTCTGGTTGGTCATCCTACCTCTATTTTCTTCCCACTCTACTCCATTCTTGACTTGATTGTCAAACTGATCTTCAGGAAACATAAGTCTGACTCTGGCACTCCATATTGAATAAATTCTAGTGGCATTCAATCACCTTCAGCATCAAATTTAAACTTTACCTTCTTAACCAGATTCTCTATCACCTTTCCAGTCTTCTTATACCTTACTCCCCCTCCACATACTCTATGATTTCATTTATATTGCTCTCCATGTTATAGTTACTCCATATCTCTTAATTCTGGACATTTTTAGTGGCTGTACCCCTTGCCCAGAATTCTCTCTCTCCTCATTTAATTTTCTTTTAAATTAAAATCCCACACTCTACAAGAAGACCTTACCAATATCCTTCAATGCTAGTGCTTTCCCTCTGTTGATCATTTCTAACTAATCCTGAGTATATCTTGTTTGAACAGTCAATTGCATGTTATCTCCCCCTTGAAATGAGGGATGATTTTTTTACCTTTCTTTGCATCCTCATTGCTTACCAGAGTACCTGGTGTATTGCTTAATAAATGCTTGTTGACTGACTGATAGTCTAAGTGTCTCTCAAATTTAAATGTATTTTGTCTTTCTTCAACAGAGAGAAAGGAACCTTCACAAAAGAAATTATTAAACACCTCTATAAATACTCATTACATTGTATAAAACAAGTTAAACAAATTCCTTGTTCTCTGTAAATCCCTGCAGACCCCAGCTTTAACCCTTGAAAATGATTTCTGTAGTCTCTAGATTGGTTTTTCTTCAGGAGAAGAATCCCCAAACTACCTAACTTTCATTAGCAGAAGATACCAGGCCCCTAAAAACAAGAAAACAATCGTTTGATTTTTAAAAAGTTAAATAACATTTGAGGACCAACTAGTTTCTTTTCCTTTAGATCAGAGCTTTCATAATATGAATTATATTTGACCTATAGATCTTAAAGCTTGATTTCATAAATATCCAAAGATAATAGCTACCCACTCCCTCTGAAGCAGCTTAAATGTTCACGCATCACTCCTTTCCTCAGGTAGCACTTCAGATCATATCTTAGGCAGAAATCCAGAAATAGATTAACTTGTAAGCTATTTTTTTAAACCCTTACCTTTGGTCTTAGAATTGATGCTGTGTATTTGTTCCAAGGCAGAAGAGCAGTAAGGGCTAGGCAATAGGAGTTTAAGTGACTTGCCCAATGGTTACACAATTAGGTAGTGTCTGAGGCTAGATTTGAACCCAAGATCTCCCATCTCTAGGTCTGGCTCTCAATCCACTAAGCCACCTAGCTACCCCCTGTGAGCTATCTTTTAATCTAGGCCACCAGCCCATGAGAGGTCCATCTATCCCAAGATAAAGCCCAATTTTCACTAATCCCTAGCAGCATACCTTACCCCACTGCACTATTGCACTACTTTGGGACTTCTCTGAAAAACTCCACCAAACCCCCATGTTGAGTACCTTTAGTGTCTTCCCCACCCCCTAGTCTTCAGTTTCCTTTTCTGTTTTGTCTTCTCCTATTAAATTGTAAGCTCCTAGAGGGCAGAGATTGTCTTTCTTTTTTTATATTTACATCCTCAGTGCTTGGAATAGTTCCCAGTAGTCAATAGAAGTTTAATAAATGCTTATTGAGTATTGACCAAAAAAAAAAATTAGAGTAAGAGAAAGGAATACAATCTATTTATAGCCATATGAAAAGGAAGTGTGTCAGGTCAGTAATAATTCAAGAAATAGAAATTAAAGCAAATCTGAGGTTCCTATATCTCACATCCTCAAGATTGAAAAAGTCATCAAAAAATGAAAAATAAAAAGTGTTGGAGGCTTATAGGAAAAACTAATATACTAATGCATTGTTAGTAAAGCTACAAACTGATCTAGTCATTTTATAAAGCAATTTGGAATTATGCCTGAAGAAAATGACTAAACCTATGCAAACCTACTCTTTGGCCCAGTAATACCACTACGAGGTCTATGACCCAAAGAAATTTTTAAAAAGAAGAAAAGGACTCATATGTGCAAACATAGTAACTCATCTTATGGTAGAAAAGAATTGGAAAAATCAGAAACTAAGGGTATGTCCATCAATTGGGAAATGGTTAAGCAAAATATGGCAAATATAGTAGAATTCTATTGTAATATGAAATAGTGAAATAGAATCAGAGAAACCTGGGAAGAACTGTATAAACTTATAAAAAATAAATTTATTGATAGAGTGAAGTAAGGAAACAATTCACACAATAACAACAATACTAGAAAAACAATTTTGAAAGACAACTCTGATCAATCACAACTTAAGATCTATGAGGTCTTAATAACAAATAATAATAATAAATAATAAAATAAATAATAATAAATAAGACCTACTTATTTACCTGGTCTGATATAGTGAGTTAGGTGAGATACAACAAAACAAGTCTTCATGGCAGAAGTTCTGAAGATGGAAAGATTAAGTCCTCAAGGATATGATTCCTGATCTGGACTACAAGGTACCTGGTAGAGTAAAATGAAACATGGCTGGTCTGATATTGTACTTGTGGAATTGATTTTTTGAACCCCTGTAAGATTTTATGTTTATCCCTGTTAAAGTTAATCTTATTGGAATCAAGCCAATGTTCTAGCCCATCAAGAACTTCTAAACTTCTAAAAATCCTAAACCAGTGTTAGCTATACAGTTACCATCTTTCCCAGTTTTGGGTCAGCTATACATTTAGTTAGCATGCTTTCCATTCTTTTATCTAAGTCATTGATAAAAAATGTTAAATAGCTGAGGTCCAAGCAGATTCCCAGTGGAGATGAGCTGACTAGGTGACATGGAACCAAAAATGTCTACCCTTTGGGCTCAGTTATTCAACCAATTTTTCACCTAATTGTGCTTTCCTGAAGCCCAAATCTATCTTCTAAGAATAACATGAGAGTCTTTTTCACATTCTTCATCAAAACCTAGCCAAACTGTATCTACTACATGTCCCTAATTCTTATCTAACCAGTTTAATAACTGTCAAAAATAATATAATTTTATTGTCCTGACTTGTTTTTGATGAGACCAGGCTGGGTCTTTGTAATGACTTCCTTCTTTTCTAGATGTTTATTAGCAGTCCCTTTAATAATGCACTTTAGACAGGGGCAGATAGATGGTTCAGTGTATAGAGAGCCAGGTCCAGAGATAAGAGGTCCTAGGTTCAAATCCTAGCTATGTGACCCTGGACAAGTCATTCTAATTGCCTAGCTTTCATTGCTCTTCTGCCTTGGAAACAATACACAGTAATAAATCCAAGAAAAAGGTAGAGGTTTAAAAAATACATATAGAATTTAAATAGGCATTGATATAAATCTTTCCTAGCTTATAGTTTTCAGACTCAATTCTCTTCCCTTTTTGAAAAGCAAGATCTGTCCTTCATCAATGTTGTAATGCCTCCGTAATTCTCCTTTGCAAATTATTCTGTTTCATTTAGCAAAGGGTGTTTAACCTTAGGATAAGGAAGAAAAAGCATTGAAGAGGCACTTCTTGAGGTATTGGGCTCCCCTTGAGGATTTGTAAGGCTTCTGGATCTTCTTGGGGGATTTTCTAAGGGAGTTAAATGAAGAAATCAATTATCAGTATAGGTGTATAATGAATTGGTATTAATATGCAACAGACTCTAGGAACTACAGCAAATTGACCATGGTCATGGGGTTTTTCCATGTCAAGAGAGACCTTACTCTCCAAAATTCCAATCTTAGCTAATAATTCCAGTTCCCCCTAGCCAAACTAGCAGTTTCCAACTTCTGCATACAAATGAAAATCACAGAATTGCATGACTGCAATTAGATCAAATCAAATCTTACCTCTGATTTAAGCAATTCTGTATTATTTTGCGAAAGTGACTTAACCTCCCTGAGCCTCAATTTTCTTATCTATAAAAAGAAAAGATTTTACTAGACTGTCTCTGAGGTCCCCTCAAGCTTTAGATCTACAAGCTGTAATGTATATAAAATGCTTTGGAAAACTTAAAGCTTTATATACATAGCCCCTGGACTGCCAAACTGGGAGTAAAGCCAAGAAGACTCAAGATGCTGTGAGTATCTATGGCAACTGAGTACTTTCCTAGACTTCACAGGACCTGTAAGGTTGACCTTGAAGTTGAGAATTCTGGGAAGAAGAAAGGATAGGAGAGTCCATTTTAGCTGAGCCATGCTAGGGTAATGTTGGGAAACAGATTGAAGTCAGAGTAATGTGCCTTACCTTCCTGCTTCCCCTGATTCAAAGATATGGTGAAGATTGTTGCTGCATATGATGGTGATCAGTCAAGTGGCTGAGTTAGAGAGACTACCAAGAGTTGACTTGGGAGGACTGTGAGAAAAGAGAAACCACTGAGTTATACTGATGCAGTGATTTACATACATAATTAGTCTGATTTGAAGTCCAAGTGCCTAGGATGACTGGAAAAGCTGCTTAAGGGGAATTTCTAGAGGTAGACAGGGAGAGATGGATAGATAGAGTCAGAGAGAGAGAGAGAGACAGAGAGAGAGAGACAGAGAGAGAGAGAGAGAGAGAGAGAGAGAGAGAGAGAGAGAACATAAGAGAAGTTTTGTATCATATTATTAGTTATCCATTTGGTGGAGGTCAGAGTTGGGAACCAAGTCATGGTTATAAGATAGAGCACAGAGAATCAGAGCAGGAAACTGGAGCCAAGGAATCATACTTTCAATGGAAAAGTCAGTTATGGTAGAACTTGGATCCTGTTATTCTCAGTGCATACCCAGAATTCTTTAGTCTGGGAGCAACCAGAGCAGTAAAATCTTTCAGAGTGTCTAGTAACTTTCAGCTTTTCTCTACAATTTATACTAGGAGACTTTATTTGAGATAATTTAAACTAGTTTTTAGAACAACTCTTATGTAAAGAGTTTGGATTCCTTCAGGAAATATAGCAAAGGAGAAACTTTTGGCTTTAAAAAGCCATTTATAGGGAGAGAGGGGGAAAGTTGAGGTGTCTCAGTGGATTGAGAATCAGATCTAGACACAGGAGGTCCCGAGTTCAAATGTGACTTCAGACACTATCCATGTGACTCTAAGCAAGTTATTGAACCTCTGTTTGCCTCAGACTACTCATCTAAAAAATTAGCTGGAAAAGGAAATGGCAAACCATTCCAGAATCTTTGCCAATAAAATCCCAAATGGGGTCCCAAAGGGTTAGACATGGCTGAAAATTACTGAACAACAGCAACAACAAAATTCAGATAATAAGAGCACCTGCTTACCAGAATTGTTGTAAGGATTAAATTGGATATTAGTAAAGTGCATTGTAAACCTTGATATGCTATACAAATATCAGCTGCTATTATTATTCCAGATAGAGTCAGGAATTAGGGCAATGGGACAGAAATGAGAGGTAGAAAGCAGGATGATACATAGCAAGGCAGATGTTTGGCCTGACCACAGAGAATGGGAAGGAAAATAATGCTTAAAGAGGCTAGGGAGATTGAGACTAGGATGTTACGTTCTTTAAAATACAAACAGAGTTTTATATTTCATCCTGCAGGCAATAGAGAGCCATTGGAATTTCTGGAGTAGGGGAATAACATGATCAACTATGTCCTTGTGGAAAGTAATTTTGTCAACTGTGTGGAGAATGGATTGGAGTAAGGAGAAACTAGCAACAGGGATGGCACTCAGAAGGCCATTGTAATAGACCAGCCTAGTGGTAATGAGTACCTGAACTAACATAGTGGTTGTGTGAGTAGAGAGAAGGGGTCAGATGTAAAAGATGCTATGGATATAGAAATGGGCAGGATTTGGCAATTGATTGGATATGTTGGGGTAGAGAGAGTGAGGATAGAGACTAATATTGAAGTTGTGAACCTGGATAACTAAAAGAATTATCCTTTATAGTAAAAGGGAAGTTCAGAAAAGGGATAAGTTTGAGGGAAAAGATAATAAATTATGTTTTGGATATGTCATATTTGAGTTTCCTATGGGACTTCCCATTTGGGATATCCAGTAGGCAGTTAGTGATTTGGGAATGGTGGTTAAGAGACCAGGGCCAAAAATATTGATCTGAGAGTCATTTACATAAGATGATAACACTGGAGATGATGAGGTCACCAAATAAGAGAATTTAGAGAGTGGTGAGAGGAAATGAAAGTTCCTTGGCAGCAAGGTCTGTTTCATATTTTTCTTTGGCTCCCTAGTTTGCTTTGGCATGCACATAAAAAGTATTTAATAAACGAATTCAGCTGAGAGTAGATCTTGGAGTCATTGACTTAGAGCTGGAGAATCTTCATAGACTAGTCCAATTTATTCATTTTATAACTGAAGAAACTGAGGCTAAAGGAAGGAAAATGAAAACCAAGGTTGTTTGGTTGTCATTCTTTGTTCTTAGAGAATTAAATTAGCATCACTATGTTGGGGTCTGGGTAAAGTGTGTCCAACTGTAGCTGATCAGAACAATGCAAACTCAAAAGTGTAGCACAGACGGGGCACAAAAAGCCCCACATGAGCAATGGAGCTGGAGATGTCTCTAAATCTGTACATCTCTTATTTCTTTTGAGATATTACAATACTGTTTTGCTCATAGAATATATGAGTTTTTTTTTTTGATGTAGGCACACATGCAAGACAGTCCTGTGCCATTATCTCCCATGTCTCACAATCGATACTAAAGTTCTTCAGAGAGACTTTAAGTGTGCTTGCCTCACTTCTTCTGATCTCCAGGTCCACACTTGCATTGTGAGTTCTCCATAAGATAATTGTTCAGGCAAACATACAACTGACTTTCAAACAATGTGGCCAGTCTTTCTGAAGCAAGCTTTAGAGGCAGAGTTGAAGCCAAGTCCTTTGACTACAGGACCAGGGCTCTTTTCATGTGGTACCATAATGCCCTTTGTGACTGACCTGTTCCCATCCTTGTGTTCCACATCTATTTCATGATGGTAGGCAACTCTTTACATACATAAAAAAACATGTCCAAGCATATGGAATTATGTGTATATTCAGATGGTACCCTGAATAAATGCTATGGCTTCATAGCAACATATAGGAACGTAGGAACACATAGTAATTCTGAGGGGAAGAGGTGAGGAGGAAGTACCATGTAATGAAGGGCTGGAGTGCTGGACCTGGAGTCAGGAAGCCCTGACTCCATACCTTCTTCAAATACTTACTAGTATCTTCAAATACTTACTAGTTCTGGGACCAAGGGCAAGTCATGTAACCTCTGTCTGCCTCAGTTTTTTCATCTGTAAAATTTGGATCACAATAGCCCCTACCTTCCAGGGTTCTTGTGTGAATAAAATGAGATATTTGTAAAGTATTTTGCAAACCACTGAATCATTAACACTATGACATTTCCTAAAAAACATAGTCAACTTGCATGGACTTCTCAGGGAGCTACAGTTCACGATGAAATTCCAGAGGGCTCCCCAATATAAGAATTCAGTTGGTGTTGCTTACAACAGTGTATCAGCCATCAGCCAGTGGCCAGTTTTAGGGGGTCAATCAAGGCATAAAGCAGTTGTTGCCCTGTTATACTCTATATTTACAGAAGGTCTAGGCATGGTACACATACTTGCTTATGCTGGAATTTGTCCACAATAACCCTGCACATACCACCCTTGGGCAATCCCTCTTCTAGGTTATGTATGGATACACCCACTAAGTCTATTTCGGAAATGTTCCAGGGACACAAAAATTGTCTGCTCTGTCAGCATGGCAACAGTATTTACAGCACCCAATGGATCCTGATACAGGCACAGGGATGCACCTGAAGACATGTTAATAGAGACTAGAAGCAATGAAAAGATACCCCAATCTACCCCTTTGAGAAGGTGCTACCCATTGCACGTGTGTTCAGACTTTTTCAATGTATTGATCAGTTTTGCAGAATTTTTTTCTTTTCTAAAAATACTATTTGCCATATGAGATGGCTCTCTGGGAGAGAAAGAGAGGTACGGGAGTCATGGCTTAATATGATGATGCAAGATACAGAAAATATCAATAAAAGTCATTTTAAAAATAAATAATAGAAGCCCTCTTGCTGAATATAGGTGACCAGAGCCAGTGAGACAACATGACAGAGTCCTGGCTTCTTGTGGTCTTTGATACATTTTACTTAGGGTTGTGAAGCATCATCCAATACTTATATCCCATAACATATATTTTGGCTATACAGGGCCTAGAAATTTCTGATATTTCATATTCCCTAACCCAAATCTGCACATCCTTCAGAATTGCCAGAACAAGAGCAGATCAATATGAAGTAAGGGAGATTCTTGGATTATAAACAACAGAAAGGCCACTTGCATTACCTAATGGAGTACGGTTCTGAGGACCATACATGGAATCTTTTGGAAGATTACATGTCATGGTATTTGTTAGTTTCTTTCACCTGGAAAAGCTTTCATCCTGAGAAACACCAAGAAAAACAACAACCTCCTTCCATAGGAGAATAAAGAAAAAAGTGAAAAGGGTGAATGGTTAGAGAATAGTTAAGGGGAATAGATAATTTTATTTAAAATTTTTTTCACTTTAAATGTTATTTATTTTTAAATATTTTTTCATGGTTACATGATTCATTTTCTCTCCTTCCCCTCTTCCCTCCCCACTCCTGGAGCTGACCAAGCAATTCCACTGGGTTATACATGTTATCCCTTGATACCTATTTCTATATTATTCATTTTTATAATAGAGTAATCTTTAAAAAAACCCAAATCTTATACCCATATAGACAAGTGATAAATCATATGTTTTCCTTCTGCATTTCTGGGAGTAGGTAATTTTAGCAGAAAGTAAGAATCAAGAAAATTTTCTGAGTTAGCTGAGGCCGCTAAACAGGAAGGGATACAGGAGCTCAACTGACTGTGCTACAGAAATGTATATCAGAAACTCTATTGGATCCAATAAATATTTCATCCAGCTCTCCTTTGCCTTCAGGAATGGGTACTGTGGAGACAGCAACTCAGCCCTTGTAAGAGGTTTTCCATGTACCACATGAGATATTGGGTAGAAGAACTGAATTTAAGGTTCTCAGAAGCTTCTAGTGGCTCAGCTATGGTGGTCTGGGATTTCCCCCGTTGTCTTTCTCAGTTTTTCTGTGTGTGTGGCCCTCATTTTTGTGCTTTTTGAAAAATAAAAAGCCAGGCACTTGTTTGCCATCTGTGTTCCACTGGGGATCTTGTGTGGTCTATAGTTGGGTCCCATATAGTTTGGGAGTCAGAACACAGAGAACTCCAAGTAGGGATTGAATGGTGACGTTGCGTACCAGAAAGACCTTAGATCTTCATAGTAGAACCCAATATCTTACCTCTACGGGACATTGTCCAGTGGTGGGTTTAGTTATACACTGTAATAATGCCTATTATTTCAGAAGATATATTCTTAGTTGTTGAACATTTCTCTAACAAAATAACTTCAGTTCTCTGCATATTAATATGTTTAAAATATTTGTGCCACATACTTGGCCCTACAGTTTAATTTTAGCAAAATTGTATTTTTTTTTTAAACCAAAGGACCAAACAGAGACATTAGAGAAACATCTGGTCGGATTTCATCAGGGTAGCAGCTAGATTTCTATTTATACACAAGTGCAGCCTTCTCTTTGTAGCTCTCAGCTGTTCCTCATTGCTCAGTATGTTCCCTTTTTCAACCTTGCCTGTCCCTCATCAAGATAGCATCTTGCACCCTGGGATATGTAAGTAGAAACCAATGTACTATCCCCTCCCCCAAATTAGGTCTCTACTCCCTGGGGGGACTTGTGTTTGAAAAAATTCATGTTCCTACTCTCTCAGTCCTGTTTCAAGAGTAGAACAACAGTGAGACTCAATTGTTTGAGTAGTTACCATCTATTCTATTTTACCAGGAATGTTAAAACTATTTGGGGGGCAATAAGGTAGGAAGAAGGTAAAGAGAAAGTGAATGGAAACTGAGGCTTCAATGTTAGTCAGGAAGGTAAAATTTCTAATCAATGTACATGAAACTAACTCAGTAAAGCTGAGATTCATTACTCTTTCCTTGTATGTGGAAAGCTAATATTGACCTTAATGTAGAAATCTACTGACCATTGGTAATAATTATTGGTATATCTTGGTATCTTATTATCTCTAATTTTAAAAAACTGACACAAATCTAACAGGAAGAGGTTATACTTTGTTCTAGCCAATGTGATTACTTCCAATCTTTTTTTTTTTAATTTTCTCTAAAAAAACTCTTTAAAAATCACTAAAAATCACTAACCTTCCCCGAAGCACTGTCCTAACAACAAAAAAGTATTGGGAAGCAACTCATTCTACACATTTAAGTGTTGGGAAGCATGCACAGAGGAATAGAATCATTACTTTCATTAGAAAATACTAGTGTTCTGTTCACACTATTCTTTTCTTTCCCTTTCTTTTTTTGGATAAGAAGTAGCCTCTGGCTACTTCTTAAAGTTAAAAATTAAATTATTTGAGTATATGATAGATAGGAAAATACAATTATAACCATGAATATAAATGGAATGAATTTATCTATAAAATGGAAAAGAGTTTTCTATTAATTCTTTACAGGGAATGACACTTTCTAAAGCAATAAAATGGAATCAACCTTTTTGAATGTCTAGCTCATGTAAGGGGCCCTTTTTTAGGGGGAAAAATCCTGATCATAAGTAGCTTCCTTTCAAGCAAGTGTGTACTTCTCTCCTACCATATATTTTAAAAAGTAATTTTAAGTAGATATCCTATGAGGTCCATTCAATATAAACCCCAACAATGGCATCGATTTTTCTTGAATAATATCAATCAAGCAGAACTACTACTGACATGTTTATAATAATGATGGACAGAACAAAAAATGAGCATTCTACTCTTCTTTTTTTTTTTTCAGATGGCAGCAATCTTGTGTTGTGGAGTGACAAATCACTCTAGTATCTTTGCCAAGAAAACCCCAAATGGGATTATGAAGGAAGAGTCAGACATGTCTGAAAAAGACTGGAAAACAAAAAAAAATGCTAGATTTTAGAAGGTATGTTAGAAAACCATAAATTTTGGCAAATCCAACCACATTTGAAATACTTTAAGCATGAGTCTAGCAACATACTTGGTATCTGTTATATAATCATCATTTCAGAACTAAAAAAGACTTCAAAGGCTATCTAGACCTGCCTACTCATTTCACAGATAAGAAAAATAAAATGATTTGCCCAAGATGGGGACTTGCTTTATGTAAGTGACAATAACAAATGGCTATGGCAGCATTTTGATCCAGGTCCTTGGACTCCAAGTCTAGCATCCTCTCCGCTTAAGGAAATGTAGAGAGGTTTATCATCAGAAGTTTGGACCCATTCAAAAATACAAAAATACAAAAACACAGAAATTCACAAAGCTGTACAACTCTTCCTCCTTATCTTTACCTTCTGGGCTTTTTTCAAGTCTCAGCTAAATTTCTTCTTTCCTTCCTTCCTTCCTTCCTTCCTTCCTTCCTTCCTTCCTTCCTTCCTTCCTTCCTTCCTTCCTTCCTTCCTTCCTTTCTCTCTTTCTCTCTTTCTCTCTTTCTTTCTTTCTTTCTTTCTTTCTTTCTTTCTTTCTTTCTTTCTTTCTTTCTTTCTTTCTTTCTTTCTTTCTTTCTTTCTTTCTTTCTTTCTTTCTTTCTTTCTTTCTTTCTTTCTTTCTTTCTTTCTTTCTTTCTTTCTTTCTTTCTTCTTCTCTCTCTCTCTCTCTCTCTTTCTTTCTTTCTCTTTCTAGAATTCTGTCTTATTACTGTTTTTAAGGCAGAAGAGCAATAAGGAGGAGGCAACTGGGTTTAAGTGACTTCCCCAGAATCTCACAACTAGGATGTGTCTGAGGCCAAATTTGAACTCAGAACCTCTCAACTCTCAGTCTGGTGTTTCTCCACTACAAGAAGTCTTTCCCAGTCCTTTTAAATTTTTGTACCCTTTGATACTATGTCCAATTTATCCTTTATGTATCTTGTTTGTACATAGTTGTTTCTCCATTATATCTCCTATTAGATCATGAGCTCCTTAAGAACAGGGGCTCCCTTTTTCCTTTCTTCATAGCCTCAATATATTAAAAAAAAGTTCTTGGCATATAGTAGGCACTTAGTCAATGCTAGCCGACTGATTGATTCTAGGATTTCTTGACCTGAGGTCCATGGATAAATTTATGAATGGTGATGGGAAAAAAATTACATCTTTGTTATTACTATCCTTTAACTAAAATTTGATATTTTTCCAGTTGCTTCAAAATATTATTCTTAGACATGATACAAAAATGGTTAAGGACCTCTGTTCTACACTAAGATTTTAGAGAGGCTGCAGTTAGTGTTAATTCAAAAATACTTATGCCAAAGAACCCATGAATTTTCAAAGCACTGGATTATAAATAATATAAAATACAGTATTATAGGTAGTTGAAAATATCCTTGACTCAGTTTTTTCAATCTTATCTTCCTCTCAACCCCTCTGCCTCTTTTTATTTTTAATTAGATCCTTTCTAGGAACTAAATTTATTGTTTATCCCTTCTCTAGGACATGTTATTCTATTTTACAGTAAATTACACCAAACTACTATAAATTTTATCATATTGTCTCTCTCTTATTAGGTTATAATCCATGAGAACAAAGACTACATCTTAATTGATTTCTATATCTCCCCTAGAACCAAGGATAGTGATTTTTTTTTACAGAGTGCATTTAATAAATTTGTAGAAATTGAAATGAACTCAATTCATTTCCTGCCTACACTTTGGTGAAGGAACAAACAAACACACTGGAGAACAAATGTCAGGCAGCAGAGAGGAGAGGAAGCCAAGGTACTAAGACAGACCATACATGACAAACCCACCCATGAATCCTGGGCAGTTAGCTTAGCAGTGCAGCTTCACATTAAAGAAGTCTGGCACATTTGATTTGTTTTCAAGGACAATCACCTTGATCACACCAATATTACTTTCACAAAATCAAAGCATTTCCAAGTTTGAAGGGATTTAGATACTACCTGATTCAACATATACATATATTTATGTATATACATATATATGTCTACCTATACATGTATTCAGTAGAATCTCATTTTACACAAATTCAACAAGGGAATTTGGGTGTACGCTATAAACAATTGAAAAAATAAAGATAGAAAAATATCTAAAATAAAAAAAAAATTTAATGCTATGCTAAATCCATGTCATTTTCCCAAGTGGCCTCATGTCTCAGCAATTTGGCCAGTCACTCTCATTCTTGCTCTGAGAAGCACTAGTGTGAATTATAACTTTTTTTGCACCAAACATTAGCTCTTACATCAATCTTTATCTGGAGTTCTTGCTTATAACATCTGCATCAAAGCAATGCTTCTCTTTGTTTCATTAATGCTATTTAGTTATTAATAATGGCCCCAAATTACAAGAGCAATGATGATGGCAGCTCTGAAAAATCCAAGAAAATTTGTAAAGTGTTTAATTAAGTACGTTTGTATAAAAATATTGATCAAACAGGATTCACTATTATGTGTAATTTTTAGCCTACATGAAGAGTCTTGGAATCTATTAGTCAAATAAAACAAGGTCCTACTGTAGATATATGCTCACATAGATATATAGATACATAGATAGATAGATATACATATACATGCATGCATTTTATATGTATACAAAAATAGATAAAAGTATTTTGTCAAAGAGGGCACTGGAAACTGGGCTGTTAGAAAAGGTCTCACGTAGAAAATAGTTCTTGAGCTGAGTCTTAAAGAGATGAAGGAATCCTAAAGGCTCAGTTCTTACCCCACCTTCTCCAATGCCACCAAACTGATTTCTGTGGTGAAATCCTATCTGGTAAGCTGTATTCCTTTCTTAGCACCATTGCTGCAAACAAGGTGATCTTCAGGAATAAATCCCTGAAATCTTTTCAGGGCTGTGTACAAACACAAGATCTCTGGCTAGAAGGGACAATAGAGGTCATCTGATCCAACCAACTCATTTTAGAAATGAAGTAAAGTGACTTTCCCAGGTAATCAATGGTAGAATCAGAATTTGAAACCAGATTCTTTGATTCCAGAAACCATGATCTTTCTGTTATACCACACTGAATTATTCTACCTCTATTCTTCCTTCCCTGGATCTTTTTTTGACTCTTTTTGCTTGGTGTTTCTTTCTACCTGTCTCTCTCAAACTATTTCTCTCTTCTAAAGCTTCTACCATAGGATAGTGCTTCAATCCCCCCAGAAATAAACAAAAGATGAAGTATTGTTATTACTTGTTTCCTTGGGAACAATTCATGACAAAAGGAAGAGGACGAAGAATGAACACCATGGTATTAGTCATGATTTATGGCATTTATGGAAAGGGGATATATTTTATATATGCCTTTTGGTTCTATCACCTGCTTCTTGGTTATCTGGATTCTAGTGTCCCCTGTTCAATCACTTTTACAACTATCATCTCATTATCCCTCATTGCACACTAGTCCTCTTTTCATATTCTGTAGCCTATCTCAACTAGCCTTTTTTGTTTCTCATATATAGCCCTCAATTTCACAGTGCTTTGGCATTGGCATTCCCCACATATGAAATGTACTTTCTTCTCAACTTCTCATAGAATTTCTCAGTTCACTTAAAATGCTATTCAAACTTTTTATTACATGTAATTTCTGGAAAAAAAAACAAACCTGTGTTCAAATCTGGCCTCAGATACTTCCACATCCTACCTGTGTGACCCTGGAAAAGTCACTTAACTCCTATTGCCTATGCTTTACTGCTTTTCTGTCTTGACCGTAACTTAGTATCAATTCCAAGACAGAAGATAAAAAATTTTTAATGGCGCCTGAACACCACCATCTACTTATTAAAAATCTCCTGATTTCCTCAGTTGCTAGTGTTGCCCATTCTTTGCCTCCATATATTTATTTGCATTTTTTCTCCTTATATTTATTCTGTATATACTTATGGTGCATCCCCTTCTGGGATAATAATCCAATTTTTACTCACACTTGAGAATTGGGTCCCTAGAGAGAAGCTGCTGCCTCAGGTTCTAGGAGGAATATGGTAAGATTGTACTAACACAATAGTTAATGTGTTCCCATTAATAATCAATCTGTAGGCACAGTTACTTCTTTTTGAAGATAATATTCTACTTCTTTTATATTCTCAGTTTGGTTAGCATAGAGCTCTGCTTAGTAGGTTCTGAGAATTCTTTTAATTTTAAAAAAATTTGTTGTGATTCTACCTTATTTGAGTATTTTGTTGATTTGACTTTCTGCCTTCTTTTAGATTAGTCAGTTTTTTCCAAGTTAATTGGTCTTTTGAAAGAACCAGATTTGGGTGTTGTTTGTTTTTGTTTTATCCTAGTTTATCTACTTTTTCTCCTCTACGTTTAACATCTCTTTTTGTTTTTATTTTAGGCTTGCCTATTTGCTAACTTTAAAAATACCTTTTTTCTGGGAAAAAAAATCTTTATAACAAAAACCTCTGACAAAGGTTCAATTTCTCAAATGTATAAGGAGCTAAGTCAATTGTACAAAAAAATCAAGCCATTCCCAATTGATAAATTTTCAAGGGACATGAATAGGCAGTTTTCAGATAAAGAAATCAAAACTATCAATAAACACATGAGAAGTGTTCTAAATTTCTCATAATTGGAGAAATGCAAATCAAAACAACTCTGAGGTACCACCTCACCCCTAGCAGACTAACCAATATGACAGCAAAGGAAAATAATAAATGCTGGAGGGGGTGTGGCAAAATTTGGACACTAAAACACTGCTTGTGGAGTTGTGAATTGATCCAACCATTCTGGAGGGCAATTTGGAATTATGCCTAAAGGGCACTAAAAGACTGCCTGCCCTTTGATCCAGCTATAGCACTGCTGGGTTTGTACCACCAAGAGATAATAAGGGAAAAGACTTGTACAAGAATACTTATAGCTGCACTCTTTGTGGCGGCAAAAACCTGGAAAATGAAGGGGAATTTTTGATTCCCATTGATTGGGGAATGGCTGAACAAATTGTGTCATCTGTTGGTGATGGAATACTATTGTGCTAAGAGGAATAATGACCTGAAGGGATTCCATGTGAACTGGAAAGACCTCCAGGAATCGATGCAAAGCAAAAGGAGCAGAACCAAGACTAATACACTGTGGCACAATTGAATGTAATAGATTTCTCTACTAGCAACAATGCAATGACCCAGGACAATTCTGAGGGACTTATGAGAAAAAATGTTATCCGTACCCAGAGAAAGAATTGTGGGAGTAGAAATGTAGAAGAAAAACATGTGATAGATCACATGGTTCAAATGGGATATGATTGGGAATTTTGACTTTAAGTTATCATTCTATTGTAAATACTAATAATATGGAAATAGGTTTTGAACAATGACACATGTATAACCAAATGGAAATGCTTGTCAGTTCTGGGAGGGGAAAGGGAAAGGGGGAGAGAAAGAATATGAATCTTGTAACCATTAAAAAAGATTCTTAACAAATTAATTAATTAAAATTTAATAAAATTAATAAAAATACTTATTTCATTCATTAATCCTCTTTCTATTTTGCTAATATATAGTTTTAAGGCATAATCCTCCCTTCCTCCAAAGAACTGCTTTAGCTATGAGTCAGAAATTTTGGCTTGTTGTTTCCTCATTATTTTCTTTCACTTGATTATCAGTTGTTTCTATGATTTGTTCTTTGACCTATTCATTATTTAGGATTTCATTTTTAAATCTCTACTTGGGTCTGTGACTTTGGTTTTTAGTTCTTAAGCTAATTGCTATTTTTAAAATTGGGTTAATTCATTAAAAGATATGTTTTCCATTTTTTAAATTTGAATTTTTACAAGTTTCATGTATGTAAAGAAATAAAAAAATTCTTCAGCAATCTCATTTAGATGATGTCATTTCTTTTATTTTTGATTTTCCTTCTGTGGGGCAGGATAAGTGGTTTCTCTAAGCACTAGATCCATATAGATTAAACTTATTGTAATGTTTCTATTTCCCATTTTAGAATATTTCTCCTATGCTAGTGTTCTTGAGTGGGATTACCTCTCAAAATTCAAGATTTCCCTCTTTATATTTTAATCCCCCCTTTTGCTTCCACATCTTTTTTCCTACCTTTGTCTTTTTGAGAGATTAGTTATTTTCCCTTATTGTTAATCTTTGACTTCATCAAATACATCACATATTCCCCTTTATTGTTTTCTTCTCCTTTCCTCTTTTATTCTTTCTCCCATTTTTTAATTTAGCCCCACAAAAAAGCCATTGGTTCATCTGTGGGCAGGCTACTATGAGATTTAGTCCATGAAATCTTAGACTTGTTCGTTTACTATCATTTTTCTTTCTTAATTTTCCCTTTTTCCCTTTTGACCTTACATGTTTTTTATTATTTTTATTTTTTTAAATCCTTACCTTCCATCTTGGAGTCAATACTGTGTATGGGCTCCAAGGCAGAAGAGTGGTAAGGGCTAGGCAATGGGGGTCAAGTGACTTGCCCAGGGTCACACAACTGGGAAGTGTCTGAGGCCAGATTTGAACCTAGGACCTCCCATCTCTAGGCCTGGTTCTCAATCCACTGAGCTACTCAGCTGCCCCCTTGCATATTTTTAGAAAGAAATTTCTTAATAGTCTCATTCTTGTTATTTTAGTTAACCCTAAAGTTGTCTTTCTTTCTAGTTTTTCCCAAGTTATCTTATTATCTATAACTCTTTGGTTGCTGTATTTGTTTACTTTTCTTATACTTATTTCTACTGATCTGAAATATTTGAATAGCAAATAATTTGTTCAGGTCTGGTTTTCTTCAAATACCTCTTTTTATTGAAAATACAGGGTTTTTTTTTCCATTAATGGTTAAGGTAAATCATGATAAGTCACACCTGAACTCCTGTGCTCTTTGGAACACATAATTCCATTCCTTTGGTTTCAAATGAGTCTGGCACAGTATTGTGCTATTTGAGTTTCCTTTTCTTTATATTAAAAGATCTTTTCCCTACTTGTTTATAGAATTTATTGTCATTAGAATTGTTAAATTTCACCAAGTCTTAGAATTTGCAACACAGTTTTGCTGTTTTTTCCAGGAAGTAATCTACAGATTCTTTTGATTGCAATCATATTTTTTGTGTTCAGAAGTTGTTGGCAGTTTTCTTCTTTTCTTTCTATTTTTCTTTCTTCTTTTCTTTCTGTCTTTCTGACTTTCTGTCTTTCTGACTTTCTTTCTTTCTTTCTTTCTTTCTTTCTTTCTTTCTTTCTTTCTTTCTTTCTTTCTTCTTGCATGTTCTTCTGGGAAATCTATAATTCTTAAGCTGACTCTGCATATCCCATCTTCAAGATCAATGTGATTTACTTATATGGAGATAATGTACTACTAGTATTATTGCTTTTTTTTTCTTCTCTTCATAAGGATAATGATATTTCTGTGGGTTTACATTCCCAATCAATTTTTCCCTCTTTTCTTTCCTTGGTATATATATACATATATATAAAATTTTCTAATTCTGTCAACTTTTTCTATTTCACAAGTCATGAATCCTAGTTCTACAACTCTTTTTTTCCTCATTTAAGTCATTCAGGAATATCTTGCTATGGTTTCATGCTCTTTTGGAATTCCTTTAGGATTCTATGACTCAGCAAGTATTGATTCATTTTCTTTTGTATTGCGATTTTTATTTTTAGACCTCTGGACTCATTTGGCTGATCTAGAGACTATATTCCCTTCTGTTACTAATATCATTCCTATTGGTTTCTCTATTTGTGTTCAAATTCTTTAATTCAGTTTTCTTCCTCCTGAGATCTTTGGCAATTTTATTCTTTCCCCCTTATATTCCTATCACTCAGTTTCTGCTTTCTTGTCCTTTGATATCAGTTTCTCTTGGTGCTGGACTTGGGGGAAAAAATAATCTGTTTCCTGTGCTGGGTAATTCATGTTTCATTGGCCTCAATCTTTGCCCCAGTGACTTTTGGGGTAACAAAACTGCCCACAGCTAGACATTAGTCTCCTTTCCCTCCTGACTAGCACATTGCCACACATGTAGTTTCCTTACCCTTTGTTCCCCAATTCTTTGGCACCAGAGTGCTTTGCTAACTATACTTCTAACTTGCAGTTCTAACCAGAGAAAACTTCTGCCTTTGATTTTCTATGTCAGTGGAAAGAAGGGGAAGTGGTGATTACAGAGGGATATTCTAGTCTGAAAAGGCTTCAAGGGCAGTTGGTTGTACTAGGGCTATGTCAGCAAACCTATGGCATGTGTGCTGGAGAGGGCTGCTCCCTTCCCCATCTCCTCTATGGTAGAGGACATTTCTCACTTTACCTGCACCTCTGCCCAGCAAACCAATGGGAGTGCTTTCTCCCTCCCCTTTGTGGGTAAGGAGGTGGCTCACATGTTGCATGAGGGTGCAGTTTGAGCACTAGGTCTCTAAAAGGTTCGCCATCACTGTTCTAGGGTGAGAATACCATATGTTGAGAGAAGTGACAAGATGAAACAGCCTGGTTTGTAGGTTCAGAGAGCAGGAACAGGACTGGGAGGAGAATACTGAGAGGGTAGGAGGCTTGAAAAGTGTTGGATCTCCATTATTTTTTAATTGCATGACTCCCACAATTAGCTCTTCAAATGTTAGCTATAAAGCATTACCCCCATAAGTCTGGGGTATAATCTTCAGCAAATACACAATCATGCAAGGGAAGAATGAGCTCAAACTTAGAATAATGGTAATGAGGCACACTTTTAGGGGACACATGAAAAAGACAACTCACAATTTCTATTACTGAAGGGTCTCTAAGTACCCCCTCTCCTTAAAAAGTCCTTACTCAGTTTCTCTCAGGCATACCTGGTCTCTGCTAGGTGAGTCACCTGAGTTGGATTCCCAGAATTCACTCTTCTCTTCTTCTCAGCTGCCAAGGAATCCATTCAAGGTTGCTTCTTCAAGTGATTGTCTCTCTTTACCTGGGTCTGTGTTTCTAATCCCTCAATTATTTCTTGAATATTCTCATACTGACAGACTTTCACATCCATTGTTGTGGTGTCTCCCTCTGGGCGAGTCACTGCTAGATCCCATGACCCACAGGCAAGGGAGGAGATTGAAATCCCCACCTCCTCTCCCACAAGGATCCCTTCCACAAAGCTCCCCATAAGAGTCTGGAACTCTGCAGGATTTAGTGATTTAAATCCTCCAGGGATGTGACTAATTTGTTCTCTCAGTGGCTCTCATTGTTCCCTTCTGATTCATTCAAGAGACTTGTTTTTACCTCATAAAGACTCTTTGTTGCTATGTTAAGACCTCTTACTCTGTGACTAAATCCTAGGACTATCTCGGCTGAGCTTGGGGTGGGGAAGAGAACTCCATACACTTCCCTTATACCTATAGTTGTCTTTGCCCCATTAGACTGTAAACTCTTTGAGAGTAGAGATTCTTGTATTTATTTCCCTAATAACTACACAGTGCTTGGCACATAGTAGGGGCGTTATAAATGCTTTCTGCTTCGAAAGTATGCTTGGTTCCCTACTGTCTATAGGATAAAATAAGGGCAGTTGGATGGCACATTGGATAGAGCACCAGACCAGGAGTCAGGCAGAGCCGAGTTCAAATCCGACCTCAGACACTACTTACTAGCGGTGTGACTCTAAGCAAGTCACTTTAGCCCTGTTTGCCTCAGGTTTCTCATCTATAATATGAGCTAAAGAAGGAAATGGCAAACCACTCCAGTATCTTTGCCAAGAAAACTCCAAAAAGGGTCATGAAGAGTTGGACATAACTGTAAACAGAAGACAGCATGAAATGCAAATTTTTCCATTTGACCATTTTCAATCTTGAACAAAACTAATCTTCCAGAATGTTTTCATATCTACCAATATACGCTCAAATTTCTAGCCAAACTGGCCTATTTTCTATTTCCCGCAAATGATATTTCATCTTCTACCTCTGTGGCCTTTAGCATAGAGAACAAGATGTTCTCTATGCATGATATGATCTTCCTTCTTGCCTCTTGGAATTTCTAGTTCTTTCCTGAAGAAACTCTTTGCTGATCCTCCTCTTTTAAGCTATTGGTACTCTGACTCCCCCTCCCTGAAATTATGTTATATGTTTTGCCTTTTCTTATTTTCCTCCAATTGAAAATAAGCTCCTTGAAGGCCAGAAGGCTATTTTTATTATTGTTTTTGTATCCCCAACCTCTGTGCAGTGAAAGAATAAAAAAATGCTTCCTGTATAGAATGGGAGGAGAAATATTGGGTAGATAGGTCAAACTCTTAAATTGTTATAGATATCTTCAAAGAGACCCTGCAATATTCTAGGACTTAGAACAATCAGCAAAACCATAAACCACATCAGATTTGATGAAGAAGTGACTAAGAGCATTTAGAAGACCTCCTCCTCAGTCAACAAATATTTAAGTACCTATGATATGTTGACACTGCTAAAGATTGATTGTAGAAAAGCAAAAAATAGTTCCTTGCCCTTCAATTGGCCAAATGGAGGAGTTTTTTAATCCTATAGACCAGGGATGGTGAACCTTTTAGAGATAGAGTGCTAGGTCCTGTCCCCATCCCAGATGGCATGCCCTGTCCCTCCCCCATCAAGTGTTGGGTACACCCTGCCCCACCACCCTTACTCCACACAGGGAAGGGAGGAAGCATTCCCAATGGGCTGCTGGTCAGAGGGGTGGGTAAAGTGAGGAATGTTCTCAGTGAGTGTTGAGAGGGGGAGGGGAGTGGCCTGTGCGCTCTGCTCCCCTCCAGCTCTGCTACCTGTGAGCCACCCACCTTATCCCCTATATGCACTCCCATTGGGCTGCTGGGCAGAGGGGTGGGAGATATGAAAAAATGGCATCAGTTATAGTGGAGAGGGGGAGGGGATCAGCTTCATCCAAGTCCCTTTGCCTTTCTAGTAATGAACTCTGGAGGGGAGGGGGAAGGGCAATCTCATGTCTGTAGAGAGTGCTCAGTATGCTATCTCTGGCACCTATGCCTTATGTTGGTCATCACTGCTATAGACAAAAAAGAACCTGTCAACATGGAAATATAGAAGTCCCCAGTTTACTTAGTTTAAAGGTAGAAACCCCAGGTTTTGATCTTGTCACAGGAGAGGTTTACCCTGAGGGAAGATCCCACTTCACGGGACAATAGACGTCCACTTCAGGTGGGGAGGTAGACCCCATCCGAAGTCAAGGAGCTCTTTTGTCTCCAGAAGCCTTTCTCAGTATATGACACCCTCCTTCAGAGGATCAAACTCAGGACCATCAGCTTGTGAGACTGACTAGGTGTTACCTACTGTGCCAAGGCTGAAGTGGATGTCTATTGTCCAGTGAAGTGGGATCTTCCCTCAGGGGGAAACCTCTCCTGTGACAAGGTCAAAACCTGGTGTTTCTACCTTTAAATTAAGTAAACTAGGGACTTCCATATTTCCATGTTGTCAAACCAAACACAATTCTTTGTTTTTAACCCGCCCATTTTTTTGGGGGGGGGGGGCATAGAATCAATGCTGAGTATTGGTTCCAAAGATGAAAGAGAAGTAAGGGGCTAGGCAATGGGGGGGGGGTGGTTAAGTGATTTACTCAAGGTCACACAGCCAGGAAATATCTGAGGCCATATTTTAAACCAGGATCTCCTATGTGGCTCCCAATCCATAGAGCCACCTAGCTGTTCCCTCAATCACAATTCTTAAGTGAATTCCACTGTCTTGGATGTTTAAATGAAGCAATAGGTTCCACTGATAATGTTAGCCATATTGACTGGTAGGTTAACCTGATTAGATTAATTTAACTGGACTAGATTATAAATCCTCATTAGATTTGTAAATTCCATGAGAGCTCCTTGAGGGACATTTATTTTACCCCTTTGTATCTTCAAAGTTTACACTGTGCCTAGCACAGTGAATTTAATAAATATGTATTGGTTGATTAGCCACATCTGCTGAATCAACCAGTTGTTTTTAACTTTGTCATTCAGGTTTTAAATGGGAGGCACAAAAATCTTTTTCTCATGAAATGTCTCTTCTAGAATGAAAATATGCCACTTTTTAATTATCTTGAACCCTCACTACTCAGCAGCCTTTTGATTCTTGATTCCTTTGCTTAGTATACTGCCCCCAAAGGGCTATTCCAATCTGTCTCAAACCCCACTCTCCCTGTTCTTTCACTCTATGTTCTCATCTCCTACTTTACTGGAACTGGGTCCATTAGAAGAGATACTCCCTCACTTTTACCCTTCCATGCTTCATCTCAAAGTATCTTTGTCATCACACTTTCCTTTCTTCCTTTTCATCTATTTTAGAAGAAAAGGTATTTTTTGTCTTTTCCAAAGCTAATCCCTACATCTGTGCTCTCAGCCTTCTGCCTTCCTGTCATTATATCCTGTCTCTAGCATCTTTTATTTATCTCCCTTCAATGGATCCTTTTCTTCTACCTTCAAACATGGACGGATCTCTATTTTGAAAAAGATGTCACTTAACCCTGCTTGCCTCCTCCAGCTAGTATCCTATTTCTCTTTTGACTGCCAAACTTCCAGAACAAGAGGTCCAGACCTGACTATGAAAACGCAAATGGAAAGAACAAGAATGGAACCATCTAAACTGAATTCTGTAAAATTATAATGATGCAGCTTGACTCCAATGAAAAACTATACATCTCTTTCCTGCTTCTTTGCAGAGTGGAGGACTGTGGGTATGAAACACTACAGTTATCAGTTATCTGGCTTTTTGATCTGTTGATGAGTTTGCACAGCTGTTTTCTCTTCTTTGTTCTTTGTTTTATAGGATTGTTCTCTGGGAGGAGAAGGGATATATTTGGAATTATAAATGATATAAAAACTAAAGTTACAGAATATTGTATTTCCAAAAAAGAAGTCCATACCTGCAACCTTCACTTCTTTACAACCTTGGCAATCTGGCTTCCACTATCAAAGCATCCTCAATTGATGTAAATGGATAGTGTAGCCCCTTGTCCCTGGAGCCTCTCCCCCTCCCTGATTGGATTGGGTTAAGGATGGGCATTGGAGAGCCCTTCTAGAGCCTTCATTTAAGGAGGGAACTCAGAGCACTCTACCTGGCTTCTCTCCTGGATTTCATCATTGTCTCTAGAAACGGATTCTATTACAAGATCACATCCAGGGGAAGCTTATATCTTTTCAGTATCTCCTGCTTCTGGAGCTCTCTCCATTTGACTACAGAGGCTAGAGTCACTTAATCATTTTCCATCTGACTACAGGAATTCATCTTCCTTTTCCCTTATTCAGCTTCTCTTTATATATTGTTATCCTCCATTAGATTATGAGCTCTTTGAGGGCAGGGACTCTCTTTTGCCTTACTTTGCATTCCCAGTATTTAGCACAGTGTCTGGCACATATTAAGTGCTTTGCTGTTATTTAGTCATTTCCATCTCTTTGTGACCCCATTTGCAGTTTTCTCAGTAAAGATACTGGTGAGGTTTGCTGTTTTTTTCTGTTAATTTTACAGATGAGAAAACTGAGGTAAATAGGATTAAGTGCCTTACTCAATAGTACATGTCTGAGGCCAGATTTTAATTCAGGTCTTCCTGACTCTAGGGCAAGTGTTCTATCTACTCTACCATCTAGATGTCCCTATTATGTAATTAATAAAAATTTATTGACTGATTGACTGATGGAGAGATCCTCCAAATGCTCTTGTCATTTTCCCCTCAACTCCAAAATTGTTTATGTTGGTTGTACTAAGCTCTAGAATATTGCATAGACTCTTTGAAGGAATCTGTAACTACTTAAGAATTTGATCTATCTACCCAAGAAAGACCAAGTGGATGAAGAAAGTATACATTACTCAAATTATGATGTACAGAATACGGGCTTCTCTTTCATTATGGATATCTGGATAGAGTACAAGTGGAAAATGCGTCAGGCCCAGAATTAAACAGTGGACTAGATTGCCTACAGGAAATTGCAAAGCTCCTTTAATGTCCTCAAACTTCCTGAGGAAACAAAAGCCTATCTTTTTAATACCAACATTCTACCATTGTTTAATGACTACAAGTCATGAAATAGAACAGCTTCTGCTGAACTGAAAATGAATATCACAGAAAGCAAGAGAGAAGAATTAAAAATGAATCTCTTATCAATAACTAGCATGCATAGAATGCTTTAAGATTTGTAAAGTATTTCACAAGTATTAACTCATTTTATTCTCCTGAAAACCTTGAGAAGTATGTGCTATTATTATACTATTTTTTTTTACAGATGAGGAAATTGAGGTAGAAAGAGTTAAACTTGTTCAGGGCTACTACGGTTAGTAAATGCCTAAGGCTAGATTTGATCTCTGGTCTTTTTGACTACAGACCAATGTTCAAGCCTCTGAACCAGCTAGCTGCCTCTGTGTAATGGAGAGAGAATGTCGTGCAGCATATTTTAAGAACAAAAATAAAAGAGATCAGGAAAAAGGATGAGGAGAAGGGAAGCAGGTAAGGGGGGTGGATAGATAGTGCATGTGTTCCAGTGGTTTCCTTAGGATGTCAGGAGAAATCAAGGAAGGTTGCCTACACTCTGCTGGGTAGACTCCCTATGGCAGACTCAGGGGATGATGTAGAGAAGCCTCTCTCAAGGAAGGAGATGGAGCATACAAATTGATGAGAATTACAGTCTCAGAGAGTTTCGGAGGAGTTGAAGATATAGAAAGGGTCAATACCTGTGATCACATGTTTGTGAACAACAAAACAGATGCAGGATATTAACCCAAATCTTCCCAACTCCAAGACATGTTCTTTCTTTTGTATGCAGTGCCTCCTTTTTTTTTCCTTTTTAACCCTTACCTTCTGTCTCAGACTCAATACTAAGTCTCAATTCCAAGGCAAAAGAACATTAAGGGGGGGTAGTTGGGTAGCTCAGTGGATTGAGAGCCAGTCCTAGAGACGGGAGGTCCTAGGTTCAAATCTGACCTCAGACACTTCCCAGCTGTGTGACCCTGGGCAAGTTACTTGACCCCATTGCCTAGCCCTTATCACTCTTCTGCCTTGGAGCCAATACACAGTATTGACTCCAAGACAGACGGTAAGGGTTAAAAAAAAAAAAAGAACATTAAGGGCTAGGCTATTGGAGTTAAGTGACTTATCCAGGATCACCTAGCTAATAAGTATCTGAGGCCACATTTGAACCCAGCACTTCCTATTTCCAGACCTGGTTCTCTCTCTACTAAGCCACCAGCTGTCCCTATACTGCCTCTTGCAGGATAATGTTAGTGCACAAAATAAAGTTTGTACTTGAGATATATTACACACTCTCTGTCCTTCTCTTGATTTGTTTTCCAGAGAAAACTAGGCTTTAGTTCAGGCATTAGAGAATGGCTAGATTCAATAGTGAGATTTCAGTAATGAGCACAGGGCCCCGAGACTTGTTTAAAAAGAAGGGACAATAGAGAGGGATAAAGGCGAAATACGACTGATAGAATAACACTGATACACTGCTAGATTCAGTCCAAAAGAAGCAATTCAAAAAGAGATCAAGCTGACTCAAAGAGGTTTTAGAACATCCTAAGGGAAAAAGAAAAAGTTGGACCAGACACAGTGAAAACATAAAACTTCCAAAAAAAAAAAAAGAGGCCACTTGACACTTAATACCTACATCCCTTTGTCTTATGTCAGCTGTCAGCCTCTGCCAGGGATAGGCAGTGACACAGAACTTTTATCTCCCAAAGAAGTGGCAATGCACCTTGGGAATAACCCTGATAGCTCAAACTACAATACAATTTTAATCAGTGTTTAGCGCTTCACATTTCAACAGTGGTCCTTATTTTAATATTCCCAAAGCAGTTCTTAAAGAACAAAAACAAGACATAAAACATACAAATATATAAAACATATGAAAACATACAAAAATAGAAAACAAAACAAACATAATTCCTACAGGGATGAAATGTTAGACCAATTCTGGTAACTCCCAGGGGCTGGGACAAAATAAAAAGTAACCCAGGAATCCTGTCACAGAAAGATGGAAATTCTGGATCCAGATATATTCTGGAAATAGCATATTCGGGCTAGCCTATGTCTTGGTTGGTCCAAAGCAAATCCTAAGGAGGCCAAGGTCATGATTTAATCCCTACATTCCCTAGTGTTCTCTTTGCTCTGATTCTGTGGTCACAAACTGCAACTCACCACCCTCTTCCCACCCTACCCAAGGCCACCTGTCTTGCAAGGGAGTGGCATCTGTCTCAAAGGGGACCAGGGTGAGAAAAATGGAAGAATCAGTGCCAATTTAGCAGCGCGCCTGAAGAAGAAATTCAAAGCATGTGCCCTTCTGACAATGAGGACAGCACATGACATTTCTGTGTTCTGTACTCTAATAAGAGTCTGCTGGCTTTATTTTCAGATCCAACAAATGCTGTTTTGAAAGGAGCAGCACTAGGAATATCCCTAAAATGAATGCCCAGAGTTGGGTATTCCACCCAGCAAAATGTGCATATATTTTCAGAATAAAAGCTAAGCACTAAAGTGGGGGCAAGGGGGAGGTCTCTGTTCATTCTTGCACAATGGCTTCCAGTGGCCAATTGAGTTGCTGTTTTACAAGTCAAAGGAAGGCTTTTCCAATTCCCAGCACTACTCACAAGGCATGGTACTTGAGAAGTGAGCTGTACTTTCTTTGTTTCTTGTGACCTGCTGAGTAATACAGCGAATTTTTCCCTCCCAATCAGAATCAAGCTGTCAGTCTTCAGGATTATGAGGAGGGCAGGGGCAAGTCAGCCTCCACCTCCAAACTCTGCAGGGAGTTCGGAAGTAAAGGCTCATTCCTGTCAGAAGAGTCAGTAGGTGTGAGTCAGGCACACAGGGAACAGCAAAATTGAGTAAGAAGGTGCCATTTTATAGTCAATTTCTTCAACCACCACCGCACAGGAATAAATAGGCTGAGAAAATGATCCAGGATAAAAGAATGATCCAGCCAGAAGTCAGGCTCAATTAAAAAAAATCCTCTTTAAATACTGTTTCATTATTAGACTTCTTTCCTTTCACTGACTGATTTTAGTTACCGGTAGAACCATTTCCTTGTTAATGGAAAGCAGTGACAGCTTTGGGAACCCCAGCAAGCCTGGGCTTTGATACCACTTCTTTGATGCCCATTTCCACTATTTACTTGGCAGGTGAGGGTGAGCAAGTGGATTTATCTTCCCATAGTCTTAGTTTCTAATAGTTGTGTAACCCTGGCTAAATCACTTAACCTCTGTCTGCTTCAATTTCCTCATCTCTATAATGGGGATAAAAATAGTACCTCCCTTGTAGGATCAACATGAGCATCAAGTGAAATAATATTTGCAAAGCATTTTGAAAATCTTTAAATACTAAAATGCTAGTTAATATCATCTTCATCCTTCATCTTCATTACTATTTTTGGAAACCAGGAATTATAATTTCCATCATGAAATAATGCAGGCAAATAGTGATCCAGTTGACTTTTTAGAATCTCAAAACATATGACCTGTGTGACCTTGGTTAAATTATTTAACTTCCCTGGGTCTCACTTTTCTCAACTGTAAAGTGAAGGAATTGATTGTCTGTGAGGTCCCTTCAAGCTGTAGATCCTTGATCCTATAATTACAGAATAATTAACTGGCACATAACTAAAGGAGGGATACCAGTGTGTAGAAGAATCTAGAAACTATGTCACATGAGTAATGCTTGAAGGAATTGGGGATTAGATTCGTTCAAAGTAGCTGTAAGAGAAGGAAGTGGAAGTGGGGGCAGGGAAAGAATGAGAACCAAATGGATAGAAGGTAAAGTAAACTTAGTGAGGCAAAGAGAAAATACTAACAATTAGAGTTGACCAACAATTGATTGGACTAAATGGTGAGACAGTGAGTGAATTCCCTTTCATTGGCAGTCTTTAAGCTGAGACCAGTGAGCCACTTGCCAGGGATACTTCTACACCTCAATACATTTAAACCCTCTTACTAATTGCATCTATTTTATTCTCTGAATTGGGTTTCTGGAGACCTTGATTAGGAGAAGCTAAGCCACTTAGATCTGAGCTTCTTGTAACCATGTTTCTTCTATTTTACTTTTAGAATCATAATCAGGTCAGCACACACAATGGGCAAGTCAATGGGATTGTCCTAGTCACCACCCCAGATTCTGGCCAGACCAAAATTTTATCCTTGGACTATTCCACTCCTTTATGCATTGTTTCCTTTTAGAATTCAAGCTCCTTGAGGACAGGATTCTGTCTTTCTCCCTAGTTCTTAGCACAGTGCTTGGCACTAACTTGGTTAATAAGTGATTTTTTATTCATTCATTTTAGGGACTATGCCTCAAACAGGAGTTGGATTATAGCCTCTCATTCACCTTCTAATTCTGAGATCTTTTTCTGAGTCCATGATACTATGATTCTATTTTTATGATCTTCTTTGTCCCTTCTTTTCTCCTTTCTTTTTCCTTTTCCCTCTCTTCTTCTGGTCTTAGTGATGGTGAAGGTTGACTCTCAGAAGTACTTATTACCCTATTTTAAGATCCTTGCTCCTACAGCAGCACACAAAGACTATTCAAAGTATTATTCAATTATTCTTAAACTTGTTATATTTTATTACTATTTCTAAACTGGTTACATTTTGATAGTGTTTCTAACTTTGTTAAATATTATCACTATTTCTAAATTGTAAATTGATGAATAACTAATCTTGGCATGGTATACTCTCCCTTCATCACTGCTGGCACTTCCTGACTGCCTTTTTCTGAGTGAGTCTTTTCCTTTCTGTTGGTCTTCCATAGATGGTCCATAGAAGATTCAAGTGATAGCTGTTCACTGATTATTTTCATATTTCATGGATGACAGGGCAGTAGTTGGACTGTCCATTTGGTGTCTATCATTTGATAGGTGAGTCAATGACCTCCTTTTTCTGTTAGAAATGTTGATATCGTTTCTGTTACTTCTTCGACCTAAAACATCATTGATACATAAGCCAATTATACTTGGCATATGCCTTTCCATTGCTTTTTTTTATTTGAAAATTTTTATTTAATTAATTGATTTAGAATATTTCCCATGGTTACATCATTTATGTTCTTTCCCTCCCCTCCTCCCACCCCACTTTCATAGAAAACAAGCAGTTTCACTGGGTTTTACATGTGTTGTTGATCAAGACCTATTTCCATATTATTAATATTTACATTAGGATGATCATTTAGAGTGTCGCTCCCCAATCATATTCCCATCGACCCATGTGATCAAGCAGTTGTTTTTCTTCCATGTTTCTACTCCCACAGTTCTTTCTCTGGATGTGGATAGCATTCTTTCTCATAGTTCCCTCAGAATTGTCCTGGATTCTTGCATTACTGCTAGTAGAGAAGTCCATTACATTTGATTATGCCACAGCTTATCCATCTCTGTGTATAAGGTTCTTCTGGTTCTGCTCCTTTCACTCTGCATCAATTCCTGGAGGTCATTCCAGTTCACATTTTAGAGATAATTTTAGGGTTGTAACTTAAAATCTACATTAATTGGTCGCCAGGGAAAAAATCCCCAATAAAATACCCAAGTCAGTCTGGAAATTTATGGTAATTTAAATTAATATAGAGGGAAGGATTTTAAGGAGAAAGAGGGAAAAGGGTATAGGATTTCTCCCGCCTGTCCTGTGCCAGAGGGAATTCAAGATCTCCACCACTAGGTCTCTGAAGGAGACTAGAGGCTTCTAAGAAGATAAAGTTTAGAAGTAAAGGAGGGAAACCCCAGTCAGAAACTCACCACTGAACCAGACAATAGCTATAGCCATGCCAAGATGCCAAAAGGCCCCACACACTGCCACTAGCCACCTCTCCGCCACCAAAGGTCCTGGAGAGAGGAAGTGATGTGAAATATATAGACCTTTTACTCTTGTGTCCCCTCCTCTAAATTTTCACATCTACCAATGATATCAGAGGCTTTTCTCTAGGACTGCCCATTCTTTAGTTCTCATCTTCTTTGATTAGATTATATCTTTTGAGTTACTTAACACTTCTTTGTTAAGTTCACCTTTTGTTAGTTTCTTAACCTTTTTGTGATTAATTTACCCTTTATAGTTACTTAATACCTTTTTGTATTAAGATCTAAAAATAGACTTAGCTTAAAGTTCTAATTTCTCTACAAAGTAAGAACTAAGTACCTTCATTGTTTAATCAGGAGATTACAACTTTATCTTCACCATAAAGTAAGATCTAAGTAGGGTGGAATAATTTAAAGTTCACAACATGGAATTCCTTCAGTTCATTATTTCTTTGAGCACAATAGTATTCCATCACCAACATATACCACAATTTGTTCAGGCATTCCCCAATTGAAGGGCATCCTCTCATTTTCCATTTTTTTGCCCCCACAAAGAGCATAGCTATAAATATTTTTGTACAAGTCTTTTTACTTATGATCTCTTTGGGGAATAAACCCAGCAGTGGTATGGCTGGATCAAAGGGCAGACAGTCTTTTAGTGTCATTTGGGCATAGTTCCAAATTGCCGTCCAGAATGGTTGGATCAATTCACAACTCCACCAGCAATGTATTAATGTCCCAATTTTGCCACATTCCCCTTCAACATTAATTACTTTCCTTTGCTGTCACATTAGCCAGTTTGCTAGGTGTGAGGTGGTACCTCAGAGTTGTTTTGATTACATTTCTCTAATTATAAGAGATTTAGAACACTTTTTTCATGTGCTTAATGATAGTTTTGATTTCTTTATCTGAAAATTGCCTATTCATGTCCCTTGACCATTTATCAATTGGGGAATGGCTTGATTTTTTGTACAATTGATTTAGCTCCTTATAAATTTGAGTAATTAGACTTCTGTTGGAGGTTCTTGTTATAAAGATTTTTTTCCAAATTTGTTGCTTTCCTTCTAATTTTGATTGCATTGGTTTTGTTTGTACAAAACCTTTTTAAATTAATGTAATCAAAATTATTTATTTTATATTTTATAATATTTTCTATCTCTTGCTTGGTCTTAAAATCTTTCTTTTCCTATAGATCTGACAGGTATGCTATTCTATGTTCACCTAATTTACTTGTAGTTTTCTTCTTTATATTCAAGTCACCCATTCTCAATTTATCTTGGTGTAGGATGTGAGATGTTGATCTAAACCTAGTCTCTCTCATACTGTTTTCCAATTTTCCCAGCATTTTTTGTCAAATAGTGGACTTCTATTGCTTTTTTAAAAACTATTCTTCAGGAATTAGGATGCTATATGATTCTCAATCACATAACATTACCAGGAGGATATAGATATTACAAACATGCATCTTTATGACAATTTGGCATCATCAAAGATATTATATGGTTTTAAAAATGCAATCTCTCTAATTTTGGATCCATTTGGGTCCATATGCAATACCTGACCTAGATGCATATAATGATGGACTAAACCAACAGGTTGCTAGTCCAACTGCATATCAAATCTGGCTCAGAAATTTACTAGCTGGGTAACCTGGGGCATGTCACTTAACCTGTTTGCTTCAGTTTCCCCAGCTATAAAATAAGGATAATAACAGCACCTATCTTGCAGGTTTGTTGTGAGTATCAAATGAGATAATATTTCTAAAGCACTTAGCATAGTAGGTATTAGACAAATTATATAAATGTTTGTTCCAACCCCCTCCTCCCACTTCATAATCTCAGTAATAATTTGATGGTGAGTACTAAGTAAATAGTATCCAGATAGGATAGTTCCATCACCACCACTACCACCATAATCATCAATTATTGAAGCGATACTATAAGATCTGTTCCAGTTCATGTTTATTTGTTGCCATCTTTCTAGTTTCATCTACAAATGCTCTGACGATCATTCATCTTAGTAGTTTCTCATGCCAAACCTGTGGGTGTGGTCTCTACTTCATCATTTGGCAATGTTTTGTGAAATTATAGTGCCCATGGTATTTCACCATATTTCTGCATGATGTTTGGTAAATGAATTTATACTCTAAATTATAAGTAGTGATGCAAGGTTAAAAAAAGAAAAATTAAGCATTAACTGGTTTGAAGCAATTTTCTTATACTTTGGCCTCCTCATTGTGACAACTGTTTTGTTTGTTACCTTCTCAGAAATGATGATAGTCACAGTTGATGTGATTAATTTTGCCCATTTTCTTGACTGAACAATAACTTGTTGAAGATTAGATTTTAGTTACTAAAACCATATTCAGTGTATTTCTAAGTTGACATTTATATAGCACTTTAAGGTTTACAAAGAACATTATACCTTTGATCTCATTTGATCTTTAGAATAGACTGTTGAGTTAGTGTCATCTGCTTTTTACAGATTAAGACATTGAAACTCAGAGATTAAGTAACTTGTCTGGAGTCATACAGCTAGGTGGGATTTGAGTTTAAGACTTTTTGACTCCAAGTTTAAAGTTCTATTCACTACACTATTGATTTTGACCTTTGTTCTAACTAGTTATTTATCTGACTCCAATCTTTTATTGTGTTGTGGAGATGAACCTGGCTTCTCAAAGACTCTGTTGGTGGAGTATAAGCTCTGGAAGGTCTTAACAAATTTCTCCATCTGCTGTCTAATGCTTGACCTATTTAGATATGAAAAGGTTAAGTTACTGTTATAAGATGTTGACCTTAAACAAGATGTTTAACCCTGGTAACCCCTAGAGTTAGTACCTGGACCCATGATTTAGAGAACTCCAAGATGAGAAAGGTCATACCTTCTCTGTAATTCAAAATCTTAGAGAGGTGTCTGTGACATGGAAATTAAATGATTTTCCATGAGTTACACAGCATGTAAGCATCAGAGGCTGGGCTTGAACTCAAGTGGACTTGACTCTCAGGCCAGTTCTCTTTCCACTATGTCATATTGACTGTCTAGTGACCCCTGAAAATAGATACCAAATGACCCTGAGTATTATGTAGTCCCCTTCTGTTTTAGCAGTGACAGCAGTGAACTGAGAAAAAGTCACATTTTTCTTAAGCCACCTAAAAAAATCATTTAACTTGGTTATTTCAAAGCATGATCCAATGACTGGCAGCTGATGTTGCTAGAATAATTGGAGGAACTGAACCACATCTGAATGGATATTCTTGCTATAAATGAAACAAGAGATTACAGATCAACAGAGTTAGCAGGTTCTCTTTCAAGTGGCAAATAATCGAGTTAGAGGAGGAGACTTCACTGTGCACCCAAAGGCCCAAAGAAATATCATTTCATGGGACACAGCCCAGATAGATACAAGGCTCTTAAAGTACTAAAGATGAACCCAAGTAAAGAGACTAAAATGAAAAAGATTTCAGAGGATGTACCACACTTCATTTTAGAGGCTGAAGAAGCCATGAAGAACTTGACAAGATCTTCCACATAAATCTGACATATAACCTTATGCCCAGAGCTTTCAATTCAAAGAAAAACAAAGGAGACAATAATGAAAACAATGTAGGAGAACATGGTTTAGCATGAAAAGCAATGAAAAGAGGATGCCATAAGGACTGAGGAACAGGATGAGTTCAGAAAAATTTGGAAAGACTTATATGAACTGATGCAAAGTGAGTGAGGAGAACAATGTATTACAGTAACAGAAATATTACATAGAATGATCAACTGTGAAGGACTAAACCATTTATTAGTGAAACAAGTTTCCAAGATATTTACAAGGGACACATGAATGAAAAATACTATCCACAGTCAAAGGAGGAACTGGCAGAGTCTGATTATGGGTCAAAGCATGCCATTTACCATTTTATTTCCTTCATGAGTTTTTTTTAAATTGTATGTGTGCTACATACAATTCTTCTATCATGACATGAACAATACAGAAAGTTGTACTGCATGGAAGTACTGTATAACCTATATTGGACTATTTACCGCCTTGGGAAGGGGAGGAAAGGAGGTAGGGAGAAAATCTGAATCCTACAATGTCAGAAAACAACTGTCAAAAGTTGTATGTATAACTGAAATACATAATAATAAAAAATGGGGGACCAACATTTTTACACTGTTTAGAAATTTTAAGCTGTACATCATGAATATTTTTCTTTAGAAGTAATACAGAAAAATGCTGTCTGGAGTAAGGACCAAATAGCATCACCACTAAATGAACTTGACTATATCCTAGCAGACAGAAAATAATTGGCTACTTATGTTTCTGAATTCATTAGCAAAGAATTGTGAATTTAGCTGTAAAATGAACACTGAAGAATCAAAACATTTCCAAAGGAGTATTCATTAGCAATAATCCTGCATGTTCCAAGTGAATAACTGGGCACAACACTCAGCCCTTTGTCCTCCAGTCAGAACTGACCAAAAGTCAAAGTTTTTGGTTGGTTCTCCTAAAAATTAGTTAGTAATTAAACTCTCCGGTTTATTATAGAGGGGATTTTTTAATCAAAGGGTTGTTACATAAGGTCTACCTCACTGCAGATGTTTTTTCTCACTCTATCTTAGGCGATAGGAACTTGACCTGTGATTTCATCAGTAGCAGGAAGTCCTAGATAAGGAGACTCCCAGCATCTTCCCGGCTGGCTACTGATTGTCTTCAAGAATTGCCTAGAGCAGAGGTGTCAAACACAGGGCAACACTCCCTAGTTGCACTAGATAACAATGTAATTAGGAACTAATTCACAAAACAAATAAATCTATAATAAAATATAGATAATATCAGCGTGATTTTCTAAGTCAACAAGCCTTTACAGGGATTCTTTTGAAGGGTTTAGTGGTCCCCATTTCTAGTTGAATTGGACAGAACACTGTGACTTGCCCAGGACAACACAGCCAGTAGATATCAGAGGCAGAACTTGGACTCCAGTCTTCCAGATTAAGGAGGCAGCTCTCTCTACCCAGAACCCCTTGTTGCCTCGATTGTTTCATCTTGCACAGTTGAAAATAGTTCGCTGCGCAGGGCAAAGGGAACAGGAGCCCCAACAGCAGTGATGAGCAGCTGCTGTACTCTGTCTTTGGGCAAACAACTGGCTCCAGATAACCCATTCGCCCTCCCTCGCAGGACAATGCCCTAATTAGCTTCAGCACATTGCCCAGGAACAACAGTTCTCCACCCCTCACAGGAAAAGCTTTCACAGGAGATATCTCATTGGGGAAGCGGGCCAGGCACACAACAGGAGGAGGAGAACATACAGGCTGTTCTGATCTCTGCAAGACACACACACACACACACACACACACACACACACACACACACACACACACACACACACCATTCTCAGTTCTTTAGACAGTCTCCGAGGTCAGCTGAGTGCATTTTTCTTCTTTTAACTGGCTTGGGCTTTGTACAGAAGCATCTAACCTGAGCTGGCTAGCATCGGTGCCATCATTCTCTTTCCCTCATTCCAGCCTAATTACAGACTAGGATTAGGAGTTTGGGATCCGGCTGGCAAAACCAGTTTAAGTAGCATTTCGTGTGGAGCGTTGGGGGATGCTGGGGAAGGGCAGATGGTAATAAAATGGTCCCTGTCTTTCTGGGCCAGTGTTAAACATTCCTGGGGATGCGGATTCTTGAATTCTTCGTCTCTGTGCCTCTTAGTGGGAACTGTCAGTTCTGAACCCAACAATGAAAGGGGCGGAGCAGCCATGGGGCCATGAGGTCCTGGAGGGGAGTCATCCAAAAGATGATGGAAACATGCTGGCAGAAGGGGGGGTGGGGAGGAGAGTAAAATGAAGCTGGGGGATGGCTGGGAGAACAATACCTGGGCATTCCTCTTGTCCCACTAGAAGCCCTCCTGGGATTAAAAGACTTTGGACTTCAGTAATCCTTTCAATAACGTGTTCACTTTTTAATGGTGGGTTGTTGTTTTTTTTAATGGAGAAAAAGGATACTTGTCAGAGTCTGTTTCTTCCTGAGTTAAGTTCACTTTGGCGGGAAAGGAAATCTAAGAGCTGAAATGTGCTATTTTTGTATTGACAGGCTCCGGGTCCCTGAAGACAGACTCTCACTCTGTCAGAAAGGAAATGAAGGGTGTGCTACTTTCTTGAAATGCAATGCAAAGCAATGCCATTCAAATCTGTAATCATTTATTAAGCACCTACTATGTACAAGGCGCTGAGCTAGCTATTAGGGAAATAGCATATATAAGACCTAGCATGAATTATTGGGAAGCTTTTGTCATTTGAAATCCTAGCTTCATTAAGCTCCCTCTAGAAATTAGATTTATTCATCCAGAGTTTCTGTCCAAAGTGTATGATACCAGCACTATAAATGAGTAGAGGCCCCCAGGTTGAATCTTGAAATAAATTAAGCAACGGTACATTTAAAAATCAGCCTGTGGGCAAATAAGAATTTCAGTACTCTAAAAATGGAGAATATTTTAAAAACTGCATTGACTTCTTACATCCTCTGGTTTCTAAGGTTCAGTACTATCTGGAAGGTCAATAATTGTGCCAAGTGAAAGTAACATGTTTAGATGCCCCCAAAGCAAAAATTTTCTCAGTTTGCTACTTTTCCTTAGTTGACATTTTTCTGATTAACTTCTACACTGTGTGCCAACTCATCCTTAAAGGCAAAATGTTACTTTTAGGTGCACAACATTTGAAGGATAATTTCCTGGCTGTTTCATTTCTAAATCAGTCTCCTTTAAAGGTCTGGCTGCAAAAGGCCCTCTGAATGCCAAGATGATGGAATATAAGAACTGGACAGGCCTTCAGAGATCACAGAATAATTGATTTAGAGCTGAAAAGGATATTAGAGGTCATTGAGGCCAACATTCCCATTTGATAAACAAAGAAACAGAGATCAAAAGAGGTTAGTGACTTATCTAAGTAGTAAGTGATTGGGGTGGGTTCAAATCCAAGTTTTCTGATTCTATATTTAGTACTATTTTGCCTGCAACATTTTCAGAAAAGGAAATCAAGGTTCAGAGAGGCATAGGTTGCCTATAAAAAGTCATGCTTGGGGGCCCTAGGAGGTTAGTACCAATGCCAATATATTAGTCAGGGTCAAAGAAAATAAATGGAGCACCAGGAAAGTTATTTCTCAAACTTAATGCATCCATTCTGTTAGAAAAATTGAAGTAACTCTAGAATTAACCCAATGAGGTAAAAATGCTATAGTCTCTCCTTAAGGACTGTAAAAGTTAAATTTAGTCTCTACAGATAAAAGTATTATATTTTTATGAGGTTTATTAATGATTATTAGAAATCAAGGATACAAAATAATAAGCCACATGCTCAGGGCATGATTAGCCCATTCACAGCCTACTTACAACATGTTGCAATCTCTCAATCTCTGAGTAAAGGAAGAGAGAGCCAAAGTAGGCATTGCAGCCAGTTTAAATACAAATTGTGTTCTTGCCCAGGTGGGGACTCAGGTGAGATTATAGGGAATTCTGGAAAGTACCAAGGACTTCTGGGGATGGAAGTCTGGGGTTCAAATCTCCATTTTTACAGGACTAAGGCAGCTAGGTGGCATACAGTGTAGCACATTGGGTCTGGAGTCCAGAAGAACCTGAATTTGAATCTTTGACATTTACTAGTTGTGGACCCTAGATAAGCCACTTTACTTTTGTCTGCCTCAGTTTCTTTATCTATAAAATGAGGACAATAACAGCACTTGGCTGTGTAATTGTTGCAAGGGTAAAATAAAATAATATTTCTTCCTGGTTCATAGTAGGCACTTTATAAATGCTTATTTTCTCTGCCCTCTTGGGACTTTGGGATGAATCATTAAACATCCCAGCCCAGTGATGGCAAACCTTTAGAGATGGAGTGCCAGACCCCACCCCCATCCCACCCCAGACTGAGTGATATGCTCATCCCCTACTTCACAACCCCCAACCCCCATCACCTTACCCCAAACAATAGAGGGAAGAAGCACTTCCATTCTGCTGGACAGAGGGGTGGGTGAAGTGAGGAATATCCTTAGGAGCATGGAGAGGAGGGGAACATCACCATCCCAAGTCCCTTCATTCTAGAATTCATTCTAGAAATGAACTCTCATGGGTGACTGAAGGCTTGCCCACAGAGAGGGCTCTGTGTGCCATTTTTGGCACACATGCCATAGGTTTGCCATCACCATCCTAGCCTGAAGGGTCATCCATTGACTCGTATTGCATTTGGAAATGTCAGGAACCAGGAAAGGCTATAGGCAGGTGGGAATAGGTAGCTCCACAAAGTCTTGAGAGGTAGCACATGACAGTAGAAAGGGTATTAGACTTGAAGTAAAAAAGATCTGAAATGAAATCTAACATCTCAGATATATATTGGCTAGGGGATTGTGGGCAAGTCAGCCTTTCTACATCTCAGTTTTTTCTTTTGTAATAATGATGATAGACAGCTAAATAGCACAGGAGATAGAGGACTGGACCTGGAGTCAAGAAGATCTGAGTTTAAATATGGCCTTGGACATTATTAGTTATGTGACTCTGGGTAAGTCACTTAGCTCTGGTTGCCTCAGTTTCCTCATCTGTCAAATGATCAAACTACCACTCTAATATCTTTCTCTAGAAAACCCCAAATAGAGCCAAGAAGAATCAAACCCTATTGAAACTGAGTAATTACAATGATGATGATGATAATATCTGTAGTACTTAACTGACAGGATTGTTATGAGGAGCAAAGTAGATAATATAGGAACTTTGCAAACTTTAGAAACCTACCTACATGTCAGTTAATATAATTTAGTAGAATTACCATTTTAGAAGCATTAATGGAATGTTGCTACTTACTCTATTACTGATTCTTTGCTTAAATAGATTTTCCCATTATTAAAAATATTTGCTCTGGGAAGTAGTGTAAAAAGAAGGATAATTTTCTTTACCATTGTGTCAGCTCTGAAACCCCAACTAAAGATAGTAGTTCTGACAACACATTTCAATGTTAACCCTATCTAAAGAGATAACCCTTCTCTGGTGTGTGTCTCCCCTTCAGTGCTTCCTTACAACTATCTTCCCAATAAGTGCAGCCCTGACTGGCTTTTGAGGCAATGTAAACTTTGAAAACAAACAAACAAATTAAACAAACTCCTTTCTCTGAGCCAAGAGTTAAACATTTTAGGCTTACATGAAGGAGCATAAGGGGAAAGGCTGACAGGGATGGAGACAGAGAATTACTGCAGTGTGGATTGTAGTGTCCATGTATGTGTATACACACATGTGCATGCACACAAATGGTGGTAGGCATCATTCAGAAACACATACTTGTTTACCAATGGGTCTAGACTTCCCAGAGTCAGAGTCCTGACTTCTTTGTGACCCTTATCTCCATTTGATGCTTTCCCTTTGCTGTTGCAAAGGGACTTCCATATCTTTTTTTCTTTTTTTTCCCCTATCTAGTTCTTTTTTTTTTTTAGTTTTTTCCCCTATCTAGTTCTTTTTTTTTTTTTAGTTTTTTCTTTTCCCTATCTAGTTCTGTTCTACTTCTGCTCATGTCAGGACCTAGGCTTCCTTTTGAGTAAATGCACTTTTAAGTTACCCTGAGATGAATCCTGTCATTCTTCATCCCTTTTTAGTGTACTCATCTATTGCATCTTGAGCCATCATCAGTCTTCTTGACTTTTGTCTTTTCATTGGACTTCAGTGACTCCAGAAGAGAAAGTGAGGCTGTTAACTTTGTGCGCCTCTGCCTCACTTAAATTCAATTTATGATACAGGAAAGATATTACCCTATGATGGGTTTGGTTCCCTTTGAAAACAAGGACGAACAACAACTCAGGAAAGTCAATGGATATTTCACAAAGGGATAACTCAGCTGCCAATCTGATAAACATCTCCATATCTGGTGCTATCCATTCTTAGATAGGTGAAAGACCAATTCCTTTTCACTAGTCACTCAAAGCAATGCTGATTTCCCCATTCTTGGTTGGGTATTAGTATATACTGTTAAGTAACTGTGGTACAATGAAAGATAAAATATATCTTGACTTAGAAGTTCTGGGTTCAGTTCCTGACTTTAAAATTTATCAGATGTTGGGCAATGAGTTTAATGGGTTAATAATGCCTGGATTACCTTGTTCAAAGAAGTTGTTTTTTTTTTTTTAATAAGGAAAGTACTTTGTAAATCTCAAAAACTACAATGGGTTAATAATGACTGTATTACCCTATTCACATTGGTTTTTTTTTTTTTAATGAGGAAAGTACTTTGAAAACCTCATAAAGTTCTATAATATAAATGTCAGCTAACATGATATTCATTATGGTTCAGCAACAGATTTAGAAGGGATTTTTGAGATTATCTAGTCTAAACATCTCATTTTTTTAGATTAGAAGTTCACCTGGATCCCAAACTTGGGTCACATTGCCTCTAGAGCCAGTATACTGTATTCTTCACAGTGTACTTATACCTGGATTTATGGCAGTCTGGGGAG